>NW_027362764.1:63182905-63782905 GCF_046119375.1 Phyllobates terribilis | reverse complement strand
CTCTCCTATACACAGTATAATGCCCACACAGCTCTTCTATACACAATATAATGCCCACACAGCTCTCCTCTACACAGTATAATGCCCACACAGCTCTCCTATACACAGTATAATGCCCACACAGCTCTCCTCTACACAGTATAATGCCCACACAGCTCTCCTCTACACAGTATAATGCCCACACAGCTCTCTTCTACACAGTATAATGCCCACACAGCTCTCCTATACACAGTATAATGCCCACACAGCTTTTCTATACACAGTATAATGCCCACACAGCTCTCCTCTACACAGTATAATGCCCACACAGCTCTTCTATACACAGTATAATGCCCACACAGCTCTCCAATACACAGTTTAATGCCCACACAGCTCTCCTATACACAGTATAATGCCCACACAGCTCTCCTATACACAGTATAATGCCCACACAGCTCTCCTATACACAGTATAATGCCCACACAGCTCTTCTATACACAATATAATGCCCACACAGCTCTCCTCTACACAGTATAATGCCCACACAGCTCTCCTATACACAGTATAATGCCCACACTGCTCTCCTCTACACAGTATAATGCCCACACAGCTCTCCTCTACACAGTATAATGCCCACACAGCTCTCTTCTACACAGTATAATGCCCACACAGCTCTCCTATACACAGTATAATGCCCACACAGCTTTTCTATACACAGTATAATGCCCACACAGCTCTCCTCTACACAGTATAATGCCCACACAGCTCTTCTATACACAGTATAATGCCCACACAGCTCTCCTATACACAGTTTAATGCCCACACAGCTCTCCTATACACAGTATAATGCCCACACAGCTTTCCTATACACAGTATAATGCCCTCACAGCTCTTCTATACACAGTATAATGCCCACACAGCTCTCCTCTACACAGTATAATGCCCACACAGCTCTCCTATACACAGTATAATGCCCACACAGCTCTCATCAACACAGTATAATGCCCACACAGCTCCCTAATACACAGTATAATGCCCACACAGCTCCCTAATACACAGTATAATGCCCACACAGCTCCCTAATACACAGTATAATGCCCACACAGCTCTCCTATACACAGTATAATGCCCACACAGCTCTTCTATACACAGTATAATGCCCACACAGCTCTCCTATACACAGTTTAATGCCCACACAGCTCTCCTATACACAGTATAATGCCCACACAGCTCTCCTATACACAGTATAATGCCCACACAGCTCTTCTATACACAGTATAATGCCCACACAGCTCTCCTCTACACAGTATAATGCCCACACAGCTCTCCTATACACAGTATAATGCCCACACAGCTCTCATCTACACAGTATAATGCCCACACAGCTCCCTAATACACAGTATAATGCCCACACAGCTCCCTAATACACAGTATAATGCCCACACAGCTCTCCTATACACAGTATAATGCCCACACAGCTCTCCTATACACAGTATAATGCCCACACAGCTCTCCTCTACACAGTATAATGCCCACACAGCTCTCATCTACACAGTATAATGCCCACACAGCTCTCTTCTACACAGTATAATGCCCACACAGCTCTCCTATACACAGTATAATGCCCACACAGCTTTTCTATACACAGTATAATGCCCACACAGCTCTCCTCTACACAGTATAATGCCCACACAGCTCTTCTATACACAGTATAATGCCCACACAGCTCTCCTATACACAGTTTAATGCCCACACAGCTCTCCTATACACAGTATAATGCCCACACAGCTCTCCTCTACACAGTATAATGCCCACACATCTCTTCTATACACCGTATAATGCCCACACAGCTCTCCTCTACACAGTATAATGCCCACACAGCTCTCCTATACACAGTATAATGCCCACACAGCTCTCATCTACACAGTATAATGCCCACACAGCTCCCTAATACACAGTATAATGCCCACACAGCTCTCCTATACACAGTATAATGCCCACACAGCTCTCATCTACACAGTATAATGCCCACACAGCTCTCTAATACACAGTATAATGCCCACACAGCTGTCCTATACACAGTATAATGCCCACACAGCTCTCATCTACACAGTATAATGCCCACACAGCTCCCTAATGCACAGTATAATGCCCACACAGCTCCCTAATACACAGTATAATGCCCACACAGCTCTCCTATACACAGTATAATGCCCACACAGCTCTCCTCTACACAGTATAATGCCCACACAGCTCTCCTCTACACAGTATAATGTCCACACAGCTCTCCTATACACAGTATAATGCCCACACAGCTCCCTAATACACAGTATAATGCCCACACAGCTCTCCTATGCACAGTATAATGCCCACACAGCTCCCTAATACACAGTATAATGCCCACACAGCTCTCTAATACACAGTATAATGCCCACACAGCTCTCCTATACACAGTATAATGCCCACACAGCTCTCCTCTACACAGTATAATGCCCACACAGCTCTCCTCTACACAGTATAATGCCCACACAGCTCTCCTATGCACAGTATAATGCCCACACAGCTCTCATATACACAGTATAATACCCACACAGCTCTTTTATACATAGTATAATGCCCCCACAGTTCCCTTATACACAGTATAATGCCCCCATAGCTTCCCTATACACAGTATAATGCCCCCACACCTCCCCTATACACAGTATTATGCACCACAGCTCACTTATACTTAGTATAATAGTCCCAAACTATATGATGCCCCCTCAGTAGTCCTCACATTGTATGATGACCACACAGTAGACCCCACACTGTATGATGGCCCCCACCATAGCCCCCACACTGTATGATGGCCCCCCTTAGTAGCACCCACTCTGTATAATGGCCCCTGCAGTAGTCTCCACACTGTATTATTCACCCATAGTAGCCTCCACACTGTATGATGGCCCCCATACTGTATAATGGCCTCCTTAGTAGCTCCCACACAGTTTTATTGCACACACTATATGATGGCCCTCTTAGTAGCCTAGCCCCCACACTGTATGATGGCCCCCTTAGTAGCCCCCACTCTGTATAATGCCCCCTTAGTAACTACCCTGCTGTATAATGGCCCCCTTAGTAGCCCCCACTCTGTATAGTGCCCCCTTAGTAACTACCATGCTGTATGATGGCCCCCTTAGTTGCCCCCACTCTGTATGATGTCCTCACTGTAGCCCTCACTCTGTGTGATGCCCCCACACTGTACAATGGCCCTCACATTAGCCCCCACACTGTATGATGGGAGGTCCTCATAGAAATAAAAATTTGGACGTTTGGTCGACTTTTATTATTAAGGCTATAAACGCCTTCACACTGAATTTTTTTTTTATTGTTCGTTTCTTAAATGCAAAGTTAAAGGAGCAATCTGGCGTTTTTGTTTTTTTAAAATGTATCCCTCCTTTAGCCATCAGTAATATGTGTATGGTGTATGCATTAAAATGAATACTCTGACCTCTCAAGATACCAGCACCGCTCCAGTCCTCTTCTGCACCAAGTGACCACATGGGATCCGATTTTTTTTTCACACCTGTAGATATGAATAGACAGAGGCTGCAATATTTTTCGTGTGGACATCCGGTCCGTGTAAAAACATCTGAACAGCCCTATTGAATAACATTTGTCCTAGTGCTGTCAGTTTTTATCACAGACAACATTCAGACCAAAAATATGTTTGTGTGAACGTAGCCTTAGATATAGCAGTAAGGAGGGATTGTACACAGATTTCTGTACTATGGATAAGGGGAAAAGTATCTCAAGGAGGTCTAACTAAACAATCTATAGAAAAGGAGGAAAGCACATGAAGGGGAAATTGCAGGATTGAAGCAGTGATGACATATTAGCTACTGAAAACCTCAGCACCCTGGATACACATAGACCTCACATTCAGCCTGTATTACAGATAGAGACACTCCAACAAGAGAAAAATGTGAAACTTAGATTAGGCTGCAAACTGCATATCGGGGGTCTGAAACTGAAGGCAGGTATGATGACTTCAGACTGAAACATAGTGTAATGTAATTAACTAAAGGTAAACCGTAAAATATGTAAAAATCATTTTATCATGTCAACTGTGTCCATGGCCAACTCATGCACAAGGCCACAAATATAAATTCATTTTTAATGGTGCCATATCACACTAGATACAGCTATATCCACTTTTTAGCTGAGAGCAGGACTAGCTAGATTTTGTACATGAATTCCAGACTGAGAATATAATTAAGAGTGTTCTGATTCACTGACAGCAAGCAAAGATCTTAAAAATCAGTGAGAAATTAAAATGCAAAATATAATTGAAAATTGTTGAAGGTTTATAGCATTGATTGAACTTTTTTCTTTTTACATAAAACCAGAAAATGCAATTACGATGTCTGGACTGATCGGCACACAACAAAGGACACCTAGTACCCTCAGCAACATGATTCATATGGATAGTGACGCTCCAGAGGTTACATGGTTTGGATCGGGGTTTTCTCTGATCCTGGACGTTATTATACAATTGAAACCAGAAGTTTCCATACACTATATAAAAAGACACATCTGCATGTTTTTCTCAATATCTGACATGAAATCAGAATAAACCTTTCCCATTTTAGGTAAATTAGGATCACCATAATTTTTAATATTTGACAAATGGCAGAATAATGACAGAGAGAGAGAGAATGTTTTAAGGCATTTTTATTACTTACTGCAGAGTCAAAAGTTTACATACATTTCATTAGTATTTGTTACCATTGCCCGTAAACTGAATGAGTTGGGTCACATGTTTGGGATATCCTTCCACCAGCTTCTCACAATAGTTGGTCGGAATTTGGGCCCATTCCTCCTGACAAAACTGGTGTAACTGATCCAGGTTTGTAGGTCGTCTTGCTCGCAGCCTTTTCAGTTTTGCCCATAAATTTTCAATAGGATTGAGATCAGGGCTTTGTGATGGCCACTCCAAAACATGGACTTTGTTATCCTTAAGCCACTTTGTTACCATTTTGGCAGTATGCTTCGGGTCATTGTCCATTTGGAAGACCTATTTCCGCCCAAACTTTAACTTCCTGGCTGATGTCTTGAGATGTTGCTTCAGTATTGCCATGTAATCTTCTCTTCTCATGATGCCATCTATTTTGTGAAGTGCACTAGTGCCTCCTGCAGCAAAACTGCCCTAAACATGATGCTGCCACCCCCGTGTTTCACAGTTGGGATGGTGTTCTTAGGCTTCCAAGCTTCTCCCTTTTTGCTCTAAACGTAACGATGGTCATTATGCCCAAAAAGTTAAATTTTAGTTTCATCAGATCACAGGACATGTCTCCAAAAATTAAGGTCTTTGTTCCTTTGTGCATTTTCAAACATTAATCTGGCTTTTTTATGTTTCTTTTGGAGTAATGGCTTCTTCCTGGCAGTGTGGCCTTTCAGCTCATGTTGATACAGTACTCGTTTCACTGTGGATATTGACACAATCTTACCAGCTTCCGTCATCATCTTCACAAGGTCTTTTGCTTTTGTCCTTGGGTTGATATGCACATGTTGGACCAAAGCACATTCATCTCTGGGACACAGAACCCGTCTCCTTCCTGAGCGGTATGAGGGCTGGACATTCCCATCTTGTTTGTACTTACATATAATTGTTTGCACAGATGAACGAGCCACCTTCAGGTATCTTGAAATTGTACCCAAGGATGAGCCAGACTTGTGCAAGTCCACAATTCTCTTCCTGATATCTTGGCTGATTTCTTTAGACTTTCCCATGATGCTTCAAAAAGAAGCAGTGTGTTTCAGGTGTGCATTCAAATACATCCACAGGTGTGTCTCTAATTAACTCAGATGTTGCCAAAAAAGGAGAAGCTTCCAAACACATGACATCATCATATGGGCAGTCCAGAATTGTTTAAAGGCATAGTAATCTTAGTGTATGTAAACTTTTGACTTTGCAGCAAGTAATAAAAATGCCTTAAAACATTCTCTCTCTCTCATTATTTTGGCATTTGGCAAATAATAAAAATTATGGTAATCCTAACTGACGTAATACCGGAAAGGTTTATTCTGATTTCATGTGAGATATTGAGAAAAACATGCAGATGTGTCTTTTTATATAGTGTATGTAAACTTCTGGTTTCAACTGTATGTGATGCAGCTGTCAATCACCCTCTCACCCAAGTTAAGAGGTCCTCAGAATGTGTCTAGCTTGGGTGGTGCCCATATTACACCTGTGTGAAATTGGCTTTAAATAGATTTTGAGCTAAAGTGATAGCTTATAGGAGCTTAGATTAAGTTCTGTGGGGTACTAGAAAGAACATAAGAGGGCCTTTGTGTGGGAACAGTGTACAAGACCTCCACTTTATTGGTTTTCTACAGAATCCCTTACCAATGTTTTAATTTCTTTAGGGTCTAAGAGGTAACGTCTCTCCTTGTGTAAAATTACATGCCAGTGTAAGGAGACTTAAAGGCCATGCAATGTTCCTCTGTGAAATGAAATATTCAAATTGTCTCTTCAGTGAGAAAGAGAATTGGAACTCTAGTGCTGCTTCCAATAGGTGGCACTAGAGTTCAAGTTTATCTTTGACAAGGTAATTTGAATATTTAATTTCCCAGAGTAGTATTACATGGCCTATAAGTCTCCTTACACTGGCATGTCAGGCATATCACTCTCCACAAGGTGAGACATTGCCCCTTAGATCCCAGTCATGCAGCCATATCAGATCTCATGCTTTGCACTGAGGAATGGCAATACCTCGAAACATGTGTCTGCAAAATGAGATTCTGGATTGGCTTTTATCGTAAGTCATATGGCAAGGCTTGTTAAAGGATTGATATTTACTTTTAGCATTGCTACTTCCAATAGGTAGTACTAGTCCAATTTTTTTTAGTATATCACAAGAGCATCTTCTACGTGCAATAGAGCAGATAAGTTGGAAGAATTAATGGTGTTGGTGGACTCCATACTTATTGGGTTTCTACAAAGCCTGCACACATGGCATAGCCACCTTTGGGTACTGGCGGTCTATTTAAGTTTTAAGTTAATGGGATCAATAATATAAAGAATTATTATGCTTCACAAACCAATTTGCTAGAAGCAATTTATCCACTGTACACTACACAAGCCATCGGCACAGGTAATGCCACATAAATTGTTCTTTTCTTATCCTGCCCCAATGAATATTTTATACTAATATTTATTTCAGTCTCGATGGTGCACTCTGCCTGCTCAGCATGATGTCATTTGCTAATATTTCAGGACAGAATGGGTTAATACATGATAAAACATTTATACGTAACATCTCCTACGGTGCATTAACATTAACCCCACAGGGAAGAGGTCTGAGAACCGACTTCCCGCACTCTCCGCAGCCCAAGAATAAAATACACAAATATAAATGAATAAGGGGCATCTGCGCGGCCGATACCGGGAAAGCAGATGAGCTTCTGTTCATGGTAGGGACATGAGAGTAATGAGCAAACCACGGAGGGGATTCTCACTTCTTTCATGTAGAGGGGTGAAGTTAGGCACAAAATACAAGTCATTTTTTCTTGCTTTGAAATGTTTTTGACTATTTTATTCAGGCTGTTTATGCTATAGACGATTTTGTAGACTGGAAATGTTGCAAAATGCTCCCTTGTGAAAAGTGTTGGTTCAAAAAATTTCCACTCTTTGCAGCCTTTTTTTTCCCACACAGTACCCAGTACACCCCAAAATCAGTATAGACTTCACATGAATGGAACTTTGTAAAACCTCCATCTACTTCTATTGTCAGTAGAATCAACCCTCCTAAGCCGTCTATATGGGCATGTAGGTTAGAGAACGTTAAATAAAACGATACCTTGATATCTGCAATCCGACGTCTTATTACAGAGAAATCCTTGTTTTTCCTAATAAGTAAATGAACTGTTAAGATCTATGAGCCGGACATAGATCTCCCTGAGAATCTGTCTCCTTATTGTAAATGAAGGGAGTATTACCAGAGTGAGACATCTATATCATGAGATCGGACTGTCAGGCATTACATGTCTCACACTGGTAACTCCACCTTTCATTTAAAGTAAGCTCTGGAGGCAGATTCACGGGGAGATCTATGTCCGGCCCATAGATCTTAACAGCTTATTTACATATTAAGAAAAATGGGTATTTTTCTGGAATAAGACATCGGATAGCTGATATCAAGGTATCAATTTATTCAGTTTCCTATGACCTACATGCCCATATAGATGGCTTAGGAGGGATGATCCTGCTTCTCTCTCACAGACCAAACTATTTTCTATTTTGCTTCTCTCTCACAGACCAAACTATTTTCTTTTTATTCTGATTTTCATCTATGATAGATGTTATTCAAAAAATGGCGGAGAAGCTGAAGGCAGACCTTTGCCCAAAAGGCAGTTATGGGCAACAGGCGGTCCTGTAGGTGTCATTTGTGGCAAGAGCTAGTACATTACAAGGCTTTTTAGAGAGATAAAAAATACTGGAAACAGAACATAAAACATAAAAATAAAAATAAAAACAAGTCATGGAAAATGGAAATATAAGTTCCTCTAAATATGATGTCAGAAAAATATGGCGGCAATGAAAGAGACACCATAACACTGGCACAAACCAGGTTATACATTCATTAATGGTGGGTAGGGAAGACATAAAATATTAACAATGAAAGCAATGCAAAGTATAACTTAAGGACATGAATAAAACATTTCCAATAAAAAACCTGTGGCAATGGACATTAAAATAATGCTCCAGGTTTGTAAAGCTACAATGAGATTCCTTAAAGGAAATCTATGGTCAAAAATGTTTCTTTAGATGAGGTTTGTGAGTTAAAAACCTATGTAAAAAATATTTGATTTTTACACTTACAGGGGTGTGAAAAAGTGTTTGATCCCTTCCTGATTTCTTATTCTTTTGCATGATTGTCACACTTAAATGTTTCAGAACACAAAACAAATGTAAATATTAGACAAAGATAACACAAGTAATCACAAAATGCAGTTTTTAAATGAAGGTCTTTATTATTAAGGGGAAAAGAAATCCAAACCTACAGGGCCTTGTGTGAAAAAGTGATTGCCCCTTAACCTAATAACTGGTTGGGCCACCCTTAGCAGCAACAACTGCAATCAATCGTTTGCAATAATTGGCAATGAGACCGCCTTTTTAAGGTCATGCCACAGCATCTCAATCAGATTATGCTCAGGACTTTGACTAGGCCACTAAAAAGTGTTAATTTTGTTTTTCTTAAGCTATTCAGAGGTGGACTTGCTGGTGTGTTTTGGAGCATTGTCCTGCTGCATTATCAACATTTTGCCTAGTTGGCAACTAGAACCCCAAACTAAAGCCCTTAAAACTTAATCGCCATTAAGCCTCTGTCCCCTGATGATGCCAGTTAAGCGAAACATGTCGGAGAGGCTTTAATTTTGGATTTTATGATAAGACATAGGCAGTGTTAACATGCGATAGGTGGTCCGCGGCCACAAATACATGACAATGAGAATTGATCGGATAACCACATAGTGGAAAAGCAAAATTGCAGATTATAATATCCGACCCTACTCTGCTGCCTGTGCTTATGTAATTATTTTAATATTTACTATCCTCAGGAGAGTTATATACCTTAATAAAAGTTAAGTTTTAAGGGCTTTAGTTTGGGGTCCTAGTTGCCAACTAGGCAAAATGTTGATAAAGTTATTACCCCTACGCTGTCTTTAGGTTGAACAGAGTTGGTTTGTCCTGCTGCATAACCCAAGTGCGCTTCAGCTTGAGGTCATGTACAGATGGCCGGACATTCTCCTTCAGGATTTTTTTTGTAGACAACAGAATTCATGGTTCCATTTACCACAGCAAGTCTTCCAGGTTTTGAAGCAGAGAAACAGTCCCAGACCATCACAATACCACCACCACATTTTACTGTTGGTATGATGTTCCTTTTCTGAAATGCTATGTTACTTCTATGCCAGATGTAATGGGACATACACTTTCCAAAAAGTTCAACTTTTGTTTCGTCAGTCCACAGAGTATTCTCCCAAAAGTCTTGGTGACCATCAAAATGTTTTCTGGCAAAACTGAGACCATCCTTTATGTTCTTTTTGCTCAGCAGTGGTTTTCGTCTTGGAACTCAGCCATGCATGCCATTTTTGCCCAGTGTCTTTCTTATGGTGGAGTCATGAAAAAAACAAAAAACAAAACTCTTTAAATCTTCTTTCTTAGCAAGTGTGAACGAGCTGAGTGTGAGCGGAGTGTTAGTGCAAACGGAAGTGTGTGACTGGTTTTTCAGTGAATAGGTAATTGGGAATCCTGCAGAAAATACCTGTGTGAATTGCTGGGAGTTGCTGAATTGTGAACTGCTAAGTGCTTTTCTACCTGTTTAATTTTATTGGGCTTTTTAAAACCTATTTTCTCTCTACAGTTTTACAGTCTCTTATTTTACTACCTGTGTGTTTAAAGGTTGACTACATTGCACTTAAATCCTGAGGTGTAGCTATACTCGCAAGGGGTTAATTAAGGGTGAGGGGTCATAATTAGGGGTTTATAAGGGGCAGCTGGTTGGGGCTTCCAGTCCTTTGGAAGAGCATTGAGCTGTAGATTGGATTGCTGCTAAAGGGGAAAAAAAACAACAAAAAAACCTCTTTAAATCTTCTTCCTTAGTGAGTGTGAATGAGCTGAGTGTGACCAGAGCGTAAGTGCAAACGGAAGTAAGTGTGTAACTTGTTTTTCAGTGACTTGGATTCAGGGAGTTTGGAAGGGAAGAATTTGGACTGAATTGTTGTCTGGATTTTATTAATTCTTTACATTTCTTTTTACTTGACATTTCTGTCTAGTGCAATCCCCATTAGGAAATGAGCTCCATTATTGACAATGCTATCCAATGTACATCTTGCCACATGTATGCAATCCTTGAACAGCCGGTCATGGAGGCATACTGCTCTGTGAGATGTGTGCGTTTGGAAGCCCAGGTACTGGATCTAAATGAGCAGCTGGCAATATGGAAAGGAGTCTGCTGCTCACTGAGCAGCTGCTCACTGGGTTAGATGTGGGGGAGGGTGGTAGTAGGGAGCTGCAGGACAGTGAGGCATCTAGCTGGGTGACAGTTAGAAGGGGGGGTAGAGGGAAGAGTGCCAGGGAGGCCAGTCCTGATCTGGAACACCCCTCTTGAAGCTTGAAGAGGACAATTTGCATATTCCAGGTGCCTTCTCGGAAAAGCGAAGAGTCTCCTTCAGCTAGAAGATCGTTGGGTACAGCCGGGACCAGCTGCTTGGAAAGCATCGCCAAACCAGGGATTGAAGCTTGAAGAGGACAATTTGCATATTCCAGGTGCCTTCTGGGAAAAGCGAAGAGTCTCCTTCAGCTAGAAGATCGTTGGGTACAGCCGGGACCAGCTGCTTGGAAAGCATCGCCAAACCAGGGATTGAAGCTTGAAGAGGACAATTTGCATATTCCAGGTGCCTTCTGGGAAAAGCGAAGAGTCTCCTTCAGCTAGAGGATCGTTGGGTACAGCCGGGACCAGCTGCTTGGAAAGCATCACCAAACCAGGGATTGAAGCTTGAAGAGGACAATTTGCATATTCCAGGTGCCTTCTGGGAAAAGCGAAGAGTCTCCTTCAGCTAGAAGATCGTTGGGTACAGCCGGGACCAGCTGCTTGGAAAGCATCGCCAAACCAGGGATTGAAGCTTGAAGAGGACAATTTGCATATTCCAGGTGCCTTCTGGGAAAAGCGAAGAGTCTCCTTCAGCTAGAATATCGTTGGGTACAGCCGGGACCAGCTGCTTGGAAAGCATCGCCAAACCAGGGATTGAAGCTTGAAGAGGACAATTTGCATATTCCAGGTGCCTTCTGGGAAAAGCGAAGAGTCTCCTTCAGCTAGAAGATCGTTGGGTACAGCCGGGACCAGCTGCTTGGAAAGCATCGCCAAACCAGGGATTGAAGCTTGAAGAGGACAATTTGCATATTCCAGGTGCCTTCTGGGAAAAGCGAAGGCATCGCCAAAATTTGTTTAATTTGTTTATCCTAGGGTATCACAAGAACGAAGACAGACATCAAGTCAGCAGGGACAAGGAGCAGCATGGCAGATGTGACAACCTACATGGTGAGCTGCAACATGTGCTACATGTTCACAGATCGACCAGAAGCTGAAACCAACTTCACCTGCCAGAAGTGTAGACTACTGGCTCTTTTAGAAGAAAAGGTGCGGGGACTGGAAGAAAGAATTGCGACATTAAAACTCATCAAGGAAAATGAAGACTTCCTGGACAGAACAGAAGCGTCACTACTGGTCACGGAAAGTGAAGGAAGCGTCAGTGAACCTCCAGAGGCAGACAAGTGGAGGCAAGTGACCAAAAGAAGCAAGAAGACCATGGAGACACCACCAACCACACAACTGAGAAACAGATTCCAAGGACTTGTGGAGGACGAAGATGGCACACCTATGGATGAGGAACTACCAGCAAGCAAAAAAGAAAAGAGCACCCAGAAACACCCAGAAGCGACAAGAAAAAGGACAGCCAAGAAGGGAAGAAGAGTGGTGGTGGTGGGAGACTCACTACTGAGAGGAACAGAAGCAGCTATCTGCAGACCGGACATAACCGCAAGAGAAGTATGCTGCCTCCCAGGGGCGAAGATCAAGGATGTTACCGATAGGATACCGAAGCTCATCAGTTCGAAGGATGTCCACCCATTTCTTCTGATACATGTTGGCACCAATGACACGGCAAAGAAGGACCTACCGACAATCTGCAAGGACTTTGAAGCATTGGGGAAGAAAGTAAAAGAACTGGATGCGCAGGTAGTTTTTTCTTCTATCCTTCCAGTAGACGGGCATGGCGTCAGGAGATGGAACAAGATCCTTGATGTGAACAACTGGCTGAGACGATGGTGTAGACAACAAGGATTTGGATTCCTGGACCACGGTGTGAATTACCTCTATGACGGACTCCTTGCCAGAGACGGGCTACACCTCAACAAACCCGGGAAACACACATTCGCCAGGAGACTCGCAACACTCATCAGGAGGGCGTTAAACTAGAAGAAGAGGGGATGGGAAGAAAAACGCCGGACACGAACATGCAACCAGAGAACATACTAATGAAAGATATGAAGTGCGACAAAGAAGGTCCAAGACAAGATACTTGGAAGGGAGGTAAGAAAATTTCTAATACAATCCACAGGGAGAAGATTGGAACAAAACAAAATCGTTCAAACTGCGTGCTAGCAAATGCCAGGAGCCTGACAAACAAGATGGATGAACTGGAAGCAGAAATATCTACAGGTAGCTATGACATAGTGGGAATAACCGAGACATGGTTAGATGAAAGCTATGACTGGGCAGTTAACTTACAGGGTTACAGTCTGTTTAGAAGGGATCGAAGAAGTCGGAAAGGGGGTGGAGTCTGTCTATATGTAAAGACGTGTCTAAAGCCTACAATACGGGAGGATGTATGGGAGGGAAATGAGGAGGTCGAGTCCTTATGGGTGGAGATACATGGGGCAAAAAACAATAATAAAATTATCATAGGAGTCTGTTATAAACCACCAAATATAGCAGAAGCCACGGAAAGTCTATTAATGAGACAAATAGACGAAGTAGCAAAAAATAACGAGGTGATTATTATCGGGGACTTCAACTACCCCGATATAGACTGGGAAACCAAAAGCTGTAGATCTCAGAAAGGAAACAGGTTTCTGTCAATTATCAAAGACAATTATTTGTCACAACTTGTGCAGGAACCAACTAGAGGGACAGCCCTTTTAGACTTAATATTAACTAACAGGCCAGACAGAATAACTGAGGTGCAGGTCGGGGGGCACCTGGGAAATAGTGACCACAACATTATACAATTCCACATGTGCTTCAGTAGGGTGCCCAGCAAGGGAGTCACAAAAACACTGAACTTCAGGAGGGCAAAGTTTGATCAGCTAAGAGATGCCCTTCACCTTATAGACTGGGATAGTATCTTCAGTAATAGGAGCACGGATAGAAAATGGGAAATTTTCAAAACAGTCCTACATAGTCACTGTAGAAGGTACATACCTTATGGGAATAAAAGGGCTAGGAATAGGAGGAAGCCAATGTGGCTAAATAAGGAAGTCAAGAGGGCAATGAAAAACAAAAAAGGGCTTTCGGTAAACTTAAACAAGAAGGCAGCGCTAATATCTTATAGGGAAAAAAACAAAATCTGTAAGAAACAAATAAGAATAGCAAAAGAGGAGACAGAGAGACTAATTGCCAAGGAAAGTAAAACGAATCCCAAACTGTTCTTTAACTATATAAACAGTAAAAGGATTAAAATTGATGGAGTTGGCCCATTGAAAAATAACCTGGGTAAAATCATAGAGGGCGATGAGGGTAAAGCAAACCTACTCAATAGCTTCTTCTCCACTGTTTTCACAAAAGAAAACAATTTATCGGAGGAAATGCAGAGTGATAAAGTAAACCCTCCGCTAAATATCACCCACCTAACCCAGGAGGAGGTTCAGAAACGCCTAAATAATATCAAAATAGACAAGTCACCAGGCCCAGATGACATACACCCCCGGGTACTAAAAGAATTAAGTAATGTGATAGACAGACCGCTGTATGTTATATTCAAGAACTCTTTATGGACAGGGACTGTCCCACTAGACTGGCGCCAAGCAAATGTGGTACCAATATTCAAAAAGGGGTCTAAAAGTGACCCTGGGAACTATAGAGCAGTCAGCTTAACGTCTGTTGTGGGTAAATTGTTTGAAGGATTTCTTAGAGATGCTATTGTAGAATATCTTAATGATAATAACTGTCTAACTCCATATCAACATGGATTCATGAGGGATCGCTCCTGCCAAACAAACCTGATGGCCTTCTACGAGGAGGTGAGCTCACAGCTGGACCGGGGAGAGTCAGTGGATGTTGTAGACCTTGACTTCTCCAAAGCGTTTGATACCGTGCCACACAAAAGGTTGGTATATAAAATGAGAATGCTTGGTCTGGAGGATAATGTGTGCAAGTGGGTAAATAGCTGGCTGAGTGATAGAAAGCAGAGGGTGGTTATCAATGGAGTAAGCTCAGGGTGTGTCAGGGTTACTAGCGGGGTGCCTCAAGGGTCTGTCTTGGGCCCTATATTATTTAATATATTTATTAATGATCTAGTGGAAGGGTTGCATAGTAAAATAGCAATATTTGCAGATGATACTAAACTTTGTAAAGTAGTTAATACAGATGAGGATAGGGCACAGCTACAGGAGGATTTAGATAAATTGGGAAGTTGGGCCAAAAAATGGCAAATGGGGTTCAATGCCGATAAATGTAAGGTCATGTGTAGCACCCCGAGGGCTCGGCTGCTACAGGGGTATTGCACCTCAGACCAGAGGTGTGATATTCCACTCCCGGGTAAGGATGGAGTGTGGACCAGGACTCGTTTAGCTGCATGCACCACACACACCCCATTTCCGAGGGACAGCTCAACGGTGCTCCCACAGAAGTGCAGGCACGACAGCTTCTGTCCCTGGCTGGAGTGGGGCGGGGAAAGGAAAACCCAGTGGTGTAGGAGCAGATAGGGGTGGGTCTCTGGGCATAGGCAGGAGCCCATTGGTTGCAAGTCACCTGGGCTCGGGTGTCAGAAGGAGGTATAAAAGGTGGGCACCATCTTAGATCAGAGTTCAGTCCGGTTCAGTTCAGTGGAGACACTCTGAGGAGAAGACAGAAAGCAGAGCCCCTGCATGGGCTCTGCTCTGCAGGCAGGCCTTGTCAGGAGGCTGGAGCCTGAGAGAGAGAGAAAGGAGAAGGAACAGAAAGGAAAGTAGGAAAGGAACTGGAACAGAGGAGAAAGGAAGCAAGGAACACAGAGAAAGGCCCAGAGACACGAGGACAGAAGGAACCCCATATGCCCAGAGGAGATACAGGGTGAAGGGTTGGCAGAACAGGGTACCAGAACCCAAATTGGTGGAGGCAACAGATTCCTCAGCCAAAGACCGGAGGTTGTTACCACATCTTGGTGCGACCCCTCACTACATCCACCAGAAAGGCATACCGTATAGGGTCAGGGAAACCGGAGAGAGGTTTCGCCAACAGAAGGCCCGAGGAAGCTGGACAAAGGTGGGTCACTGGTGGGGATGGCCAGAGAAAGGAAAGAGAAGGGAGCTCTGAACCACACTCCGGAATTGCCTGGGAGTTGACCGAGTCCCTCACCTGGTGGATGCAGCATGACTCGGGCTGCCCTAACTGCGCACAAGTGACCTGATAAAGAACTGTGAGTAAAGCATTGAAAACTGCAACTGCACGTCTCTGTGGTTCCTCGCCGCACCAGCACCATCAGTACTGGGACACTCACACCATCACCACCATCATCCACATTAGCTGCCCTGAGGCAATACTTCTCCCGTGGGGAGTCATCCCATACTCAGCTGCGCAAACAACATCAGCCTCAGCGGTCGGCAGCGCAGCGGCGGTCCCCACTGACCGCAATCCACACGGGTGGCGTAGTCGGACATTGTTAGTACTTAAGACTGCCACTGGTTTGACCACCCTGGACACGGACCGGGTCACCGCCACACGGAGACTACAACCCCCAGCATCCTACAACAGGCCCGGTTCCGGGTTCCCCTGCACAGCACAGGCCCAGGGGGCGAGTCAACTTTGGCGTAGTCGGCAGGATCATTACCAACCCGCCACAAGCGGGTATTGCGTGCCTGAAGAAAACTGCACATGTACCTTAAAAAGAAGTCTCCCGCCATTTCCAGAAGTTTCCCGCCGTCCGGAGTCGTTTCCCGCCATCCGGAGCCGATTCCCGCCATCGGACGCCATCTTGGACCGTTTCCCGCCATCTTCATCCGTTTTTCCCGCCCTGGCAGAGCGGACGCCATTATGTGCGCACCAAAGGACAGCAGGAAGCCGCCTCCCATCGTGGGACAGGTCCCAGAATGGCGCCAAAGGAGGAGTCCGCCCCCACCAGCAATGAATGCAGCAGTGGGGATGTCCATCGACGTGGGGGGGCTGCCCCTGAAGGTGATTGTCAGCAGATGCCCCCAAGACCAACCCCCATGGGGGTGGGTAGGAAAGAAAACTGAGGGGCTGGGTGCGGCCTGGATCAGTCTGGACCTGCTGCACCCGGAGATGGAGGGAGCAGAGAACTCCACCAGCACCCTGGCCCGCAGCCTGCTGCAAGCGGAGCCACCTTGCAGCCTGACAGAATTGCTGGCCCAGCTGCCTAGAGACCCGGGCAGTGCGCGCGCAGCGCTGGAAGACCTGAACAGGAGGATGGTCCGGGCGCAGCGGGATGTGTTTGCCGGGTGGAGAGAGGAGATGGCCCGGCAGCACGAAGGCAGCCAGTGGAGGACCCCACCGGGACCGGGCAGAGTGCTTATCGCTGGGCGCGGAGAAGAGGGACCGGCAGCTGCAGACGACACCGCGGAGGAGGCCACGGAGACCGAGGCAGGTAATGGGGACGCCACCACCCCAAGCCCTGGGAACACCAGCCTGCCATCACCCTCCGTTGCGGGACCCGAAGCCCAGGGGACCGTACCTGACACCATGCCTCCACCGCCGCCAGCTAGGCCTCAGGCAGCAAGAACCGTCATCACGCCCCGCCCCGCCCCGCGCTGTGCCCTCTGAACCCAGGCTCCGTAAAGAAGGAGACGTCACAGGCCGGGACGCAAGGCCCAGCACACCCGGGCGCCGCTGCCTCACCAGCGCCCCCTACCTTGGCGGTGCCACCCCTGGGCGCGACCAACCAGCGACCACCGGCCTGGTCGCAAGGCCGAGTGCCAAGAGGGCCCGGACGGACCTGAAGATTACCCGGAAGAGCGAGGAGGACACCGTTACCAGTGAACGGTAAAGTGGAACTGTATATAGTTACCCGTCAGGGTACAAGAACTGTTGCTGATTGAAGTGTGGTCCCCGTTGGGACTTGTATGGAACTGTTAAAGAACTGTTACCTGTGTGCCCCTAATCCCTAACCAGGCTGAGGACTGTGAGCAGCCATTCCCCTATCCCCACTGGCCGAGGACTGAGAGTGGCCATCCCTTGTATATAGTTGCGCTTCTTAAAGCGCCCCCTACTGGTTTTATACAAAAACTGCAACGCCTACCTCGGAATTAAATGGACTGTTGCACCTTTACCTGGTCGCAAGTTGCACAGTGGCCAGTGAAGAAGAGAATCTACTAAAATGTTTTACCAGAAAAAGTTTGATATGCTGAATAGTTTTATATGCTGCTAGAAAATGTTATATGACAAAAGAGTTCCAGTAATATTAAAAGTGCAGTATAATGTCTAGTAAAGAGAAAGTGTTTCCCATAAAGGGAAGTTGAATAATGCCGGCCGGTTTCTAATGTGAAAAGTTTTGAAAAAGTATTGTATGTTTTTGAATTGTCTTTGCTCTTTTCCAGCCCGAGGGCGTGCTGTGATTTACCAGGGGGGAATGTAGCACCCCGAGGGCTCGGCTGCTACAGGGGTATTGCACCTCAGACCAGAGGTGTGATATTCCACTCCCGGGTAAGGATGGAGTTTGGACCAGGACTCGTTTAGCTGCATGCACCACACACACCCCATTTCCGAGGGACAGCTCAACGGTGCTCCCACAGAAGTGCAGGCACGACAGCTTCTGTCCCTGGCTGGAGTGGGGCGGGGAAAGGAAAACCCAGTGGTGTAGGAGCAGATAGGGGTGGGTCTCTGGGCATAGGCAGGAGCCCATTGGCTGCAAGTCACCTGGGCTCGGGTGTCAGAAGGAGGTATAAAAGGTGGGCACCATCTTAGATCAGAGTTCAGTCCGGTTCAGTTCAGTGGAGACACTCTGAGGAGAAGACAGGAAGCAGAGCCCCTGCATGGGCTCTGCTCTGCAGGCAGGCCTTGTCAGGAGGCTGGAGCCTGAGAGAGAGAGAAAGGAGAAGGAACAGAAAGGAAAGTAGGAAAGGAACTGGAACAGAGGAGAAAGGAAGCAAGGAACACAGAGAAAGGCCCAGAGACACGAGGACAGAAGGAACCCCATATGCCCAGAGGAGATACAGGGTGAAGGGTTGGCAGAACAGGGTACCAGAACCCAAATTGGTGGAGGCAACAGATTCCTCAGCCAAAGACCGGAGGTTGTTACCACATCTTGGTGCGACCCCTCACTACATCCACCAGAAAGGCATACCGTATAGGGTCAGGGAAACCGGAGAGAGGTTTCGCCAACAGAAGGCCCGAGGAAGCTGGACAAAGGTGGGTCACTGGTGGGGACGGCCAGAGAAAGGAAAGAGAAGGGAGCTCTGAACCACACTCCGGAATTGCCTGGGAGTTGACCGAGTCCCTCACCTGGTGGACGCAGCATGACTCGGGCGGTCCTAACTGCGCACAAGTGACCTGATAAAGAACTGTGAGTAAAGCATTGAAAACTGCAACTGCACGTCTCTGTGGTTCCTCGCCGCACCACCACCATCAGTACTGGGACACTCACACCATCACCACCATCATCCACATTAGCTGCCCTGAGGCAATACTTCTCCCGTGGGGAGTCATCCCATACTCAGCTGCGCAAACAACATCAGCCTCAGCGGTCGGCAGCGCAGCGGCGGTCCCCACTGACCGCAATCCACGGGTGGCGTAGTCGGACATTGTTAGTACTTAAGACTGCCACTGGTTTGACCACCCTGGGCACGGACCGGGTCACCGCCACACGGAGACTACAACCCCCAGCATCCTACAACAGGCCCGGTTCCGGGTTCCCCTGCACAGCACAGGCCCAGGGGGCGAGTCACATGCACATGGGAAAGAAAAACAGCAGTCACCCATACATATTAAATGGGAAACCGTTGGGGAAATCTGACATGGAGAAGGACCTGGGCGTCTTGGTTAATAGCAAATTAAATTGGAGTGCCCAGTGTCAGGCAGCAGTTGCGAAGGCAAATAGAGTCATGGCATGCATCAGAAGAGGAATAGGGGCATATGATGAGAACATTGTTCTTCCTCTGTATAAAGCGCTGGTAAGGCCGCACTTAGAATATTGTGCACAGTTCTGGGCTCCGGTGCTCAGGAAAGACATATTGGAGCTAGAGAGGGTACAAAGGAGGGCGACTAAGGTAATAAAGGGAATGGAGGGACTAGAATACCCAGAGAGGTTGTCAAAATTAGGCCTATTTACGTAGGAAAAGAGAAGGCTTAGGGGAGACCTCATAAACATGTATAAATACATGAGGGGGCAGTACAGAGATCTCTCCCATGACCTGTTTATACCAAGGATGGTGACAAAGACGAGGGGGCACACTATGCGTCTGGAGGAAAGGAGGTTCCTGCACCAGCATAGAAGGGGATTCTTTACGGTCAGAGCCGTGAGACTCAGGAACTCTCTGGGAGAGGAAGTGGTGATGTCCAACTCACTTAATGAGTTCAAGAGAGGCCTGGACGCCTTTCTTGAGAACAATAAAATTACATCTTATGCTTAGTGATAGTTAATTAATCCAGGGATTTAATCTGACTGCCAGATTGGTGTCGGGAAGTGAATTTTTCCTCAATGATGTAAATTGGCCTATACCGCATGGGTTTTTGTTGCCTTCCCCTGGATCAACGCTGCGGAATAGCTGCAGTGCACAAGAAATAGGCTGAACTGGATGGACGCTTGTCTTTTTTCGGCCTTATAAACTATGTAACTATGTAATAAGTTTCCAAAGTTGGCAGATGAGGGGGGTGTCAGTACAGGGGTAGCACTGCTGCAGCAAGGCATGTCCTCTGAAAGCCGGAGGAGTGTCAGCTCCATTAAGGGGGGAAATAGGAGAGCAGGGCAGGCCAGGCAGGTGCTGGTAGTGGGGGACTCAATTATTAGGGGAACAGATTGTGACAGATTGCCCTAAGACAGGGATCGTCGAACAGTGTGATACCTACCTGGCGCTCGAGTCCGGAACATCGCTGATAGGGTTGACAGATTACTGAGAGGGGCTGGTGAGGACCCAGTGGTCATGGTGCACATTGGCACAAATGACAAAGTTAGATGTAGGTGGAAGGTCCTTAAAGATGATTTCAGAGAATTAGGCTGCAAGCTTAAAGCAAGACCTCCAAGGTGGTATTCTCTGAAATACTGCCTGTACCATGTGCGATGCCAGAGAGGCAACGGGAGATTAGGGAGATAAATAAGTGGCTCAGGAACTGGTATAGGAAGGAGGGGTTTGGGTTCCTGGAGAACTGGGCCGACTTCTCAGTTGACTACAGGTTCTACGCTAGCGACAGGCTGCACCTCAATGGGGAGGTTGCAGCTGTGCTGGGGGAGAAAATGGCTAGAAGGCTGGAGGAGTGTTTAAACTAGGGATTCGGGGGGATGGTATTTATTTTTTAGGTGGGGAAGATAGTGCAGATAGTGACATGGGCACAAATAAAGAAATTGGGGGTGGGGTTAGAACAGACAATTTAGTAAGAAGCAATAGAGGTACAAAGAGATACATAAAATGCATGTACACTAATGCCAGAAGCCTCACCAACAAAATGGAGGAATTAGAATTAATTTTGTTGGAAAATAATTATGACATGGTGGGGATATCTGAGACATGGCTGGACGAAAGCTGTGACTGGGCAGTTAGTTTACAGGGCTATAGTCTGTTCAGAAATGACCGCACAAACAAGTGAGGGGGGAGTGTGTGTTTATATGTAAAATCATCCTTAAAACCCATCTTGCGGGAGGATATATGTGAATCTAATGAAAATGTAGAGTCCCTGGTGGGTGGAGATAAGGGGAGGGGGAAAAAATAATAAATTACTGATAGGGGTTTGTTATAAGTCTCCAAAAATAATGGAATCAGCGGAGAATATCCTCATAAAGCAAATAGATGAAGCAGCGACTCAAGGAGAAGTCATTATTATGGGAGACTTCAACTACCCTGAAATACATTGGGGAACAGAAACCTGAAGTTCAATAAATGTAAGGTACTGCACTTGGGCAGAGGAAATAAAATGTATAATTATATGCTTAATTGTAAAACACTGGGCAAAACTGTCACTGAAAAAGACCTGGGTGTATTGGTGGACAACAAGATGACGTTTGGTGGCCAGTGTCGGGCAGCTGCTGCAAAGGCAAATAAAATAATGGGATGCATTAAAAGAGGCATAGATGCTCATGAGGAGAACAATATTGGAATCTGAGAGTCCTCAGTGGTTGATACCTTTTAATGGCTAACTGAAAAGATGGTAAACATAGCAAGCTTTCGAGACAACTCAGGTCTCTTCTTCAGGCTAATAATGACACCAAATCTGAAAACACATACATATGTACATAGGCAAAAGAAAGAAAAAAAAAAATCAGTGCTATGTGCTGTCGTAAATACGACAGGTGACGTAAAGCAGAGTCAGGCTAGGGAGGGAGAGAGGAGCTGGGAAAGCAAGATTCTAAGATAGGCGGAACAAATTGTATTATTGGTATATGGTTAGTAACCTGTGGAGATCTGAAAATACTTAAGTGAGTTGTGGAAAGCAATAAATCAAAGCAAGAGAGTTCACATACATGTCAAAAGTTCATTGTCATCAAAATGGAGTCTCTTGGAGATGTGATATCCCCAGTTGTCCTTTAAATTTTTATAAAACAACACATGAATATATGATATCCCCAAATGCCCATTTATTTTGTATAAAAGCTCATGAATCCATGTGATACATTTAATCCTGTTTTGAATGTGTCAAAGGTTGTTATCAGTTTGTATTCCCAAATTCTTCTCTCTCTCCGAGATTTGAAGTTGCTTTTTAAGATGAGCAGATTCATATCTGTTAAACTGTGGTCAGGGCAGGAAAAGTGCTTTGCTACAGGTAGGTGCATACGCTTTTCTTTTATTGTGTGGCGATGAGAATTCATTCTTGTTCTGAATTTCTGCCCAGTCTCCCCTATGTATATGCCACCTGTTGGACATTTGGTACATATAATTAGATACACCACATTGCTTGTGATGCAACTGAAGTTACCTGGGATCTTGTAGTCCTGATCTGTCCCAGGAATCTTTATCTTAATCCTGTTTTGAATGTGTCATGGTATAAATATTCTTTACCTTATCATGAGGAGAAGATAATTTTACCTCTATACAAGTCACTAGTGCGACCACACTTAGAATACTGTGTACAGTTCTGGTCTCCGGTGTATAAGAAAGACATAGCTGAACTAGAGCGGGTGCAGAGAAGAGCGACCAAGGTTATTAGAGGACTGGGGGGTCTGCAATACCAAGACAGGTTATTAGAGGACTGGGGGGTCTGCAATACCAAGACAGGTTATTACACTTGGGGTTATTTACTGTGGAAAAATGAAGGCTTAGGGGTGATCTTATTACTATGTACAAGTATATGAGGGGACAGTACAAAGACCTTTCTACTGATCTTTTTACTCTGAGGCCAGAGACGGGGACAAGGGGGCATCTTCTATGTCTGGAGGAAAGAAAGTTTAATCATAATCACAGACGCGGATTCTTTACTGTAAGAGCAGTGAGACTATGGAACTCTCTGCCGCATGATGTTGTAATGAGTGATTCACTATTAAAATTTAAGAAGGGCATAGATGCCTTTCTTGAAAAGTATAATATTACAGGTTATATATACTAGATTCCTTGATAGGACGTTGATCCAAGGAACTAGTCTGATTGTCGTATGGAGTCAGGAAGGAATTTTTTTGCCCAATTTGGAGCTTAGTGTTTGCCACATGTTTTTTTTTTGCCTTCCTCTGGATCAACATGTTAGGCTATGGGTTAAACTAGATGGACTTAGTCTTCCTTCAACCTTAAAAATGATGTAAAAACTATGTTACTATGTCGCTGTGCTCTTGGGGTAATTTGGTTGGCCGGCCACTGCTAGGAAGGTTCACCACTGTCTGTCCTATGTTTTCACCATTTGTGGATAATGGTTCTCACTGTGTTTGCTGGATTCACAAAGCTTTA
The DNA here is from genome assembly GCF_046119375.1 of Phyllobates terribilis. Taxonomy (NCBI): domain Eukaryota; kingdom Metazoa; phylum Chordata; class Amphibia; order Anura; family Dendrobatidae; genus Phyllobates; species Phyllobates terribilis. The sequence continues at coordinate 63,759,093 of NW_027362764.1, read as the reverse complement.
GAAATGGCTTTATAACCTTTTCCAGGCTGATAGATCTCAATTACTATGTTTCGCATTTTTTCCTGAATTTCTTTGGATTGCAGCATGATGTCTAGCTTTTGAGAATCTTTTGGTCTACTTCACTTTGTCAAGCAGGTCCTATTTAATAGATTTCTTGATTGAGAACAGGTGTGGCAGTAATCAGACGTGTGTGTGGTTAGGGAAATTGAACTCAGCATCCCACAGATGTGATAAGCCACAGTTAATTTATGTTTTAAGGGGAGTGTGGGGGGGGGGGCAATCACTTTTTCACACAGGTTCCTGTGGTTTGGATTTCTTTTTCCTTTAATAAAAAAGACCTTCCTTTAAGAACTGCATTTTGTGTTTACTTGTGTTATATCTGTCGAATATTTAAATTTGTTTTGTCATCTGAAACATTTAAGTGTGACAAACATGCAAAAGAATAAGAAATCAGGAAGGGGGCAAACACTTTTTCACACCACTGTATGTTTGAAAAATTCTTCAAGTTTTTGTAGTTTTCACACCAGCCACTGAGCCTTCTTGTCTGCCCCAGGCAAATAGTAGTGCTAGTACTGTAAAGTGGAACTGCCTAGGAGTAACAACAGATGAGCCATGAGGATGTGGACCATGTAAAGGTGAAGTAATCAGCTATTTTCTGTTGTATCACTCACTGTCCTGAGAGCGACATCAGCCAAAAATTGTGCATCTGGAGCTTCATGAAATGAGTTCCCATGGGTGGGCAGCTGCATACAAGCTTAAGGTCACTCCGCACAATGCCAAGTTTGAAAGAAACAAACTTACTTCCATTTCAGACAGAATGTAAAGGTGGCAGCCTATCAGTGGCCGCTGATTGGTTGCAGCAATTACGCGAAGTCCACCACCAAAAGAGAAAGCCAGGAAACCGGCCGGGGAACAGGCAGAGGTCCAGTAGATGAGTATCCAATCTCTTTTGTATTAATACACCCGTGAGCCCTAGAGCTGTTCCCTTTTCAAGTGAATATCTGTTATAAATCAACAAACTGTGCTGTGCTCACCTTCCCTTGGTCCACAGGCGAATTTCCACCTCTGCTCCTGGTGGCTAACATTAGGTGTGGCGCTGACGTTATCTTGACAGCGCAACGGCTCTGCCAGTGAGCCACTGAGCTCACTGATTGACTGCAGTGCTGTTGATGTGACGTCATTTCCGCAGTCAATTCCAGACACCGGGAGCAGCAGTAGAGACTCACCGGTGAACCAGCAGAAAGTGACTACATTTTGGTTTGTCATATTGTAATAAGCTACAGCCAGAGTAGAAATTTAATTAAAAGGGAACAACTCCCTTAAGTCTCATCTCCAGTCCTGTCCAGGAACTCACTCAATCTAAGCCAGGAGCAACCTTAAACAGAACGGAACTGCTATGTGTAAGGCAGTGACGTTTTCCACCAGTGAATTCAGTGAGACAGTAACCCAGGCAAGTTAAATAAAACGCCCTTTATTGTCCAAATACTGCACACATGAAAATTGCTCACCTCCGGATCGCAGCTGGGAACAGGTAAATGAAGTCCAGTGCCACTGGCACTTGCACCCCCATAAGGTTCTCGGGTGCTGTCATGTTTGACCACATCGCTGGCTCCAGTCTCTGTTAGATTCACACAGCCAGGCAGTAGTCCACAGCTTCTTCAGGTCTGGTACTTGTGAAAATCAAACACAAACTGACACACCCAAACCCTAACTGCAGGTTTAAATCAAAACCGTGGCCACGGGCCACTTGTAGGACCTAGACTGGAGGGAGAGATCTGTCCCACTACCATCCTACAGATCTCTCCAAAAATAAAAACCCAAGACAGATTTTTCTAAACTGACTTGGTCAAATAACTTGAGCCAGTCCACACTTACTTTTATTTTGCATGGTAACCACAGCTGTGACTGTGATTACAGTGCACTCCAGCTGTTCAGTATGCTTCTAAGCACATTCTGGGGGACACATAATGACCCTCGCATATTCCACTCTCTGCCTCACGTACTCCCACCTCTGTTCAAACTTGTGGGGTTGAGCACCTGTCACCATACAGGGTGCCTATGACAGGGCATCCGCATTCCCTTGCGACTTCCCAGCTCTATGTTCCACTGAAAAAATAAAATTTTGCAAGCACAGAAATCATCTGGTGACCCGAGCAGTCCTCTCCTTAGCATTTCTCATCCAGACCAGGGGTGAGTGGTCTGTCACCAGCCGGAACTGTGGCCCCAGTAAATGATAGCGTAGACACTCCAAGGCCCACTTAATGGCCAAGCACTCCTTCTCCACTACGCTACAATTTTTTTCTGCTGGAGTGAGTTTCCTTCTCAAGTAGGTGATTGGATGTTCTTCTCAGGTCACCTATTGCAACAGAACCACTCCTAGCCCTACCTTAGAGGCGTCCGTTTGCACGATAAATTTGTTTCTACAGTTGAGATTGATAAGGATGGGCTGTCCACACAGTGCCAACTTCATGGACTAGAGGGCGTCCTCCACCTAAGGATTCCACCAAGCCATGACCGACTTCCGTCCCTTTAAGAGATTGGTCAGCGGTGCAAATCTTCCAGCAAAATTGGGTATAAACTGTCTATAATATCCAATGATACCGAAGAACGCTCTCACCTGTTTCGTAGTAAGAGGCCTGGGGCCAGTTTTAAATGGCTTTGTTTTTATTTATTTGGGGTTTGATAATTTCATGGCCATTCACGTACCCCAAACACAGGGCTTCCTCATGACCCATTTTTTGGGGTATGCCGTCAAACCTGCATTTCTGAGCGAATCCACTTCTGCTTGCACCTAGGACAAGTGGGTATACCAGTTGCTACTATAGATGATGATTAGTGATAAGCGAGTATGTTCTGTTAACCCTTTCGGCGAGCATGCTTGGGTGCTCTCCAAGTATCTTCAGCGTGCTCGGGAGTTATGTTTTAGTCAGTCTGTGTGCATGATTTGCGACTGTTTGACATCTTTAATACATGTGAGGAATGCCTAAGAAATAGGCATTCCTCACATGTATTAAAGCTGTCAAACAGTCGCAAATCATGTTCACAGAGTGACTCAAGCATAACACCCGAGCATGCTGAAGATACTCGGAAAACACCTGAGCATGCTCGTAAATCTCTAGTAATGAACATGCTCGCTCATCACTAATGATGATATAATATAAGTACGCAGAAGTATACTTCTGATGGGTCTCTAACTCTATGTCCATGAGCCTCCGAAATAGGGCCCATGCCCCATTTAACCCAAAAGGCAAGACAACATAGTGATAGAAACCCTCTAGGATCACAAAGGCGGTCTTTTCTTTGCCAACTCTGTCAGAGTCACTTGCCATTAACCCTTGGTTAGATCGAGCGTTGTAAAGTACTGGGCCTGTCCCAGTCTCTCAATCAGCTCATTCACCCGCATCATTGGATAAAAGTCAAATTCTGACACCTCATTCAATTTCCGAAAATCGTTAGAGAGCCATAACGATCCGTCCGGTTTTGGAAACAGCACAATGGGACTAGCCCACTCACTCCTGGACTCCTCAGTGAGTCCTAACTGGAGCATCTTCTTTACATCTTCCTAGATGGCTTGTCTCCGGGCCTCTGGCACATGGTACGGTTTCACTCGCACCCTTATGTGAGGCTCATTGACAATGTCATGCCGGATTACAGATGTCTGACCGGGCAGTTCTGAGAATACATCCATATTCGCTGCACTAATTTCTGAGCCTCCCTTCGCTGCTGTTTCGAGAGACTTTCCCTAATCTTTATGTGACATGCAGAAGTAGTGTTGTTGCTTCAAAAGCATCCAGCAATTATAAGAGTTAATACAATCACAGGAGACAGGAAGTGTTGTGCTTCAGGAGCATCCAGCAACTAGAGGGGTGAACACAGTCACAGGAGACAGGAAATGGTTAGCAGAGCCCCCTGGTGATTGAGGGGAAATTATTTATTAGTCTGGCTGCAGCTGAAGGGAAAAGTGGTGTGTGTGATCTGTGTCTCACAGAAGTGCCGGCAAGGGAACAGGATTCAAGTCAAGAGTGAAGCTGAACACAGGTCAGATAGATTTCCTGACCTAGCAGTGCAGGGTATCATCGGGCAGGAAGATAAGGACTGGAAGGAATTGTGTCACAGGGATCATCTCCCTCATCAAACCCTCCCCCCCGCCATCTCAATGCAAGATAAAGAATGCTGTGTACCACTGTGCCTTTGTGAAGGTAAAGCCTGTTGTTGTGGGTGCATAGGGGTGTGCTGCTAAAGAGACTTGATATGTGCTGTACTGTGCTACTAAGAAAAGCTGTTTATTAATGTGCCTTTAAGAAGAAACTGTTTGTTACTGAAGCCTGTTGCTCAAGAGACTTAAACTGCACTAGCCGTGTGGCTTCATAAGATTCTACAGTTCAACTGTTCATGAGGACTCTTGTCAAATGTGTCTGGTCAGCAATTGAATCCATCTACGTGTCTGTGCCTGAGGGTCAATACCCCTGTATGACTGAGAGAGCTGCAGCCTATGGTCGAGTAAAGGTTCCCCCAGGATTTCAAAGAATTCATGAAACCTGTCTCACCCCTATCTAGACTTCATACTGACCTTGCCACCTGGCCAAGAACTTACTTTCTACTGCGGGTACCAAAACCAATACTCGTATCCCCTTGTTTAAAGGACCTAACTGTGGCCTTTCTATTGTACCCTCGGCTCTGAGCTGCCTCGACATTGAGGAGATGTTCCTTTGCGATAGGTATTATTGATGTAATGCAGACCTGCATACTCGCAACGTGCTCTATAATGCTTTTATGAGGGGTGGACTCCTGTTCACATGTCTCTTTGGCAATGTCCAACAGGCCCCTGGGTTGTCTACCATATAACAGTTCGAATGGAGAGAATCCCGTGGAAGACTGTGGTACCTCCCGGATGGCGAACAATGGATACGGCAACAACATATCTCAGTCCTTACCATCTTTAGCTACGACCTTTTTTAAAACCACTTTACAGCCTGTGCCGTATTAGTACGCACAGGCTGTAATCCCCCTATTCAGTGAGGGCTCCGGCGCTGAGCCCGCACTGAACCAGGCACATGCCAGCTGATGATTACAGCTGACATGTGCCCGCAACAGCCGCGGGTGGAATCGCGATCCACCCGCGGCTGTTAACATGTTAAATGCCGCTGTCAATCTCTGAGAGCAGGTGGGAGGTCTCTTGGTCAGGGATCCTGTGCATGCCACACCTCCTGCCCAGTCCTGGGAGGGGAAGAACTTCCCCTATATAAACCTAGGGCTGAGGCAGGGTTAGAGAGTAGAGAAGAAGTAGAGACAGAGAAGAGAAGCAGATCTAGGAAAAGAACATCAGGAGCTCTGTGGGAGCAGTGCTATAAGGAGTCAGGGGCTGGCAGCTGCAGAGCTCGCCCTGACTGAGAAGCTATCACCGGACCCGGAGTCCGAGGCTGTGGGGACTAATCTTTACCCAGCAGCAGAAACCGCCCGGCAGGGGATTTCAGGTCCTCTGGCCAAGAAACCCGAAGGCACGGTCACACACGTGGGACCAGCACCGCCGTCGTGGAGCGGACGCCACTAGAAGGCCCCGAGTCACCGGCCATACGGGTGAGCACCACACGGTACACTCAGGGACGAGGGCTACTTATACCCGCCTCTAGCAAGGTAGCCAGAAGAGTACAGTCAGTTTGGGAGGCCTACAACTCCGCCTGGCCAGGGGACATCCCATCTGCTCAAGGACTGACCAGGCCCCGACCGCTAGCCAGTACTCCGGGAGGGTCTATCTTTATCACCAGTAAAGACCCTGAATTACACCGCATCGTCTCTGAGTGATTCCTGCTACCCCCATCATCCACGTCGGCTGCCCTGAGGCCATACCCCTCCTGTTGGGGGTGATACTATCACGCTGCACAATCCTACCACCGGCCTCAGCGGTCTGCCCTGCAGCGGCAGCTCCTTCGCTGCATTCAACGGGTGGCGTAGTCGTCCAACATCTACCGCTAATACATCGCCGCTCAGTTTGACTCCCTGGGCACGGACCGGGTCACTGCCACGAGACTACAACCCTCAACAGATCCGGCTCCGGGTAAGCTCCCGTGCGCGCGGGGTGCGTCAACTTTTGGCGTAGTCGGCAGGATCTCGTGCCCGCAACCACCGGGTACTGCGTGCCTGAAAAAGACTGTTCAAACTTACCTGTGGTGAAGATTCCCGCCATCCGGCGCCATCTTCCGCTTCCTTCCCGCCATCGGTGGAGTTTTCCCGCCATTCGGCGCCATCTTCGGCCTTCTTCCCGCCAGCCGTGGAGTTTTCCCGCCATTGGACGCCATCTTGAGGACTCCGCGTGGGAAGAAGAGGGGCGTGGACTCCGAAAGCGTGCAAGAAACTGAAGCCCCGCCTCACGTCCGGACATTGCGTAAGGTCCTGGAAGGAGCCCAGCAGACGCCGACGTCACAGGAGCGCGACGGAAGGTCCTCAACCCTGACGATCCACTGCGGAGCCGCGGCCTACGGAAGAGGATCATCGCAAGGTAGGCCACGGTCCACTAGGGGGGAGAAGGATGTCGGATACGGAGGAGAGCTTCACCGCTTCAACCCCCGCCAGCGCCACCGCTGTTGCGGTCATGCCTTTCACCATGCCCTATATCCCGGGGGCAGCCTGGCTACCCCAGTACTCAGGGGAGTCACATACCCTGCATGACTTTAGAGAAAAGCTGGATAGCCTCTTCCAGGTGTATCCCCTCACAGAGGAGCAAAAAGTGAGCATCCTGGTGGCCCAATTAACCGGGGCAGCCCAAAGGGAGGTAAAGTCCTGGCCACCTGGGAGGAGGACTGTCGCAGAGATACTAACCCGGCTGAGGGACACCTTTGATACCCGCACCTCAGCCGAGATCAAGCTTAGATTCTACGGGTGCAAACAGCGGGCACATGAGAGTATAAGGGACTATGCCCTGAACCTACAAGAGGCCCTGAGAGCCATTAAGCAGACCGACCCTGACGGCGTGGGAGACGAGGACAGGCTGTTGACTGAACAATTTATAGAGGGTTTATATTGCAATGCCCACCGAACCCAGTTGCGGGCAATGGCCTTACAGGACCCTCATCTGGGATTTGCACAGTTCAAGGACAGAGCCATCCGGGTGCTCCGAGAACCAGCACCAGGTGGCGTTGTGACCCACAGACGCCCCACTACCACTTACCACCAGGAGGCGGCGCCCTTGTCGGCAGGGCCTGTGGGAGCTGATGCGCAGGCTTTGAACAATGACCCGGCTCCAGACCTGCACCATCAGGTCCAAGAGCTAGCTAAAAGCATTGCTGCGCTAACCCGAACTGTGCAGTCTTTACAGGTTTCCACTCCAGGGAAGATCCAGCTGGCATCCGGACCGGAGGACATCCCGTGGCGTCGACCAAGGAGGACCCCACCGGCCAGAGGAAGACCCAGCGACCGATACAACGAGGACGGACAACCCATCTGCCGCCGCTGCAATCAACCCGGACATATGGCAAGGTACTGTCCTTTAAACTGGCACAACCTGGGGTAGAGGGCCAACCCCCAGGAAAAAGATCATCAGGCCCATCGAACTGGCGCGACAGATATGTGGGAGGACGTCCAGTCTTGCCTGTGGTACTGGATGGCATCCCTATGAGTGCCCTATTGGACACCGGGTCACAGGTCACCACTATCCCGTACGTGCTCTTCAAGCAGTACTGGAATGACTCGGATATCACCCGCTACCCTGACGACGACTTGAGTATCATCGCCAGCAATGGTCAGCCCGTGCCACAGATTGGATTTAAAGAGGTGACCATTAAAATCGGTAGAGTCGAACTGGCAGCACAGGGACTGATCATTGTAGACATTGATAAACACGAGAGTCACCCAAAGATAACTCTAGGAACTAATGTAATTGAAAATTGTCTTGCAGAGGTGATTTTCCTTTTACAACAGGTTGCCAAGAACGCCAGCTCCGGCCAGCAGCGAGTGCTCCAGAAAGAGATCCGGGCACTGATGCGACGGCAACAGATAGAACTCTCCGGTGGTGAGATTGGTAGCGTAAGAATGTGTGACCCTTTCCCTATTGCCATGCCCCCAAAAAGTGAAATGATGATTTGGTGCCGGGCAGCTATTGGTCTGAGAGGTAGAGATTACCAGGCAATGGTAGAACCAGTTTACTCAGACAGTAGGCCCACCATTTTGACAGCACGGGGGGTGGTCAATGTACGCCATGGGAGGGTGCCCGTTCGCATAATAAATATCGGGAAGAGGGAAGTGTACCTGCCCCGGTATGCCACGCTAGCCAAATTGTATACCATCAATCAAAATTCCATACAGTCCGTGGAGCCCTTGCCTCCATCTTCCCCGGAGGAAGGTAACGGCTCTAAGGAAACAATGGAGGACTGGTGTCAGCAACTACATTTGGGTACTGACTCCACTCCCTCACACCAGAAACAGGGAGTCTATCGGGTGGTTCAAGAGTACGAGAGAGTGTTTAGTAAACACCCGTTAGACTTCGGGCGAGTCAAAGGGGTAGAACACCACATCCCCACGGGAGACCATCTTCCCATAAAAGAGAGGTATCGACCCGTACCCCCTGCACACTACCAACACGCCAAGGGGATGCTTAGGGACATGAAGGAGGCTGGGGTGATCAGGGATAGCTGTAGCCCCTGGGCAGCTCCACTAGTCTTAGTCAAAAAGAAAGACAACACCATGAGGATGTGTGTAGATTACCGGAAAATTAACCGTATCACACACAAGGATGCGTACCCCTTACCAAGGATAGAGGAGTCTTTGGCTGCTTTAAGATCTGCTAACTTCTTCTCTACCTTGGATCTCACTAGCGGGTACTGGCAGGTTGCTGTAGCAGAGGCGGACCGGGAGAAGACCGCATTCACCACCCCGATGGGACTTAGCGAGTTTACCTGCATGCCGTTCGGACTCTGCAACGCACCGGGAACCTTCCAACGATTAATGGAGTGCTGTCTGGGCCACAGAAACTTCGAGACGGTCCTGTTGTGCCTGGACGATGTCATCGTATATTCCAAGACTTATGAGGACCACCTGAAACACCTGGCGGAAGTGTTCGAAGCTCTGGCAAGCTACAGCTTAAAGGTAAAACCCTCCAAGTGTCACCTCTTGAAACCAAAGGTGCAGTACCTGGGACACGTGGTGAGCGCTGACGGAGTGGCTACCGACCCTGATAAGATCACCGCAATTAAGGAATGGCCAAGTCCCTCCAGTGTAAAGGAAGTGCGGCAGTTCCTCGGGTTGGTAGGCTATTACCGCAGATTCATCCCCGGTTTCACCAAAAAGGCAGCTCCTATGCAGGACCTCCTGATAGGCCAGTCCCGGAAGGCCAAGAACCAGAAGCCGCCCTTCAAATGGGAGAAGTTAGAAGAAGAGTTCTTCCGCCAGCTGAAGATGGCCCTCACGGGGGATGAAATCCTGGCGTACCCTGATTACAGCCAGCCCTTTATCCTCTACACCGACGCAAGTAACATCGGGCTAGGAGCCGTACTGTCCCAGATCCAGCAGGGGAAAGAACGAGTAATCGCTTACGCTAGCCGAAAACTGCGACCCACCGAAAGAAACCCTGAGAATTACAGCTCATTTAAGCTAGAGTTCCTGGCAGTGGTGTGGGCAGTCACCGAACGCTTTAAGCACTACCTCGCTTCTTCCCGGTTCACCGTGTACACGGATAACAACCCGTTGACACACCTGGACACGGCAAGACTCGGTGCCCTAGAGCAGAGATGGATGGCCCGTCTGTCCAACTACGAGTTCACAATCAAATACCGGGCAGGACGCTCCAATACCAACGCGGACGCCCTGTCCAGGATGCCAAACCTACCGGACGTAGGAGAAGATCCAGAGGGACTGGAAGAAGTCGAACTCCCCGCGTTCCACCGTCATGGGACTATCCAGTATTCCCATCGGGTAAGGAGTAAGCAAGCCGCTACGTTTAACCCCTTGCCTCACTACAACTGGGAGGAAACGCAAGACAGTGACCCTGCCGTCCGGCTGGTAAAGGAGATGCTGACTCGGCCAGAGGCTCGCCTTGACCCAGACGCTCCGGAGGAAGCCAAGCAACTGTGGGCTGAGAAGAGTCGACTGTTCCTTTACAAGGGGAAGTTGTGCCGCAGAATGGTTAACTCCCGGACGCATGAACTAATCTGGCAAGTAGTGGTGCCACGGAGAGACGCAGCCATGGTGATGGAGGCATACCACGACGGGGCTGGACACTTCAGATGGAAGAAGCTGGAGTTCCTGCTGCGTGGGCTGTTCCACTGGGTAGGCATGAGGGGAACCATCGAGAGGTGGTGCAGAGACTGTGGCCCGTGCAACCTAAGAAGGAAGGACCGTGCCAGCCAGAAGACTCCTCTGCAGTCCATCATCACCCGGCAGCCGTTGGAACTGGTAGCCTTGGATCATGTAAAACTGACCCCAAGCAGAAGTTGCTACGTCTACGCGTTAACCATTGTGGATCATTACTCCCGGTTCTTGGTTGTCGTCCCCGTTAAGGACTTAACGGCTCAAACAGCAGCTAGAGCCTTCCAGCAGCACTTCTGCCGTCCACACGGGTACCCGGACCAAGTGCTGACGGACCAGGGACCTGCCTTTGAAGCGGAGGTCTTCCAGGAATTCTGCAATCTGTATGGCTGCCGGAAGATAAGGACGACACCCTATCATCCGCAAACTAATGGACTTTGTGAGAAAATGAACCAGGTGGTAATGGATCTTCTGAAAACGTTGCCCCTGGAAGAACGCAGTCTGTGGCCTGAGAAGCTGCCCGACCTGGTGGACCTATATAACTACATCCCTGTAGGTTCCACCAACTGTACCCCGGCTTACCTAATGAGGGCAAGGCCTGGTAAGCTACCTGTTGACCTGGAGATGGGAGTCCTGACACCCGAGGACACTTCACCGGAAGCAGACTGGGACACAGAGAGGCAGCAGCAGTACCGGAAAGTACAGGAGAGCGTGGAGCGAAGTCTCTGTCAGGCTAGGGAAAGACAAGAGAAAACTTACAACCAGTATGCTCCCGCTGTTCCCCTGGTGCCCGGAGAGCAGGTCTTGAAGAGGAAAAGACGGCTCCACAAGTTGGACGACCAGTGGGAGAAGGACCCGTACACCGTACTGCCCTCAAGCCACGAGAACCCGAAAGTCTGTACCATCAGTAAAGACGGAGGGGAGACCATAGCCATTGTATCCCGGGATCACCTGAAGAAGTGTCCTGAACAGCTACGGAACCCTGAAGAGGAACAAGAAGACCATCGACCCGTAGAGGAAAGGGAAGATATGGTTAGTACTGTGCTCGGAGACTTCCCTCGGTCCTGGACTCAAGTCAATGGTGCAGTTGTGGTACCCGTCCTTACGTTCCTCCAACCAGCATCCCAAGTGCCTACGGAGCAACAGGTAGAGCTGGAAGAGCAGCCGGTCCAGGAGGCAGAAGACTCCACACAAGCAGAACAGGAGGATCAACCCTCTGCTTATAGTGAGCCTGCCGTACCCCTAGTGAGCCAAAGAGCCGGTAGACAGCTGCCCAGTTTACCCTTGACAGCTCCTACACCCTGTAGTTCAGGGCTAGACAGTCAGCTCCGTAGGTCCACTAGGGCCACTAGAGGCCAGTTACCCGCACGTTGGAGGATTTGAAGTGTATAAATTGTTTTATTTGTGGTTACCTGTTTTTCTTGTTGCTTGTGTATAATTATGTGTTTCTAGTTATTTATAGGAGTCCTTGGTGGATTTACCGGGAATCCTTGTACATGGTTGGAGCGTAACCTAGGAATGGACTAAAGACTGTTAAGGACTCGGGGCAGGACAGACCCCTACCTGGTTACGTCTCCCTGTTTTGGTGAAATGGACACCTTGCTTTTCTTCAAAAACTGCACCCGGTTGCGGACACGCCGTGACCATCTTTATATGTTTTTCTTATTGTACTATTATTGTTTATACCTTGCTATGTTTAAAAATATGTTTAGTCCCGGAGTACTAAATTTCACTAGGGGGGAATGTGGCACCCCAGGGGTCTGGTTTCCACAGTAACAGCAATGTTATGTCTGAGAGCAGGTGGGAGGTCTCTTGGTCAGGGATCCTGTGCATGCCACACCTCCTGCCCAGTCCTGGGAGGGGAAGAACTTCCCCTATATAAACCTAGGGCTGAGGCAGGGTTAGAGAGTAGAGAAGAAGTAGAGACAGAGAAGAGAAGCAGATCTAGGAAAAGAACATCAGGAGCTCTGTGGGAGCAGTGCTATAAGGAGTCAGGGGCTGGCAGCTGCAGAGCTCGCCCTGACTGAGAAGCCATCACCGGACCCGGAGTCCGAGGCTGTGGGGACTAATTTTTACCCAGCAGCAGAAACCGCCCGGCAGGGGATTTCAGGTCCTCTGGCCAAGAAACCCGAAGGCACGGTCACACACGTGGGACCAGCACCGCCGTCGTGGAGCGGACGCCACTAGAAGGCCCCGAGTCACCGGCCATACGGGTGAGCACCACACGGTACACTCAGGGACGTGGGCTACTTATACCCGCCTCTAGCAAGGTAGCCAGAAGAGTACAGTCAGTTTGGGAGGCCTACAACTCCGCCTGGCCAGGGGACATCCCATCTGCTCAAGGACTGACCAGGCCCCGACCGCTAGCCAGTACTCCGGGAGGGTCTATCTTTATCACCAGTAAAGACCCTGAATTACACCGCATCGTCTCTGAGTGATTCCTGCTACCCCCATCATCCACGTCGGCTGCCCTGAGGCCATACCCCTCCCGTTGGGGGTGATACTATCACGCTGCACAATCCTACCACCGGCCTCAGCGGTCTGCCCTGCAGCGGCAGCTCCTTCGCTGCATTCAACGGGTGGCGTAGTCGTCCAACATCTACCGCTAATACATCGCCGCTCAGTTTGACTCCCTGGGCACGGACCGGGTCACCGCCACGAGACTACAACCCTCAACAGATCCGGCTCCGGGTAAGCTCCCGTGCGCGCGATGCCGCTCGACGAAGGCCCAGGGGTGCGTCACACGCACACACACAGTACGTAGCATGCACACACACACAGTAGGTAGACATGTACACGCACACACACACAGTACACAGACATGCACACACACAGTACGCAGACATGAACACACAGTATGCATACATGCACACACACACAGTATGCAGACATGCGCACACACACATGGTACACAGATATGCACACATACAATACGCAGACACGCACATACACAAACATATACACAGATAGACACATAAAGACATACGTGCATATTTGAACACAAATTCTTAAAAACACATAAAAAACAGACATAAATATATATACTCAGTCATACACACTGACATACACAGGTCTTCACATTATACATGTGCGCACACACACACACACACACACACACACATTAGAAATATTTTTAACAAGGGGATTGTGGAAGCTCACTCACCTGCCCCCGACCTGTGTCCCGTCCAGCTCCTCAGGCATGTGGCTGTGCAGGGCCACCGGCGTGTCACAGACATGGCCTGGGACCATCAGGGGGGTCCACTTGCCGTCGTGGCCCGGGCCACTCCCCCACCATCTGTGCAGGACTGCAGGACCGCCGCCACTGTTTGATTCTTTTCACTTTCCAGACATGGCCGCACGAAGTGCGCAGTGTCTGCTAGTAATGACGTGGCAGGGGCGACACACCAGCACAATTAAAGGTGAAGTGTCGCCCTTGCCGCGTCATTACTACCAGATGGAGCCGCACAGCGCACTGCGAGCGGCCATGTCTGGAAAGTGATAAGAATCAAACAGCGCTAGCAGCCCAGACGCCGACAGCGAGTGGGCTCCCCTGATGGTCCAGGGCCCCGGCACTTCCCCGGGTGCGCCAGGTGCTGACGCAGGCCCTGACCCTCTCTATCATTTCAGCTGGGCTCACGGTCTCAGGCTGGAGCCATTTTTTTTCTAATTGCAACAAGTCAAATGCCTGAGACCTAGCGGGGCGGGTCTCCACAAAGGACCACTGGTGCACACATTGTGCCTGTACATACGTATTAACTCACAGTTGAGCAAGGATCTCACCTTTGAGTTTCCCATAGTTCTGGGCATCCTCCTGGCTGAGGTCAAAGTACACCTTCTGGGCATCTCCCACCAGGAACAGGGCCATCACTTCAGCTCACTGGGAAATTGGCAAGCTCTCCCCCTCCACTCTCAAACACTGTGAGGAAAGCTTCCTTGTCATCCTTGGAATTCATCTTCCTCAGTGCTGAGCTGACTTTGTCCCGGGCCTCAGGATGAATCGGGGTTGGTAGTGGGGGCATCTCTCGCAGGTCCTCAATCTGTTGCAGAATCAGTTTTGTCTGCTGCCGCTGGTACAGCTGTTGCTGCTTCTGCTGGTGCTGCTCCTGCTCCTGCTGTTGCCACCGAAACTGCAGCTGCTGCTGCTGGGTGAGGACCAACTGCTTTAGTAGGATCTCCATATTGTCCACGTGCCTGATTTGTAATTTTGCAGGCTGGATCACAGACATGCAGTTTTCTTCAGGGTATGTGAATTTAGTGAGACAGTGTCCCAGGCAAGTTAAATAAAATGTCCTTTATTGTCCAAATACTGCACACATGAAAATTGCTCACCTCCAAATCGCAGCCGAGAATACGGAAATAAAGTCCAGGGCCACTGGCACTTGCACTCCAGAAGGTTCTCGAGTGCTATGGAGTTTGACAATGTCTCTGGCTCTTTCCCGTGTTAGCTTCACACAGCCAGGCAGACGTCCACAGCACCTTCAGCTCTGCTACTTGTGAAATCCAAGCGCAAACTGACACACCCAAACCTTAACTGCAGGTTTAAATGAAAACCGTGGCCATGGGCTACTTGTAAGACCCGGACTGCAGGAAGAGATCCGTCCCACTACCATCCTACAGATCTCTCTAAAAATAAAAGCCCAAGACAGGCTTTCCTAAACTGACTTTGTCAAATATCTTGACCCAGTCAACACTTACTTTTATTTTGCATGGTAACCACAGTTGTGGCTGTGATTAAAATGCACTCCAGCGGTTCAGTATGCTTCAAAGCACATTCTGGGGGACACATAACAGCCCTTACATATGATTTCCTTCACTGTCTCACATATGTCATAAACTTCTTTTCAGCCCTGAATTTTACAGGATTTTATCTGCCAAAGCAGTAATGTCCACCATCAGATTCAGGACTGTTGGCAACTAGGCTTAAAGGGGTTGTCCGGCCTTAGGCTACAAGTCTTCAGTCACTCTTTGTGACTGTAGACATGTGAATCCACACATTGTGCACAGTGCGCTGTGAGGATTCTCCTGTGCTGGCAGCCACGGGCATGGGACTGCAAGGATGTCATTTGTGTACATGTAATCACATGCCGACTAGACATGAATTGACCTCAGCAGGACACGTCTAGTCGGAGTGTGGTCGGAAATAAAATTCAATAAGTGTCTCTTTAAATCGGTCAGAAATTATTTGTGACCCTTATTTATAAACGTGACTTCCGACTTTAGGTTGGTCAGAAGTTAACTTTACTTTACTCAGACCGGGGTAGGCAAACGTAGCAGATACATCCTCCCAATGAAGGCACGAGTAGGACAGAGGCGCAGCTCGTGATGGTTCTACTTCACAGTTGAGTCACCGAGCTTGTTGGTTGGCACAGCAAGAACAGTCTGGCGGTTACACATAAGTGGTATCAATGGTACAGAGCTTGGCAGTTTTATTACAAGGGGGCATGAAGAAGAACTCTGGCAGACCTGGCCCGTGTATATATTCTATACTTACATGTATTACATTTAATAATATAACAATAAAGGATTATGTACAAGTTATATACACACTTTTACTAATCTTAGTCCATGTTCCCATGTAATTTAAACGCCGTCTTTTCCAGTGGAGAATCTGCTGCGTTTAACTGTTCCTGCAAAGTGGATCTGATTTCATGAAAACTCATTTCCACTGTGTGTTTAATGACATGGTTGAACTGTGCGTTTTTGCGTTTTTAGCCTATAAACTTTTATGGTGAGCCTGAAAAAAATGCATGCAAAATTGCAATTGTGTTTTTAAGTGCAGAATTGCAATTTTTTTGCACTAAAAAAAAGCATTAAAGAAAGCTGCATCAAATCCGCACCAAAAATACATAAAAAAATAGAAGTATAAAAAAATGCTAAATAAAGCATGCAAAAAAACAGAGCAAATTGCTATTCCACACCTGTGGAAAGGTTCAAAAAATGCAGCAGGAAAAAGCGCAGCACTTTCATTACGTTAGAACATACTTTCTCTGGTCTGAAAGGTATTGATATCAAATTCACACTGCCACCTAGTGATATATTGTAGTTACTGCATGTAAGAGTTTTATTGTTTTGTAAAGGGGCGTTTCATTTGTTCAATGGGCAGAGGATAAAAATTCACTGACACCTTTTTGTATCTTCCTTGAAATCAAAAGGATCAGGTGTTTTTATTTCATCCGCCTGATCCTTATCTCGCCCAACATCATCTGGCAGTGGAAAGTGGGAGACCCCCAAACAGCTGGTTTGCCTAGTACCTCTGCAAAATTGGTGGATTCAGATGATTTTCTTGTACTATTTTTAGGGGTCTTAAAGAGAATCTGTCATCAGGTTTTTGCTACCCCATCTAAGAGCAGGATGATGTAGGGGCAGAGACCCTGATTCTAGCGATGCGTCACTTACTGGGCTGCTTGGTACTGTTTTGATGAAATCACTGTTTTATCTTCTGCAGATCTAACAGTTCTCTGACTGCTAAGCTCTGTATAACCCCACTCAAACCTCTGATTGGCCGCTTTCTGTGTACACTCTGCATAGGCAGAAAGATTCCAATCTGTGACAGCGGCATTTACAGCTTGCAGGAGGGCGTGCCGTTCTGTGCACCCACCGGTGCTCCTGTGACATGATCGCAGGGCGCCGGTGGGTTCCCTTGACGTACATGGGTCTGTTGACCCCTGTGCTGATCATGACGATACTCCTATGAAAGCTAGTCCATAGCTGTCCTTCACAGGAGGCTGTGATTTTTGCTATAGTTACATAGTTACATAGTTTATAAGGCCGAAAAAAGACAAGCGTCCATCCAGTTCAGCCTATTTCTTGTGCACTGCAGCTATTCCGCAGCGTTGATCCAGGGGAAGGCAAAAAAAAACAAAAACATGCGGTATAGGCCAATTTACATCATTGAGGAAAAATTCACTTCCCGACACCAATCTGGCAGTCAGATTAAATCCCTGGATTAATTAACTAAGCATAAGATGTAATTTTATTGTTCTCAAGGAAGGCGTCCAGGCCTCTCTTGAACTCATTAAGTGAGTTGGACATCACCACTTCCTCTCCCAGAGAGTTCCAGAGTCTCACGGCTCTGACCGTAAAGAATCCCCGTCTATGCTGGTGCAGGAACCTCCTTTCCTCCAGACGCATAGTGTGCCCCCTCGTCTTTGTCACCATCCTTGGTATAAACAGGTCATGGGAGAGATCTCTGTACTGCCCCCTGATGTATTTATACATGTTTATGAGGTCTCCCCTAAGCCTTCTCTTTTCCAACGTAAATAGGCCTAATTTTGACAACCTCTCTGGGTATTCTAGTCCCTCCATTCCCTTTATTACCTTAGTCGCCCTCCTTTGTACCCTCTCTAGCTCCAATATGTCTTTCCTGAGCACCGGAGCCCAGAACTGTGCACAATATTCTAAGTGCGGCCTTACCAGCGCTTTATACAGAGGAAGAGCAATGTTCTCATCATATGCCCCTATTCCTCTTCTGATGCATGCCATGACTCTATTTGCCTTCGCAGCTGCTGCCTGACACTGGGCACTCCAATTTAATTTGCTATTAACCAAGACGCCCAGGTACTTCTCCATGTCAGATTTCCCCAACGGTTTCCCATTTAATATGTATGGGTGACTGCTGTTTTTCTTTCCCATGTGCATGACCTTACATTTATCGGCATTGAACCCCATTTGCCATTTTTTGGCCCAACTCCCCAATTTATCTAAATCCTCCTGTAGCTGTGCCCTATCCTCATCTGTATTAACTACTTTACAAAGTTTAGTATCATCTGTAAATATTGCTATTTTACTATGCAACCCTTCCACTAGATCATTAATAAATATATTAAATAATATAGGGCCCAAGACAGACCCTTGAGGCACCCCGCTAGTAACCCTGACACCCCCTGAGCTTACTCCATTGATAACCACCCTCTGCTTTCTATCACTCAGCCAGCTATTTACCCACTTGCACACATTATCCCCCAGACCAAGCATTCTCATTTTATATACCAACCTTTTGTGTGGCACGGTATCAAACGCTTTGGAGAAGTCAAGGTCTACAACATCCACTGACTCTCCCCGGTCCAGCTGTGAGCTCACCTCCTCGTAGAAGGCCATCAGGTTTGTTTGGCAGGAGCGATCCCTCATGAATCCATGTTGATATGGAGTTAGACAGTTATTATCATTAAGATATTCTACAATAGCATCTCTAAGAAATCCTTCAAACAATTTACCCACAACAGACGTTAAGCTGACTGGTCTATAGTTCCCAGGGTCACTTTTAGACCCCTTTTTGAATATTGGTACCACATTTGCTTGGCGCCAGTCAAGTGGGACAGTCCCTGTCCATAAAGAGTGCTTGAATATAAGATACAGCGATCTGTCTATCACATTACTTAATTCTTTTAGTACGCGGGGGTGCATGCCATCTGGGCCTGGTGACTTGTCTATTTTGATATTATTTAGGTGTTTATGAACTTCCTCCTGGGTTAGGTGGGTGATATTTAGCGGAGGGTTTACTTTATCACTCTGCATTTCCTCCGATAAATTGTTTTCTTTTGTGAAAACAGTGGAGAAGAAGCTATTGAGTAGGTTTGCTTTACCCTCATCGCCCTCTATGATTTTACCCAGGTTATTTTTCAATGGGCCAACTCCATCAGTTTTAATCCTTTTACTGTTTATATAGTTAAAGAACAGTTTGGGATTCGTTTTACTTTCCTTGGCAATTAGTCTCTCTGTCTCCTCTTTTGCTATTCTTATTTGTTTCTTACAGATTTTGTTTTTTCCCTATAAGATATTAGCGCTTCCTCGCTGCCTTCTTGTTTAAGTTTACCGAAAGCCCTTTTTTGTTTTTCATTGCCCTCTTGACTTCCTTATTTAGCCACATTGGCTTCCTCCTATTCCTAGCCCTTTTATTCCCATAAGGTATGTACCTTCTACAGTGACTATGTAGGACTGTTTTGAAAATTTCCCATTTTCTATCCGTGCTCCTATTACTAAAGATACTATCCCAGTCTATAAGGTGAAGGGCATCTCTTAGCTGATCAAACTTTGCCCTCCTGAAGTTCAGTGTTTTTGTGAGTCCCTTGCTGGGCACCCTACTGAAGCACATGTGGAATTGTATAATGTTGTGGTCACTATTTCCCAGGTGCCCCCCGACCTGCACCTCAGTTATTCTGTCTGGCCTGTTAGTTAATATTAAGTCTAAAAGGGCCGTCCCTCTAGTTGGTTCCTGCACAAGTTGTGACAAATAATTGTCTTTGATAATTGACAGAAACCTGTTTCCTTTCTGAGATCTACAGCTTTTGGTTTCCCAGTCTATATCGGGGTAGTTGAAGTCCCCCATAATAATCACCTCGTTATTTTTTGCTACTTCGTCTATTTGTCTCATTAATAGACTTTCCGTGGCTTCTGCTATATTTGGTGGTTTATAACAGACTCCTATGATAATTTTATTATTGTTTTTTGCCCCATGTATCTCCACCCATAAGGACTCGACCTCCTCATTTCCCTCCCATACATCCTCCCGTATTGTAGGCTTTAGACACGTCTTTACATATAGACAGACTCCACCCCCTTTCCGACTTCTTCGATCCCTTCTAACCAGACTGTAACCCTGTAAGTTAACTGCCCAGTCATAGCTTTCATCTAACCATGTCTCGGTTATTCCCACTATGTCATAGTTACCTGTAGATATTTCTGCTTCCAGTTCATCCATCTTGTTTGTCAGGCTTCTGGCATTTGCTAGCATGCAGTTTACACGATTTTGTTTTGTTCCAATCTTCTCCCTGTGGATTGTATTAGAAATTTTCTTACCTCCCTTCCAAGTATCTTGTCTTGGACCTTCTTTGTCGCACTTCATATCTTTCATTAGTATGTTCTCTGGTTGCATGTTCGTGTCCGGTGTTTTTCTTCCCATCCCCTCTTCTTCTAGTTTAACGCCCTCCTGATGAGTGTTGCGAGTCTCCTGGCGAATGTGTGTTTCCCGGGTTTGTTGAGGTGTAGCCCGTCTCTGGCAAGGAGTCCGTCATAGAGGTAATTCACACCGTGGTCCAGGAATCCAAATCCTTGTTGTCTGCACCATCGTCTCAGCCAGTTGTTCACATCAAGGATCCTGTTCCATCTCCTGACGCCATGCCCGTCTACTGGAAGGATAGAAGAAAAAACTACCTGCGCATCCAGTTCTTTTACTTTCTTGCCCAATGCTTCAAAGTACTTGCAGATTGTCTGTAGGTCCTTCTTTGCCGTGTCATTGGTGCCAACATGTATCAGAAGAAATGGGTGGACATCCTTGGAACTGATGAGCTTCGGTATCCTATCGGTAACATCCTTGATCTTCGCCCCTGGGAGGCAGCATACTTCTCTTGCGGTTATGTCCGGTCTGCAGATAGCTGCTTCTGTTTCTCTCAGTAGTGAGTCTCTCACCACCACCACTCTTCTTCCCTTCTTGGCTGTCCTTTTTCTTGTCGCTTCTGGGTGTTTCTGGGTGCTCTTTTCTTTTTTGCTTGCTGGTAGTTCCTCATCCTTAGGTGTGCCATCTTCGTCCTCCACAAGTCCTTGGAATCTGTTTCTCAGTTGTGTGGTTGGTGGTGTCTCCATAGTCTTCTTGCTTCTTTTGGTCACTTGCCTCCACTTGTCTGCCTCTGGAGGTTCTCTGACGCTTCCTTCACTTTCCGTGACCAGTAGTGACGCTTCTGTTCTGTCCAGGAAGTCTTCATTTTCCTTGATGAGTTTTAATGTCGCAATTCTTTCTTCCAGTCCCCGCACCTTTTCTTCTAAAAGAGCCAGTAGTCTACACTTCTGGCAGGTGAAGTTGGTTTCAGCTTCTGGTCGATCTGTGAACATGTAGCACATGTTGCAGCTCACCATGTAGGTTGGCACATCTGCCATGCTGCTCCTTGTCCCTGCTGACTTGATGTCTGTCTTCTTTCTTGTGATACCCTAGGATAAACAAATTAAACAAATTCGCGCGCCGTTAGGCGCGAGGTTTGGCGATGCTTTCCAAGCAGCTGGTCCCGGCTGTACCCAACGATCTTCTAGCTGAAGGAGACTCTTCGCTTTTCCCAGAAGGCACCTGGAATATGCAAATTGTCCTCTTCAAGCTTCAATCCCTGGTTTGGCGATGCTTTCCAAGCAGCTGGTCCCGGCTGTACCCAACGATCTTCTAGCTGAAGGAGACTCTTCGCTTTTCCCAGAAGGTACCTGGAATATGCAAATTGTCCTCTTCAAGCTTCAATCCCTGGTTTGGCGATGCTTTCCAAGCAGCTGTTCCCCGACAGTACCCAACGATCTTCTAGCTGAAGGAGACTCTTCGCTTTTCTCAGAAGGCACCTGGAATATGCAAACTGTTCTCTTCAAGCTTCAATCCCTGGTTTGGCGATGCTTTCCAAGCAGCTGGTCCCGGCTGTACCCAACGATCTTCTAGCTGAAGGAGACTCTTCGCTTTTCCCAGAAGGCACCTGGAATATGCAAATTGTCCTCTTCAAGCTTCAATCCCTGGTTTGGCGATGCTATATTCGACAATACCTTGGTATAGCAGAAGAGATCAGATAATCGCAGCTTCAAGTCCCCTAAGGGGACTAACAAGTACAGTAAAAAAAATAAAAAATATGAAAAAAATAAAAAAATATAAACTCCCGCATTTTCCTCCATTAAAAATTAAGAAAAAAAATACACATATTTGGCATCGCTGCCTTCCTTAAAGTCCGATCTATCAAAATTTAAAATAAATGAATCTGATCTATAAGCGGTATAACGAGAGAAGGAAATTAAAACGTCAGAAATGCGTTTTTTCGGCTGTGGCAGTAACACAAAAAAATATAATAAGAGGTGATCAAAACATTGAATCTACCACAACATTTTATAAATAAAAACATCAGCTTGTGGCCGCCCTTTGTCTGAGCTGAAAGGTACATTCTGCCTCTCAGGTCTATGCTTCTACTAGGGGTTCAGTCTCTCTGCCCTTATCCATATGTATGTCACTTGACAAATGGTAAAGTTTTAATATTAGAGTTAGGACTGTCCCATAACGGTTGCCGTGACATGGCGGGATGGCTTTTACATTATTTTGATCAAAATTATGTTAACTAAATACCCTTTATTATTTATCATATTTTTTTGCACTGTGCGATTTATCCATTTACTTCCAGTTATTTGGGTATTTTGCTTGTCTTTGGTTTTTCTCCGTCTAGTGGCCTTATGTGAACATGCATTTACATTTTGCATGTGTAGCACCCTGAGGATTCGGCTGCTACAGGGGTATTGCACCTCAACCCAGAGGTGTGATATTCCACTCCCGGGTAAGGATGGAGTGTGGATCTGAGCTCGGTAGGCTGCATGCACTACACACATCCCATTTCCGAGGAGCAGACCGACGGTACTTCCACTTAGAAATGTGCAGGTACGACCGAGTCTGTTCCTGGCTGGAGTGGGAGGGGGGTGGTACATCCCAAGTAGTGTAGGGGCAGATAGGGGGAGCAGCCTGGGTAAAGATAGGAGCTCATTGGGTGCTGGTCGCCTGAGCTCACACATAGAGGGTGTATATAAGGTGGGCACCATCAAAGAACAGGGTCAGTCTTTGCAGAGGAGTCAGTCTGCCACAATCGGTCAGTCTGTCAGAGTCAGGAAGAGGAGCAGAGAAGCCCCAGAGAGAGAGAGAGAGGAGAAAGCAAGAAAGACCCAGAGGGGGAAACAGAAAAGGAACTCTGAGAACCCAAAGTCCATCAGCGGGTGAAGAGTTGGCAAAAGGGTACCGGATCCCAAGCTGGTGGGGGCAAAAGCACACCCTAGCCAGAGACCGGAGGCCGTGGGCAGCGTCTGCCACGGCCACCCACCACATCCACCCCGAAGGCATACCACGTGGAGGGTCAGGGAACCCAAGGCCAAGGGTGTCCCAACAGAAGGCCCGAGGGAGCTGGACCTGGGTGGATCACTAGTGGGGACGGCCAGAGGAAAGGACAGAAGGAGAGCTCAGGGTCACGCTCCGGACTTGTTTGGGGGTTGGCTGGATCCAGGACCTGGTGGACGCAGCACGGCTCGGGCGGTCACTTGAAGCTGGAGTGACCGGAACATCAGCAGTGAGTAAATACCCTAAACTGCACAACCCGACTCTGTCTTCCTTTAACATCTATGCTGCACCACCACAACCCCCATCCTCTGCACCTGACCCCCTGAGGCTATACCCCACCCGTTGGGGGTTATACCACCAAAAGCTGCACCTACACCATCAGCCTCAGCGGACCCTGCTGCAGCGGCGGCCATAGTGACCGCAATACAACGGGTGGCGTAGTCGACAATAAAGAACTTAATAACATCTGTAGGACTGCCACATACAACTGAGTTTGACACCCTGGGCACGGACCGGGTCACAGCCACTCGGAAGACTACAACTCCCATCTGATCCGGCTCCGGATATTCCCCCTAAAGAATATGGCCCAGGGGGCGCGTCAACTTTGGCGTAGTCGGCAGGATTACGTGCCCGCAACACCCGGGTACTGCGTGCCTGAAGAAAAGAACAAGTTTACCTCAAAAAGAAGTCTCCTGCCGGTTCCGGAGGGTCCCCGCCATCGGACCCCATCACAGGTCGTTTCCAGCCGGTTGTCCGCCATTAACAGCGTTTTCCCGCCATCTGCAGAGTTTCCCGCCACTGGGAGACGATTCCCGCCATTTCCAAAGGTTTCCCGCCTTGGAAGAGCGGACGCCATTATGGGCGTGCCAGAGGGTGGCAAGAGGCCACCTCCCATCGTGGGCCAGGACCGAAAATGGCGCCAAAAGTGGAAACCGCCCCCACCAACAGAGACTGTGATGCTAGAGGTGTCTGTCGGCGTGAAAGAACTGCCCCTGGAGCTGACAATCACCAAGTGGCCCCGGGACCGCCCTCGAAGTGGGAGGAGACGAAAGGAGAGAGCAAAGATGGGTGTCGCTTGGAGGAGTCTGGAGCGAGCGCACCCGGAGGCAAGAAGCCTGGAGAAGAGTATCGGAGGAGCTTACCCGGAGATGGCGAGAAAGCAGAGCAGCACCGGCCCGTTGGTCAGGAGCCTGCTGGAGACAGCAGAAGGAGAGCAGAGCAGCACCGACCCGTTGGTCAGGAGCCTGCTGGAAACAACGACCCCACTAGGCCTAGTGGAGGTCCTAGCACAGCTCCCCCGAGACCGGGAGTGTGCACAGACCGCTCTGGAGGGCCTCGCAAGGAGGATGGCCCGGGTGCAGCGAGAGACGTTGGCGGAGTGGAGCCGTGAGATGGCCCAGCAGACCGAGACCTGTCAGCGGAGCACGTCACCCGAGACGAGGAAACAGACCGCCTCTGAGGATGGCGCGGGAGGATTGAAGGCCGGAGACGGCGCCGAGAAGGGAGCCGAACGAGTGGAGGCAGGTAAAGGGGACGTCTATACCCCAAACCGGGAAACCGCGTACCTGCCCCAGCTCCCCGTCGCAGAGCCCGAAGTCTATCCTGCCGTGCCCGTCGCTGCAACGTCACCGCCGCAGACTAGGCCTCAAACGGGAGCCGCGACCCCTGTGACGTCACACGCCTCGACCCCGAGCGTGACCAAGCAGGAAGTACCACCAGCCTGGTCGCAAGGCCTAGTACCCCCGGGCGCCGCAATACCAACAGCGCCCCCTACCTCCGCGGAGCCCCCGGCCTGGTCGCAGGGCCAAGTAGCCCAGGGCGCCGCCGTCCTTACGGTGCCCTTCACCTTCCAGATACCCCAGGCCTGGCCGCAAGGCCCGGGCAACCCGGGCGCTAACACCACCGCGCCCATAAGACCAAAAGTGCCGCATCTGGGAGAGGACCTGTTTGCCCAGCATACGTGCCCGAACGGGTCTGAAGCCAAAGGTAACCATAAAGAAAGAGCAGGAGGACGCCGTCGTTAAGTACAGCAGGGTACAAGCTGTATATAGTTGCCCGTCGGGGCACCGTGAACTGAAACTGTTACTGTTGCTAATGTAGTCCCCGTTGGGACCAGCATGTGTGAACTGTTACCCGTAATTCCCTATTCCCACTGACCGAGGACTGAGAGCGGTCATTCCTCCCCAATACCTGGCCGAGGACTGAGAGCGGCCACTACCCCTGTATATAGTTGCGCGTCCTAAAGCGCCCCCTACCGGTTTTATAGTAAAACCATTTGTCTAGAGAGACTGTCGCACTTTACCCGGTCACAAGTTGCACAGTGACCGGAGGAGGAGCCAGAGGCGACGAGAAAGTTTTATATGAAAAGTTTTATTAATATATATATATATGATGTTTTATATGTTTATGCAAAAATTTGTATGTTTTTGGTGTTTTGTTCTTACAGCCCGAGGACGTGCTGTGATTTACCAGGGGGGAATGTAGCACCCTGAGGATTCGGCTGCTACAGGGGTATTGCACCTCAACCCAGAGGTGTGATATTCCACTCCCGGGTAAGGATGGAGTGTGGATCTGAGCTCGGTAGGCTGCATGCACTACACACATCCCATTTCCGAGGAGCAGACCGACGGTACTCCCACTTAGAAATGTGCAGGTACGACCGAGTCTGTTCCTGGCTGGAGTGGGAGGGGGGTGGTACATCCCAAGTAGTGTAGGGGCAGATAGGGGGAGCAGCCTGGGTAAAGATAGGAGCTCATTGGGTGCTGGTCGCCTGAGCTCACACATAGAGGGTGTATATAAGGTGGGCACCATCAAAGAACAGGGTCAGTCTTTGCAGAGGAGTCAGTCTGCCACAATCGGTCAGTCTGTCAGAGTCAGGAAGAGGAGCAGAGAAGCCCCAGAGAGAGAGAGAGAGGAGAAAGCAAGAAAGACCCAGAGGGGGAAACAGAAAAGG
Organism: Phyllobates terribilis; assembly: GCF_046119375.1. Classification (NCBI taxonomy): domain Eukaryota; kingdom Metazoa; phylum Chordata; class Amphibia; order Anura; family Dendrobatidae; genus Phyllobates; species Phyllobates terribilis. The sequence goes on along the minus strand of NW_027362764.1, from coordinate 63,733,078 downwards.
AACTCTGAGAACCCAAAGTCCATCAGCGGGTGAAGAGTTGGCAAAAGGGTACCGGATCCCAAGCTGGTGGGGGCAAAAGCACACCCTAGCCAGAGACCGGAGGCCGTGGGCAGCGTCTGCCACGGCCACCCACCACATCCACCCCGAAGGCATACCACGTGGAGGGTCAGGGAACCCAAGGCCAAGGGTGTCCCAACAGAAGGCCCGAGGGAGCTGGACCTGGGTGGATCACTAGTGGGGACGGCCAGAGGAAAGGACAGAAGGAGAGCTCAGGGTCACGCTCCGGACTTGTTTGGGGGTTGGCTGGATCCAGGACCTGGTGGACGCAGCACGGCTCGGGCGGTCACTTGAAGCTGGAGTGACCGGAACATCAGCAGTGAGTAAATACCCTAAACTGCACAACCCGACTCTGTCTTCCTTTAACATCTATGCTGCACCACCACAACCCCCATCCTCTGCACCTGACCCCCTGAGGCTATACCCCACCCGTTGGGGGTTATACCACCAAAAGCTGCACCTACACCATCAGCCTCAGCGGACCCTGCTGCAGCGGCGGCCATAGTGACCGCAATACAACGGGTGGCGTAGTCGACAATAAAGAACTTAATAACATCTGTAGGACTGCCACATACAACTGAGTTTGACACCCTGGGCACGGACCGGGTCACAGCCACTCGGAAGACTACAACTCCCATCTGATCCGGCTCCGGATATTCCCCCTAAAGAATATGGCCCAGGGGGCGCGTCACATGCACATCAATTTACGTTTCAGTTCAGACTCCCAGGTTTTTTCTTTGTAGTTTAGTGTGCTTCAGTGCATAAACGGGTGTGGCCACCCTTTGGCTGAGCTGAAAGGTTCATTCTGCCTCTCAGGTCTATGCTTCTACTAGGGGTTCAGTCTCTCTGCCCTTATCCATATGTATGTCACTTGACAAATGGTATGGTTTTAATATTAGAGTTAGGACTGTCCCATAAGGGTTGCCGTGACGTTGCGGGATGGCTTTTACATTATTTTGATCAAAATTATGTTAACTAAATACCCTTTATTATTTATCATATTTTTTTGCAGTGTGCGATTTATCCATTTACTTCCAGTTATTTGGGTATTTTGCTTGTCTTTGGTTTTTCTCTGTCTAGTGGCCTTATGTGAACATGCATTTACATTTTGCATGCTCATCAATTTACGTTTCAGTTCAGACTCTCAGGTTTTTTCTTTGTACTTTAGTGTGCTTCAGTGCATATAAGGGTGTGGCCGCCCTTTGGCTGAGCTGAAAGGTTCATTCTGCCTCTCAGGTCTATGCTTCTACTAGGGGTTCAGTCTCTCTGCCCTTATCCATATGTATGTCATTTGACAAATGGTAAGGTTTTAATATTAGAGTTAGGACTGTCCCATAAGGGTTGCCGTGATATGGCGGGATGGCTTTTGCATTATTTTGATCAAAATTATGTTAACTAAATACCCTTTATTATTTATCACATTTTTTTGCACTGTGCGATTTATCCATTTACTTCCAGTTATTTGGGTATTTTGCTTGTCTTTGGTTTTTCTCTGTGTGGCCTTATGTGAACATGCATTTACATTTTGCATGCACATCAATTTACGTTTCAGTTCAGACTCCCAGGTTTTTTCTTTGTAGTTTAGTGTGCTTCTGTGCATATAAGGGTGTGGCCGCCCTTTGGCTGAGCTGAAAGGTTCATTCTGCCTCTCAGGTCTATGCTTCTACTAGGGGTTCAGTCTCTCTGCCCTTATCCATATGTATGTCACTTGACAAATGGTAAGGTTTTAATATTAGAGTTAGGACTGTCCCATAAGGGTTGCCATGATGTGGCGGGATGGCTTTTACATTATTTTGATCAAAATTATGTTAACTAAATACCCTTTATTATTTATCATATTTTTTTGCACTGTGCGATTTATCCATTTAGTTCCAGTTATTTGGGTATTTTGCTTGTCTTTGGTTTTTCTCTGTCTAGTGGCCTTATGTGAACATGCATTTACATTTTGCATGCACATCAATTTACGTTTCAGTTCAGACTCCCAGGTTTTTTCTTTGTAGTTTAGTGTGCTTCAGTGCATATAAGGGTGTGGCCGTCCTTTGGCTGAGCTGAAAGGTTCATTCTGCCTCTCAGGTCTATGCTTCTACTAGGGGTTCAGTCTCTCTTCCCTTATCCAAATGTATGTCATTTGACAAATGTTAAGGTTTTAATATTAGAGTTAGGACTGTCCCATAAGGGTTGCCATGACGTGGCTGGATGGCTTTTACATTATTTTGATCAAAATTATGTTAACTAAATACCCTTTATTATTTATCACATTTTTTTGCACTGTGCGATTTATCCATTTAGTTCCAGTTACTTGGGTATTTTGCTTGTCTTTGGTTTTTCTCTGTCTAGTGGCCTTATGTGAACATGCATTTACATTTTGCATGCACATCAATTTACGTTTCAGTTCAGACTCCCAGTTTTTTTCTTTGTAGTTTAGTGTGCTTCTGTGCATATAAGGGTGTGGCCGCCCTTTGGCTGAGCTGAAAGGTTCATTCTGCCTCTCAGGTCTATGCTTCTACTAGGGGTTCAGTCTCTCTGCCCTTATCCATATGTATGTCACTTGACAAATGGTAAGGTTTTAATATTAGAGTTAGGACTGTCCCATAAGGGTTGCCGTGACGTGGCGGGATGGCTTTTAAATTATTTTGATCAAAATTATGTTAACTAAATACCCTTTATTATTTATCATATTTTTTTGCACTGTGCGATTTATCCATTTACTTCCAGTTATTTGGGTATTTTGCTTGTCTTTGGTTTTTCTCTGTCTAGTGGTCTTATGTGAACATACATTTACATTTTACATGCACATCAATTTATGTTTCAGTTCAGACTCCCAGGTTTTTTCTTTGTAGTTTAGTGTGCTTCAGTGCATATAATGGTGTGGCCGCCCTTTGGCTGAGCTGAAAGGTTCATTCTGCCTCTCAGGTCCATGCTTCTACTAGGGGTTCAGTCTCTCTGCCCTTATCCATATGTATGTCATTTGACAAATGGTAAGGTTTTAATATTAGAGTTAGGACTGTCCCATAAGGCTTGCCGTGACGTGGCGGAATGGGTTTTACATTATTTTGATCAAACTTATGTTAACTAAATACCCTTTATTATTTATCATACTTTTTTGCACTGTGCGATTTATCCATTTACTTCCAGTTATTTGGGTATTTTGCTTGTCTTTGGTTTTTCTCTGTCTAGTGGTCTTATGTGAACATACATTTACATTTTACATGCACATCAATTTACGTTTCAGTTCAGACTCCCAGGTTTTTTCTTTGTAGTTTAGTGTGCTTCAGTGCATATAATGGTGTGGCCGCCCTTTGGCTGAGCTGAAAGGTTCATTCTGCCTCTCAGGTCCATGCTTCTACTAGGGGTTCAGTCTCTCTGCCCTTATCCATATGTATGTCATTTGACAAATGGTAAGGTTTTAATATTAGAGTTAGGACTGTCCCATAAGGCTTGCCGTGACGTGGCGGAATGGGTTTTACATTATTTTGATCAAACTTATGTTAACTAAATACCCTTTATTATTTATCATACTTTTTTGCACTGTGCGATTTATCCATTTACTTCCAGTTATTTGGGTATTTTGCTTGTCTTTGGTTTTTCTCTGTCTAGTGGCCTTATGTGAACATGCATTTACATTTTGCATGCTCATCAATTTATGTTTCAGTTCAGACTCCCAGGTTTTTTCTTTGTAGTTTATTGTGCTTCAGTGCATATAAGGGTGTGGCTGCCCTTTGTCTGAGCTGAAAGGTTCATTCTGCCTCTCAGGTCTATGCTTCTACTAGGGGTTCAGTCTCTCTGCCCTTATCCATATGTACAGTACAGACCAAAAGTTTGGACACACCTACTCATTTAAAGATTTTTCTGCATTTTTATGACTATGAAAATTGTACATTCACACTGAAGGCATCAAAACTTTGAATTAACACATGTGGAATTATATACTTTACAAAAAAGAGTGAAACAACTGAATTATGTTATATTCTAGGTTCTTCAAAGTAGCCACCTTTTGCTTTGATGACTGCTTTGAACACTCTTGGCATTCTCTTGATGAGCTTCAAGAGGTAGTCACCTGAAATGGTCTTCCAACAATCTTGAAGGAGTTCCCAGAGATGCTTAGCACTTCTTGACCCTTTTGCCTTCACTCTGCGGTCCAGCTCACCGCAAACCATCTCGATTGGGTTCTGGTCTGGTGACTGTGGAGGCCAGGTCATCTGGCGTAGCACCCTATCACTCTCCTTCTTGGTCAAATAGCCCTTACACAGCCTGGAGGTGTGTTTAGGGTCATTGTCCTGTTGAAAAATAAATGATGGTCCGACTAAACGCAAACCGGATGGAATAGCATGCCGCTGCAAGATGCTGTGGTAGTCATGCTGGTTCAGTATGCCTTCAATTTTGAATAAATCCCCAACAGTGTCACCAGCAAAGCACCCCCACACCATCACACCTCCTCCTCCATGCTTTACGGTGGGAACCAGGCATGTAGAGTCCATACGTTCGCCTTTTCTGCGTGACACAAAGACACGGTGGTTGGAACGAAAGATCTCAAATTTGGACTCATCAGACCAAAGCACAGATTTCCACTGGTCTAATGTCCATTCCTTGTGTTTTTTAGCCCAAACAAGTCTCTTCTGTTTGTTGCCTGTCCTTAGCAGTGGTTTCCTAGCAGCTATTTTACCATGAAGGCCTGCTGCACAAAGTCTCCTCTTAACAGTTGTTGAAGAGATGTGTCTGCTGCTAGAACTCTGTGTGGCATTGACCTGGTCTCTAATCTGAGCTGCTGTTAACCTGCAATCTCTGAGGCTGGTGACTCGGATAAACTTATCCTCAGAAGCAGAGGTGACTCTTGGTCTTCCTTTCCTGGGGCGGTCCTCATGTGAGCCAGTTTCTTTGTAGCGCTTGATGGTTTTTGCAACTGCACTTGGGGACACTTTCAAAGTTTTCCCAATTTTTCAGACTGACTGACCTTCATTTCTTAAAGTAATGATGGCCACTCATTTTTCTTTACTTAGCTGCTTTTTTCTTGCCATAATACAAATTCTAACAGTCTATTCAGTAGGACTATCAGCTGTGTATCCAGCAGACTTCTGCACAACACAACTGATGGTCCCAACCCCATTTATAAGGCAAGAAATCCCACTTATTAAACCTGACAGGGCACACCTGTGAAGTGAAAACCATTTCCGGTGACTACCTCTTGAAGCTCATCAAGAGAATGCCAAGAGTGTGCAAAGCAGTAATCAAAGCAAAAGGTGGCTACTTTGAAGAACCTAGAATATAAGACATTTTCAGTTGTTTCACACTTTTTTTGTTAAGTATATAATTCCACATGTGTTAATTCATAGTTTTGATGCCTTCAGTGGGAATGTACAATTTTCATAGTCATGACAATGCAGAAAAATCTTTAAATGAGAAGGTGTGTCCAAACTTTTGGTCTGTACTGTATGTCACTTGACAAATGGTAAGGTTTTAATATTAGAGTTAGGACTGTCCCATAAGGGTTGCCGTGACGTGCGGAATGGCTTTTACATTATTTTGATCAAAATTATGTTAACTAAATACCCTTTATTATTTATCATATTTTTTTGCACTGTGCGATTTATCCATTTACTTCCAGTTATTTGGGTATTTTGCTTGTCTTTCGTTTTTCTCTGTCTAGTGGCCCTATGTGAACATGTATTTATATTTTGCATGCACATCAATTTACGTTTCAGTTCAGACTCCCAGGTTTTTTCTTTGTAGTTTAGTGTGCTTCAGTGCATATAAGGGTGTGGCCGCCCTTTGTCTGAGCTGAAAGGTTCATTCTGCCTCTCAGGTCTATGCTTCTACTAGGGGTTCAGTCTCTCTGCCCTTATCCATATGTATGTCACTTGACAAATGGTAAGGTTTTAATATTAGAGTTAGGACTATCCCATAAGGGTTGCCGTGACGTGGCGGGATCGCTTTTACATTATTTTGATCAAAATTATGTTAACTAAATGCCCTTTATTATTTATCATATTTTTTGCACTGTGAAATTTATCCATTTACTTCCAGTTATTTGGGTATTTTGCTTGTCTTTGGTTTTTCTTTGCTTTTTATTATGTATATCCCTTTTCACATGTGAAGCACCATGGAAAAACTAATCATACAAAATGTATAAAAGGCTCCTTACCTACCATGTAGCATTTATAATACGGGTGTCATTGTGTTCAGTCTGTAGCACACGTTACCAACTTGATTTTTCATTTTTTCTGGACAGCTTCTCAAAAAATCACTAACAGAGAACTCTTTTTACAGACACATTAGATGACCATAATAAATCATCAATACTGTAAGTGATCCATGTCTGCAGCCCCTAAATCCAATATGTAGACATAGGCAGCATTTGCGGTGAACAATTCTCTCCAGATTCCAAAAAATCACGGACACATCAAAAAATTTTTACTGTCAGGGAAAAAAGTGTCCTATTTTTACGGACTGTCCATGAATTTCTGGACGGTTGCCAACTCAGGTTTGTAGCCATGTATACAAATGAGTCAGTATAGGAGCTGTAGACACAAAATGGTTGGAAGTTTGTGTAAAGTGACCGAGGGCAGTTTCCGTGAACAAGCTGCTGCTCCATAACACTCTGGCACTTTACAGAGTCCCCGTCCCAATGTGCTACCAGGTGTACGGTGTATCACACTCACTTGTAGGTCACAAGCCTCTGCTTTCTGCAGACCTCCATCTTCAGGAGCCGCCGCACACAATTCAGGGGACACAAAGTTCGTTTCAACAAGCAAACATTTACTGAAAATTTCAAGTTCATCAGATGCTAACACGCAGTATCGGGTACAACTTCTTAGTTCTTGTTTCCTTAGAACTGTACATCTTCAGTATCACTATTCGTTCCTCCTGGACTATCCCTATATTTACTGTTCCTGTCAGCCCCAGGGATTTCCTTCCCAGTCCCGCAGTGCACCCAGGATCCATTAGCTTCGCTTCACGCGGTTCCACGTCCATTGTCCCCTGTACACCAGAGAATAAAGCACTCTTTGTAGTACCTGTACTGAGCCTTGTGCTCCGGACCTTGCGGGAATGTCCACAAGGGATTCCAGTAAGACTTCCAACAATAGACGCTTGCCCACTGCAACTTGAACTTCACCTTGGTTACTGTCCTTCCCTATCTGATCTGCTATCAGGGAACATTCCCTTTTTAATGGGGCTTTTTCCTCCCACTATGGGCTACAAACGTTATGCATGGCATTTGTAGATATTAACCCCTTTACCACCCAAGCCTGTTTCACCTTCATGACCAGGCCAAATTTTACAATTCTGACCAGTGGCACTTTATGAGGTAATAACTCTGGAACGCTTCAACGGATCCCCCTGATTCTGAGAATGGTTTTTCTTGACATATTGCACTTCATGATAGTGGTAACATTTCTTCCATATGACTTGTATTTATTTGTGAAAAAAATGGAAATTTGGCAACATTTTTTAAAATTTAGTAATTTTCAAACTTTTAATTTTTATGCCCTTAAATCAGAGAGATATGTCACACAAAATAGATAATACATAACATTTCCCACATTTCTACTTTGCATCAGCACAAATTTTGAAACATATTTTTTTATTAAGAAGTTATAAGGGTTAAAATTTGATCAGCGATTTCTCATTTTTCAAACAAAAATTTACAAAACCATTTTTTTTGGGACCACATCACATCTGAAGTGACTTTGAGGGGTCTATATGACAGAAAATACCCAAAAGTGACACCATTCTAAAAACTGCACCACTCAAGGTGCTCAAAACCACATTCAAGAAGTTTATTAACCCTTCAGGTGCTTCACAGGAATTTTTGAAATGTGTAAAATAAAACATTTAACTTTTTTTCACAAAAATGTTACTTTAGACCCAAATTTTTTACTGTTGCAAGTGTAACAGGAAAAAATTGACCCCAAAATGTTTTATGCAATTTCAACTGAGCATGCCAATACTCCATATGTGGGGAAAAACCACTGTTTGGGCACATGGCAGGGCTCGGAAGGGGAGGAGCATCATTTGATTTTTTGAATGTTAAATTTGCTTGAATAATTAGCAGACGCCATGTCGCGTTTGGAGAGCCCCTGATGTGCCTAAACAGTGGAAACCGCCCACAAGTGACACCATTTAGGAAACTAGACCCCTCAGGGAACTTATCTAGATGTGTGGAGAGCATCTTGAACCCCAGGTGCTTCACAGAAGTTTGTAACGTTGAGCTGTGAAAATAAAAAAAATCTAATTTTTCCCATAAAAAAAGTTTTTTAGCCCCAAATCTTGCATTTTCATAAGGGTAACAGGAGAAATTGCACCATACAATTTGTTGTGCAATTTCTCCTGAGTACACTGATGCCCCATATATAGAGGAAAACTACTGTTTGGGCACACAGCAGGGCTTGGAAGGGAAATAGCACCACTTGACTTTTTGAATGCAAAATTTGCTGGAATAGTTAGCTGGTCTAATTAGAGCTGGACTCTGCTTCATTCAGCTATCTCTGGTGTCTGCTAACATACACAGCTCTGCTTCACTGCTAGACTCCGCTTCATTGCTCCATTCAGCTATCTCTGGTGTTTGCTAACATACACAGCTCTGCTTTCCCACTAGGCTCTGCTTCATTGCTCCATTCAGCTATCTCTGGTGTCTACGAACATACCCAGCTCTACTTCACTGCTGGACTCTGCTTCATTGCCCCATTCAGCTATCTCTGTTGTCTGCTAGCATAACCAGCTATGCTTCATTGCTGGGCTCTGTTTCATTGCTCCATTCAGATCTCTCTGGTGTCTACCAACATACCCAGCTCTGCTTCACTGCTTGGTTCTGCTTCATGCTCTATTCAGCTATCTCTGGTGTCTGCTAACATACCCTGCTGTGCTTCATTGCTACATTCAGCTACCTCTGGTGTCTGCTAACATACACAGCTCTGCTTCACTGCTGGGCTCTGCTCCATTGCTACAGACAGCTATTTCTGTTGTCTATGAACATACACAGCTCTGCTTCACTGCTGGGCTCTGCTCCATTTATCCATTCAGCTATCTCTAGTGTCTGCTAACATACCCAGCTCTGCTTCACTGCTGGGCTCTGTTTCATTGCTCCATTCAGCTACCTCTGGTGTATGCTAACATACACAGCTCTGCTTCACTGCTGGGCTCTGCTTCTTTGCTACATTCCGCTACCTCTGGTGTTTGCTAACATACACAGCTCTGCTTTCCTGCTGGGATCTGCTTCATTCCTCCATTCAGCTATCTCTGGTGTCTGCTAGAATAACCAGTTCTGCTTCATTGCTCCATTCAGCTATTTCTGGTGTCTGCGACGTACCCAGCTCTGCTTCACTGCTGGGCTCTGCTTCATTGCTCCATTCAGCTATCTCTGGCATCTGCTAACATACCCAGCTCTGCTTCACTGCTGGGCTCTGCAGCAGTGCTCCATTCAGCTATCCCTGGAGCCTCCTGACATATCTGGCTCTACTGTATGAAGGTGTCACCTGAAATATCTAGCTTTACTGTAACAAGGCGACTATCGACATATATCCGGCATTGTTGTATCAAGGTGTCTCCTAACAAATCTGGCTGAGGGGCGTCCACCGATAGAAGAGGGCACCTTCTAGCTCTTTTCAGTCTAATAGCTCATCATAAGTCACAATTCCACCTCCTTTGGAGGCTTAAGTGGCCCCTTACCTCTTGGAGCCCCTGTGCAGCTGCGCAGGTTGCAGCAATGGTACGTTTGCCCCTGCGGCTCTGCTGCTCCATTTCTCATTACTGCATCTTCAGAACTTCTGCTATGGACTCTGCAACATCTCAGCTCTGCTATATCACTGGATCCTCTCCAGTTAGTGCCACCCCATTCCTCTTACTATCTTTGTTGTGGTTCCTTTGGTTCAATCAGTTGCACCAGCGCCTCCAGTCCGTGCTGCATATCCAGACTTGAGGCTGGGAGAATCTACTTCACCAGGTGAGTCATAACAGAATTTTTTTCTTCCTTTAGGAAGTGATTGTGATAGATGAGGAGGACGGCTACTTATTCCTTTCTCCGTGTATGAACTAACAAGCTAATACACTTATAAAACCAGATGACCCTTTAGCTCAAGAAACAAAATTGTAAAAGTGTCTGTATTTTCAAAACAGAACTGTAGAGGGCAGTGTAAGATCTGTAAATACCTAATGTATACTCATCATGTATATGTAGCACTGTGCAGCTTCACTTAGTTCATATTTAGTGAATTAAACCATCTTGCCGGTATCCTGAGAGCTATTTCTTCGGACCGATTTATCTCTCTCTACACGTACCCTAGAGCCCAACATACGCTTTCCTCATCTGTAAATTCACTCATCATGCGAAAAAAACAGTAGTTACTTTATATTCAGACTCCGACATGTGATACGAGGAATTTACTCTATTACTACTCATAGTATTAGAAACATTTTATTGTATCATTTGTGCCTTTTTTTTCCTCTGTTTTTTTTTTTTTTATTGGCGCCAAATTAATTTGACTATAAATGTAACTTTTTATGCAAATGTAACCTTTTTGTGCAAATTTTGCAACATTTTAGCAGAACATTTGACTTTTTACTCTAAAAAAAGTACAAAAAGGGTAAAAGACTAAGGACCCGATTCCTTATTGCATTTCCTCCTTTGTTTGTTTAGTGTTTTCTGTTTTTCATCTCTTTTTCATTTGTGCCTTTTTCTTCTCTTACTTTGCGCCTTTTTTTCCCCATTATGGATGGATTTGGGGGTCTCCAGATTTTTTCCGCTGACTCATGAATTGCAACTTTTTAAAAAGTTGCTAAGTTTTTGCTGAAATGTACTCCAGTCCCCCGAGTGACTATATGTACGCCTGAAATTTGTGTGCAAATTTTGAGTCACTTTAGCGGACTTTTTGCACTAGCAAGTAGAGAAAGAGGTGAAAGTAAAAAAAAAAGAGCATTTTTGGATTTGCGTAAAATCCACGAACCACGTACGTCACTAAAAACAACAATGAATATCACAAGAAAAAAGAAAAGAAAAGTGATTTTAAAAAAACATAAATGAATCGGGCCCCGCATGATGACACCACGGAGAGCTGTAGAAACAAACACAAATATTTTTTGCCAGTGAAATTCTAATAACAGCTTCAAGAAGGAGAGATACTGCGGTTAGATCCCCTCATCCTCCCGCGCTAGTAAATTAGAACTTTCTGAGAAGGAAGAGAATTTGCAGGTAAAGAAAAGGGACCTGCAGAAAGGAGAGTAAAAAGCTTAATGTCAGGAATTTTATAAAAATGAAGACAATGACATGGGAAAATAAACATAAATCTCCAACAATTCTTTAAAAATCTTAAGTGAATCTCAACAAAGGGTCATTTTCTACTGACACTTTCCTATTAACCATCGCAGCTGCCATAAACCACGCTATGAGCCCCTGAGGTTTTCCTAGGCGAAACTGCTTCAGAAAAAAGCCGCCAGCATCTATTTTCTTTACTTTAAATTTTGTTAATTTTCTTTATTTTGCGTGGTGAAAAGTGGTGTTTTAAACTCATGTTACATAATATATTATATACTTATACATATATTATGTTATATTTGAATATATATATGTATAGTATAAGTGTTGCATATATATATATGTAAAATATATAAATAAATAAATATATATATATATATTAATTAATTAATTAATTTTTTAAACAAACATTTTTTTATTTCATTTGATTTATCTTTTAGTCCTCTTAGCAAACTTAAAGGGAATCTGTCAATAGGATTGTCCCCCCTAAGCCTCCTATATGGACATGTAGGTCAAAGGAAGCTAAATAAAATGATACCTTGATATCTGCGATCCGAGAACTTTTTCCAGAGAAATCCATGTTTTTCTTAATATGTAAATGAGCTGTTAAGATCTATGGGTCAGACATAGATCTCCCTTAGAATCTGCCTCCAGAGCTTATTCTAAATGTAAGGGGCATTACCAGTGAGACATATAGCGACTGACAGTCTGCTCTTCTGGTCTACATGTCTCTCACAGGTAATGCCCCCTTTTATTTAAAACAAGCTCTGGAGGCAGATTTTTAGGGAGATCTATGTCCGCCCATTGATCTTAACAGCTCATTTAAATATTAAAAAAATGTGGATTTCTCTGTAATAAGACATCAGATCGAGGATATCAAGGTATCGTTTTGTTCAACTTTCCATTACCTACAGTATATGCCCATATAGACGGCTTAGAAGGGTGGATCCTACTGACAGATTCCCTTTGATTCTGCTTGTCCTATATACTGCAGTAACTCAATATTAGAGTGTAAAAAAAAAATTATATTCTGCTATGTAGTCCATTCTTTGGCTTATCTTCTATCTCAGTAATGAAACTGACAGTTGGTGCTTTAAAAATTCCATGGAGAAGGGTGGAGCTAGAGGCCGACACAGACATTCTACTGAAATGACAGTTACAGTTCTCCATAGAACTTTATAAGCACCAACTGTCATCTCCTATCTCAGTAATGAGAAAATCTATATTCACTAAAGACACATTTTACCAGTGAATTGAGAATTTTGATAATGAATGATCAGCACAGGAGGAGACAGAAGCAAATTTCTGTAATAAAATATATGACAAAGTGTCATATTGTCATGTGTATGGAAAAAAAAGAAAATAAAAAGATGGGTACTCTTTAAGACTCTCAGATGTTATTCTGGCGGTGTCTAATGAAGCGGTCGACTCGGGTTTTAACAAGAAAATCTTCTATGTTATTAAGATTCCCAATCAGAAAGTAAATGAAGCGGGAACATCTTGAACGGTTTAAGACGGTGCCACCAAAGCCTTCCATCCACATACAATGCGTAATTACCGAGAATTCCTCAGTAACACTCACTGACAATGTAAACAGTGAACGCTCGTCCTGCCTAACAATGACTGCAGTAAGAGAGTCTGATCCCGGGCGCGAGAGAGGCTGATGTTCTCAATTATTATTCCTAGATCGGGCATAGGTTCGGGCACAGGTTCGGGCAAAAGTTTGGGCACAGTTTCGGGCACAAGTTCAGGCACAGGTTTCGGGCACAGGTTAGGGCATAGGTTTGGGCACAAGTTCGGGCACAGTTTCTGGCACAGGTTAGGGCACAGGTTCGGGCACAACTTTGGGCACAGTTTAGGGCACAGGTTTGGGCACAGGTTCGGGCACAGTTTCTGGCACAAGTTCGGGCACAGGTTCGGGCATAGGTTCGACACAGGTTTGGGCACAAGTTCTGGCGCAGTTTCTGGCACAGGTTCGGGCACAGTTTAGGGCACAGGTTCGGACACAAGTTCGGGCACAGTTTCTGGCACAGGTTTGGGCACAAGCTCGGGCAAAGGTTTGGGCACAGTTTAGGGCACAAGTTCTGGCACAGGTTCGGGCACAGTTTAGGGCACAGGTTCGGGCACAAGTTCGGGTACTGCCTCTCGCGCGATGGAATGAAAATTATAACCTTTACTCCAAAGAAGCAAACAGCCATTATTCATTCTTACAAAGTAGACGCCTATCTTTTCTGTTCTTCGTATTTGCTTTGCTCCTCTGTCATCGCCGTGACATTTATCATCGGACATAGACCTAAATATTTGGCTTGTATTATAGTAAGCTGTGGACATCTGCTCATCAGCAATGGCAGCTAAAATAGAAATAATTCAACTGAGTCATGCAAACAGCAGTTTTTGAAGTCTACCTGTCGGAGTTTTCGACTTTTATAAAAGTTTGGATGAGCAACTTATTTTCTGAATAGATGATAAATGTGTGAATGGAAGGGGCCCAGCAACGGGGAAACCTGAGAAATTAGGTCCCATATCCATCCCGTATATGAAGAAGTTGTCTGCATGTGTGGCCACGCGATGGTCCCACACTACTTTTCCTATAACTTTTCAAACAGTTTCATTCACACAGGGAACATGGGACAACATCATTTGTCGGACCCCCAACGATCATACATTTATTCCCTAACCTGTTGATAGGTGATAAATGTCAATGGGTTTTGAGGACACAACAATTTTTGTTTTTTTTCCATCACTGATTTAGAGAACCAGTATTAATTCATTTTTTGGGGGATTCATATAACCTAAACAGGTTGTTTGGGACAAAAAAATGGATCGCTGAGTGTACATTGGACCAAATTCGTGCATGCTGCAATTTTTTCCCTCTCTGTCCAAGGAAAAAAATCAGACATGTGCACGGCCCCATAGAATAACGTTGGTCCAAGTGCGATCCGATGTTTTGTTGAATCACACTCAAACCCAAAATACGGTCATGTGCACGAGCCCTTACAGTAGGGCACGGAAACGTAGAGCGGAACTGATGTTCCTTAGTCACAAAATGATTTTGAGGGTCACGCTCAATCTATAAAGAACACGTGCATGTCCACCTTCAAGTCCATTGTAATTTTTTCCTGTGTGATTGCACAAATCATCAATAAAATCTAATTTGTGAAACATCCCATAGTCATGGAAAATGATTGCGCTGCAGCTTGTGGCTGATTAAATATAATTGGAAGCATCTTTATACAGTCGTGTGGTTTCCAATATGACCACAGATCAGCTCTGTCTTGTATCTACGCATGTAATGCAGATTTGCTTTCATAAAATAGAAATGTTTTACAACCTCCATTACTACTAAATAATATGTGCTTTAAAGGGGGATTCCAGATAAAAAAAAACATATCTTGAAATCTGTTTAAATAGGTTGTCCGGGACTTACATTAATGGCCTATCCTTAGTATAGGTCATCAATGTCTGATCGGTGGGGGTGCGACACCCGGCACCCTCGCTCATCAGCCGTTCCCTGGTCAGCGGCGGCCAGAACTGCTAAGTTGTGGAGCGACACAACACAGCTCCATCAACTGTATAGTGGCCGCGGCCGGGAACTGCACATCCGCCACCTATTCAAATCAGTAGGGAGTGTATGTGCTAAACCTGGACATGGCCACTAATCGATGGAGCTGTGCTGTGCAGCTCTGCAAATGAACAGTTCTGGCCACCGATTACACCAGGAACAGCTGATCCGCGGGGGTGTGGTGTGTCGCACCCCCCACCGATCAGATATAGATGACTTATACTAAGGATAGGCAATTAATGTTAAAGTCCTGGATAACCCCTTTAATATCACAGATGGATATCCAACCTGTGCACAAAGTCTGATCAAGGATGATGATCTGCGCTGATGTGAACAGTATTTGCTGACGCCGCTGCTCTCTGCCCAGCACATGTCCGGATCTGTGGCATGGAGGGCGGAAACACTAATAGTGAACCATGTACTATTTTGTATGACAAAATTTTCTTCTGCCTAAAAACATCATTGTTTTTCTTCTGTACAAGCAAAATCTATAATCAGAAGTTGGTTAAGTTTGCTGGAGAGATAGATTAATTGAAATTTACAATGGTAAATATATATGAGAGTTGTAGTCTTCACATACACCATGCACTATTCTACATGTGCGGAGATGTGGAGCCAGAAGACGACACTGACAAGATCAGCATTTACTGAGAAACACTCAACAAAATCCCGGTCTCCTTCACTTCCTACATCTATTCTCTTCCAGCTGGATCACGTCTCCCTGCAACCGCAGGTTTCATCCATCTGACATTACTTGGAACACTCGAAGAAACACCTGGAGGAAAAGGAAAATAATTCTGTCCACGCTGCAATGTAGGATATCATCGGAGGCGTCCAGTCATCTCTAGACATATAAGATAAAGTAGGATCAAGGCAAAGTCACTCCATTGACTTTCACAGATGTAGCAGAGCCGAGCTTGTCTTTAGGTGTTTGGATCATGTTTTTCCCCATATTGTATCCAGAGATGGTAAAAGGCTTATAGGAAAAACAGAAAACATGATTTGTAAAACAAGTCTATATATTTGTTACAGCTTTGTCCAGGAAGTTGTTGGCTTTTTTCATAGTTTGTATAAAATTCGAAAAAGATCACAGCGCCCTTCTTGTCCTTAGGTTGTCTGTGGTACTGCAGCTCAGTTTGTTCTACTTTAATGGAGGTAAGATGAAATACCAAACACAACCTATGGACAGGAGCCAGGCTGTTTCTGGAAGAAAGTAGTCATGTTTCTCTCTACAACCTCTGTAAACCTATATCAGGATGTTCTGATTCTTGCAAAATGATCTATTAGTACAAGTCTGCCGACCACTAGAGGAACCATTGTGGTGCTGCCCCACTACTCTTTTTGCAGCCATAATTGGTCACGATGCGCAGCAAGTCACAGGAGAGTCTTTTCCAGTGACTCAACATGACCCTTTAAGTGAGCCACTTCCATCGCCAAAGTTTTTCCAAGGTGTAAATAGCAAGACAGAAGAAGAATCAAGACAAAGAAATAACAAATAATCAAGATTAAGAAACAAGACAGAAGAAGAATTGACACTTTCGAAATGTGGTGCTGGAGAAGGATGTTATCAATACCATGGATGGCAAGAAGACCAAGCAAATCAATTTTGGGACAAATCAAGCCTGACATGTCACTCGAAGCAAGGATCACCATGCTATGACTTGCCTACTATGGAGACATCATACGAAGAGAGCAATCACTGGAGAAGGACATCATGGTCGGGAGAATAGAAGGAACAAGGCGAAGAGGAAGACCAGAAACTCAATGGCTTGATACAATCAAGATAACGGTGGAGAAGACCCTGTTGGACCTATCTAGGTATTTTTCCTTTTGGAGGAGACTTAGTTTTGGCTTGTGTCGCAAGACCCGACAAAGGATAGACAGTGACATATAGGGTAACTACGTCCAATTGGATGGCCACTTTCTGGAAAATTGTAATATGACATAAATAATTGTGTTTTATGCTGGCAAAGATTATTCTCTTTAATTCCTTATTCTGCTATTTTATTGAAGAAAGTGGTGGTCACGTGATATAACTATATGATTGCTAATATACGTTAAGATCTATTAATACTGGATCAATGATTCCAAATGATTCCATTGTGGAACCCCAAGTGTAAAAACACAGATCTAGATCATTGTTGTGATCAAATCTTGTGTCCACAACAACATGTATTGAACGGCATGACCAGTGGCATAACTAAAGTCCAGTGGGCCTCAGTTCAAAATTTGGACCTGGGCCCCCACCTGCATGTTGGTCAGATGTTTGGCCCTTGTAGTATTCTAGATCCTATAATGACATACGTGTTGACCCCCCTGTAATGATGTCCCCTGTCCTGTCTCCTTCTTGTAATAATCTTCCCTATCCTGGGCCCCTCCCAGTAATAATGTCCCCCATCCTGGGCCCCATGATATAACATTTTTCCCCATCCTGAACCCTTTCCTAGTATAATGTACCCTGTCCTAGTATAATGCCCCCATTCTGGTATTATGCCCCTATTTCGGTAGATTGTCACCCATTCCGGTAGATTGTCACCCATTCCTTTAGATTGTCCCCCATTCCTTTAGATTGTCCCCCATTCCGGTAGATTGAATCTCCCTCATTCTCTTATAATGGAGTCTGGGTCCCTTCCGTTCTTCTCCAGAAACAAATGATTCTACTCACCTTCCTCCGCTCCCACACAGCGCAGTTTCCTTCTATAGCCGGCTCAGTAGCTGGCAGCTGACTTCGGCGTGCAGGTATAGGCAACGCTTAACGACACATCACTGGCAATCAGACATCTACTGCTGGTCTCTGGTTGATGGCTTGTAATGCAGCGCAGGACGCACATCCGATTGAAATTAGCATTGGCGGACCCCTTCCTGGTCTCGTTATGCCCTTGGACATGACTCTCTGTACCGCCTTCATTATTCTTTATTGGGAAGGATTACAATCCCGAATTGTGCTTGTCCTACAAAATTAAACTTCATGGATACAGGCAATCATTGGCTTCACTTAAGTCGGGCAGCTGTCAAACCATAAACCCCGAATCACCTACGATATATTCGGGGTTTACTGCTTAGATGTGTGGTGCCCTGCTGCGCATTGGTGCCACAGATCCTAGAGGGGTGCATGGACGGATTCCTCCACAAGAGGCCCTCATAGCATTCACACACCTCCACCTTCCACCTCAGACCACCAGAGGGAGCCCGTTAGGGATATAAAAAGGGAAGGTGGAGCTAGGCAGTGCAGTCTAAGTCTGGAGTCCACAGAAAGTCAGTCCAGTACAGACTCAGGGAGCTCAGTTAGTGAGCCTAAGGCGTGCCGACGCCATAAGAGCGGTGAAGAGTAGCGAGGCCTACTGCCAGTGTGAAGCCTAGTGAAGGCCCCGAAGGCAAGTGGAGTAAGCGAGCTACATAGGGGGCAGAGGAGCTTAACCAGCTCACCCCACAAGCATTTACCAGACACCGGGTCCGCTTCTGCAGGGATCCCTAAGGCCCAGCAGAAACAACCGGAATCCCTGGCGAACTACATGTCCCAGGAACACCAAAAGCTGACTGTCATACCAGGGTCAGGAGTCACTGAGGCCCAAGAGACCAGGGAGTGTGATCTCCAACAGAAGGCCCTACCACCAGGTCAGCCGGTGCAAGACAGAGACCAAGTTAGGCCTAGCTCCAGGCAGGTCACAAACTTATCAGGAAAAGGCAAGAAACAGGAGGCCCCACACCCGCTCACTGGGGAGAGTCCTGAAATGCACCCTTCACCCTACCGTGCCCTGGATCGTGCCTGAAAACACCACCAGTAAAGGTACTGAAGTGAACTGTTGTGAGTGTGCCTATTCTTCTTGTGACCCGGCTGGGTCCCCTCTGTCCTGCATCCCTTCTCCTACGCTGCCCTGAGGCCCTGCTCCACCAGTGGGGAGCCGCACCAACTAAGCTGCCTGATCACCGGCCTCAGAGGACTGTAGCAGCGCTGGTGATCCTCACCAGACACCACAGGTGGCTTCACGAACTTTCCCTATCCCATATAACTTTCCCCATTCCTTGCTTTTTAAGAGTGACCCCAGGGTACGGCCCCGGGAGCCGGCCACTGCGGCATCCCCCAAAACCAACAAAAAGGCCCGGGAGACGAGTCGTCCCCATCCCCTGGGCGCGTCAGATGCCCACGGGCAACTGAAGAGCCGATTTGGGCTGTTAAATCAAGGCCTGATGGGAGCTTATGATCCCACCACTTAGCTACGTTCCCATCTTCGTCCCTGTAATCATGCATTCAACATTACTCGTCTCATCAGACAGGAAATTAGAAGCTGGAGAAAAAAAACAATCTGAGCTTATGAATGCAGATCTTACTAAAATAATATGACAGATCTTATCTCAATTTAATCCCATTAGGGGCCTAGTGTGAGAAAGTCAAGCTGTGCTGTCCTCAGGACTGAAGACCTTTCCTATACGTGTTTATTCGATTGGAACAGTAGACCATTGTATGTTCCCAATAATGTGCCGCATGTGGTGGGGCAGATACTAAGCGAATGCAATCTTCTTGTTATGGTGTCATCTTTAAAAATTAGAAAGCATCAAACTCCGATTCCACCATCGTATTTGTTTTTTTTACGGCATGTTCATACACAGAAGAGATAAAAATGCTTGAAATCTGCTTGCAACGAACTTTCATTTGAATTAGGAAACGCACCCTAGAGTGCACAAGATGATTTTTTTTTCTTCATGCATATAAGGGTATTTTTACAAGGTTTTTTTACATAGATTTTTCTGGCTAAAAAAATCCACATTTAAAAAAAGTACTTCAATAAAACACATGGATTTTGACTCAGTTTTGTAAGAACACGTGGTTTTTCATGTTGCTTTGATGCAACTTTATCATGGTTTTCGACGTGGTTTTGATGTGTTTTTAATTATAGCTCTCATCTGTCCAGTAGATAGCTCTCATTACCTGCAAAGTAGCTTATCAAAATAGTAATAAATGTTTCTGTCTCCTCCTTGATGTCCCTGTCGAATATTGAATATGTTGGATTTTACCTTTTCTGACACGGCAAGGCAGGGAAAGATTAGATGCGGGCTTGCGACAATTTTCATGTAGCTGAGGAGCTTTCATTCCCAGGTCTTCAAAGGGAATTTAACCGAAGTCTCCAGACTTTTGGGCACTGATACGAAATATGGAATATTGGAAATTCCATAATTCTGATAATAATGGGACCCATATTTTTAGTGGCAGGGTCAGCCAAGGAACAAGATGCTTATTTTTTCGCAGCCATAAGCCCCTTCGGGGGACTGTGGTGCAGAAGTAACAAAATAGCAAATCACAACTACGCCATGTGTGGTCTCTAAATGAAGGTAAAATCACAATAGAAAATATGGTATCACTTTTGGGCTTCTGGGATCAAGCAGTGATAAGTTATCCCAAAAAACAGGTATCTGAAATAAAATGTGCAGGCTGGAGACCAGCCCCGTGATGTCAGCACGGGGGGTGTGTGGGCAGATCTCTCCTTAAGCATAAAAGAGCCAACTGAAGATTGATCCATATTATTTGCCGGGGGGTATAGATACTATAAGCAACGGATCGTGTTCGATAACGCTCAAATCAAATCGGGGAGCCCCTCCTCCAGCTATACTGATTCGTCCCTGCGAACTCTATAGTAAGTTTCTTCTGTAATCCTGTTTATTTTATGTAACTGTCTATTCTGTATTGTAAATGTCCATTTGTAAAATCTTGTATATTTTTCATAACACTGCCTCCCTTTTGGATTAAATATAAAATTTAATAGTTCTGTTTCTTTTGTCCTGTAATCATTCCCTCCCTCGAAGCCATATATGCTACCAGAACGCAGGCGTCTGACCAGGTCTGTATTATATTTCAAATCTGGCCGGTGGTGGCAGAGAATAATAATAATTGGGCTATCATGAAGCTGACAGTGACCAAACGGGGTGTATACACATATTCCATGGGTTGGAATCCGGAGGTGTGACGCCATACGTTCATTAGTCGCTTGCCGATACCTACGTAGCGAGTAGTCGGGACCGTGTGCTTGCGGATCCCTGACGAAATCTTGACAGAGTGACGGCAACGGCGAGATAAAGTGTGTTATCTCCCCGGTGTCGTCGCTGAGGAATACCTGACAATTCCCCTCTTCAACTCCTTACCCAGGTGCTCTGCTTCTTCCTCTCTCCCAGGGACTTTTGCAGTGACTCATGACTTGTGCAGAGAAAATTGACCTCCTGTTTCTACATAGAGTTTAGAAGGATTCAACTAGTCAGTTTTCAATCATGTGATGTCATAGACCTAATGGAAAAGAGAAGAATTAACTGGTTAGATAGGCAAAATGAGCCATTGTAAGTACACAGTGCTGTATAATATGATGACTGCATTATAAAAACTTTGATGGGAGGAGGAGTGCTTCTTTAAAAAACGTTCTTATAAAAATAAACATAAAAAAAATACACAGCCACTCACAAGCTGATGATCCAGGCAGAAAAGAGAAGAGTGGAGAAAAATAGGTGTTAGGTGAACGAGCACTAAACAAGGGTAAGACCACCGAGAAGAAACATTTTGACAGCTATACAGTGCACTTCTGCAGTTTCCGATCCTTAAATTATGGACGAAGGAAAAGGGCCAAATTCCCCTTTTCCTTCAGGCAGTAAAAAGTCTTAAAAGTACCCTACTGAAGTCTCCTGAGAGATTGCTACTGGGGTCAAATTAGTTCACCAATTTACCATATAGGTCCACCAATTCAGTGGCATAGCGCCAAAGGAAAAGCAAGAAAGTAGTAGTGAGGTCGCGAGCTCGGAAGTGCACATGTCTCCTTCTCACCCAGCGTCTTACTTATGGTTTTGTAGCCCATTCCAGCTTTGTGCAGGTCTATGATCTTGTCCCTGACATCCTTAGAAAGCTCTTTGGTCTTGCCCATGTTGTAGAGGTTAGAGTCTGACTGATTAATTGAGTCTGTGGAAAAGAGTCTTTT
Source organism: Phyllobates terribilis (assembly GCF_046119375.1). Classification (NCBI taxonomy): domain Eukaryota; kingdom Metazoa; phylum Chordata; class Amphibia; order Anura; family Dendrobatidae; genus Phyllobates; species Phyllobates terribilis. The sequence continues at coordinate 63,711,261 of NW_027362764.1, read as the reverse complement.
ATACAGGTGACTATGTAAGACAGCTGTCTTTAATGCAGGTAACGAGTTGATTAGGAGCGTCTAACTGGTCTGTAGGAGCCAGAACTCATAATGGTTTGTAGGGGATCAGATACTTATTTCTCACTGCAAAATGCAAAAATAATTATCTAATTTATACAGTGTGATTGTCTTGATTTTTTTTGGATATTCTATCTCTCAATGTTAAAATTTACCTACACTTAAAATTATAGACTGTTCATGTCTTTGTCAGTGGGCAAACTTACAAAAACAGCAAGAGATCACATAATTATTTCCTTCACTGTATATCAATATCAACGTGATGCCAACACGGTTGACTCCTGAAGCAGAGCAGAAAGCCATAAGTTCCCTGCCCCACCACTTTCCATTCTGTAGGCGGCGGGTATCACAGCGCAGGTGGCACAAATACATCACTACGTTGCACCGCCTGTGCCGGCCGTCTCTGTGTGCAAGGGAGAACATGACTCATTCGCTTGGATTAAGTGAGTATAAGCTTTTTTCATGGGAGGTGGAATTATTGCGTTTAAAGGGGGCACTCAGCAGACATCATTACTTTTTAACGGACCGCAAAGGGGAAATTAGAGTGTTCTAATGGAGTGATTAGTTGTTTAAGGGGCATTATTATTGGGTTAGGGAAAGAAATGCTTGCTTTACCCTGGGCGCATGTTACACCACTGTACCAATGGATCCAGGTTTTGATAAATTTCCGGAGTTCTATCAGAAGTTTACTTCTATTCTTTGATGAATCCCAATTATTGAATCGTTGTCATATTACCTGTTGTGCTATTCTGAATTTCTCTTTTGTGTTGTCACCAAGCTGTTGTTGACTACTCTTGGACCATTGGAATTCCACTCTAGTTTTGACCTTTGACTGTCCGATCGTTCTTCCTATCCAGCCAGGATTCAACACTGGCCTCTTCCTATGAACACCAATTCTGTCAAAGTCTAGTTATTCTCTAGTTCTGACCCTGGCTAGTTGGTGTCTCTTTTTAGCTCAATCCAACAGTCAGCAACTACTCTGAGGGCGCAACCTGGGAGCCCATGCAGAGAAGTCCAGATCCCTATATATGAGTTAAAGTCTGAGGGGCTCAGGGTGGTAGTGGTGGCGAGGGACTGCTGTGTTCTTACACCCTGACTCCCTACAAAAGAACAATGTCCCATTTCTCCTGTGCATGTGGTGCGTAACACTCACGGTTTGGTCGCAGATCTCTGCTTTCTTCGGTTCTTCCACTTCAGGAACCGCCGCACACACATTAGGGGACTTCCACTTTGTTTTATAAAAAATAACTTTACTTAACTGTCCGAATTCAACATAATGAAACAAACAGTATTGGGCACAAACTTTTCCATGTTCAATGTCCATTTTGATATCCACTGTTCGCTTGTCCTGAGCTATTCGTTCCAGATCTGACATCTGAAGTTTCCGAGACGTTCCGCAGCTTTAAGAGTCCTGTACCAACTCCCCTATGCGATTCCCCATTCGACTTCCCCTTTTGAGGAAGATTTTGAGGCACACTTCTCTGTGCCTCTTGTGGACCGTAGGCCCCGAACTTTCCAGGAATGTCCGCTTAAGAGTTTTTGGCTGACGTTCCCATGCTGCTGGATAGCTCATGCTCCTGGTGCCCTCTGGACCTCCAACTACTGCTCTCTCGCATCTCTCACTCTGACTGCCTGAAACAGGAAGTGTTTCACTTGTTCACTAGCCCTGCTCCTCCCACACTGGAGCAGCTCCTAAACCCATTAACTATTTGCTAATCTGTAACTAAAGACTGCCTTATCCTATAGTGCCCACCGCTGCACTTTCCCATTCATAAACTAATGCTCTATCTATACCTATCCTATACTAAACCCTGTATCTGACACATCAGACATTATGCAATATAAAACACTATTTTATAAACACAGGTTACAACAATTATATTCACACAGGGAGAGAGGCGTATGACCATTCAGGTCACCCTCTTACAAAAGGATGAAATCCTAGAAGTTCGTCAGTGGTTAGCACAAAGCCTAATAAAGCTGGTTTTGAGCTTACAGTTAACTAGCAAAAGGACTGGTGTATTATACATGGATGCATATGTACACAAATGAAATAACTTCCGGCTGGAACCATTCATTTACTGCAGGGTTAATTTGGTAATTTATGACTTTCTCTGCACTAAAAACCTTCTGATAATATTTTCTTATTGTAGAGAATTTTATGCTGTTGTCTTATGTGATGATTTTCCAAGGTAAGAGTAATAAATCATGTACCCAAACTTACCAGTGATCCTTGGTACAATGTTCCTACTGACTTGTAATAATGTAATATTTTACTTCCAACCATTCCAAATTCATGGAAAGAAATAACACATTACATTACAATCAGGTTTTCTCATTTTCTTCAGCAGGAGCACACCACTCCCCTGCCTCCTGCTTGCTGGTGGGCAGGTCATCTTGCTTGATTGACAGGTTGGACCAGCAGCATTGTTGCAAAACTGGGCCGAACTGTGCTCTCTCCAATGCATCTGTATGAGGCAACATTAGAGGAGTGTAACATGTTGACATGTCTTTTTAGTAATGAGTTCATATTACTGACAGTATAAATTTCTCCTGCAATGACTTAGCCCGGCCATTAGGGGTCAGCAAGAAACAAGTAAAGAAAAAGCCCGGGGATCTGTAAAAAAGCCCGGGAAACACAGAACCAGGAAGTCCTCCGAGGAGACGAGACGTGACTGATTCCTAGGGAACGTTTGGGAGCTTGTACAGACTGCAGTCAGACGGTGTGTCCAAGAAGAAGCTGTGCCTTGTGAGTAACTGAGATATGTGACCGGTCATCAACTGTGTAGTCAGTTAGGAAAAGCTAGTTAGTGATTCCAGTAGTGCTGAGAACTGCTTGGTGTATATCACTGCTGATGGACTGATCAGGCTTGATCCAGAGATTGTGAAGGATCTGGTATACTAAGACTATGTACGTGGATACTACAAAGGAGCCCTGTTGTGAACTACACTTTGAGACTGAGATTGATTCTAATTCCTGCTTACACCTGGATGTGCTGGAGAGCTTGGTGAGAAGGAGAAGCTGATCAAACCCTGTGGCCGGAGATCAGGGTCTAATAAAAGGCTTAGTTTGTTAACTGTTTGTATATGTATTAAGTCTGAGAGATTTCTCTTTGCTCTTGTAAGAAAAGAAACTGTACACTGTATAGGTAACGTGTTGGTTAAATATATATATATATATGAGTGTTCTCTAAGGGGAAAATAAGGGTACCCAGATCCCATTGTATTAGTGTGGGAGGGGGGTGAAAGGTTATATTCCTGGGAGGACCACGTGCCACGTCCGTGGTAACGTCCTGGGTAGGCCCTGTACTGAATAAGGGTGGGAGCGGCATAGCCCAGGGGTAGTTTGGCTCATTCCCGCGAGATTGGCACTTGGGCTCTCTCGGGCTGCATAACTTGTATTTTGTGTTAGTGGCTGTTGTGGCCTATATTTTGTAGAATTGTTTGACCCTGTCATTTGTGTGACCAGTATAAAGAAAGTTATTTGCCACTATACGAGGTCGGAGTCATTCATAGCAGCACCGTATCCCTCATTCACATTTGACCCGCGTTCCGGTCGTTACAGGCCCTAAACTGTGCCGTAATCAGGAGATAACAGTGATCCCTGCAGCTTCAAAGCAATGACTGCTAGACTGCAGCAGTGACAACTAGGAGTTGTATTATTGAGAACGGTATTACAAATAAATTGCAAAATTTATGTTTTTTTTGCACAATCCGATGATGCAAGCAAAGATAGCTATTCCTCTGCAGCATCGGATGAGTGTCGGGGTACTGGATCACTTTAGAGCATTTATTACAAGCTGTATGGCTAAGGGTCACACGACATCTTCTCCATTCTCCTAGTCCGTGAAAATCAGGCTGCACTCGGATGTCATCCGAGTGCGGTCTGATTTTTTTTTTATGGAACCCTAGACTTGAATTGCCAAGTGCGATCCAATTATCGGAGGCAAATCGTGCTATGCTTCTAGGGGTCTGAGGAAAAAATCTGACATGTGCACGGCCTCATTGAATAACCTTGATCCGAGTGCGATCTGATGCTTTGACGGATCGCACTTGGATGGAAACTACAGTTGTCTGCACGAACCCTAAGGGAAATAACTTATAAGTGCAGGGCTCCTTGCCTAGGAGACTGGCCACTGCTGATAGGCTACATAGGTGGACGGCAACCTAGGAAAAGGTAAACTATAAACTAAAAAATCCTTACATTCTTAGGAATGGAGAGGATTTTTAATAAGAAGTAAATTGGAAAGTTTCTTGTTTTTTAAAGTGAACTTTGCAAATATAACCATTTATGATAAAAAGAATAATGTTTTAAAACATGGTGGGATAACAAGAAAGATAAGTGGTGTCCATCTCCCAAGAGGAAGTAATGCACATGTATAACTATAACTTCCAAAAACTTCAGAGGAGAGGACCGCACAAATGCACGACCACCTCTTCTACATGACTAAGATTGAAGTTCAGATAGTTCCCGGTTCTTAGTTGAGCCTATACTTAAGATTTTGACCAATGTTCTCCAACCCTGTCCGAGGGTGTAGACACTACAATAGATATCTAAGATCTGTTTTTTTCCCCCCAAAGGTCAATCCCATGAATATTCATAAATTTAGAACATAATTTTTATGTAGTATTGACATCAGCTTGCTTTGGGGGCAAGGAAAGTGTGGAAATGGAGTTGATAACTTCTCTGACCCCATTTCTGGCTCAGAAAGCAACTAGTTTTCCTGCTTTGAGCAGGGGGTTGGACCAGATGACCCAGGAGGTCCCTTCCAACTCTACCATTCTATGATTCTAGTTGTCACTCCCAGTCAACAGAGTGAAAGTCTCTAGACAATACTAGCTTCTTAGATGTTAGGGTAGAAATATTTGAAGACCTAGAATTAATTAGCTGTAATGCTGCCCCCTATAGACAGAGTATGGATCTGAATAGGTAGAATATTTTATATGTGAAGGTTCTCTCTGGTCTCAACATTTTTTATACATTTTGCAAAGGAAGTTGGACCAGATGACCCTGGAGGTCCCTTCCAACTCTAACTTTCTATGATTCTACAGTCATCAAAATATGAAGTTCGTGTTCCCAGAGTAAATTTCTTTCTGTCATTGCCAAGGAACTGGTCTCTGTCACTGTAATCGCTGGGATCTTAGGACAACTTCCAGAATATTTTGTGACTTTGGAGAATGCTCTGGGAGTTGAGGTTTCTGAGATGATGTCATGTTGATGAATGTACGGGCGATGGTGATAAGACTTCCTAGAGAAACAGTCCATATGGGTCATTGCACTGGTGTACTAGAATTACGGCTGTCATCTCCATACAGAATCATGAAAATATACTCCCAACATCTGGGATTATTTAAAGAAATGTCTTAATCTATCACAATTTAAGTCCAACACGATTCTAGAAGAAAAAAATGTGAAAATCTTCAGTGGTGACTACTGTATCCTCTGAGGTAGGGTTACTCACCATTTTCAAGATCTCTGCTTTCTGTGAGTGAATATTCTTACTATATTTTTGGAGGGTTGGAATATAAAAACAGTCATTGTACAATTTAGTTTTTGTGGGACTAAGGGCTCGTGCACATGGCTGTATTTTCAGTCCGAGTGCGATCCGATAAAAAACATGAGTTGGCATTTGGCTTTTTTTTATTATTACCACATTGAGATTTATTTGCTTTTTATTATATTTTTTGAGAGACCGATGAACGAAAAGCAGCAAATTTTTACATTTTTTTAATGACATTCACAGTAAAATGCAAAATATTTAAAAAAAAAGGTAGGGTTTAGTAATTTTTTATTTTTCTCATGAACAGATTAAAAGAAGAAAGGCGTTATTATTACGGTAGTTTTTTTTTTACCTTTTTTAAAAACTTTTTTAAAACTTAATTACTTTTGCTTCTTAATGTTGACAGACGTTCTGTTACACCCAACATCTGGCAAGGTCAAATAGTAAGACCAAGATGGAAACCATGAGGGTCATCAGCACTTCTTGATCAGGTCATGTGAATGAGAGGGGTGACAGAAGCAGACCCCTTCCCCTATCTAATACTGCAGCATCTGAGTGGTTAAACTGCGGGGATTGGCATTTCTAGAGGAGAGGAAAGGCTGTGGCAACATAAAGGGTCACTTACATGACCAGCAGAGTCTGGTATGGCACTGACGTGTACAGGGGCAAACACAGACCACAAGAAGCCTCGATGCTTAAACAGTATATGGACCCCCATTCTCCAATGGCTCATTATAGAACGCCACTTTAAGTCTCCAGCTATAATTATTAGTGAGATATATGAGGGTGCTCTATAATGAGCTATTGAAGAGTGGGGTCCGTATACTGTCGTTAATCCATCTATACTTACTAACAGTCCAAAAATTTGCCTGGACAATCCCAACTGGACTACAAGTGACCATAACTAAACATGTGACACATAGTCAAGTGAATATAAAATTACCATTTATTGAAATATATAAATAAGAACAACTAAAAAATACAAAAAGGAAAAAATTGCCCAGAACAAACGGACACATACAAAACAGATAACAGCATACAAGATATATCATAAAGCTCATGGATCATGCATTACCGATATATGGTGAAATCATACTCCAATTGAGAAAGGGTTGTAAGGGGGAAGACCGGGGTGTAAGTGCTTTCAGAGCAAGGGATCCGGAACTGCCGGGGCCGTACCTCCTGTTGCAGGGGGGACACAGACTACGAGCACAGGAGTCATGTGACTGGGTAGTTGGGGGTGTGTCCAGAGACAGACATGGGAAGTCAGGTGACCGAGGGACTCCTGGTGTGACTGGAGAGAGGAAGAGACGAGGACGTTTTGCGCGGGAAAGCGGAGCCGAGTCCTGCGCAGGAGAACAGTGTGAGAGGGTCCAGGCTCCTGGCTCGAGTACTGAGAGCAGGAGTCAGGTGCAGTGGACTGGAGGAGTCAAGCCCGACTATAGAGACAAGGGACGCAGGGTCCGTGGAGCCGAGGCACGTGAGGTGCCGTGTTATGGACTAGGGGCTCAGCGGGTAAAACCGGAGACTGCCCGCTGCCGCCAGAAGACGGAGCATTGTTTGGGAGGGGAAGCCTGAAGAAATCATCACTTGCATCTGCTAGTGACTGCCTTGTGAGGAGCCAGAGTCAGCTAAGTGTACAAACTGACGTTTACAACCGGTTCGGCTCTGCTACATCTTGTCAGACTGTGAACTGTTAGTTATAGACTTTCACCAGCTATTTTCCTTGTTTTCCCCCCATATTTTCCTTGTTGCTCCCTGCGTGGAGATTGACCTTGTTCCTATAAACCCCCCCTGTTTATTAACCCCATATTGGCTGCTCTGTGTTTCTGTGTCACTGTATCTAAAGTACGCGTGTTACAGGGTCATATCATACAAAGTGCATAGTGCAATAAATATACTCCCAACTGGGTATTCAGAGCAGCAGCCTCAAATATATAACAATAATAAATTATAAAGAAAGTGTCAAAGTGCTTATGTGAAAGGCCTGACTGCTAAAGACAAAGTTATAGTTTTTAAGGGGCAAGCATAAGCCTATGCATATCAATACTCCACACCCATTCCAAGTGTCATCATGTGAAAGAAGATGGTAGAGTAAAATACCTGCCAATCCCACAATGTCCGCAGAGATCCGATGCGCGTTTCGCCGATAGGCTTTCACGAGGGTGTAATGCAATCCCAGACATGGGGGGTGTACAATACATAGTGTTCTACCGTGGAACGCAGATCGCAAGAAATAGTGAACAGCAGAATGATGGATACATCCCGAGGTAAAAAAGAAAGTGTCACGTGCAAAAAACCTAGAAAGTGACGTGTGCAAACATACTTGTGAAGCATTTACAAGAATATATCAAAAGACAATGAAACAACTATATATAAATAGATAGGTAGGAGCGGATCACATATACCGCATATACATGTAATGAACCACATCATAAATAAATAATGCCTATGACGCGCCCCTGGGCCTGTGTCGCGCTGCGTTGCGCACGCGGGAGCTTACCCGGAGCCGGATCTCTTTAGGGTTGTAGTCTCGCGGCGGTGATCCGGTCCGTGCCCAGGGAGTCAGACTAAGTGGCGCTGTATTAGCGGTAGATGTTGGACGACTACGCCACCCGTTGAGTACAGCTAAGGAGCTGCTGCTGCAGGGCAGACCGCTGAGGCCGGTGGTAGGATTGTGCAGCGTGATAGTATAACCCCCAACGGGAGGGGTATGGCCTCAGGGCAGCCGACGTGGATGATGGGGGTAGCAGGAACCACTCGGAGACGGTACGGTGTAGTTCAGGGTCTTTACTGGTGACAAAGATAGACCCTCCCGGAGTACTGGCTAGCGATTGGGGCCTGGTCAGTCCTTGAGCAGATGGGATCTCCCCTGGCCAGGCGGAGTTGTAGGCCTCCCAAACTAACGATACTCTTCCGGCTACCTTGCTAGAGGCGGGTATAAGTAGCCCACGTCCCTGAGTGTACCGTGTGGTGCTCACCCATATGGCCGGTGACTCGGGGCCTTTTAGTAGCTTCCGCTCCACGACGGCAGTGCTGGTCCCACGCGTGTGACCGTGCCTTCGGGTTTCTGGGCCAGAGGACCTGCAATCCCCTGCCGGTCGGTTTCTGCTGCTGGATAGGAGTTAGTCCCCACAGCCTCGGACTCCGGGTCCGGTGATAACTTCTCAGTCAGGGCGAGCTCTGCAGCTGCCAGCCCCTGACTCCTTGTAGCACTGCTCCCACAGAGCTCCTGATGTTCTTTTCCTATATCTGCTTCTCTGTCTCTGCTTCTTCTCTACTCACTAACCCTGCCTCAGCCCTAGGTTTATATAGGGGAAGTTCTTCCCCTCCCAGGACTGGGCAGGAGGTGTGGCATGCATAGGATCCCTGACCAAGAGACCTCCCACCTGCTCTCAGACATAACATTGCTGTTACTGTGGAAACCAGACCCCTGGGGTGCCACATTCCCCCCTAGTGAAATTTAGTACTCCGGGACTAAACATATTTTTAGAAAAACATAACAAGGTATAAACAATAATAATACAATAAGAAAAACACATAAAGATGGTTACGGCGTGTCCGCAACCGGGTGCAGTTTTGAAGAAAAGCAAGGTGTCCATTTCACCAAAACAGGGAGACGTAACCAGGTAGGGGTCTGTCCTGCCCCGAGTCCTTAACAGTCTTTAGTCCATTCCTAGGTTACGCTCCAACCAATTGTACAAGGATTCCCGGTAAATCCACCAAGGACTCCTAAAAATAACTAGAAACACATAATTATTTACAAGTAACAAGAAAAACAGGTAACCATAAATAAAACAACTTATACACTTCAAATCCTCCAACGTGCGGGTAACTGGCCTCTAGTGGCCCTAGTGGACCTACGGAGCTGACTGTCTAGCCCCGAACTACAGGGTGTAGGAACTGTCAAGGGTAAACTGGGCAGCTGTCCACGGGCCCTTTGGCTCACTAGAGGCATGGCAGGTTCACTATAAGCAGAGGGTTGATCCTCCTGGTCTGCTGGTGTGGGGTCTTCTGCCTCCTGGACCGGCTGTTCTTCCAGCTCTACCTGTTGCTCCGTAGGTGCTTGGGATGCTGGTTGGAGGAAGGTGAGTACGGGTACCACAACTGCGCCATTGACTTGAGTCCAAGACCGAGGGAAGTCTCCGAGCACAGTACTAACCATATCTTCCCTTTCCTCTACGGGTCGAGGGTCTTCTTGTTCCTCTTCAGGGTTCCGTAGCTGTTCGGGACACTTCTTCAGGTGATCCCGGGATACAATGGTTGTGGTTTCCCCTCCGTCTTTACTGATGGTACAGACCTTTGGGTTGTCGTGGCTTGAGGGCAGTACGATGTACGGGTCCTTCTCCCACTGGTCGTCCAACTTGTGGAGCCGCCTTTTCCTCTTCAAGACCTGCTCTCCGGGTACCAGGGGAACAGCGGGAGCATACTGGTTGTAAGTTTTCTCTTGTCTTTCCCTAGCTTGACAGAGACTTCGCTCCACGCTCTCCTGTACTTTCCGGTACTGCTGCTGCCTCTCTGTGTCCCAGTCTGCTTCTGGTGAAGTGTCCTCGGGTGTCAGGACTCCCATCTCCAGGTCAACAGGTAGCTTACCAGGTCTTGCCCTCATCAGGTAAGCCGGGGTACAGTTGGTGGAACCTACCGGGATGTGGTTGTATAGGTCCACTAGGTCGGGCAGCCTCTCAGGCCACAGACTGCGTTCTTCCAGGGGCAATGTTTTCAGAAGATCTATCACCACCTGGTTCATTTTCTCACAAAGTCCATTAGTTTGCGGATGATAGGGTGTCGTCCTTATCTTCCGGCAGCCATACAGAGTGCAGAATTCTTGGAAGACCTCCGCTTCAAAGGCAGGTCCCTGGTCTGTCAACACTTGGTCCGGGTACCCGTGTGGACGGCAGAAATGCTGCTGGAAGGCTCTAGCTGCTGTTCGAGCGGTTAAGTCCTTCACGGGGACGACAACCAAGAACCGGGAGTAGTGATCCACGATGGTTAGTGCGTAGACGTAGCCACTTCTGCTTGGGGTCAGTTTTACATGATCCAAGGCTACCAGTTCCAACGGCTGCCGGGTGACGATGGACTGCAGGGGAGTCTTCTGGCTGGCACGGTCCTTCCTTCTTAGGTTGCACGGGCCACAGTCTCTGCACCACCTCTCGATGGTTCCCCTCATGCCTACCCAGTGGAACCGCCCGCGCAGCAGGAACTCCAGCTTCTTCCATCCGAAGTGTCCAGCCCCGTCGTGGTATGCCTCCATCACCACGGCTGCGTCTCTTCGTGGCACCACTACTTGCCAGATTAGTTCATGCGTCCGGGAGTTAACCATTCGGCGGCACAACTTCCCCTTATAAAGGAACAGTCGACTCTTCTCAGCCCACAGTTGCTTGGCTTCCTCCGGAGCGTATGGGTCAAGGCGAGCCTCTGGCCGAGTCAGCATCTCCTTCACCAGTCGGACGGCAGGGTCACTGTCTTGCGTTTCCTCCCAGTTGTAGTGAGGCAAGGGGTTAAACGTAGCGGCTTGCTTACTCCTTACCCGATGGGAATACTGGATAGTCCCATGACGGTGGAACGCGGGGAGTTCGACTTCTTCCAGTCCCTCTGGATATTCTCCTACGTCCGGTAGGTTTGGCATCCTGGACAGGGCGTCCGCGTTGGTATTGGAGCGTCCTGCCCGGTATTTGATTGTGAACTCGTAGTTGGACAGACGGGCCATCCATCTCTGATCTAGGGCACCGAGTCTTGCCGTGTCCAGGTGTGTCAACGGGTTGTTATCCGTGTACACGGTGAACCGGGAAGAAGCGAGGTAGTGCTTAAAGCGTTCGGTGACTGCCCACACCACTGCCAGGAACTCTAGCTTAAATGAGCTGTAATTCTCAGGGTTTCTCTCGGTGGGTCGCAGTTTTCGGCTGGCGTAAGCGATTACTCGTTCTTTCCCCTGCTGGATCTGGGACAGCACGGCTCCTAGCCCGATGTTACTTGCGTCGGTGTAGAGGATAAAGGGCTGGCTGTAATCAGGGTACGCCAGGATTTCATCCCCCGTGAGGGCCATCTTCAGCTGGCGGAAGGACTCTTCTTCTAACTTCTCCCATCTGAAGGGTGGCTTCTGGTTCTTGGCCTTCCGGGACTGGCCTATCAGGAGGTCCTGCATAGGAGCTGCCTTTTTGGTGAAACCGGGGATGAATCTGCGGTAATAGCCTACCAACCCGAGGAACTGCCGCACTTCCTTTACACTGGAGGGACTTGGCCATTCCTTAATTGCGGTGATCTTATCAGGGTCGGGAGCCACTCCATCAGCGCTCACCACGTGTCCCAGGTACTGCACCTTTGGTTTCAGGAGGTGACACTTGGAGGGTTTCACCTTTAGGCCGTAGCTTGCCAGAGCTTCGAACACTTCCGCCAGGTGTTTCAGGTGGTCCTCATACGTCTTGGAATATACGATGACATCGTCCAGGTACAGCAGGACCGTCTCGAAGTTTCTGTGGCCCAGACAGCACTCCATTAATCGTTGGAAGGTTCCTGGTGCGTTGCAGAGTCCGAACGGCATGCAGGTAAACTCGCTAAGTCCCATCGGGGTGGTGAATGCGGTCTTCTCCCGGTCCGCCTCTGCTACAGGAACCTGCCAGTACCCACTAGTGAGATCCAAGGTAGAGAAGAAGTTAGCAGATCTTAAAGCAGCCAAAGACTCCTCTATCCTTGGTAAGGGGTACGCATCCTTGTGTGTGATACGGTTGATTTTCCGGTAATCTACACACATCCTCATGGTGTTGTCTTTCTTTTTGACTAAGACTAGTGGAGCTGCCCAGGGGCTACAGCTATCCCTGATCACCCCAGCCTCCTTCATGTCTCTAAGCATCCCCTTGGCGTGTTGGTAGTGTGCAGGGGGTACGGGTCGATACCTCTCTTTTATGGGAGGATGGTCTCCCGTGGGGATGTGGTGTTCTACCCCCTTGACTCGCCCGAAGTCTAACGGGTGTTTACTAAACACTCTCTCGTACTCTTGAACCACCCGATAGACTCCCTGTTTCTGGTGTGAGGGAGTGGAGTCAGTACCCAAATGTAGTTGCTGACACCAGTCCTCCATTGTTTTCTGAGAGCCGTTACCTTCCTCCGGGGAAGATGGAGGCAAGGGTTCTACGGACTGTATGGAATCTTGATTGATGGTATACAATTTGGCTAGCGTGGCATACCGGGGCAGGTACACTTCCCTCTTCCCGATATTTATTATGCTAACGGGCACCCTCCCATGGCGTACATTGACCACCCCCCGTGCTGTCAAAATGGTGGGCCTACTGTCTGAGTAAACTGGTTCTACCATTGCCTGGTAATCTCTACCTCTCAGACCAATAGCTGCCCGGCACCAAATCATCATTTCACTTTTCGGGGGCATGGCAATAGGGAAAGGGTCACACATTCGCACGCTACCAATCTCACCACCGGAGAGTTCTAGCTGTTGCCGTCGCATCAGTGCCCGGATCTCTTTCTGGAGCACTCGCTGCTGGCCGGAGCTGGCGTTCTTGGCAACCTGCTGTAAAAGGAAAATCACCTCTGCAAGACAATTTTCAATTACATAAGTTCCTAGAGTTATCTTTGGGTGACTCTCGTGTTTGTCAATGTCTACAATGATCAGTCCCTGTGCTGCCAGTTCGACTCTACCGATTTTAATGGTCACCTCTTTAAATCCAATCTGTGGCACGGGCTGACCATTGCTGGCGATGATACTCAAGTCGTCGTCAGGGTAGCGGGTGATATCCGAGTCATTCCAGTACTGCTTGAAGAGCACGTACGGGATGGTGGTGACCTGTGACCCGGTGTCCAGTAGGGCACTCATAGGAATGCCATCCAGTACCACGGGTAAGACTGGACGTCCTCCCACATATTTGTCGCGCCAGTTCGATGGGCCTGGTGATCTTTTTCCTGGGGGTTGGCCCTCTACCCCAGGTTGTGCCAGTTTAAAGGACAGTACCTTGCCATATGTCCGGGTTGATTGCAGCGGCGGCAGATGGGTCGTCCGTCCTCGTTGTATCGGTCGCTGGGTCTTCCTCTGGCCGGTGGGGTCCTCCTTGGTCGACGCCTTGGGATGTCCTCCGGTCCGGATGCCAGCTGGATCTTCCCTGGAGTGGAAACCTGTAAAGACTGCACAGTTCGGGTTAGCGCAGCAACGCTTTTAGCTAGCTCTTGGACCTGATGGTGCAGGTCTGGAGCCGGGTCATTGTTCAAAGCCTGCGCACCAGCTCCCACAGGCCCTGCCGACAAGGGCGCCGCCTCCTGGTGGTAAGTGGTAGTGGGGCGTCTGGGGGTCACAACGCCACCTGGTGCCGGTTCTCGAAGCACCCGGATGGCTCTGTCCTTGAACTGTGCAAATCCCAGATGAGGGTCCTGTAAGGCCATTGCCCGCAACTGGGTTCGGTGGGCATTGCAATATAAACCCTCTATAAATTGTTCAGTCAACAGCCTGTCCTCGTCTCCTACGCCGTCAGGGTCGGTCTGCTTAATGGCTCTCAGGGCCTCTTGTAGGTTCAGGGCATAGTCCCTTATACTCTCATGTGCCCGCTGTTTGCACCCGTAGAATCTAAGCTTGATCTCGGCTGAGGTGCGGGTATCAAAGGTGTCCCTCAGCCGGGTTAGTATCCCTGCGACAGTCCTCCCCCCAGGTGGCCAGGACTTTACCTCCCTTTGGGCTGCCCCGGTTAATTGGGCCACCAGGATGCTCACTTTTTGCTCCTCTGTGAGGGGGTACACCTGGAAGAGGCTATCCAGCTTTTCTCTAAAGTCATTCAGGGTATGTGACTCCCCTGAGTACTGGGGTAGCCAGGCTGCCCCCGGGATATAGGGCATGGTGAAAGGCATGACCGCAACAGCGGTGGCGCTGGCGGGGGTTGAAGCAGTGAAGCTCTCCTCCGTATCCGACATCCTTCTCCCCCCTAGTGGACCATGGCCTACCTTGCGATGATCCTCTTCCGTAGGCCACGGCTCCGCAGTGGATCGTCAGGGTTGAGGACCTTCTGTCGCGCTCCTGTGACGTCGGCGTCTGCTGGGCTCCTTCCAGGACCTTACGCAACGTCCGGACGTGAGGCGGGGCTTCAGTTCTCGCGCGCTTTCGGAGTCCACGCCCCTCTTCTTCCCGCGCGGCGTCCTCAAGATGGCGTCCAATGGCGGGAAAACTCCACGTATGGCGGGAAGAAGGCCGAAGATGGCGCCGGATGGCGGGAAAACTCCACCGATGGCGGGAAGGAAGCGGAAGATGGCGCCGGATGGCGGGAATCTTCACCACAGGTAAGTTTGAACAGTCTTTTTCAGGCACGCAGTACCCGGTGGTTGCGGGCACGAGATCCTGCCGACTACGCCAAAAGTTGACGCGCCCCTGGGCCTGTGTCGCGCTGCGTTGCGCACGCGGGAGCTTACCCGGAGCCGGATCTCTTTAGGGTTGTAATCTCGCGGCGGTGATCCGGTCCGTGCCCAGGGAGTCAGACTAAGTGGCGCTGTATTAGCGGTAGATGTTGGACGACTACGCCACCCGTTGAGTACAGCTAAGGAGCTGCTGCTGCAGGGCAGACCGCTGAGGCCGGTGGTAGGATTGTGCAGCGTGATAGTATAACCCCCAACGGGAGGGGTATGGCCTCAGGGCAGCCGACGTGGATGATGGGGGTAGCAGGAACCACTCGGAGACGGTACGGTGTAGTTCAGGGTCTTTACTGGTGACAAAGATAGACCCTCCCGGAGTACTGGCTAGCGATTGGGGCCTGGTCAGTCCTTGAGCAGATGGGATCTCCCCTGGCCAGGCGGAATTGTAGGCCTCCCAAACTAACGATACTCTTCCGGCTACCTTGCTAGAGGCGGGTATAAGTAGCCCACGTCCCTGAGTGTACCGTGTGGTGCTCACCCGTATGGCCGGTGACTCGGGGCCTTCTAGTAGCTTCCGCTCCACGACGGCGGTGCTGGTCCCACGCGTGTGACCGTGCCTTCGGGTTTCTGGGCCAGAGGACCTGCAATCCCCTGCCGGTCGGTTTCTGCTGCTGGATAGGAGTTAGTCCCCACAGCCTCGGACTCCGGGTCCGGTGATAACTTCTCAGTCAGGGCGAGCTCTGCAGCTGCCAGCCCCTGACTCCTTGTAGCACTGCTCCCACAGAGCTCCTGATGTTCTTTTCCTATATCTGCTTCTCTGTCTCTACTTCTTCTCTACTCACTAACCCTGCCTCAGCCCTAGGTTTATATAGGGGAAGTTCTTCCCCTCCCAGGACTGGGCAGGAGGTGTGGCATGCATAGGATCCCTGACCAAGAGACCTCCCACCTGCTCTCAGACATAACATTGCTGTTACTGTGGAAACCAGACCCCTGGGGTGCCACACCTACACAATTAATAAATATGAAAAAATAAAATAAATGAAAATAATTAAAAGTAAATAATAAAGAAACACCCAAAAGGAGGGAAACAAACACGGGGAAAGACACACTAGGATAGTAATGCAAAAAAGTAGCAGCAACGAGATCTTCAAAAAATAAAAATGAAGACGGTGATACAACATAGGAAAAACTCGCTAGAACATCCAACCGGGGCTGTATAATGAAAGTAGAAGCTCTGAGCAACTCCCAAAAATGGTCCAATAAATGATCAGGCGAAAGAACTAAATAAAGGAGATGCAACAAACACAATAAATCCAAAAACACATTAATTAAAAATAAATAAAAATACGGATTAAAAAGTATACATATGTGTATTGGTTAATAGACCAGACAGAAGTATATATATTTAGTTTCAATACACAAGGATAGAAGTTAAAGAAATGGAGCGAAGCTATTTGACTCATTTAAACCATTAGGGACCATTGTATTGAGAATCGTGATCCATTTCACTTCTTTCTGAGCCAATACTTATTTCCAGTTTGCACCACGTTTCCCTATGTATACCCGATCTATCCCACTGACCTTTAATAAGGAGGCATCACACCCATGGAATTTCTTGAAGTGACGGGGTAGTGTTTTAAGTTCTTCCACGTCGTCAATGTCCATTGCAGCTTTTATGTCCAGGACATGCTCTCTCGTTCGTCTATGAAATTCCCTGGTCGTCATGCCAATATATATTTTGCCACAAGGACATCTTGCACTGTAAATGACGCCCATTGATGGTGTGAGTTATTTTGTAACTTTTGGTTTGGTCCGCATTGGTGAATCCTTTGGTGGAGTCTATGTTCGGACACGCCACACAGGAGCCGCAAGGGCGACATCCCCATCTGGAGCCTTTTGAGCCAAAGATGTATTTCATTTTGGGACCCTCATAATAACTGTGAACCAGTACGTCTGTAAGGTTCTGTGAACGTCTATATGTTACCATTGGATTCCGAGGAATGTGGGGCACAAGTCTTTTATCTAGTAGCTAGATTTGCCAATGTTTTTTCAAGGCGTCCTACATCTCACCATTTCTGACATTGTATGTTGAGATGACCCTCACTATGTCCGTCTCCTCAGTTTTCCGTGATTGGTATAATAGGTCTTTTCGTTTCTGTGCTGGGCTACAAGTGAGTAATATAGTCCTGCATGGATTCCAATGCTGATGTACAAGGTCCGTCATAAGCTCTAAAGCCCCATACACATTAGATTGCTGATGGCCAAACGTCCACTTGGCTCATAGATATCCGAATGCTCAGCCGAGTGCTCCTGTGTTCTTTGGCCGCTGCCAGTCTCGTTTTCTGGGGAGATAAAAAAGTATCGGCTGCTGAAATACAACATACCCGATCCTTCTCTCCCCCAACATCATCTATTTATGGAGTCATGAGGCCCCCATATATATTAGACTGGCCGCCGTTATCTGCAGAGTCAGTTGACTTTAACTTGCATGTGGGCCGTTAAGATATGTTCAGATGAATAATGCCATTCTCAGACCAGTCTGTGCACTGCCTGCTCTCTGTGCTCCTACACATATTGGACGGGTGGAGGAGCTGCCGGCCATTACTTGCACTGTTCTCATTGGTTACTGGCCATTGCATGCACTGTTCTCATTGGCTGCCGGCCATTACATGCACTTTTCTCATTGGCTGCCGGCCATTACTTGCACTGTTCTCATTGGTTACTGGCCATTACATGCACTGTTCTCATTGGCTGCCGGCCATTACATGCACTGTTCTCATTGGCTGCCGGCCATTACATGCACTGTTCTAATTGGCTGCCGGCCATTACATGCACTGTTCTAATTGGTTACTGGCCATTACATGCACTGTTCTCATTGGCTGCCGGCCATTACATGCACTGTTCTCATTGGCTGCCGGCCATTACATGCACTGTTCTAATTGGTTACTGGCCATTACATGCACTGTTCTCATTGGCTGCCAGCAATTACATGCACTGTTCTGTTCTCATTGGCTGCCGGCCATTACATGCACTGTTCTAATTGGTTACTGACCATTACATGCACTGTTCTCATTGGTTGCTGGCCATTACAAGCACTGTTCTCATTGGCTGCCGGCCATTACTTGCACTGTTCTCATTGGCTGTCGGCTATCACATGCTTTGTTCTCATTGGCTGCCTGCCATTACATGCACTGTTCTCATTGGCTGCCAGCCATTACATGCACTGTTCTCATTGGCTGCCAGTCATTACATGCACTCTTCTCATTGGCTGCGTTACATTACATGCACTGTTCTCATTGGTTGCGTTACATTACATGCACTGTTCTCATTGGCTGTGTTACATTACATGCACTGTTCTCATTGGTTGTTGGCCATCACATGCACTGATCTCATTGGCTGCCGGCAATTACATGCACTGTTCTCATTCGTTGATGGCCATTACATGCACTGTTCTCATTGGCTGCCAGCCATTACATGCACTGTTCTCATTGGCTGCCAGCCATTACATGCACTGTTCTCATTGGCTGCGTTACATTACATGCACTGTTCTCATTGGCTGCCAGCCATTACATGCACTGTTCTCATTGTCTGCGTTACATTACATGCACTGTTCTCATTGGCTGCCTGCCATTACATGCACTGTTCTCATTGGATGCCTGCCACTACTTGCACTGTTCTCATTGGCTGCCAACCATTACATATACTGTTCTCATTGACTGCGAGACATTGCATGTGACGTGCCCCCTGGGCCGTGGGGTACTCGGTGCCGGGCCGGTCGTTGCTAGGGGAGATGTCACAGTGGCGGTGACCCGGTCCGTGACCCAGGGCGGTCAATCAGAAGGGGATTATTTACAGGGGATTTATAGTTTTATATACACCGCGTGCAGAATTATTAGGCAAATGCGTATTTTGATCACTTTGATACTTTTTATACATGTTGTCCTACTCCAAGCTGCATAGGCGTGAGAGCCAACTATCAATTAAGTAAATCTGGTGATGTGCATCTCTGTAATGAGGAGGGGTGTTGACTAATGACATCAACATCCTATATAAGGTGTGCTTAATTATTAGGCAACTTCCTTTCCTTTGGCAAAATGGGTCAGAAGAGAGATTTGACTGGCTCAGAAAAGACCAAAATTGTGAGATGTCTTGCAGAGGGATGTAGCAGTCTTGAAATTTCCAAACTTTTGAAGCGTGATCACCGAACAATCAAGCGTTTCATGGCAAATAGGCAACAGGGTCGCAAGAAGCGTGTTGGCCAAAAAAGGCGCAAAATAACTGCCCATGAATTGAGGAAAATCAAGCGTGAAGCTGCCAAGATGCCATTCGCCAGCAGTTTTGCCATATTTCAGAGCTGCAACGTTACTGGAGTATCAAAAAGCACAAGGTGTGCGATACTCAGGGACATGGCCAAGGTAAGGAAGGCTGAAAAACTACCACCTTTGAACAAGAAACATAAGATAAAACGTCAAGAATGGGTCAAGAAATATCTTAAGACTGATTTTTCAAAGGTTTTATGGACTGATGAAATGAGAGTGACTCTTGATGGGCCAGATGGATGGGCCAGAGGCTGGATCAATAAAGGGCAGAGAGCTCCACTCCGACTCAGACGCCAGCAAGGTGGAGGTGGGGTACTGGTATGGGCTGGTCCCATGGCTGCTTGCTGTCGGCCACACCTGGGGGCAGCTCCCCCACCTTGATGGACACATCTACATGCATGGTCACTGCTGCTTGGGGCGTGCTCCGTTTTTGGCGCCATTCTGGGACCCGGCCCACGATGGGAGGTTCTATGTTGTCCTTGATACCGCACATAATGGCGCCCGTTCTTCTGGGGCGGGCGCCGCATTCAGTATAGAACACAGTCTCTAGGCGCACAATACCCGGTGATAACGGGTGGGTTCATATCCTGTTCGTGACGCCAAAGATGACGCGCCCCCTGGGCCGCGGGGTACTCGGTGCTGGGCCGGTCGTTGCTAGGGGAGATGTCACAGTGGCTGTGACCCAGGGTGGTCAATCAGAAGGGGATTATTTACAGGGGATTTATAGTTTTATATATAGTTCGTGACGCCACCTGTGGTATGCGGCTAAAGGGAGCCGCCACTGCGGAGCAGGTCCTCTGGAGCTGGTGTTAATGCAGCAGAGTTGGTTTAGCTCTCCACAGGTAGAGCTTAGCTCCAGGGCTGTGCTGAGATGTTATGGATGTTGCAGTGTAGTGCAGGGGTGATGGCGCAGCAGTAATTCACAGAGACAGTGGGGTGCAGTCTTCAAGGTTTACTCACAGTTGTTGCAATCCAAGTTACAGGTACTGGTGTAACTTCCCACATCGCGCTGCGTTCACCAGGCAGGGGTTCAGCAATCCCTCAGGTAATTCAAGAGCACTTAACGGGACCCCCTTCTGTGTGCCTTTCTCAGTCGTCTTCCTGCGCTGGCTCTCAACCTCCTGCCCTGCGCCTCATAATCAGTGTCCCAAGACGGTAGCCTCGGGTCTTGTCTGCAGTCCCCTGGACCCTCTGTGACCACCTTTTCGGCGATGTAATTGTGGCTGTGACAACTGCACCCTAAAAGTGCAGAAGCCTCCGGTTTCTAGCTGAGCCTTGTAGTTCTCCACTAGTTTAGGGGCCGGTCCCCTCTCTGCGGCCTGACCCTCCACGTTCCTGCAGATTCGGGTGTACGGGTGGCCTCCAGCACTGCCCGTACCCCTAGGATCCCGTCGCTCCTCCTGGAGCCTTCCCTCCTACTCCTCTCTCCTTCACAGCCTTGGGCCTCTCACTAGGCCCTCCTCCTGAGCAGAGCTCCTGCTGAGCTCCTGCCCCACACACTCTCCTCCTCTGACTGAACTGTCTTTCCAAGATGGCTTCTCTATTTATATCACTTCCTTTCCTGTGCTCCCCTGAACTACGTCCTCCACCCACACCCACTACATAGTTCCACCCTTCAGCTAGGGACCAGGGACTGTGCTCTCCCTTAGGAGCAATCTTGCCCTGCCCCCCACTGAAGTGGAATGTGTTGAATGCAGGTGTTAGGGTCCCGGGCGGCACTCTATCCTTACCTGAGAATGAGATACCACAACGCTGGGTGAGATGCAGTACCTCTGTGGCGACTGAACCCACAGGGGCACCACACATGCACTGTTCTCATTGGCTGCCTTACATTACATGCACTTTTCTCATTGGCTGCCTGCCATTACATGCACTGTTCTCATTGGCTGCCTGCCATTACATGCACTGTTCTCATTGGCTGCCTGCCATTACATGCACTATTCTCGTTGGCTGCCTGCCATTACATGCACTGTTCTCATTGGCTGCCAGACATTACATGCACTGTTCTCATTGGCTGCCTTACATTACATGCACTTTTCTCATTGACTGCCTGCCATTACATGCACTGTTCTTATTGGCTGCCTGCCATTACATGCACTATTCTCGTTGGCTGCCTGCCATTACATGTGTGACGTCCAGCTGCGCTTGGTATCACAGATCCTGGAAGGGTGCATTGATGGATTCCTCCACAAGAGGCCCCCATACCGTTAACACATCTCCACCTTCCACATCAGACCAGCAGAGGGAGCCCGTTAGGGAGATAAATAGGGAAGGTGGAGCTAGGTAGCTCAGTCTAGTCGAGAGTCTAGTCAAGAGTCTAGTTGAGTCTGGTTTAGCAGTGAGTCCAGTACAGTCTGAGAAGAATTACCTCAGAGGACAAAAGCCTGTTCCAGCTCCTGCAATTGATATCCTGCAGTGGAGCTTATCCAGACCAAGACTCAGTGTAGCTTAGAGAAGTGAGCTTTAGGTGTGTAGGCGCCATAAGATCGGTGAAGCGTGGCAAGCTGCCGTTAGTGTGAGTAGCCTAGTGAGGGCCCGAGTAGGCCGAAGGCGAGTGGAGAGTTAGTACATAGGGGGCAGAGGAGCTTAACTAGCTCACCCCGAAGAATTTACCGGACACCGGGTCCGAAGGTTACCGTGATCTCTATGACCCAGTAAGGTATAACCAGAATCCCTGGAGAACTACAAGTCCCAGGATCGCTAAAGTGCTGATACGTAACAGAGCCGGGAGACACATAGGCCCTGCAAGCTGAGGAGCGTGTACTCCAAGAAAAGGCCCTACCACAAGGTCAGCCAGCGCAGGACAGAGACAAAGTTAGGCCTAGCTCCAGGCAGGTCAGAAACTTACTACGCAGAGGCAAGTAACAGGAGGCCCTAAACCCGCTCATTGGGGAGGATCCTGACATGCACCCTTCACCCTACAGTGCTCCGGGACATGCCTGAATTTCCATCAGTAAAAGGTACTGAAGTGACTATCGTGTCTGTCCCTGTTCTTGCTCTGACCCGGTTGGGTCTCGCCTGTCCTGCATCCCCTTTCCGTACACTGCCCTGAGGCCTAACTCCACCTGTGGGGAGCTATACCATCGAGCTGCCTTATCATCGGCCTCAGTGGACTGCGCAGCGCTGATGATTCTCACCAGAAGCCACAGGTGGCGTCACGAACTTTTATAAAACTTAACAAATTATCAACCCTTTTAAAGAGAGACCCCAGGGTATGGGCCCGGGAGCCGACCACCGTGACATCCCCAAGGCCAGGCAAAGGCCCGGGTACCGAGTAATCCCCATCCACCTGGGCTGGTCACATGCACTGCTCTCATTGGCTGACAACCATTACATGCACTGTTCTCATTGGCTGCCTTACATTACATGCACTGTTCTCATTGGCTGCCTGCCATTACATGCATTTTTCTCATTGGATGTGTGGCGCCCCTGAGGGTTCAGTCGCAACAGAGGTACTGCACCTCACCCAGAGGTGTGGTATCTCCTTCTCTCAGGTAAGGATGGAGTACTGCCCGGGACCCCACACCTGCACTCAACACTACACTACTCCAGGCCGGCTGGAAGGGCATTATGCACTTCTTCTGCTGCCCTGTCCCTGGCTGGAGTGGGGGGAACCAATAGTGAGGGGGAACCAGTAGTGGGTGTGGGTGGAGGACGCAGTACAGGGGAGCACTTGAATAGGAGGTATATATAAAGGGGGGCCATTTTAGTTAGTCAGTTCAGTTTGGTCAGTGAGTAGTAAGAGAAGGAGGAGAGGAGGGAAGCAGAATCTCTTCAGGAGCTCTGCTCCAGATGGGGACCTAGTAAGAGAGGCCCAGGAGGGAGAGGGGAGTCAGGGAGGAAGGCTCTGGTAACAGAAGGGATCCCAGGGGGTACGGTGAGTGCAGGACGGCACCCGTACGCCCGAATCTGCCAAGTGTCAGAGGGATCAGGCCGCAAGAAGGGAACCGGTCCCTGGACCAGCCGTGTTACTCCAGGTCTCGGCTGGAAAACCGGAGACTTCTGCACTTCCATGGTGCAGTTGCCACTACCGCACCTAAGCCGCCGTGAAGGGCACCAAGTAAGGTCCGGGAACTTCAAGTTGCCAAGAGGGATGTCAGAGTACCCGATCGGGACTTTGTGTGGTGGGGCGCAGGGCAGGAGGGAGAAGACCCAGCGCGGGAAGTCGGCTAAGGAAGGAACATAAAGAAAGGGGGTCCCGTTAAGTGCTTCTGATATACTTGAGGGAGTGCTGAACCCCTGCCTGGCAAACGCAGTGCGACGCGGGAGGCCGACACCCATACAGTGTACCTGAGGAACCTAAAAAGAACTGTGAGTAAACTCGGATGACTGCACTCCACTGTTTCTGTCAGTTATTTCACCACACTACCGCTCCTGCACTACAACGCTGAGCATCACCATCCACACCTACACTGCCCTGGAGCTGTGCTCTGCCTGTGGAGAGCCGCACCAACCC
Organism: Phyllobates terribilis; assembly: GCF_046119375.1. Classification (NCBI taxonomy): domain Eukaryota; kingdom Metazoa; phylum Chordata; class Amphibia; order Anura; family Dendrobatidae; genus Phyllobates; species Phyllobates terribilis. The sequence continues at coordinate 63,687,592 of NW_027362764.1, read as the reverse complement.
AGCTGCCCTAACATCTGCTCCAGAGGTCTGCCGCAGCGCCGGTACCCATTACCGGGAAACACAGCTGGCGTCACGAGACAAAACTGTTAACAAACCCCTTTTAAAGAGTGACCCCAGGGTACGGGCCCGGGAGCCGACTGCCGTGACATCCCAAGAAGGTAAAGGCCCAGGTACCGAGTTTCCCCCATATCCTCCTGGGCGAGTCAGATGCCAGTACATGCACTCTTCAATGACTGAAAATAAGACCAAGCTCTTGTGTATGGGGGAATCAGGAGCGATAGCTGTCTGCTCAATGAACATTTAGCCAACAGTTATCTCATGTATGGCCAACTTAGGGCATAAAACCTAAATGTACAGGTAAATATAATCTATTGTTCTCAGTAATCAGCTATTTCAGTCCGGGGAAAGACCGATCACTGCTTTATCTCATGTATCTCCAAGTTTGAGAAGCACCAGGAGCATTTCCATGCAATTGGACAGTTTCTATTATTTGCTGCTAACTACAGGCTTCAAGCTCTTTTACAGGGAAACAATCATTAGAAAGTGGCCTATTGTTTAAATATTTTTTGGGTTTTAAATGTTTTTTTTTTGCAATGTTTTTTCCCCATATCAGAATCTGAATAAAAAAATAAAAATGAGAAATCTTGTAATTTTCACTCTGGCCCTGGGGCTTTTTTAGACTCTAACCTACTATTGTTTCAGGAAACAACACATGGACATTAGCCACAATATACACACTCTGACCCTTTCTTTTGTATTTAAGCATCTAATGAAAGTGTGCAAATGTCATTGTAAAGGTAGGGGTTTTTGTGGTACCTTTTTTACATTTTTTTCCATATCATAAGATACAGTAGGTAGAGAAAGTATTCAGACCCCTTTAAATTTTTCACTCTTTGTTTCATTGCAGCCATTTGGTAAATTCTAAAAGGTTAATTTTTTTTCTCATTAAAGTACACTCTGCACCCCATCTTGACTGTAAGAAAACAGAAATGTGGAAATTTTTTCAAATTTATTGAAAAAGAAAAACTGAAATATCACATGGTCATAAGTATTCAGACCCTTTGCTCAGTATTAAGTAGAAGCCCACTTTTGTGCTAGTACAGCCATGAGTCTTCTTGGGAATGATGCAACAAGTTTTTCACACCTGGATTTGGGGATCCTCTGCCATTTTTCCTTGCAGATCCTCTCCAGTTCCGTCAGGTTGATGGTGAACGTTGGTGAACAGCCATTTTCAGGTCTCTCCAGAGATGCTCAATTGGGTTTAGGTCAGGGCTCTAGCTGGGCCAGTCAAGAATGGTCACAGAGTTGCTCTGAAGCCACATTTTAGCTGTGTGCTTAGGATCATTGTCTTGTTGGAAGGTGAACCTTCGGCCAAGTCTGAGGTCCAGAGTGTTGGCATATGCAACAGATTAGGACTTATTTTAAGTGAAAGGAGGACTTTATACTAACCAGACAGCAGATGGCGATAGTGTGTAAAGTTATATGCTTGCTGTAATGTGGGGAGGGAAGCTCTCAATTGTTGGTTTTTTTCTTACTTCCTGTGTTTTCTTTTTTTCTTGAATGTGTTATGTCAGCAGCACACGGACTGTGTGACACTGAATTGTATCTCATGTTTAACCATTATGAAGTAAATACTGTTTACTCAAGATATCTTGCTGATTGAAGCTTTCATAAGTACAGTGGTGACTGTAAGAAGATGCACTCTGTGACAGGTTATGGGCCCAGACACTACAGGCCCGCACTACAAGCCCAGGCAGCAGGATCCCAGTTTATAACCCCAGATAACGGAGCACACAGATAAGCTCTGTAAACAGAAGGAAATAAATCCAGATACAGAGTGACAAAGGAATTCATGATCCCAGCAGCTGGATATAAGTACAGAGAATTCAACACAAGCAGGACATACAGGAACTATCAGCAAGAAAAAAACGGGAGAATATCTTCAGTACAACTCTCTAAACAAGTAAGACTATATAAAGATGATGAGTAACACAGAACTGAAATTCACAGAAGCTATACTGAATAGTGAAAATTAACAGTTATGGAAATTCAAAGTAGAGATGTTGTTATCTAAGGATGATTTATGGGAAGTAATTGTTACAGAAAGACCAAATCAAGATAATCAGACATGGGATAAGAAGAATAGACAAGCGAGAGCCACCATTAGCTTATTAGTGGATGATGCTCAATCAATACATATAAGAAATTAAGAAACAGCGAAAGGAATGTGGGAAGCATTAAGAAAACTGTATGAAAGACCTAGCTTGAATCACAAGTTATTTTTATTAAGAAAGCTTTACAGTATGAGATTGAGTGCAAATGACGACATGCAGAAGCACATATTCTCAATGATGGAAGTGATATCACAGCTAAGATCTATTGGTGAAGACATTAAAGAAAGTCATGTAGCTGCTATATTATTGTGCAGTTTACCAGATTCGTATACAGCCTTGATAAATGCCCTTGAGACGAGACCAGAAACTGACATTACATTAGATTTTGTGAAAACAAGACTAATAGATGAATATCAGAGAAGAAAAGAACAAAGAAATGATTCTTCTACTGAAAAGGACAGTGAAAACGCTCTTAAAGCTACAGAATTTAAAAAACCCTATAATAAAAAGACAAGAGAATGCTTCAGATGTAAGAAAAAAGGTCATTTAAAGAAAGACTGTACCATATGGAAAGCAGAACAACAAAAATTACAACATAAAAAGCATACACAGAAAGTAAAAAACACAATTTCCGATTCATGTGAGAATAATTGGAATGGCACATTTAAAGTAACAGACAAGAAATCATCACTTGGTTGGTTTATTGATTCAGGAGCAGCGAGTCATATGACAAGTGACAAGAATTTCTTTGCTAATCTTGATTTAGATAAGAAAGAAGCCATTTATCTTGCAGATGGAAGCAAAATAACCGCAGAAGGTATCGGACAAGGTATGCTAAATTGTTCAAACAAGTTTGGACAAGATTCAAAGATACTTGTGCAGGATGTGTTGTATGTTCCAAAATTGGAAGGCGGATTATTATCTGTGAAATGTTTAACAGCAAAAGGACTTACAGTAAAATTCAAAGACAATGAGTGTGCAATTATTGCAGGAAACAAGGTGATAACCAAAGTCAATGCAGATGAACAATTATATCATTTTGACACACCAAAGGAACAGATGAAGGTATGTACACATGATCACAAAAACTGTATTCACATGTGGAATAGATGTCTAGGACATAGACACCCTGACAGTATAAGGGAACTACAGAGAAAAGAATTGACAAAAGATTGGGGTGAGGCAGCAATAACAGCTACATATCTACAGAACCGACTTTTTTCCAGAAAACTGACGAAAACTCCATATGAACTGTGGCAAGGTATGAAACCAAGTGTCAATCATTTAAAAGTTTTTGGATGTAAAGTTTTTATATTCATTCCAACAGAAAAACGTTCCAAACTTCAAAACAGATCCATGGAAGGAATATTCATTGGATATAGTGCAAAGGATATAGAATCCTAGATCCCAAGACAGACAGAGTTACGGTGAGTAACAGTGTGACATTCATTGAAGATTTAAATGAAGACATTATGATTTCAGTTGAAACAAAAAATTAGAAAAACAATAGTGACATAACTGAAGAAATATCTGATGAGAAAGAAGTAGAAATTAATGAAGAACAAAATACTGAAAGTGAAGAATCACAACTACAAACAGACACAGAACCAAGACGTTCAATGAGAGAGAACAAAGCAAAACCACCAAAATGTCTCTCATACAAGACAAGCATAAGAAAAATCTATGAGCCTACCTCTTGGGAAGACATATCTAAACTTCCTGAAGAAGAAGCTAATAAATGGATAGAAGCAACAGAAACAGAAATTAAATCCATGCATGATTCAAATACATGGACACTAAAAGATTTGCCAGAAGGAAGAAAAGGCATAGGATGTAAATGGATTTTTAAAGTAAAATATCAAACAGATGACACAGCTGAAAGATACCGAGCAAGACTCGTAGCTAAAGGATATTCTCAAAAATATGGAGAAGACTATGATGAGACATTTGCTCCAGTTGTTAAACACACTACAATAAGAACTTTACTTACAGTGCAGCAATGAAACAGATGGAACTGAGACATCTGGATGTAAAGACAGCTTTTTTGAATGGAGATTTAACAGAAAACATTTATATGGAACAACCTCCAGGATTCAAAGATGAAAGAAATCCAAACAAAGTTTGCAAACTACAGAAAAACATATATGGTTTAAAGCAAGCAGCTAAAGCGTGGAATGACAAAATCACGGAAGTACTTACAAATGAAAAATTTCAAACAAGCAAAGCTGATCCATGCTTGTACACAAAAAGGTTGATTAATAGATGGATTTATGTACTCATATATGTAGACGACATTTTGATTTGTTTTAAACAAGAAAGAGATAAAGAAAACATTCTAAAAATCCTGAAGCAACATTTCGAAATCAAAGACTTGGGAAATGTGAAACAGTACCTAGGTATACAGGTAGAACGAGAAAAAGACGGAAGTTTCCTACTGAATCAAAATCACATGATTCAAGACATAACAGAAAAATTTGGATTAAAGGATGAAAAAACAGTAAAGTCTCCAATGGAAACTATCTCAAAGAGATGAACAGTGAAAAAAATCTGCTACCAAATAATGAAGAATACAGAACAGCAATAGGAAAACTACTGTATCTAGCGACCGTTACAAGACCAGACATCGCAGCAGCAGTAGGAATCTTGAGTAGAAAGGTATCAAAACCAAATAAAGCTGATTGGAATGCCGTGAAGAGAGTAATGCGTTATTTGAAAGGAACTAGCAATGTTAAGCTGAAATTACCCACAAGTGATAATTGCATTTTAACAGGATATGTTGATGCAGATTGGGCTGGAGATCCAACTGACAGAAGATCTACCAGTGGACATATTTTTTCTCTCTCAGGTGGACCAATAAGTTGGACAAGTAAGAAACAGTCAATTGTGACACTGTTTTCAACAGAAGCGGAATATGTTGCCGCAGCACATGCGAGTCAAGAAGTTATGTGGTTAAGACAATTGTTGACAGAATTAGGACAACCACAGTTGGAACCAACAAAACTAAAAGAGGACAATCAAGGATGTCTTGTTCTTGCTCAAATGGAAAGAGTCAATCCAAGAACCAAGCATATTGATGTGAAATATAATTTCTTGAGAGATCATCAGGAACAAGGAGTCTTGAAGTTAGAGTATTGTCCTACTGAAGAAATGACAGCAGACATCTTCACGAAGGCGTTGCAAGCTGATAAACACCAGAGACTAATAAAAAAGTTGGGTTTGATTGAATAAGTCCTTACTGTTGAGAAAGGGTGTTGGCATATGCAACAGATTAGGACTTATTATAAGTGAAAGGAGGACTTTATACTAACCAGACAGCAGATGGCGATAGTGTGTAAAGTTATATGCTTGCTGTAATGTGGGGAGGGAAGCTCTCAATTGTTGTTTTTTCTTACTTCCTGTGTTTTCTTTTTTTCTTGAATGTGTTATGTCAGCAGCACACGGACTGTGTGACACTGAATTGTATCTCATGTTTAACCATTATGAAGTAAATACTGTTTACTCAAGATATCTTGCTGATTGAAGCTTTCGTAAGTACAGTGGTGACTGTAAGAAGATGCACTCTGCGACACAGAGCACTCTGGAAGAGGTTTTCATCCAGGATATCTCTGTACTTGGCCGCATTCATATTTCCTTCAATTACAACCAGTCGTCCTGTCCCTGCATCTGAAAAACACCCCAATAGCATGATGCTGCCACCACCATGTTTCACTGTTTGGATTGTATTGGGCAGGTGATGTGCAGTGCCTGGTTTTCTCCACACATACCGCTTAAAATTATCACCAGAAAGTTCTATCTTCGTCTCATCAGACCAGAGAATCTTATTTCTCGTAGTCTGGGAGTCATTCATGTGTTTTTGAGCAAACTCTATGCGGGCTTTCCTATGTCTTGCACTGAGAGGCTTCCGTTGGGCCTCTCTGCCATAAAGGCCCGACTAGTGGAGGGCTGCAGTGATAGTTGACTTTGTGGAACTTTCTCCCATCTCCCTACTGCATCTCTGGAGCTCAGCCACAGTGATCTTGGGGTTCTTCTTTACCTCTCTCACCAAGGCTCTTCTACCATGATTGCTCAGTTTGGCTGATACTTCTTCCATTTAAGGATTATGGAGTTCACCGTGCTCTTAGGAACTTTGAGTAATGCAGAAATTCTTTTTATAACCTTGGCTAGATCTGTGCCTTGCCACAATTGTGTCTCTGAGCTCCTTGGTCAGTTACTTTGGGCTCATGATTCTCATTTGGTCTGACATGCACTGTGAGCTGTGAGGTCTTATATAGACAGGTGTGTGACTTTCCAAATCAAGTCCTATCAGTTTAATTAAACACAGCTGGACTCCAATGAAGGAGTAGACCCATCTCAAGGAGGATCATAAGGAAATGGACAGCATGTGACTTAAATATGAGTGTCTGAGCAAAGGGTCTGAATACTTATGACCACGTGATATTTCAGTTTTTCTTTTTTAATAAATTTGCAAAAATTTCTACATTTCTGTTTTTTTCAGTCAAGATGGGGTGCAGAGTGTACTTTATTGAGAAAAAAAATAACACTGGTCACTGGGGCTTTTTAGACCCATACTTCCAGTGTTCAGGTAGACTTTTCAGCAGTTTCCTTATCATCAGAGGCAGGATTGCAATGACAGGTAATACCTCTACCTCTATATACAGCTGATAACACCCGAACCACCAACCACAATAGGCTATTCCACAGTTGTGTATAGAGCTGTTATTTGTCATTGCAATCCTGCCTCTGATGATAAGGAAACTGTTTAAAGCTCTTTTTAAAAATCAATCTGGAAGTAAGAGTATATATATTGTGGTATGACGCTCGGCCACTTCCGGAAGTAGACTCAGGAACCTGGGTTTTCTTTGCAGGCTTTATTAACAGCATAAAGCTAATACAGCAAAATAAATACAGCCTTACTTGGCTAAACAACAAAACAAAAGATAAACTATAGCACAGTTCATATATGTGTGTGCGGGTCGCTCACACAGGTTATGTCCAGCCTTCAGTTCTCTCCTGAGCTATGGCTGCCCAGTCTGGAGACCTTGCCTCTCCAAACACAACTAAAAAAACCCAAAAAACAGGACTGAACATTTTAAACGATGCTCAGCCACACACTTTAAGTGAGTTAACCCACCAGCATATAACATGCTGGCAGAAAGTCCAGTGGTTTCAGTTCACACAGGCTAGCAACCTGTGCGACACATACCTCCCCTCATATACCATACCAGTGACTCTCACATATTACCCCCCTCTGCCCAAAGCCAAGGGTTTGGGCACCTTCCGATATCAGACAGGGAATTCTAGAAAGGGCATCAGCGTTCCCGTGTAACTTCCCAGGCCTATGCTCTACGTGAAAGTTGAAGTCCTGAAGAGCTAGGAACCATCTAGTTACCCTGGCATTTTTACCCCTCTTTTTCCTCAACCATCTCAACGGAGCATGGTCTGAGACCAACTTAAACTTCCGGCCTAGTAGGTAGTATCTTAGTGTATCTACGGCCCATTTTATGGCTAGACACTCTTTTTCTACTATTGCGTAGTTTTTCTCGCAGGACGAAAGCTTCCGGCTCAGATAGAGAATGGGATGTACTTCTCCATTTATCTCTTGAGAGAGTACGGCTCCTAGACCAACCTCTGAAGCGTCTGTCTGGATCACAAACTCTTTCTTGAAGTATGGTGCGACCAGGACCGGCTGTTTACATAGTGCTGACTTCAACAGTTGAAATGCTGTCACTGTTTCCTCCGTCCACTTCACCATGGTTGATCTGGTGCCTTTTAGGAGATCTGTCAGTGGCGCGGCCATCATGGCAAAATTTGGGATAAACCGCCGGTAATATCCTACCATTCCCAGGAATGATCTCACTTGCTTCTTGGAGAGCGGTTTCAGCCAGGTCTGGATTGCCTCCACTTTATTAACTTGCGGCTTTATTTCGCCTCTCCAGACGACATAGCCCAAGTACTTGGCCTCCTCTTTTCCAACAGCACATTTTTTTGGATTTATTGTAAATCCCGCCTTCCTTAGAGCATCCAGAAGGGCCTGTAGTTTAGGTAGATGACTTTCCCAGTCTGGGCTATAGACTACAATGTCGTCAAGGTAGGCTGCGGCATACTTCTTATGTGGGGCTAGGATCCGATCCATAGCCCTCTGGAAGGTGGCTGGGGCCCCTTGTAGTCCGAACGGCATCCAAGTGTATTGGAAGCACCCATCAGGTGTTGAGAAAGCCGTCTTCTCCTTGGCCGTCTGGGACATGGGGATCTGCCAGTAGCCCTTCGTCAGGTCCAGAGTGGTGATGTACTTCGCTGGTCCAAGCCTCTCGATGAGTTCATCGACGCGGGGCATCGGGTATGCGTCACACTTTGACACCTCATTCAGCCGGCGGTAATCGTTACAAAACCTCTACTCTCCGTTGGGTTTTGGCACGAGGACGATGGGGCTCGACCATCCACTCTTTGACTCCTCTATTACACCGAGGTCTAACATCCTCTTCACCTCGGCCGAGATCACCTCCCGGCGTGCTTCAGGAATCCTGTATGGCTTCAGGTTCACCCTTATATGTGGCTCTGTTAGCACATCATGCTCTACCACCTGCGTATGCCCCGGCAACTCTGAGAACAGGTCCCGATTCTGCTGGATCAGTTCTCGACACTGTCGCTTCTAAGCTGGCGAAAGGGTCTCCGCTATCGTGACATCTTCCACCTGGCCTTCGGGAGTGGCTCCCAGGCAAGGAGTTCCCAGGGGTTCCCGATCTCGCCACGGCTTGAGCAGGTTTACATGGTACACCTGGTGTGGCTTTCTTCGGCCAGGCTGGTGGACTCTGTAGTTCACTTCACCGAGCTTCTCCACGACCTCATATGGGCCTTGCCACTTGGCCAGAAACTTACTTTCAACGGTGGGAATAAGAACCAGGACGAGATCCCCAGGTTGGAACTGTCTCAGCCTTGCCAACTGGTTATACACCCTTGCCTGGGCTTCCTGCGCCTGGAGGAGATGCTCCTTCACGATGGGCATCACCGTCGCCATTCTCTCCTGTAATTGGGCGACATGTTCGATGATGCTCCTGTGGGGCGTGACCTCGGCCACCCAGGTTTCCTTGGCGATGTCTAGGAGACCTCTTGGATGCCGTCCATACTGGAGCTCAAATGGAGAGAAGCCAGTGGAGGCTTGAGGAACGTCTTTGACAGAGAAAAGCAGAAATGGTAGCAGGTAGTCCCAGTCTCGCCCATTCTTTTCAACGACCTTCCTGAGCATCTCCTTTAAGGTGTTATTGAAGCGTTCCACTAAGCCGTCCATCTGTGGATGATAAACTGAGATCCGAATCTGGACAATCTGAAGGACTCTGCATAGCTCCTTCATCACCTTGCTCATAAAGGGGGTTCCTTGGTCTGTCAAAATCTCTTTTGGCAGACCTGTCCGAGCAAAAATATGAACTAGCTCTCGGGCTATACTTTTACTGGACTAGTTCCTTAGGGGTACCGCTTCAGGGTACCTGGTCGCATAGTCCATGACCACCAGGATGTATTGGTGGCCCGGACCGATTTAACTAAGGGACCCACGAGGTCCATGGCAATCCTCTCAAAGGGAACCTCTATGACAGGTAGTGGAAATAAGGGACTACGGAAGTGGGAGGTGGGCGCAGTTATCTGGCAGGTGGGGCAGGACCTACAATAGTTTAAGATTTCCCGATAACATCCTGGCCAATAAAACCTCCTTATTATTCTCTCCTGTGTTTTCTCAACCCCTAGGTGTCCCCCCAGAATATGTGAGTGTGCCATGTTTAATATCCTCTGACGGTATGAACCTGGAACTAACAGCTGTTCCACTACCTCTTCACTTTTTAGTTTGGTCACCCGGTATAATAGCTCCCCCTGAACTACAAAGTGTGGGTACCTGGTGTCCGCCCCCGGCTCTTGAGCATCACCATTACAAACAGTAACATTATCGCACGCCCCTTTCAAGGTCAAGTCCCGAACCTGAGCTGACCCAAAGTTCTCTCCAGGCACCTCTAAGTCAGGGAGGTCGACCACCTCAGACACAGTCTCATCCTCGTCGCCGACAAGGACACATAGTGGGAACTCATCCACTTCCGATGTCAACCGGGGTATTTCTCTAGGGTCCTGGCTTTTTTCCACGGGACTCGGTCTGGATCCCTTCCCCCACAAGTCCCAGAACAAGGAAAAATCGCGCCCCAAAATAACGGGATGTATCAGGTCCCTGACCACCCCGACCTCGTGGGGTTGGTCGCCACAATCTGTTCCGACTGTCACTCTGGCCACCGGGTAGTTCTTGGCATCCCCATGTATGCAGCGGACGTCCACAGATTTGGTAGGGATCAGCTGGTGGGGAAGGGTGGCACTGATTAAGGTTACCAGAGTCCAACAGCCCCAGGACCATCACTCCGTTAACGGATACGGCACACGCCTTCGGGCCCTCGCTGGGTTGACAGTCCACACTGCAGGCTGGGTAAGCATAATATGAACATCATCTGCCTAGGCTGCAGTCCATTGGCTCAGCAGACGTATGACACTGGGTGGTTACGTGGCCCGGATTGCGACACCGCCAACAGATCACATCCTTAACAACAGTCCTTGCGGCACCTTCAGTGGAAGTGGGATGCCCCCCAGTTGTGGCTCTGAACCCCTTCCGTGGTGAACTCGCCACCTTTTGCGCACTCCAGTAGGGGGAGTGATTATGTCGGGTTTCCCTAGGGATTTTTCGACCACTTGGTACCTCTCTACCAGGCCAACAAAGTCGTCCGCATTCCGAGGGTTGCCCTGGGCAACCCAGGTCTGCATCGGCCTGGGTAGGGAATGGATGAACCTGTCCATCACCACACATTCAACCATCTGGGCAGGAGTGGAAGACTCTGGCTGCAGCCACTTCTGGACTAGATGTAACAAGTCGAACATCTGTGAGCGTGGAGGTTTGTCGCCAGCATACGCCCAGTGGTGGACCCTTTGCACTCTGACAGACATTGTCACTCCTGACCGTGCCAATATCTCGGTTTTTAATTTTGCGTACTCCTTTGCGCCTTGTAAAGTCAGATTGTAATAGGCCTTCTGCGGCACCCCGGTCAAATATGGCGCCAGAACCTCCGCCCACTGCTCCTGAGGTAATCTCTCCCGTTCCGCCACCCTTTCAAAAATAGTCAGGAACGCCTCAACATCATCCCCCGTGGTCATCTTCTGTAAGGTTCTCCTTACCGTTTTCCTGACGTGTGCGTCCTCACCTGGATCTGGGGGTGGAGCAGATGTCCTGCCACGGATCTCCGCTGCTAGGAGCTCCATCTGTCATTGCTGCTGCTGGATTTGCTGTATCAGGAGTTTGTCTCCTGCTGCTGCTCCCGTTGCTGCTGTAGCTGCTCCCGTTGCTGCTGTAGCTGCTCTCGATGCTGCTGCTGCATGCTCTGCTGAGTCTGCTGCATGCTCTGTTGGGTCTGCAAGTGCAGTTGCTGCATGCTCTGCTGGGTCTGCAAGTGCAGTTGCTGCATGCTCTGCTGGCTTTGGGCCAGGTGCTTAATGAGCTCCTCCATGCTGCCGGACTTCTCTGGCTGGCGGCCTTTACCCAGGACATCCACTGGTCTCTGTGGCAGGTACACGTGTTCCTGGAATCTTGCACGCACTCTCGCACCAACTGTGGTATGACGACTCGCTCGGCCACTTCTGGAAGTAGACTCGGGAACCTGGGTTTTCTTTGCAGGCTTTATTAACAGCATAAAGCTCTGCACTCCAGCAAAATAAATACAGCCTTACTTGGCTAAACAACAAAACAAAAGATAAACTATAGCACAGTCCATATACGTGTGTGCAGGTCGCACACACAAGCTATGTCCAACCTTCAGCTCCCTCCTGAGCTATGGCTGCCCAGTCTGGAGACCTTGCCTCTCCAAACACAACTAAAAAAAAAAAAAAAACAGGACTGAACATTTAAAGGATGCTCAGCCACACACTTTAAGTGAGTTAACCCACCAGCATATAACATGCTGGCAGAAAGTCCACTGGTTTCAGTTCACACAGGCTAGCAACCTGTGCGACACATACCTCTCCCCATATACCATACCAGTGACTGTCACTATATATATATATATATACTTATACTTTCAGATTTCAACCTTTTTTCTAATTTTTGCAATTATTTCTTTTCATTTCAAGATATATATATATATAAAATGTATTTCATGATATATATACAGTACAGACCAAAAGTTTGGACACACCTTCTCCTTTAAAGATTTTTCTGTATTTTCATGACTATGAAAATTGTACATTCACATTGAAGGCATCAAAACTATGAATTAACACATGTGGAATTATATACTTAACAAAAAAGTGTGAAACAACTGAAAATATGTCTTATATTCTAGGTTCTTCAAAGTAGCCACCTTTTGCTTTGATGACTGCTTTGCACACTCTTGGCATTCTCTTGATGAGCTTCAAGAGGAAGCGACTAGAGGCTGTTATTTTTGCAAAAGGAGGATCTACTAAATATTAATGTCACTTTTCTGGTGAGGTGCCCATACTTATGCACCTGTCAAATTTTGTTTGAATGCAGATTGCACATTTTCTGTTAGTACAATAAACCTCATTTCAAGGCAGAAACATTAGTGTCCAACAGTTATTACATATATCAAACTGAAATAGCTGTTGCAAAAACACCAATTTTTATAAAACATTAAGCTTAAGATTAATAGGGGTGCCCAACCCAAACTTTTTCATATAACTGTATATATATATATATCTATATATCTATCTATCTATCTATATATATGTATATATATATATATATATATATATATATATATCATGAAATAAAAAAAATAATTGCTAAAATTATAAAAAAAAGGTACCACAAAAACCTGATTTAACCCCTTAATAACATCTGACGTACTAATACGCGTCTGTGCCCTGGGACTTAAGAGCCAGACCCGTATTAGTACGTCATGGCGATCGCCGCCGGGTGTCAGCTGATTGTCACAGCTGACACCCGGTACTATGTGCAGGGAGCGGTCCTGCACCGCTCCCAGCACATTAACCCCCGCGATGCTGCGATCGAAGTCGATCGCGGCATTGCGGGGGCAAGGGGAGGTGATCGGCGATACTCACCTCCTCTTCCGGCTTCCAGCGCAGTCTGCAAAGGCTTCCCGGGTGTTGCCATGACGACCCGATGTCGTCATGACAACATCCGGGTCACCAGAGAGCAGGAAGATTGCTTGGGCATACGCAGTGCATCTCCAAGCAATCTTCACACTGTGCACTTCTGACAGCCTTCATGGCATAGGGATGGTGCTTCATTCCTGTGCCATGCAGGCGATCAGAAAAAAAAAAGTGAAAGTCCCAGAGTGGGACAAAGTAATAAAGTGTACAAACTGTGTGAAAGTGGAAAAAAAAAAAAAAAAATGTGCAAAAATATTATAAAAAAATAAAAAAAATAATACACCAAAAATAAAAATATAATGTACCCATCAATAAATATTATTATAAAAAAAAAAAAAAAAAAACAATAAAAGTACACATATTTGGTATCGCCGCGTCCGGAACAACCTGACCTATAAAACTGTCCCACTAGTTAACCCCTTCAGTGAACACGGTAAAAAAAAAAAAAAAAAAAACGAAGCCAAAAACAATGCTTTATCACCATACCGCCAAACAAAAAGTGGAATAACACGCGATCAAAAAGACGCATATAAATAAAAATGATACCGCTGAAAACGTCATCTCATCCCGCAAAAAACAAGCCACCATACAGCTCCATCAGCCGAAAAATAAAAAAGTTATAGCTCTCAGAATAAAGCGATGCTAAAAAATATTTTTTTCTATAAAATAGCTTTTATTGTGTATAAGCGCCAAAACATAGAAAAATGATACAAATGTGGTACCGCTGTAAACGTACTGACCCGAAGAATAAAGCTACCTCATCAATTTTACCACACGCAGAACAGAATAAAAAAAATAAAAAAAACAATTCCTGAATTGTTGGTTTTTGTTTATTCTGCCTCCCAAAAATAGGAATAGAAAGCGATCAAAAAATGTCACGTGCCTGAAAATGGCACCAATAACAACGTCAAGTCATCCCGCAAAAAACGAGCCGTCACATGACTGTCTGCCAAAATCTGGAAAAATTATAGCTCTCAAAATATGGCGATGCAAAAACTAGATTTTACAAAAAATGCGTCTTTTAGTGTGTGACAGCTGTCAGTCATAAAAACCCCATATGATTCTGGCATTGCTGTAATCACACCGACCCGAAGAATAAAGTCGTCTAATCACTTATACCGCACAAGGAACGGCGTCAAAAATAAACTCTTGGGTTAGGATTGGGCTAGGGTTAGGGCTGGGTTTGGGGCTAGGGTTGTGCTGGGGCTAGGGTTGTGCTGGGGCTAGGGTTGTGCTGGGGCTAGGGTTGTGCTGGGGCTAGGGTTGTGCTAGGGCTAGGGTTGTGCTAGGGCTAGGGTTGTGCTAGGGCTAGGGTTGTGCTAGGGCTAGGGCTGGGGTTGGGATTTTTTTCAAAAGTAAGAAAAAAAGATGACGATATGGCGACTAGTGTTGAGAGCAAGTGCTCGCTACTTGAGTTTGCATCGGGTGCTCTGGTATACATTGAGTATCGTGGGTATTTGAGTGACATGCTCGAGTCTCTGCCCCATATGCTTCGCGGCCAAAAAACTTTACGGGGATTGCCTGCCATGCACGAGCGATCCCCGCATGTTTTTTTTTGGGTGTCTAATAACCGTGAAACATGCGGAACAGGGACTCGAGCATGTCACTCGAGCACACGCTGTACATGGTGCATACCTGAGTACCCGATGCAAACTCAAGTAGCGAGCACTTGCGCTCAAGAATAATGACAACTTATTCAATATGATGACCTAATGTAAACAAATTCTGTGCCGTACCTCTGGGTTCAAAATGTTCACTATACACCTTAATAAAATCCTTGAGGGGTATAGTTTCCAAAATGGGGACACTTGTGGGGGAGCTCCACTGTTTAGGCACATCACGGGCTCTCCAAACGCGACATGATATCCGCTAACAAATTGTCGGCTTAATTTGTTAGCGGATATCATTTTGCATTTGGAGAGTCCCTGTGTGCCCAAACATTGGAGCTCCCCCACAAGTGACCCCATTTTGGAAACTAGACCCCCCAAGGCACCTATCTAGATGCATAGTGAGCACTTGGAACCCCAGGTGTTTCACAAATTGATTCATAAAAATGAAAAAGTGTTTTTTTTTTTCACTTTTTCATTTTTACGAATCAATTTGTGAAGCACCTGGGGGTTCCAAGTGCTCACTATGCATCTAGAAAGGTGCCTTGGGGGGTCTAGTTTCCAAAATGGGGTCACTTGTGGGGGAGCTCCAAAGTTTGGGCACAGAGGGGCTCTCCAAACGCAATGTGGTGTCCGCTAACAATTTGAGCCGATTTTCCATTCAATTTGTTAGCGGATACCATGTTGCATTTAGAGAGTCCCTGTGTGCCCAAACATTGGAGCTCCCCCACAAGTGACCCCATTTTGGAAACTAGACCCCCCAAGGCACCTATCCAGATGCATAGTGAGCACTTTGAACCCCTAGGTGCTTCACAAATTGATTCGTAAAAATGAAAAAGTGTTTTTTTTTTCACTTTTTCATTTTTACGAATCAATTTGTGAAGCACCTGGGGGTTCCAAGTGCTCACTATGCATCTAGAAAGGTGCCTTGGGGGGTCTAGTTTCCAAAATGGGGTCACTTGTGGGGGAGCTCCAAAGTTTGGGCACACAGGGGCTCTCCAAACACAACATGGCGTCCGCTAATTATTCAAGCAAATTTTACAATCAAAAAGTCAAATGGCGCTCCTTCCCTTCCAAGCCCTGCCCTGCGCCCAAACAGTGTTTTTTCCCCAAATATTGGGTATCTGCGTGCCCAGGGGAAATTGCACAACAAATTTTGGGGTCCATTTTTTCTTGTTACCCCTGTGAAAATAAAAAAAATTGGGTCTAAAGTAACATTTTTGTGAAAAAAGTTAAATGTTCATTTTTTTCTTCCACATTCAAAAAATTCCTGTGATGCACCTGAAGGGTTAATAAAGTTCTTGAATGTGGTTTTGAGCACCTTGAGGGGTGCAGTTTTTAGAATGGTGTCACTTTTGGGTATTTTCTGTCAAAAAGACCTCTCCAAGTGACTTCAAATGTGATGTGGTCCCTAAAAAAATGGTTTTGTAAATTTTGTTGGAAAAATGAGAAATCGCTGGTCAACTTTTAACCCTTATAGCTCCCTAACAAAAAAAAATTTTGGTTCCAAAATTGTGCTGATGTAAAGTAGACATGTGGGAAATGTTATTTATTAACTCTTTTGTGTGACATATCGCTCTGATTTCAGGGCTTAAAAATTCAAATTTTGAAAATTGCAAAATTTTCAAAATTTTCGTCAAATTTCCGTTTTTTTCACAAATAAACGCAAGTGATATCGAAGAAATTTTTCCACAATCATGAAGTACAATATGTCACGAAAAAACATTCTCAGAATCAGGGGGATCCGTTGAAGCGTTCCAGAGTAATTACCTCATAAAGTGACAGTGGTCAGAATTGTAAAAATTGGCCCGGTCATTAACGTGCAAACCACCCGCGGGGCTTAAGGGGTTAAACTAAGTCATTTTCTGATGAAAACTTTTCTCTATTTATCACATCATACGCAGGCCATGGATTTCATCCTTTGAAACCTGAGCCCACCTCCTCACCTCCGCCGGGTGGCCAATGCAATTACTTTAAGTCACAGTAGGATTTAAATTTTTGCCGCCAGATCAACTTCTGCCGACACTGGAAAGATTAAATAAACACAATCAAAAGAAAAGTCAGACACCATCACTTAGCTGACACCACAAACATATCACAACACCCTGAGAGCCACCCTGGGTTTGTCTTTCTAAAGTCTGGGAAAGTTGAGGTGACTTCTAGGGCTCGGTGCCCCCCGTTGCTGAGCGATGACCTTGGCATAAGAGCAGGACACAACTGCGGCCTCAGGATTTGGCGAGTATTCTTTTTGCCTGGAGCTCCCCCAAGTGTTAAGACAACAACCTTCTCCTAGGCCTCAAAGTCCTCAGCCATTCCCGGTCATCTTCCAGTGTTTGCTTTGGAGCTTTTAACAATAAACAAGCAAAAAAGGATATTGTAGGAAATTATCCGAGATTCAACTTGGGACAGAGATACGATCGGAACTGAACAAAGGCCGAGTGCAGGAGTTTGCAAAAGGAGCAAGGCCCGGCGCTGTGTTTGCTTTTTCTCTATGCAAATAAGAAAATAAAGGAGGATTATTAAGCCTATGATAACAGCGTCCGCTCTTACAGGACAATAAAAGTTGCTATTTTAGGCAGCAACAGATTTCATCATTAAATGGTAAAACATTTGATATAATAGATAAGGCTAAAGCATTAGCATATGGCAAAATTAACTTTAGTAACCAATGCCAGGTAGCTGCTGCCAAGCAATAAAAAAAATTATCATGGGATACATTAAAAATAGGATTTTTCAGGCTGAGTTAGGAGCAGAAAAAAAATACTCCTTCAAGAAACGGATCCATCCTATGAACCGTGCCGGATGGACGCTACTGAAAATAATGGGGTTGTTTGATTTCCGTTTGCGATACATATTACAGCATAAGCATTTTTCTTTTATGTCCATGAACAAGACGTTGCAGAGCTATGCAATCTAAGTAATTAATAGAATGGTTGGAACGCAGATAAGAATTTTTCTAGAAGAAAATAGCCACTTAGTTCAATCCGAAGACTAAAGTGAAAACAGCAGAAATAATTTGTATGTTACAAAGATACTCAATTATTACGTTTTTAACTATGATTATCATACTTGGAACCTTAATTTTGGGGGCCTCTTTTTGACTACGGATGAAAGACTCAGTGATTATCAGTTACAGATGATACAGATAAGATGTTCGATGGAAATCAAGGCCATTATTCCTGTACGGTACAGATGTTCCTGGCTTTTGGTTAATGTATCAGTGACTCTGGTAATGTGGGATAATAGTTGGGGTGACTTATTATAATCAATACTCTAATGACAACATGAAAAGATTGCAATAGACTAAATCCAGATACTGTAATTACCGGCAGAAAACGTTACACAACCCAGCACACCCACTATATTAATACGACAGGGTGAGCAATTAATTTTCCCGAGGGGCCACATGAGAGACCATGACTGTTGTGGAGGCCAAATCAATAAGCTGAAATAATTTTTTCTCAATATTAACATATTAATTATAATTGTATATTAATATTAACTGTGTCACTTAATATTGAGCAGAATTAAGTATTCTAACATCCCCCCTACATACTGTATGAGACCGCACACAGCCCTCCTGTATACAGTCTGAACCGCTGCACAGCACCCCTATATTCAGTATGATACCACACACAGCCCCCTATATAGAGCATAAGCCTTCACACAGCCCCCTATATATGGTATAAGACTACACAGTCCTCCTATATACAGTATGAACCCCCACACAGCCCCCTATATTCAGAATGATCCCACACACAGACACCCTATATACAGCACGAGTCCCACACAGTTCCTTATTTACAATATGAGTCCACGCAGCCCCCTATATACAGTATGAACCCCCACACAGCCCCCTATATTCAGAATGATCCCACACACAGACACCCTATATACAGCATGAGTCCCACACAGTTCCTTATTTACAATATGAGTCCACGCAGCCCCCTATATACAGTATGAACCCCCACACAGCCCCCTATATTCAGAATGATCCCACACACAGACACCCTATATACAGCATGAGTCCCACACAGTTCCTTATTTACAGTATGAGTCCACGCAGCCCCCTATATACAGTATGAACCCCCACACAGGCCACTTATATTCAGTATGAACCTACACACAGCCCCTATATACATCATGAGACCCCACAGACCCCCTATATACAGCATGAGCACACACACAGCCTCTTATAGGCAGTATGAGTCCACACAGCCACCCTATTACACTGTGTTCCAAATTATTATGCAGATAATATTTTCTCAGATTTTCCCAAATTACCTATATGAATTGCAGTCATTGTAATTTTCCAGTCAAATAACTATTAGAGTACAATTGAAAGGTTTTTGTACAAACTGCCTGTGATAACAGTATATTTTTTAAAAAATAAAACACTCAAACTGCACTCAAAATGCATGTTCCAAATTATTATGCACAGCAGAGTTTTCAACCTTTTCATTTTAATAAAGAACAAAAAAATGGTCATTTTTGAAATTATAAGCATTAGCAGGTTATTACAAACTGAAATCAAACAGTTTTCAACTCAAAACTTTATTCTAGGTGATGTTACATTTTCACATAGGACCCCTTGTTCAAAAGGAGCTTCTGAACTCTCTCGTCCATTGAATTTGTCAGGTTTTGGATGGTTTCTGCTTCAATTGTTTTGCATGAGGACAGAATACCCTCCCAGAGCTGTTGCTTAGATGTGAACTGCCTCCCGCCATCATAGACACTCCTTTTGATGATGCTCCAGAGGTTCTCAATGGGGTAGAGGTCAGGGGAGCATGGGTGCCACACCATAAGTTTGTCCCCTTTTATGCCCATAGCAGCCAGAGATGCAGATGTGTTATGTGCAGCATGAGACGGGGCATTATCATGCATCAAATGATCTTGATGGTCCTGATGGATGGAGTGGAGGATGGCTGGTTGATGGACACCCCATGCAAACACGACTACGGCGCTAACAAGTAGGAGGTGGAGTAATGTTTTGGGCTGGAATCATGGGGAGAGAGATTGTCGGCCCTTTAGGATTCCTGAAGGGGTAAAGATGAACTCCATAATGTATGTTGAGTTTCTCAAACAGCACTTCCTTCCATGGTTCAAGAAGAAGAACCGTGCATTCCGCAGCAAGATCATTTTCATGCATCATAATGCCCCGTCTCATGCTGCACATAACACATCTGCATCTCTGGCTGCTATGGGCATAAAAGGGGACAAACTTATGGTGTGGCACCCATGCTCCCCTGACCTCAACCCCACTGAGAACCTCTGGAGCATCATCAAAAGGAGTGTCTATGATGGCGGGAGGCAGTTCACATCTAAGCAACAGCTCTGGGAGGGTATTCTGTCCTCATGCAAAACAATTGAAGCAGAAACCATCCAAAACCTGACAAATTCAATGGACGAGAGAGTTCAGAAGCTCCTTTCGAACAAGGGGTCCTATGTGCAACATCACCTAGAATAAAGTTTTGAGTTGAAAACTGTTTGATTTCAGTTTGTAATAACCTGCTAATGCTTATAATTTCAAAAATGACCATTTTTTTGTTCTTTATTAAAATGAAAAGGTTGAAAACGCTGCTGTGCATAATAATTTGGAACATGCATTTTGAGTGCAGTTTGAGTTTTTTTTATTTTTTTAAAAATATACTGTTATCATAGGCAGTTTGTACAAAAACCTTTCAATTGTACTCTAATAGTTATTTGACTGGAAAATTACAATGACTGCAATTCATATAGGTAATTTAGGAAAATCTGAGAAAATATTATTTGCATAATAATTTGGAACACAGTGTATATACAGTATGAGCCCTCTCATAGTCCCCTATATACAGACGCACATATAAAAGAAAACATATATGTGGTGCCCCTGAGGGTTCAGTCGCCACAGAGGTACTGCACCTCACCCAGAGGTGTGGTGTCTCTCTTCTCTCAGGTAAGGAGGGAGTGCTGCCCGGAACCCCAACACCCGCATCCAACACTACACTGCTCCAGGCCAGCTGGAAGGGCAAGACGCAATGTATGTTCCTGCTGAGTCCTGACCCTGGCTGGAGTGGGGGGAACCAAAGGTAGGGGGAACCAGTAGTGGGTGTGGGTGGAGGATGTAGAGTAGGGGAGCACCATTGTAGGAGATATATAAAGGGAAGCCATCTTAGGGTGGCAGGCAAGACAGTTCAGACAGTCAGTCAGGGAGCAGAGTCTCTTCAGGAGCTCTGCTCCACAAGAGAGGCCTAGTGATAGAGGCCCAGGAGGGGAGCAGAGGAGAAAGGCTCCGTTCTATAGAAGGGATCCTAGGGGGTATGGCGGGTGCAGGAAGGCACCCGTACACCCCGAATCTGCCCAGTATCAGGGGGATCAGGCCACAAGAAGGGGACCGGCCCCTGGCCCAGCCGTGTTACTCCAGGTCTCGGCTGGAAAAACCGGAGGCTTCTGCACTTCCATGGTGCAGTCGCCACAGTCTCATCTTAGTCACCTTGAGGGTCAAGCAGGTCCGGGAACTCCAGGTTGCCCAGAGGGACTTCAGAGCACCCGATCGGGACTGTGTGTGGGAAGCGCAGGGCAGGAGGGAGAAGACCCAGCGCGGGAAGTCGGACTAGTTAGGAACATAAAGAAAGCGGGGTTCCGTCAAGTTCTCCTGACATATCTGAGGAAGAGCTGAACCCCTGGTCTGGTAGACGCAGTGCGACGCGGAGGCGGACACCCGTACAGTGTACCTGAGAACCTTGTACAAGAACTGTGAGTAAAACTCGGATGACTGCACTTGTACTGCCTCAGTCAATTATTTCGGCTGCGCCATCCATCCCGCCTGCACTACAAGTCCCAGCACCACCCACCATCAAACTCCACACTGCCCCGGGGGCCCGCTCCACCTATGGGGAGCAGAACCACCTCAGCAGCCATCCCAACACCCCTGGAGGTCTGAAGCAGCGCTGGTAATCAAAGTCGATTAAAGCTTTATGGGCCTTCATGATGCTGGCCGTTCCCCGTCCCGAATGCTGCACCGTCCCGGACCGAACCCTGTACCGTACGTAAGCGTTGGAAGTAACAGCCCTGCTCACTTTTGCCTTCCAATCACAGCAGTGGACATCCACTTCCGGTTTGGAGTCCACACTCGGTTTTTGATACTTGACCTGTGGCGGTCGTCTGTTGGACTAGTACAGATGAGGGCTGGGTCTCGGGTCTTGACAGGCATAGTCTGGGTCACAGACCTTGCCCGGCGCAGGGCTAGGCTTCAGGTCTTGACAGGTGTAGTCTGGCTTGTAGGTTTTAACCGTTGTCTGGGTCCCGTTCACTGGCGCGAGATGCCCCAGGGCCTGTACTGGTGACTCGCCCGTGGCGACTCTCTTAGCACACATCCTGTTGGTCTCACTCATTGGCGCCAAATTGCCTTGTCACTCCAGTCTTTTATATCGGGGAGCTGCGTTACACGTCACCTGACCCTATGCTCCTTTTGAACCTGTCCTTCCCGCAACACTTCCTCTTTCTTCTGGTTCCGCAGGGTTCCATTTGAGCAGTAGGTGGCAGTCTCCGATCACAAATGGTGCACAACGCTGGGGAGTTTCATCTTCCATTGTACACTCTCTTACAAATACATCTCAGTTAATGACTTTGAGAATTGTGATAAATTCATCACATAATTTGGGCCTTTTTTTTTTCAAGTTGTCTTTTGTGATGTAGTTAGTTTTACGAGAACACTGTCAATATATACAATTCTACATTGTTCACATGTCCGCCATTTAAACTATACTCCTATAGATATGACATGGAAACTTACATTGTTTAAAACATAGCATTTATTAATAGAATAATTAAAATTACATAAAAATCACAAAAGAGAAAAGGGAAGAGGCCCACATAACAAAGAACATCAGTCTCAGCGGTATAAAAAGATAAATACAGTCAGAAAATTATCCTAAAAGCACCATGTGTTTGGTTATCTTTGACAAACGTTATTGATAACGATATATCACTGTACCACAGAATAAAGCATTATATGGCTCTCATGGACAGAGGGGGAGAGAGTATAAGTCAATAAGGTGCATATGCATAAAGTGCTAAGTGCCTAGTGTGTCCAGACCCACTCTCCACCCCTCTCCAAAAACCTCCAACATAAAGAACTGTGGTACATATAAAGAGCTTAATGAAGATAGAACGATTGTCATCGATTAACCAGTCACATTAACTATTATTATCATGGTGACATACAGTATATAGAAAAAGTGAAATAAGGATACATGATGTGAATACTGACCCCTGAGTGCTGATCGGATAACCGTTGTCTGGGTCCCGTTCACTGGCGCGAGATGCCCCAGGGCCTGTACTGGTGACTCGGCCGTGGCGACTCTCTTAGCACACATCCTGCTGGTCTCACTCATTGGCGCCAAACTGCCTTGTCACTCCAGTCTTTTATATCGGGGAGCTGCTTTCACCTGACCCTATGCTCCTTTTGAACCTGTCCTTCCCACAACACTTCCTCTTTCTTCTGGTTCCGCAGGGTTCCATTTGAGCAGTAGGTGGCAGTCTCCGATCACAAATGGTGCACAACGCTGGGGAGTTTCAACTTCCATTGTACACTCTCTTGCAAATACATCTCAGTTAATGATTTTGTGAATTGTCATAAATTCATCACATAATTTGCGCCTTTTTTTCAAGTTGTCTTTTGTGATGTAGCTATGTGAAGCCCAGCTGTGCTTGGTATCACAAATCCTAGAAGGGTGTATTGAAGGATTCCTCCACAAGAGGCCCCCATAACCATTCACACATCACCACCTTCCACCTCAGACCACCAGAGGGAGCCCGTTAGGGATAGATAAATAGGGAAGGGGGAGCCAGGCAGCTCAGTTCCTCTGGAGAGTTCAGCAAGTACAAACCTGAATGCAGAGTCGAGCTCAGTTAGTCTAGACTGGAACTGACAGAGAGCAAACCTGTTGAGAGAGTTCCTGCAGCAGAAGCCTGTGAGAGGTTAGTCTGCGGTAGAGCACAGTCGAGACTCAGTTGTAGCTCAGAGAGGTGAGCTTTAGGTGTGCCGGCGCCAAAGATCGGTGAAGCTCGGCAAGCTGCCGTTAGTGTGAGTAGCCTATTGAGGGCCCGAGTAGGCCGAAGGCGAGTAGAGAGAGTTAGTTCATAGGGGGCAGAGGAGCTTAACTAGCTCAACACGAAGAAGAAGTTACCGGACACCGGGTCCGAAGTTTACCGGGATCTCTATGACCCAGTAAGGCAAACTGGAATCCCTGGAGAGCTACAAGTCCCAGGATCGCTAAAGTGCTGATACGTGCCAGAGCCAGGAGACACATAGGCCCCATAAGTCGGGAGCGTGCACTCCAAGAGAAGGCCCTACCACAAGGTCAGCCAGCGCAGGACAGAGACAAAGTTAGGCGTAGCTCCAGGCAGGTCAGAAACTTACTACGCAGAGGCAAGAAACAGGAGGCCCAAAACCCGCTCATTGGGGAGGATCCTGACATGCACCCTTCACCCTACAGTGCTCCGGGACGTGCCTGAATTTCCATCAGTAAAAGGTACTGAAGTGACTATTGTGTCCGTCCCTGTTCTTGCTCTGACCCGGCTGAGTCTCTCCGTCCTGCATACCCCGTCCGTGCCCTGCCCTGAGGCCTAGCTCCACCTGTGGGGAGCCATACCATCTAGCTGCCTTATCACCGGCCTCAGTGGACTGCGCAGCGCTGGTGAATATCATCAGAAACCATAGGTGGCGTCACGAACTGTTATAAACTTGATATCTATCAACGCCTTTTTAAAGAGAGACCCCAGAGTACGGGCCCGGGAGCCGACCGCGCGACCTCCTTAAGGCTAAAGGCCTGGGTAACCGAGTCATCCCCCATCCCCTGGGCTAGTCAGTTAGTTTTACGTCAATGTGGCTTTTACAGATGTCTTAGACAGATTCATGAAATGCGACTTTTTTAAAAAGTCACAAAATTTGGCGCAACTCCACTCCATTCCCCGCTGGAGTGATTTTATGTATGCCAGTTAAAAAGTTGGATTTTTTGCTACATTTTTCAAAAGACATGCAACTTTTTAAATTAAAAAGTTGCAAATACGGTTATGGGCAGAAAAAAAAACAATTTTGGGCTTTGCTTAAAACTCATAAAGCGTGTGCGCCACTTTGAAGAATTTTACACAGAAAAACATCAGCGAAAATCGCAAATCAGAAAAGAAGAGTGTCAAAGAAAAACGCAAAATGATGTATCAGGCCCATAATATTTATGTGAATTGATTTATTTTATTATCTGTCAAATGAGATTAAGCTGTCTGAAAGTACAGGGACCAATAAATGTAGAAATTAAATAAACATAAAATGTATACACTGATTTATTTGCATCAATTTGGAACAAAAAAAATGAATAAATACAAAAATACAGAATATAAAAATAATTAAATAAAAATAGATATAAGAACTTGTTCAGTTTTGCTCTTCTGGACAGTGTGAACTTTGTATGACTCAAAAGTGCCCGGGTCATTGGACTTTACCAAGATGTGATCAGACAATACATCTCGTTGTCGTCAAATGGGAACGTCTTGGGAACAATCTTCTACATAAGAAAACAATAATTGTTCCAAAGAAATCACCAAAAGTAAATGAGCGGATTGTTTATCTGGCTAAATTCAATTAGGAGAATCATCGTCTTCTGCATACTCGTCCCACGATGTTTTCACTGCATGAGGTTTGTGACAGATGACCTCTGTACTTGGGCAACATCCATCATGGATGAGTCTCGTGGGTCCAGATCAGAGATTAATATTGGGGTGGTGACATGATCTGTATGAGCAGGATATGGATCTAATAATTATGGGAAGCGGCCATCTGATATACAGTACAGACCAAAAGTTTGGACACACCTTCTCATTTAAAGATTTTTCTGAATTTTCTTGACTGTGAAAATTGTACATTCACACTGAAGGCATCAAAACTATGAATTAACACATGTGGAATTATATACTTAACAAAAAAGTGTGAAACAACTGAAAATATGTCTTATATTCTACGCTCTTCCAAGTAGCCACCTTTTGCTTTGATGACTGCTTTGCACACTCTTGGCATTCTCTTGATGAGCTTCAAGAGGTAGTAACTAGAAATGGTCTTCCAACAATCTTGAAGGAGTTCCCAGAGATGCTTAGCACTTGTTGGCCCTTTTGCCTTCACTCTGCGGTCCAGCTCACCCCAAACCATCTCGATTGGGTTCAGGTCTGGTGACTGTGGAGGCCAGGTCATCTGGCGTAGCACCCCATCACTCTCTTTCTTGGTCAAATAGCCCTTACACAGCCTGGAGGTGTGTTTGGGGTCATTTTCCTGTTGAAAAATAAATGATGGTCTAACTAAACGCAAACCGGATGGAATAGCATGCCGCTGCAAGATGCTGTGGTAGCCGTGCTGGTTCAGTATGCCTTCAATTTTGAATAAATCCCCAACAGTGTCACCAGCAAAGCACCCGCACACCATCACACCTCCTCCTCCATGCTTCACGGTGGGAACCAGGCATGTAGAGTCCATCCATTCACCTTTTCTGCGTTGCATAAAGACACGGTGGTTGGAACCAAAGATCTCAAATTCGGACTCATCAGACCAAAGCACAGATTTCCACTGGTGTAATGTCCATTCCTTGTGTTCTTTAGCCCAAACAAGTCTCTTCTGCTTGTTGCCTGTCCTTAGCAGTGGTTTCCTAGCAGCTATTTTACCATGAAGGCCTGCTGCACAAAGTCTCCTCTTAACAGTTGTTGTAGAGATGTGTCTGCTGCTAGAACTCTGTGTGGCATTGACCTGGTCTCTAATCTGAGCTGCTGTTAACCTGCGATTTCTGAGGCTGGTGACTCGGATAAACTTATCCTCAGAAGCAGAGGTGACTCTTGGTCTTCCTTTCCTGGGGCGGTCCTCATGTGAGCCAGTTTCTTTGTAGCGCTTGATGGTTTTTGCAACTGCACTTGGGGACACTTTCAAAGTTTTCCCAATTTTTCGGACTGACTGACGCTCATTTCTTAAAGTAACGATGGCCACTCGTTTTTCTTTACTTAGCTGCTTTTTTCTTGCCATAATACAAATTCTAACAGTCTATTCAGTAGGACTATCAGCTGTGTATCCACCAGACTTCTGCACAACACAACTGATGGTCCCAACCCCATTTATAAGGCAAGAAATCCCACTTATTAAACCTGACAGGGCACACCTGTGAAGTGAAAACCATTTCCGGTGACTAACTCTTGAAGCTCATCAAGAGAATGCCAAGAGTGTGCAAAGCAGTTATCAAAGCAAAAGGTGGCTACTTTGAAGAACCTAGAATATAAGACATATTTTCAGTTGTTTCACACTTTTTTGTTAAGTATATAATTCCACATGTGTTAATTCATAGTTTTGATGCCTTCAGTGTGAATGTACAATTTTCAAAATCATGAAAATACAGAAAAATCTTTAAATGAGAAGGTGTGTCCAAACTTTTGGTCTGTACTGTATGTCTCCAAGGGAAATTAAGAGCCTATATAGCAGCACATGGACTATCCATGTCTCCATTTTTGGGAGCTGTAGGTTCTTCATGTGCTCAGTTGCCTTCATACAGCACCATAGCAAATAGCTGTTTTTTGGATTGAAGTCCTGGTATTTGGGCTTATTCCTCATCTGTTTGCCAATAATATAGTCTCACACAGCACTTACATAATGGATATGGTTGAAAGTGGGAAGGGTTTATCAAGTCCAACATATATTCCAATAGGTCAAATGCTAATAGCCTCATGCTAGCGGAAAACTTCCTTCCAGACTCCAGATATGGCAATCAGACGAGTTGCCTGGATCAATGTCCCATCACAGAGTCTAATATCGATAACCTGCAATAATATGTCTATCCAGAAAGGCATCCAGGCCGTCCTTGAACTTGTTTTGTGACTCAAACATTACAACATTTTGTGGCAGAGAGTCCCATAGCATCACTGCTTGTACAGTAAAGAATCCATACTCTTACTGATCATACAGTAAATAATCCATAGCCTCACTGCTTGTTCAGCAAATAATCCATAGACTCATTGCTAGTACAGTAAAGAATCCATATTTTCACATCATGTACATTAATGAATTCATAGTCGCACTGCTTGTAACGTAAAATATCCTTAATCCTACTGCTTGTACAGTAAAAAATCCATACACTCACTGCTTGCACAGTAAATAATCTATATTCTCACTGCTTGTATAGTAATAAATCTGTAGTCCCACTGCTTGTACAGTAAAGAATCCATATACTCACTGCTTGCACAATAAAGAATCTATAGTCTCACTGATTTTGCAGTAATAAATCTGTAGTCTCACTGCTTGTACAGTAAAGAATCCATAGTTTCACTGCTCATGACAGGTCTGCACATATGATTTACCCTTCTTTAGCCAAGTCGTAGAAGATGTCCCATTGCCATCCAGGTTTAGATGTAAAAAGCGAATTCAAAACTGTACTGTCCATTTATTTAGTTGTACATTTTAATAAGATCGCCTTTAAATTGTGTTTTTCTCAAACTGTATGATGGAAAATTAAAATGGTATTGCAGTTCATCCATTCCCTTAATAATCTTGGTTGCTCTTCTATGAGCCCCTCTACTTCAGCTATGTCCTTCTTCTACAATGAAGACCAAAATTGTGCTCAGTATTCTAAGTGCGGCCGCACTAGGGACTTATATAGAAGCAAAACTATGTTTTTGTCATGGCATCTCTACCTCTTTTAATGTGACGCGCCCCCTGGGCCTGTGCTGTGCAGGGGATACCCGGAGCCGGGCCTTCTGTAAGATGCTGGGGGTTGTAGTCTCCGTGTGGCGGCAACCCGGTGCGTGCCCAGGGTGGTCAATTCAGTGGCAGTCTTAATGTTGTAACAAGTGTCCGACTACGCCACCCGTGGATTGCGGTCAGTGGGGACCGCCGCTGCGCTGCAGACCGCTGAGGCTGGTGTAGTTTGCGCAGCCGAGTATGGAATAACTCCCCACGGGAGAAGTATTGCCTCAGGGCAGCTAGTGTGGATGATGGTGGGAGTGATGGTGTGAGCGTCCCAGTACTAATGGTGCTGGTGCGGCGATGAAACACAGAGACGTGCGGTTGCAGTTTCCAATGCTTTACTCACAGTTGTTATTCGTGTCAATCCTGCAGGCGATGACTGCCCAAGCCGTGCTGCGTCCACCAGGTAAGGGACTCGACCAACTCCCAGGCAATTCCAGAGCGTGGCACACGGCTCCCTTCCTTTCCTTTCTCTGGCCGTCCCCACCAGTGACCCACCTTTATCCAGCTCCCTCGGGCCTTCTGTTGGCGAAACCTATCTCCGGTTTCCCTAACCCTATGCGGTATGCTTTCCTGGTGGATGTAGTGGGGGGTCGCACCAAGATGTGGTGACGACCTCCGGTCTTTGGCTGAGGAATCTGTTGCCTCCACCAATTTGGGTTCCGGTACCCTGCTCTGCCAACCCTTCACCCTGTATCTCCTGGGCATATGGGGTTCCTTCTTTACTCGCGTCTCTGGGCCTTTCTCTGTGCTCCTTGCTTCCTTTCTCCTCTGTTCCAGTTCCTTTCTTACTTTCCTTTCCGTTCCTTCTCCTCTCTCTTTCTGCTGTTTCTGGCCTCCACTCCAGGCCTGCCTCTGGAGCTGGGCCCAGACTGAGCCACAGCTCCCTGTCAGCCCTCACTGGCTGAACTCCTGACTGAACTGAACACTGTCCTAAGATGGTGCCCACCTTAAATACCTCCCTCTATGTGTGAGCCCAGGTGACTAGCAACCAATGGGCTCCTACCTATGCCCAAATACCCACCCCTATCTGCTCCTACACCACTGGGTGTACTTTCCCCTCCCCACTCCAGACAGGGACAGATGATGTCGTGCCTGCACTTCTTCTGTCTCGTGGGAGCACCGTTGACCTGTCCCTCGGAAATGGGGTGTGTGTGGTGCATGCAGCTAAACGAGTCCTGGTCCACACTCCATCCTTACCCGGGAGTGGAATATCACACCTCTGGTTTGAGGTGCAATATCCCTGTAGCAGCCGAGCCCTCGGGGTGCTACAAATGCATCGCTCATTTTTTTTTACTTGATGGCAGCTGCCTGGCACTGGTACTTCATAACCGTACGCCGAAGTGACAATTTTACCCAGTGTTATATAATTATATAATTTATTTTCGCTGCCCAAGTACATTATACTTACTTCTAAATTTCTCCACATAAAACTTAATTTACTATCCACTACCAAGTAAGATGTGACCAACCAAAACTGGGCGTCTATTCTCCAAGGGAGCTGAATGTACACCCTTGTCCTCAGGGGTATGGTAAGGAATCGCCAAGTCACAGATCCTTGCAGAGATCTTCCCACCACTAAAAGTGATGGCATGCTCCCTGATCAATGTTGGGGGAACCGCCAGAACCCCACTAATCCTCAAAATCCCCATTCGTTGGCCGGATTCATAAATTTGGTGGGATTTGTTTGAGGGCCACCTGAATCTCCTCTGACAGATTATATCTGGTGGTCAGGCCATTTGGCTTAATCTCCTGATACGTCCAGATGAGCAGTGTACTCCCTTTTCCTGATAGGAAAGCAGGAACACTCAGGTGAGCGTTTGTTTACGAGGAAGTCGGGAGAGATAGCTGCGGGACGAAAATTATTTAAGGTGTATGGCACCCACACAGTGAGGAGTAATACATATATAACACGAGGGGTAGATAACACAAGGTCACACCATTGACTATTGGCGCTCATGATTCTGCTCAGCTCCTGCTCCCTAGATAGTCACTTCTGCATTTTGGGGTAAGTGAAGAGTCTCCGCGAGCTCAAAGAACACTGGATTTTGGCTGTTGGAGCTGAAAAGAGGACATCGGTAAACCGCGCGCCGGCATTTTTAAGCTTTTTTCACTGTTTTCAGAACATTAACAGTAAGAACATGGAAGAGTCCAGGAGCCATTTGGTGAGCTGCATATCCTGCTACATGTTCACAGACTTGCCAGTGGAAAAGCCAAACTTCACATGCCAGAAATGCAAGCTTGTGTCCCTGTTGGAGGAAAAGTTGCGAAATCTAGAAGAGAGGTTAACTACCTTGAAAATCATTAAGGAAGGTGAAGAGTTCTTAGACAGAGCAGAATTATCTCTTCATGATTCAGAAAGAGAAGAAATTCGAACTGCACCTGACGAAACAGAGGGATGGAAGTGACGCGCCCCCTGGGCCAGTGTTGTTTGGGGGATACCCGGAGCCGGATCAGATGGGGGTTGTAGTCTCCGAGTGGCGGTGACCCGGTCCGTGCCCAGGGTGTCAAGCTCAGTGTGTGGCAGTCCTACAGATGTTATTAGAGTTCTTTGTGTCGACTACGCCACCCGTTGATTTGCGGTCAAAAGGCCGCCGCTGCAGCAGGGTCCGCTGAGGCT
This sequence comes from Phyllobates terribilis, assembly GCF_046119375.1. NCBI lineage: Eukaryota > Metazoa > Chordata > Amphibia > Anura > Dendrobatidae > Phyllobates > Phyllobates terribilis. The sequence goes on along the minus strand of NW_027362764.1, from coordinate 63,656,359 downwards.
GTTGGTATGTGTGCAGCTTTGGTAGTATAACCCCCAACGGGAGGGGTATAGCCTCAGGGGGTCAGATGTAGAGGATGGTGGTTGTGAAGGTGCAGGATGAATCAGCAAGAAGACTCAGAGTCGGGCTGTGCAGTTCAGGGGTTTTTACTTACGGGTGTTCTTATGGTCACTCTGGCCTGAAGCGACCACCCGAGCCGTGCTGCGTCCACCAGGTCCTGGACTCGGCTAACCCCCAGGCAGTTCTGGAGCGTGGTCCTGAGCTCCTGTCTGACTTTCCCTCTCTTCTGGCCGTTCTCACCAGGGATCCACCTATGTCCGGCTCCCTCGGGTCTCTTGGTGGGTACACCTCCTCTGGGTTCCCTGACCCTATACTTGGTCTGCCTTCCTGGTGGATTTGGTGAGGGTCGTGGCAGATCCTGCCCACGACCTCCGGTCTCTGGCTAAGGTGTGCTTTTCTCTCTGCCAGCTTGGGATCCGGTACCCTAGGTGCCAACCCTTCACCCTGTTGCTTGTATTCTGGGGTCTTGGGGTTCCCTCTTCTTCTCTCTGGGTCCTTCTGACTCCTCTCTCTCTCTTGGCCTTGGAGCTGGGCCCAGCCGGAACCACAACTCCCTGTCAGCCCTTCTGGCTGAGCTTCTCTGCTCTGCTCCTCTGACAGACTGACTCACTCTACAAAAGACTGACGTCTCACAGACTGACCCTGATCTAAGATGGTTCCCACCTTATATACTCCCTCTATGTGTGAGCTCAGGTGACCAGCACCCCAATGAGCTCCTAGCTTTACCCAGGCTGCTCCCCCTATCTGCCCCTACACTACTGGGATGTTCCACCCCCCTCCCACTCCAGCCAGGAACAGACACTGTCGTACCTGCACATTTCTCTAGTGGGAGTACCATCGGTCTGTTCCTCGGAAATGGGATGTGTGTAGTGCATGCAGCTAACTGAGCTCAGTTCCACACTCCATCCTTACCCGGGAGTGGAATACCACACCTCTGGCTTGAGGTGTAATACCCCTGTAGCAGCCGAATCCTCAGGGTGCTACAGAAGCATGTGACCCACAGAAGCAGGAGGATCGAGAGGCAGTCAGCACCCATACTGCTCAGGAACCAGTACCAGGCTCTCACGCAGGAGAACCATGAAGAAATACAGCAAAATAAGACTTTGCCAGCAATGAATAACCTTGTAAGCCCTCAGAATCCTCCTGGATGGAGAAAGAAGAATGTTGTGAAGAAAAAACGGAGAGTGGTGGTCATGGGGGATTCCCTGTTAAGAGGAACAGAGGCCGCTATCTGCAGACCAGACATAACCTCAAGAGAAATGTGCTGTCTTCCAGGAGCAAAAATTAAAGATGTGTCTGACAGGATATCAAGACTCTTCAGACCTACAGATCACTACCCATTCCTGCTAATACATGTGGGGACAAATGACACCGCAAGAAAGGACCTGGAAACCATCTGCAGTGACTTTGAAGACTTAGGCAAGAAAGTGAAAGAATTGGGAGCGCAGGTGGTCTTCTCATCCATCCTCCCATTGGATGGCCATGGAACAATGAGGTGGAATAAGATTCTACAGGTGAACAACTGGCTACGTCGATGGTGCCATCAACAAGGGTTTGGATTTCTGGATCACGGAATGAATTACCTATACGATGGACTACTTGCTAGAGATGGGGTGCACCTTACGAAGACTGGAAAACATGTATTTGGAAGTCGCCTTGCTACACTCATCAGAAGAGCTTTAAACTAGAACAATGTGGGAAGGGAAGCAAAAGGCCAGAAAAAGCCATACAGCTGACAAATACTATTGAGATCTCTGCTACTGGAAGTGGAAAGGAAGAACAAAGACAAAACAATTTAAATAATAAAAATATGGGAGGAAGAGAAACCAATCACAAACTAAAATGTTTTTATACAAATGCACAAAGCATGGGCAACAAACAAGGAGAATTAGAACTACTAACGCAGGAAAAGAAATATGATGTCATTGGAATCACTGAAACTTGGTGGGACGATACACATGATTGGAATAAAAGGCTAAAAGGATACAACTTATTTGCAAGAATCAGACTTGATAAACGAGGAGGAGGTGTCGCATTGTATGTTAGAAAAGCGTATATCTGCACAGAGATTGAAGCTTCAGAGACTGGGAGTTCTGTGGAAACTGTTTGAGTAAGAATACAAGGAGAGAACAATGGAAAGGACACCATTGTAGGCATTTACTACAGGCCACCTGGGCAAGCTGAAGATATGGATGAACTCTTTATGCATCAAATGACCAAGTTCTCCAAAAAATATGGCGTAGTGGTCATGGGAGATTTCAACTATCCAGACATTTGTTGGGAATCTCTCTCAAGTAAAACTAACAGGTCAAGCAAATTCTTATCCTCTCTTGCTGACAACTTTATCTTCCAAAAGGTAGGGGAGAAAACAAGGGGATCTGCTACTTTGGATCTAATCCTTATAAACAGGGAGGAAATGGTTGAGGAGGTAAAGGTGGCTGGGACCCTAGGAGGCAGCGATCATGCTATTATAGAATTTTGGATAACTAGAGGAGGAAGACATGTGAAGACTCAAACTTCAAGGTTAGATTTTAGAAAGGCAGATTTTAAGAGACTCAGAAAGAGAATAGGAGGGATCCAATGGCTGGATGTCCTTAAGGACAAAAATGTCCAGGAAGGATGGGAAATTTTTAAAAATGAGATTCTCAAAGCACAATCGTTAACAATCCCGAAAAGTAGGAAGAATGGGAAGCATTTAAGGAAACCAGGATGGATGAACACAGAACTTAAACACATGCTAAAAAGAAAGAAAGAAATGTTTATTAAATGGAAAGAGGGAGGCATATCTAAAGAAGATTATAATGCAGTCTGCAGATCCTGCAGGGCACGTATCAGGTTAGCTAAAGCTGACAATGAATTAAGGCTTGCAAGAGATGTCAAAAGCAATAAAAAAGGATTTTGGGGGTATGTCAAAAGTAAAAGAAAAGTTAAAGATGCTATAGGATTTTTACAGGATGAAAATGGAGAAATGGTAAGAGAGGATGTTGAGAAGGCCGAACTTTTTAATTCCTATTTTGCATCTGTTTTCTCTCAGAAAGAAAATGTAACATCAACTGATCTTCACTGTCCTTTTAAAGGAATAGAGGAATCCAAGTTATCTGTAAACAGAAAGATTGTGAGGGAATATTTAGCTAACATAAATGAGTTCAAGTCTCCAGGTCCAGATGAATTACACCCCAGAGTACTGAAGGAGATCGTAGAAGAAATTTTAGAACCACTCTCCATAATCTTTGAAAATTCTTGGAGAACAGGAGAAGTCCCAGAAGACTGGAGAAGAGCAAATGTTGTTCCTATCTTCAAAAAGGGGAAGAAGGTGGACCCAGGGAACTATAGGCCGGTGAGTCTGACTTCTATACCAGGAAAGATCTTTGAACAAATTATTAAACAACATCTATGTAAGTACATGGATAAGAATGAAGTGATTAACCAGAGTCAGCATGGGTTTGTAACTAACAAGTCATGTCAGACTAACTTAATTTCCTTCTATGACAGAATCACTGACTGGGTGGATCAGGGAAATGCTGTAGATATAGTATATCTTGACTTCAGCAAAGCATTTGACAAAGTATCTCACACCATCCTTATTGAAAAAATGACCAAGTATGCAATGGACCAGGCAACTGTTAGGTGGATTCATAACTGGCTTAGTGATCGGACTCAAAGGTGGTTGTAAATGGCTTCACATCCAGCTGGATGAATGTCTCAAGTGGGGTACCACAGGGCTCTGTCCTGGGACCTGTATTGTTCAACATCTTTATCAATGATTTAGATGAAGGAATTGAGGGTAAACTGATTAAATTTGCTGATGACACACAGCTAGGAGGGATAGCTAATACTAGAGAAGAGAGAAAGAGGATTCAAAAAGACCTAAATAAACTGGAGCAGTGGGCAGCAAGCAACAGAATGGTTTTTAACAGGGAAAAATGCAAAGTACTACATCTGGGCAATAAAAATGAAAAAAGCATATACAGAATGGGAGGAATAGAGCTAAGCAACAGTACATGTGAAAAAGACTTAGGTATACTAATAGATCATAGACTGAACATGAGTCAACAGTGTGATGCAGCAGCAAAAAAGGCAAATACAATTCTGGGATGTATTAACAGAAGCATACAGTCTAGATCACGTGAAGTCATTATCGGTCTTTACTCCTCTTTGGTCAGACCTCATCTGGAATACTGTGTACAGTTTTGGGCACCACATTTTAAAAAAGACATAGACAAACTGGAGCAAGTTCAGAGAAGAGCGACCAGAATGGTGACTGGTCTGCAAACCATGTCCTATGAGGAACGGTTGCAGGATTTGGGAATGTTTAGCTTGCAAAAAAGAAGACTGAGAGGAGACTTAATAGCTGTCTACAAATATGTCAAGGGCTGTCACATTGTAGAAGGATCATCTTTATTCTCATTTGCACAAGGAAAGACTAGAAGCAATGGGATGAAACTAAATGGGAGGAGACACAGATTAGATATTAGAAAAAACTTTTTGACAGTTAGGGTGATTAATGAGTGGAACAGGCTGCCACGAGAGGTGGTAAGATCCCCTTCAATGGGCGTCTTCAAACAGAGGCTGGACAGACATCTGTCTGAGATGATTTAGTGAATCCTGCTTTGAGCAGGGGGTTGGACCAGATGACCCAGGAGGTCCCTTCCAACTCTACCATTCTATGATTCTATGATTCTGTACATGCTTCTAACGCTCTTCCATAGAAGTCAATAGGTCATTAGAAGAATCTTCTTTCACATGTCACTTATGAATGTCAACATTTGCAAATCCAAATTTGGAATCCCAGTCTCAGAAAACGGGAAAAGCATTAAATATCCACAAAATTTTTGTAGGACAGTCCCAGCATTGTTAGCAACAATTCACATATGACCTTGTAACCAAATACAACATGGGGCAAGAGGGCAGGGTGCAGATTTGCCATTAACTAGTTTGCCAGGTCCTTACTTCCTTTGCTTGCTAGTACCTTTTGTCAGCTTGTAAAGTGGGGATAACACAGCCCCTACAATGGAGAACAGACATGGGAACTTTGGAACATAGTGTAAGTGTTTGCGCCTGAACCCTTACGCTGCACCTTTACTCTTTATATCTCTCCTTCCTGTGCTCTATAGGTACATTTTATAGGATGCATATTTCCAGTGTATTAATAAGTCCAGAATTCTGTCTTGGAACAATAAAGAAAGTCACATATCACCCAGAAGAAAAGTCTTATAAAGCCACCACGGCTTCATTAGTTCCAGCTGTCTCCTGGAGCCATAATATTCCACTTCCTCCAGATGTAACCTTATTGTCCCAGGACTTTTTTTTGTAAGCTTCCCCAAATAAAATGGGAAATAATGTTTTGTGTGCAAAATAAAGCAAACACAAGAAATTCCCCCAAATTGTACAGTATGCAGGATATAAATATACCATTACATCTCTCTGTGAATGTTGTGACCTGCGGCTGGGTGTGGATGTGTGTAATGCTGCGTGCTACTGTTCACTATAGAGACCCGAGCTCTGTAAAGCTCTACAGTAATCGTTCATCATTTACCTGCCACTGTGTGTATATATGTATATATATATATATATATATATATATATATATATATATATATATATATAGCAAAGCCGGGTATGATTATGTTAAATCCCAGCACTGCAGATTTTGATTACATGCACCTGACTTGCTTTGACTAAGAACCAGGACCTGTGTTCACTAGGGGTATCAGTCTGCTGAATGAAGCAGAGTAGAGTGTGCTGAAGCTGGTGAGTGTCAAGCCAAAATGTGAACTGTAGCTGGGAGATAGACAAGCCAGAGCCTCTCTCTGAACAGAGACTGCACTGGTCAGCTAGGAACTAGGAAAGCTGAGCAGTCTGTGTGTTGGAGCTGCAGAGTAACCTATGGAAGCTGCAGCCTGTTCAGTGTGAGCTGTGCCCTGAGTTGAACACTTCTATTTGGCGATGGAAGCTGCTGGAGCTCAGGCTGAAGGGGGCATGATAGGATCGTACCTCTTATTTGAGTAAAGTTTGTTCCGGAAGAAAGGACGGTAATCTGTCCAGGTGAACCCACCCTAACATGTGTGTGCCTGCTGAATGAATTGTTTATTTGCTGTCATACCTTTGTGTCCAGAGGTGTTTTTTGGTTTTGAAACCTTTGGAGTTATATGAAAGCAATAAAACTGCACCTGTTTGGATCAAACCGCATTGCCTGTGTAAACGCTACCTAATGCCTATCCGAGAGAGTGAATTCCTACAATATATATAGCTCGACCTCTTGAATAAATACCTGGGGTTGTCCAGGCTAATTATGATTCCAATCTTGATTGGGGACTTCAATTCTGTAAAAATAACAAAATTATCACCCAAGGACTCACAAAGAAATCTGGGGGGCCATAAACAAAGGTCTGAATTCGGACACATTTATGGGCCTCTGGCTGTAATGAAACAGCCCACTGGATTCTGAAGAGCCTGTCTACCCTCTTAAATGGTCTGATGAGTCCAAATTTGAGATCTTTGGTTCCAACCACCGTGTCTTTATGCGACGCAGAAAAGGTGAACGGATGGACTCTACATGCCTGGTTCCCACCGTGAAGCATGGAGGAGGAGGTGTGATGGTGTGGGGGTGCTTTGCTGTTGACACTGCTGGGGATTTATTCAAAATTGAAGGCATACTGAGCCAGCATGGCTACCACAGCATCTTGCAGCGGCATGCTATTCCATCCGGTTTGCGTTTAGTTGGACCATCATTTATTTTTCAACAGGACAATGACCCCAAACACACCTCCAGGCTGTGTAAGGGCTATTTGACCAAGAAGGAGAGTGATGGGGTGCTACGCCAGATGACCTGGCCTCCACAGTCACCAGATCTGAACCCAATCGAGATGGTTTGGGGTGAGCTGGACCGCAGAGTGAAGGCAAAAGGGTCAACAAGTGCTAAGCATCTCTGGGAACTCCTTCAAGATTGTTGGAAGACCATTTCCGGTGACTACCTCTTGAAGCTCATCAAGAGAATGCCAAGAGTGTGCAAAGCAGTCATCAAAGCAAAAGGTGGCTACTTTGAAGAACCTAGAATATAAGACATATTTTCAGTTGTTTCACACTTTTTTGTTAAGTATATAATTCCACATGTGTTAATTCATAGTTTTGATGCCTTCAGTGTGAATGTACAATTTTCATAGTCATGAAAATACAGAAAAATCTTTAAATGAGAAGGTGTGTCCAAACTTTTGGTCTGTACTGTATACATATATATATATATATATATATATATATATACAGTTATATGAAAAAGTTTGTGCACCCCTATTAATCTTAAGCTTAATGTGTTATAAAAATTGGTGTTTTTGCAGCAGCTATTTCAGTTTGATATATGTAATAACTGTTGGACACAGTAATGTTTCTGCCTTGAAATGAGGTTTATTGTACTAACAGAAAATGTGCAATCTGCATTCAAACAAAATTTGACAGGTGCATAAGTATGGGCACCTCACCAGAAAAGTGACATTAATATTTAGTAGATCCTCCTTTTGCAAAAATAACAGCCTCTAGTCGCTTCCTGTAGCTTTTAATGAGTTCCTGGATCCTGGATGAAGGTATTTTTGACCATTCCTCTTTACAAAACAATTCCAGTTCAGTTAAGTTTGATGGTCGCCGAGCATGGACAGCCCTCTTCAAATGATCCCACAGATGTTCAATGATATTCAGGTCTGGGGACTGGGATGGCCATTCCAGAACATTGTAATTGTTCCTCTGCATGAATGCCTGAGTAGATTTGGAGCGGTGTTTTGCTGAAAGATCCATCCCCTGCGTAACTTCAATTTTGTCACTGATTCTTGAACATTATTGTCAAGAATCTGCTGATACTGAGTGGAATCCATGCGTCCCTCAACTTTAACAAGATTCCCGGTGCCGGCATTGGCCACACAGCCCCAAAGCATGATGGAACCTCCACCAAATTTTACTGTGGGTAGCAAGTGTTTTTCTTGGAATGCTGTGTTTTTTTGCCGCCATGCATAACGCCTTTTTGTATGACCAAACAACTCAATCTTGGTTTCATCAGTCCACAGGACCTTCTTCCAAAAAGAAATTGGCTTCTCCAAATGTGCTTTTGCATACCTCAGCCGACTCTGTTTGTGGCGTGCTTGCAGAAATGGCTTATTTCGCATCACTCTCCCATACAGCTTCTCCTTGTGCAAAGTGCGTTGTATAGTTGACCGATGCACAGTGACACCATCTGCAGCAAGTTGATGCTGCAGCTCTCTGGAGGTGGTCTGAGGATTGTCCTTGATTGATCTCACCATTCTTCTTCTCTGCCTTTCTGATGTTTTTCTTGGCCTGCCACTTCTGGCCTTAACAAGAACTGTCCCTGTGTTCTTCCATTTCCTTACTATGTTCCTCACAGTGGAAACTGACAGGTTAAATCTCTGAGACAGCTTTTTGTATCCTTCCCCTGAACAACTATGTTGAATAATCTTTGTTTTTAGATCATATGACAGTTGTTTTGAGGAACCCATGATGCCACTCTTCAGAGGAGATTCAAACAGGAGAACAACTTGCAAGTGGCCACTTTAAGTAGCTTTTCTCATGATTGCATACACCTGGCTATGAAGTTCAAAGCTCAATGAGGTTACAAAACCAAAAAAAGTGCTTTAGTAAGTCAGTAAAAAGTAGGTAGGAGTATTTAAAACAAGAAAATGATAAGGATGCCCATACTTATGCACCTGTCAAATTTTGTTTGAATGCAGATTACACATTTTCTGTTAGTACAATAAACCTCATTTCAATGCAGAAACATTTCTGTGTCCAACAGTTATTACATATATCAAACTGAAATAGCTGTTGCAAAAACACCAATTTTTATAAAACATTAAGCTTAAGATTAATAGGGGTGCCCAAACTTTTTCATATAACTGTATATATATATATAAAGCTAAATAAAAAAATATAAAAATTTGAATCACCTCCCTTTTCTCCCATTAAAAATAAAGAAATTAAAAAAAAATAAACACCGGATCTCATAAAGTCTGATCACCCAAAACATAAAATCTGAGAAAAAAATCAGAAAGCCAAAATTGCAGGTTTTTGGTGACATCTCCCTGCAAAACTGCAATAAAAGTGATCAAAACATCATATGTACCACAGATTTGTATCAATAAAACCATCAAGTCACCACACAAAAAAACAAGCCTTTACACAGCTCTACCAAAGGAAAAATAAAAATGTCACAAGTTTTGAAAAACAGAGACACAAACCAGCATTTTTTTACAAATAAAACAAAATCAATCTATCTATCTATCTATCTATCTATCTATCTATCTATCTATCTATCTATCTATCTATCTATCTATCTCTCTATCTATTCTATATCTATCTATATCTCTCTGTCACTATTTCTCTATTTTACAGCTATCTAACAACTGCATGTTTATTTTTTCCATGCTTCTTTCTTTCTTTTCTCTTTTTATTTCTTTATCTCTCTTTCTCTTTTTCTCTCTTTCTCTTTACTTCTCTCTTTCTCTCTCTCTCTTGTTTTCTCTCTTTCTCTCTTGGTTTCTCTCTTTATCTTGCTTTCTCTCTCCTCCTTCCTTCTCTCTTGATATCAGCTGCCTCTGGGACCCATATATATAATGTATTATTAATTACATGGCACACAACATACAATAACCTCATATTTTTTATTCTATATCACTTTACAATAATTCAGGCAATAGCCCAAAAGTAATATTTCTCCCAGCGACCACCCTGAGAAAACGATTTACACACAGAAATCTGTTGTCAGCAATACAGTCCAAACAGCAGGATGACGCCATGTAATGATTTCCATTGTGACCCTCCAGCCGATTCTTATGTTTCGCTGTAATATCGGTTAGATTTCCATTAATCCCTGGATCTTGCCTGGCAGAAATCAGGACTGACCCTCCAAATGGTTTGTGAGCCTTGTAGGAAGCAAATGCAACATGAAATCCATCCCCGCTGTGCCATACGATGAATCCGAGCTTATTGTCCCAGGCCGGGGGCGTAGAGCTCAATGTACATCTGTAACATGGATATTATCCAAAAAACATAAATACAAATGAAAATATCGGGCCAATGCTTCGTAAAGTGAACGGTGAGGCTTCCAGCATGAAGTCAGAGCTATAAGCAACACAATGTTATTCACCGCGGGACGCCATATCCTTTTCATCTTCCCCAAATGTTTATACTTCCCTGACCGATCCCGATGGGCCCTCGAGATAATATTTACTATTCGGCTATTAAATGTTACATAGTAACAGAATACAAATCAGCCCCATGGAGAGACGTGAATGGGAAATGACTGTCCCTTCGGAGTACGATGGTGAGCGGCGGCACAGATGAAAGGACGGCCGTCTTATAATACTCCTGGACCGTGTGTATATCTGACCGTATTGGAGAGCTGGTGGATAACCGCATGGATGAAAACGATACTGTCACATCTGGTGTTTTACTGGCTTGGAGGAAAGATCTTCTAGAACGTGATGAGTTATGGGAATTCTCATGGACATTAACTACTAGAGAATCAGAAAAAAGTACATTTCTAAAGTATCGTAGATGATGGCCCCAATTACTTGCTCCAGAAAACTGTCATAACACTGTTGGAAATGCACAAATGTCTACAAAATTTTGCAACTTTTAACCAAATTTCTGATAAATTGATGATGATTATAAAGACCATTTGACCATATACTGTACGTACTAAAACAAATTCCCCCATTGTTGTTTGGGTTTTGGTTTTTTTTGCAAATTTTTCTTTATTGTAAAAATTACTTGGTAACTTTGTCCTACTGTTCAGTATGATAATGATGATACCAAATTTCTTTTTTTTTTAAGTTTTGCTACCTTTTTTTGATCATAGGATGCACTTTTTAGCAAGAAAAAGTCTTGATAAAAAGTCAGTGCGTCGTATAGTTCAGTTGGCAGCTTCTTGTGATAGAGGAGATCGCTCACACAGCGTCGTTCCGGATTATTGAGAAAACTATGTAGCGACCCAGATCTCTCTCTTTCAGGTCTACACTGATTAGTCTGATTGGTTCAGGGCAGGAGAGAAAGCTACCAACAGCTGCACACCACTAAAGCTTCTCGGGTGGTGCGGGTTCTGGCTCGCTGAAAGAACTTTCAGGTCATGTAATCAGTCATGTGCCGGGAAGGAAATGCAAAATGTGGTAGTGTATATAGTGTGCAGGAGAGGTGTGTGTATTATATCTTTCTATATTTGTAGCTATATCAATGTAGCTGAGCTCTGTATGTTCTGATGTAGCTGAGCTGTGTGTTGATGTAGCTGAGCTGTGTGTGCGGATGTAGCGGAGCTGTGTGTGTTGATGTAGCTGAACTGTGTGTGCTGATGTAGCTGAGCTGTGTGTGCTGATGTACCTGAGCTGTGCGTGTTGATCTAGCTGAGCTGTGTGTTAATGTAGCACAGCTGTGTGTGCCGATGTAGCAGAAATGTGTAGATGTAGTTAAGGTGTGTAAAACCTAGGATAAAAGCAATGAGCAAATACCCTGCAGTAAGTAAATGAATAAATAAATAGTAGTACTACATGTAAATAACATAGGGTACTTAGTTGACATTATTTTGATCAAAAAAGCGTAAAAGCCATCCTGTCGTGACAAAGTGCACCCAATCAGGATGGTCTCTAACTCTAGTATTTCACCTGAGTTATAATGTACAGTTCATGCAGCATTGTTATGTATATGTGTGCGCTGAAGAGAGTGTACATAATGAGCGTGCTGTAAAGCTATGAGTGCATAATACACACATACGGAGAAACGCTAACAATAGATCTATTGTACCCTACATTAAAATTCATTTTGTTGACCCCTACAATTCTTTTCTCCTCCAGGGCAGTTTTAATTAGAAGGAACTGTTTTTTTTTCTATTTTCTGCTGTTTAAACATGGAGTGCATCCTACAGCTATCAGCATCCTAAAGTATAAAAAAGTAAAAATGAAAATAAAAATTAATTATTTTGTATCACTATGTTTTGGAAGCCATAACTTTTTAACTTTAATTTACTTTCATGAGAAGTCCGCACCTGGGTATATTGAGCAGTCTCAGCTACTGAGTCCGTGCCATGCATATAGTGTGAACATCCGCAATACAGGTGCCACAGAAATTCTCTGGGATCTCTGACAACTGTAAACATGGGGTCTTCATCGAAGGAGCTCGGTAGATACAGTTATATGAAAAAGTTTGGGCACCCCTATTAATCTTAAGCTTAATGTTTTATAAAAATTGGTGTTTTTGCAACAGCTATTTCAGTTTGATATATGTAATAACTGTTGGACACAGTAATGTTTCTGCCTTGAAATGAGGTTTATTGTACTAACAGAAAATGTGCAATCTGCCTTGAAACAAAATTTGACAGGTGCATAAGTATGGGCACCTCACCAGAAAAGTGACATTAATATTTAGTAGATCCTCCTTTTGCAAAAATAACAGCCTCTAGTCGCTTCCTGTAGCTTTTAATGAGTTCCTGGATCCTGGATGAAGGTATTTTTGACCATTCCTCTTTACAAAACAATTCCAGTTCAGTTAAGTTTGATGGTCGCCGAGCATGGACAGCCCTCTTCAAATGATCCCACAGATGTTCAATGATATTCAGGTCTGGGGACTGGGATGGCCATTCCAGAACATTGTAATTGTTCCTCTGCATGAATGCCTGAGTAGATTTGGAGCGGTGTTTTGGATCATTGTCTTGCTGAAAGATCCATCCCCTGCATAACTTCAACTTTGTCACTGATTCTTGAACATTATTGTCAAGAATCTGCTGATACTGAGTGGAATCCATGCGTCCCTCAACTTTAACAAGATTCCCGGTGCCGGCATTGGCCACACAGCCCCAAAGCATGATGGAACCTCCACCAAATTTTACTGTGGGTAGCAAGTGTTTTTCTTGGAATGCTGTGTTTTTTTGCCGCCATGCATAACGCCTTTTTGTATGACCAAACAACTCAATCTTGGTTTCATCAGTCCACAGGACCTTCTTCCAAAAAGAAATTGGCTTCTCCAAATGTGCTTTTGCATACCTCAGCCGACTCTGTTTGTGGCGTGCTTGCAGAAACGGCTTCTTTCGCATCACTCTCCCATACAGCTTCTCCTTGTGCAAAGTGCGTTGTATAGTTGACCGATGCACAGTGACACCATCTGCAGCAAATTGATGCTGCAGCTCTCTGGAGGTGGTCTGAGGATTGTCCTTGACTGATCTCACCATTCTTCTTCTCTGCCTTTCTGATGTTTTTCTTGGCCTGCCACTTCTGGCCTTAACAAGAACTGTCCCTGTGTTCTTCCATTTCCTTACTATGTTCCTCACAGTGGAAACTGACAGGTTAAATCTCTGAGACAGCTTTTTGTATCCTTCCCCTGAACAACTATGTTGAATAGTCTTTGTTTTCAGATCATTTGACAGTTGTTTTGAGGAGCCCATGATGCCACTCTTCAGAGGAGATTCAAACAGGAGAACAACTTGCAAGTGGCCACTTTAAGTAGCCTTTCTCATGATTGCATACACCTGGCTATGAAGTTCAAAGCTCAATGAGGTTACAAAACCAAAAAAGTGCTTTAGTAAGTCAGTAAAAAGTAGGTAGGAGTATTTAAAACAAGAAAATGATAAGGGTGCCCATACTTATGCACCTGTCAAATTTTGTTTGAGTGCAGATTGCACATTTTCTGTTAGTACAATAAACCTCATTTCAAGGCAGAAACATTACTGTGTCCAACAGTTATTACATATATCAAACTGAAATAGCTGTTGCAAAAACACCAATTTTTATAAAACATTAAGCTTAAGATTAATAGGGGTGCCCAAACTTTTTCATATAACTGTATGAGGGGCTTAGGTACACTGCAGCACTGTTTGGGAGGAGATCAGTGACTAGAGCTGAAGAAAAAGATTTACGCTGTCCTGGTCTTCATGGAAGGACTCACAGCATGACGACGCGGGTCTTAGTAAGTGCAAGAGGCGCCCAAGATACTAGGATGAGGATGTCAGTGAGTGAATTGCAGACAGCCATGGTTCTTCTCCCATGAAGTACAATGGACCAAAGCAGTGAGAAACCTCAACTGTGTTAGTGACCCATCCTTAAAGTTAGAGCAGTGGTTCTGCGTAAGCTGGAGGTCTCGCTGTATCCACATGCAGCAAAAGAACCAAGTCTTTGTGGTTTTGTTCGAAGCTTCCATACATTTATGGATTAACAGTCCACAAGGGAGTCATTTTGTCGTAGTCACTGTGGTCACCAATGTGCTTGGAAATTCCCCTAAAAAATCCTTCAAATTTTCTAGTAAATGTTACTCTAACGAGAGGAAATAAGTAAAACCAAACCATTGTCGCATTTGCTCTTTTATTGCTTTGGAAAAAAGAGTCCTTTGCACATTGCACAGGCCGATAATACGTCTATCGTCAAGCATCTCCCAGAATAATGGTATTTGCACAAGAGATGGTTGGCTTAGTAGAAAAACAATAATGAAATGGAAGGAAAATCTCTCCGATGACACAAACTCCATGTATGGACCTAAAGCCAGAAGGAGAGAGCATGGAAAATACATTCAGGGGATTTGTGTATTCCAAGAAAAGGTCCTAATAAAGCGTATCTGAAAATAAGATTATGACCACGTGAGAAATGAGAGAAATGAAAAGGACCGGAATACACTTATGGCTTTTTTTTGTCTGCCAAGGGAATATATTCAATCAACCTATTAAAGCCGAGGGTATAAAATACATAAAAAGGGAATATTGGCATGTGAGCATCAGAAGTATTTGGGCTGCTTAGGCCAAGACCAAGAAAGTCCAGGGGCAACTGCAACACCGCACCCTGGATAATGAGGTCCCTTTTCAAAATGGCGTCATCCCCAATAATTGCATTTGGTGCTCTGGTATTCAAAAATATGCAGAAAGAGATCCATCAGATCCCAGTGTAAACATGTTTTGGGTTTATTATATATTGCAATGAAAAGTTACAATGTCCTGTGAAGTTTAGACATGCAAAGAGGCTCATTTTGACCCAAAGTTGGGTATAGTCTCCCAAGACCATTCTCTAGTGGGCGAGTGCAGGTGTCCCTTTGTGACACCTATGAGTTTGACAGAGGCTGACCAAAGGCAGACATTTCTCAAAAAGTTTTTCTGTCTCTGCTGGGTGGGGTAATTAAAAAAGGCAATCATGCCGACAGATCAATATTCCATGAATGGAAGAAACAGCAGTCTAATATCCGTAATATATGGCCATGTTAAGGGTAATTTTAAGGGTTATGTTAAGGGTAATTGCCTGATCTCCTCAAATTGATAAAATTGCAAGATGCTTGTAACAACAAGCAACTTTGCAACTTAACTTCTATTAAAAATCCTCTCTGTTCCCAAGAATGGAAGGATTTTTAATTCTATAGTTTACAACTGGCTAGATCATTGAATCTGACCAGTTTCAGTGCCCCTGGACTCCTTCGATTCTGCAGCATCTCCGATCACAACAATTTGGGCCAACTGCTCAGTCATACTGCTTGTCATCAGGAGCACACTGCCCTCTGGCCAGCAGGAAGCTGGGAGACAGGGGAGCTGTGTGCTCCTGAAGACAGACGTTGAGACAAACCCTGTAATCGACTTTATAATAGGCTTTACGTAACAGAATAGATTGCACATTGTGTAATTAAAGGTAATCAAAGCATGGAGGTATAAAAAACATTCACTGTCTATGGTCGCTATCATTTCATTCACACAGTGGATTTTGGGAACCTCGGTTTTGTCATTGGTAATCGTCCAAATGGTCATACCCCAGCGATCATGCATAAATCATCTATCCTAAGGAATGGAGACATGTGGTTTATGAGACAATCCCTGCTAGCAGCTTTCTGATCCCCAAAATGCCACCACTAACCCATAGACACCTATAGAAAGCGTTGAAGATGCACAATCGGCTAGTGGTGATGATGACCAGACCAAAAACATGATGACAGATTGCTTTTAACATATATTGAATTGCAGGACCTGAGTAATCCAATCATCTACTGAACTGCAGCAAGGGATTGCCCTCAGGGGAGTTGTGATTACATAGATCCTATACACAAGTATTTTTATTTACACCATGTTGTATCAGACCCAACATATGAACAGTAGCAACTACTTAAAGATACATCTACATAGTCTAGGTATGGTGGTAAAACCTTACTTCTCTGCAGATTCATAAAGGTCCTGCATAGAGGCCAATGGGAGGCTTTGATATTTGTCATTGGGTTTATGTTGTTCATAGAGGAAAGGTCTTAAAACATATGAATGCAAAACCTGGACGATAAAGAAACAAGGCAGAAGAAGAATCGACACCTTCCAAATGCAGTGCTGGAGAAGGATGTTATCAATACCATGGATAGCAAGAACAAACAAATCAATTTTGGAACAAATCAAGCCAGACGTTGATCGAAGCAAAGATCACCAAGATGACTTACCTACTTTGGACACATCATACGAAGAGAGCAATCACTGGAGAAGGACATCATGGTCGGAAGAATAGGAGGAAAAAGGTGAAGAGAAAGACTAGCATCCCAATGGCTTGATACTATCAAGATAAAGGTGGAGATGACCCTGGTGGATCTATCTAGGCTTGCACAAGATTGATCTTCCTACACAGCATTCATCCATAAAGCCACTATGACTCGAGACAGATCCGAAGGCCGTTAAATAATAAAATAATTAAAAATTATCCCTTTAAATCTGATGAAACCTTTATAATCGGCTACGGAAGAGAGTATTCTTAAGTGGACATTAGTGGTTTATTTGACAGGACAACCTGGAAGATTCTGTCTGGCTACAAACTTGGCCACTAGTTAAAACCAACCCTAGTTTCATCCACTCTCTCTTGGTTCATTATTATGATCAAATGCAATATTAAGTAATCACCAACCATGAGTAGTCGGAAAGCCTCTGTAGACCCTGTAAACCATAACTACTGGTCCTGTGCGAAACAAAAAAAGGCACTGCTTAATACGGTCAAAGTGTAACAGTGTGACAAGTGATATAAATAAAGTGATTGTTATATAAAGTGATCTGAGGTCGCTAGCCATTCAGAGAAGACCACAAAAAGTTCCATTCAATCTACTCAACTCTTGAAAACCCAACTCTTGACCCAGGCGGATTGACCTCAATGAGCATGATGTCTTTAGATTCGGTCACAGCCGTTATACTGAGTAGGTGTCAAGTAAAGCTTTGGCATTCAGTAAAAATGGCATATTATCTATAAACAAGAACTTTTTGACATTTGTACAAATGTATAAAATATTTTACAGATCTCGGTTACATTTTTTTGGAAGCTTCGAGAGGAAGACTAAGGAGTTTGTGCTTCATTCGACAATTCTTAACTCCAACTTTTATAGTCAGTTTCAAAAACATAGTCCAAAATCTGACACTTCCCAGTGATCCAAAGGAGTTCTGTCCCATCATGGGCAGCACATTCCCAGATCTTTACAGAACAGTAGTGGTTCTAGATTTGGTCAGAAAAGTCTACTTCCCGGTACAGTAATAAAGGCACTGCCTTACAGTTTTTGTTACTCTCACAAGTCTCTGGAGCACACATCACGCAACTCATCTGCAAGAAACCAGCAAAGATTCAAGTAAAAACTCCATCTGTGTTGTTGAAGGAATCATTTTTTTAAGGCATCGTTGAACAAAAATGTTCCTTGAGTGGTTGGTACAGCGCAACTCGGATGCAACGCGGCAAAGTGGCGATGCAGGTACATTCAATCTTTGGCCTCCACATTAGCAGTCTTACAGCAGTTTGCTAGCTCTCATGCTTCAGATGTCTTGTTTGTTAATTTTTCTGTGTCATCGGTTACATCTTCCTGTGGCGGTCTTGCCCGGTCGAAGAATCCACACTTAAAAAAGAAATTAACAAAAGAATGTTAGCATTGAGATTTGCAGAATTTTTGACTTTAGCTATTATGCTTTTTGGTTTGGCAGTACCGGTGCTTAGCCATTCAGTCTGCCCAACAGACTTTGAATGGAGCGGCAATGGGCATGCTCAACGGCATGGTCATGTGGTAAGGAGGAATAGGAGACTTAAGTTCTCTGTTCTAGTGATTGATAAGGATTTTAGGGTTGGATGCCTAGCAGAAAAACAATTATTACCTATTATGTGGATGGGTGATAAATGTTCTTAGTGGGAACATCTTTTTAACTGGAGAAATAAATCAGACCTAGCACTTTGTCTGGTGTCAGGAATGTGTGAAATGTCAACATTAAATTCCATAAAGACTTACAAGGAAGTCTTAGGAGTGAATTGGTGACTTTCTCCAACAAGGTCAACATCATCCTCTTCTGCTGATGTCATAATTTCTATGATGTGATTGACTGTGAACAAAGTTGGACATGTGTAATCGGAATGTGGCCGGAAGTATACAAATCACATACTTGCGTTCATATGACTGCCCACTCCCGGCGCTGGCTATGGAGAATCCTTACAGCTCGTACTGTTAGAATTTACAAGTCTGCAGTCACACACAGTGTGACTGCAGACTTGAGCCCCAATCCTGGACAACCCCTTTAAAGGTGAATCTCATTTAAATGTATAAATGCTTGGGTGGTCAATACAAAGGACTGGCACATGACTTATTCCTTCCAAAGACCTTACAAAGGACCAGAGGGCACTCATTAAGTATGGAAGAAAGACGATTCGGCAGCTAAATAGGAAAGGGTTCTTTACAGTCAGAGCAGTCAGACTATGGAATGCCCGACCACAAGAGGCAGATATAACAGCTTTTATAAAAGGGCTGGAGGCTTTTCTCACAATAAATGGCATTGTGGGAGATAAATAATCTAGCGATAGATAATGTATAACTGGTGGAGAAAGGGTGAACTTGATGTAAATAGTGTCTTTTTTTCAACCTATGTAACTATGTTTCTACAGACATTTATGACTTTTTTCACAGGTGGAATTCCATGATATTAAGAGATTGAGGTGTCCTTTGCCCTGTCTTTGGAAATTCAATGATGCTGGCAGTAAGTTCCTATAGGTGAAGAGGTGGCTGCACACAAAAATGTCTCTCTCTAAGGCTACGTCCCCACATCAGGAACCAGCATCGCACTGGATGCAGCATATTTTCGCTGCGTCCAAAATGCTGCGTTCTAATTGCTGGACTTGTTTGTCAGTACATGCAGATCCACCGCATGTAATGACATTCAATTAGTCAAAATCTGCAGCGGAGACTTACGTCTCTGCTACAGAAATCAACATGCTGCGGCTTGTAAACCCGCACCGCAGGTGAGTTCACGCAGCGTCAAAAAGAAGCATAATGAGCATGGGATTCACATTGCTTGTAATGTAGAACACAGCGTTTTGGACGCAGCACAGGTGAGCTGCGTCCAAAACACTGTTATTCCTGATTGTGGGCACATACCCTAAGTTTATTGAAGTTACAAAAAGTTCAGGAAGCGTCCAGAGGTCAGGTTCCCACCTATCAGATATTCGTGCCTTTCCTGCTCTGATAGTCCACCACCCATTATGTCTGAAAACCAACATAGACCACACAGAAAGTGGTGATCCACTCTTATATATTAACACAATTAAATTGATGGAATTTAAACACTCAGGGATAATTTATCAAGCTAAATATGCCGGAATTTTGGACTAATCTGAGCTAAAAAATTATTGTTTTTAATGACTTGCACCATATTTACCATGTGTTTTAGACATTTTTAATAAGTTGTCTGGATAGGGGGATGTGACCTTTGCTAAAAGGGGTCTAATTTATCAGAAAAGGGATGCAGCTTAACGTCCGCCACCATGTGTCCAGAAAAATGTGCCAAAATTGTGGCGCACATATCTAGCACAAAGTAAGCCAACTAATAGGTGGTGTGAATTTCAAGAGTCTTAAAACTAGATAGTTTTATCAAAAAAACTATGATAACTCTGACGCAGTTTGTACCGTCAAAGAAATAGTTTTATATGCTTAAATTTGCTTCAATTTACCTAAAAAATTTAGAAAACTTTTTGTTAAAGAGAAACAATGAAAAAAATCTCTACAAAGAAAAACAAAAGCACACCAATTCTAGAGCCATTAAAAATGGCTTTGAAACGCACATTTCCTGTCTACCTGTTTTAACAATATAAAAAAATCAAATTTCTCTTTTTTCCCCCCGAAGCTGATGGATGTAGCAGGCGACTTTAACCCCAGGGCCCCGGCTGCGCTCTGGCTGCACGGCTATACTACTATAATGTTGTAAACTCATTATAAGAGGAGCATTCCTAGAGAAATATGTTTTTTCTTTAATCCCCGAATGCCTGTAAATTGCACGTCGTTGCTTTTTGCAGTAAAAGAAATCCTGTATTTTATAACACAAAGCGATGAGGCACCATCTTTATGGTTACAGTTTACATCGGTATTTTGGCGAACAGTCTTATGATGGAAGATGGAAATTGACTTTATAATAGTCTAGAGAATTAATTGTTCTTAAGGGGTCTTCAGCCAGAAATGTCCCCCCCCTCTCTCTCCAACCATAAGGGCATCCAAGTATCCATCGAGGAACCTTGCACAAATCCATCTTAATCCAGTCTAAGCATTTTTTCTTTTATTTTAATGCTTTTTTGGCCTAGCAATTCCAATTTTGGAACAAGAAAGCTTTGAGTTGCTTCATGTTGAGAGGGTACTGACCATGTCCAAGTCAGATCCGGCAACATATATAGACCCAGCAGCTACTGTGGGAGGGTGGGGAGGGCATAGGGTGCAGTGGCCCCGGGCCCCTGACTTGGAGGGGCACACCCGGAGCTACTGCTACCTTTAACTATATTGGCGTGTGCAGCACACCGATACAGTTAAACTCTGCGGCAGAGCAGGGAGAAATGATCTCCATGCACGGCCATGCTCTGTTCTGTAGGCCGCATGTCGCTTTAGGCCTGCAGCCTACAGAACGGCAGGTCCAGGGCAGAGAGACATGATGACATCATCATGCCTCGACACGCACAGGATGTGAGTCCCAGCGTGATGACGTCACCAGCTCTGTCTGCCCAGGACCTGCCGCTGTCTGCAGCTGGAATCGCCGGGGTAACGTGAGTATATGATATTCATTTTTTTCTTTTAAAATTGTGTGATGGCCATTATGTGTGGGTGCTACTAAGAGGCCCTGCAAAAATAGTGGGGGCTACTAAAGGCGCCCCTATAAATAGTGGGAACTACTAAGGGGGCCCTTATAAATAGTGAGGGCTACTAAGGGGGACCCTCATAAATAGTGAGGGCTACTAAGGTGGCCCTGGAAAAATAGTGGGGTCTACTAAGGGGAGGCCATCATACATACTTAGGGCTACTAATGGGAGGCCATCATACATAGTGGGGGCTACTAAAGGGGCCATCATAGTGTGTGGGGGCTACTAAGGGGGCCATCTTAGAGTGCGGGGGCTAACAAGGGGGCCATGATACAGTGTGAGGGCTTGTAAGGGGGCAATGATACAGTGTGGAGGCTACATAGGGGGCCTTGATACAGTGTGGGGGCTACTAAAGAGGCCATTATACAGAGTGGGGGCTACATAGGGGGTAATGATACAGTGTGGGGGTTACTGAGGGGACCATCATAGAGTGTGGGGACTACTGTAAGGGCCATCAAACAGTGAGGAGGCCATCATACAGTGGGATCTAATGCGGGGCCATCATACAGTGGGAGCTAATGTGGGGCCATCGTACTGAGTAAGGGCATGATACAGTGTGGGGGCTACTGTCGGGGCAATCATACAGTAGGGCCATTGTACAGTGTTGGGGTCCATCGAACAGTTTGGGTGCTACTAAGGAGCCAGTATACTGTGCAGGTGCTACTAAGGGGCCATTATACAGTGTGGGGGCCAT
The DNA here is from genome assembly GCF_046119375.1 of Phyllobates terribilis. Taxonomy (NCBI): domain Eukaryota; kingdom Metazoa; phylum Chordata; class Amphibia; order Anura; family Dendrobatidae; genus Phyllobates; species Phyllobates terribilis. The sequence goes on along the minus strand of NW_027362764.1, from coordinate 63,634,494 downwards.
TATACTGTGTATAGCGGAGCATCATACTGTGTAGAGGAGAGCTGTAGGGACATCATATTGTGTATAGGGGAGCTGTGGGGGCATTATACTGTGTATAAGGCTGTGTGCCCACGATGCGGATTTAATGCATTTCTGCGGCGGCATCTCCGCTGCAGAAACCCATTAAAATTGCTTGGTAAGAGGTTTGGGATGTATCCCAATGATAATCCGCATGTGCTGTGCACATGCTGCAGAAATTTCCGCTGAAGATTTTCATTGCGGAAAAATCCGCAGCACAACCAATTTGGGCGCGATTTCGCGGCGAAATCGCGCCCATTGACTTGCATTGAACCGCATAATATCCGCATGTATACATGCAGATATTATGCGGTTCAATGCGCGGATGGTACCCAGGTCTGGAGAAGAGGAGACTCTCATCCGACCCGGGTACCATCGTACCTGCAAGTTAAAAAGAATTATAAAGTAAAAAATAAAAAAAAATATTCATAGTCACCTCTCTGGTGTCCTCCCGGTGGCGATCCTCTCTACTCGGCGGCCCGCGGTGTACTGGCAGGACCTGCGGTGATGTCATTTAGTCAGCTGATGGTCATGCGACTGCTGACATCTGCTGACTAAATGATGTCACCGCAGGTCCTTCCAGTACACCGCAGGACGCCGAGGAGAGAGGACGGGAGGAGACCGGGGGCCACCGGAGAGGTCAATATTAGGTTTTTTATTTCTTTTTACTTTTTAATTCTTTTTTTTTACTTTAGATGCAGCATTTGAAGTAGAAATTTCCTTTAAGTTGGTCACACAATATAAATCCATGCCACTTGCATGGATTTATATTGTGTGACCAACTTGTCAAGCCCTTTTCCAAGTGATGCTCAAAATCGCTTGGAAAAACGCTTGAAAAAAAACATGCATAAAAGCATGTAAAAACGCTGAAAAAAACGCATGTAAAATCTGCATGCGTTTTTTCTGCCAAGGAGATGCAGAAATGCTCAGGAAATTTCTGCTTCAAGTCTGCATCGTGGGCACATACCCTAAGAGAGCATCATACTGTGTAGAGGGGAGCTGTGGGGGCATTATACTGTGTATGAGAGAGCATTATACTGTGTAGAGGGGAGCTGTGGGGGCATTATACTGTGTATGAGAGAGCATCATACTGTGTAGAGGGGAGCTGTGGGGGGATTATACTGTGTATGAGAGAGCATCATACTGTGTAGAGGGGAGCTGTGGGGGCATTATACTGTGTATGAGAGAGCATCATACTGTGTAGAGGGGAGCTGTGGGGGCATTATACTGTGTATGAGAGAGCATTATACTGTGTAGAGGGGAGCTGTGGGGGCATTATACTGTGTATGAGAGAGCATCATACTGTGTAGAGGGGAGCTGTGGGGGCATTATACTGTGTATGAGAGAGCATCATACTGTGTAGAGGGGAGCTGTGGGGGCATTATACTGTGTATGAGAGAGCATCATACTGTGTAGAGGGGAGCTGTGGGGGCATTATACTGTGTATGAGAGAGCATCATACTGTGTAGAGGGGAGCTGTGGGGGCATTATACTGTGTATGAGAGAGCATCATACTGTGTAGAGGGGAGCTGTGGGGGCATTATACTGTGTATGAGAGAGCATCATACTGTGTAGAGGGGAGCTGTGGGGGCATTATACTGTGTATGAGAGAGCATCATACTGTGTAGAGGGGAGCTGTGGGGGCATTATACTGTGTATGAGAGAGCATCATACTGTGTAGAGGGGAGCTGTGGGGGCATTATACTGTGTATGAGAGAGCATCATACTGTGTAGAGGGGAGCTGTGGGGGGATTATACTGTGTATGAGAGAGCATCATACTGTGTAGAGGGGAGCTGTACAGGGGAGAGACTCAGGACAATATTAAATATTAAGCGGGCACTCATTGTTATAGGGGCCCTCAGGGGATTGTGACGGTCAAAGGGGCACAGGGGTCATTATTACTTTCTAGGAGCAAAATGTGGGCACTGTTTTTTAGGGCACTCGCACAGGGCGTTAATATATTCTAGAGGTTTGTTTTACCATCTAGAGGGCACAAAGGAGGCATTTTACTACGTAAGGGGCACAGTGGTGGCAATCATTATGTGTTGCAGTAAGACAAGCCATACTACAGGTGCAATAATAGGGACAACTCGTATTTCCACAGCTGAAATCCATGGTAGACCCTAGGAAAACGATGAAGATGTGCAGTATGCAATGCCGTGGACTGCAAGTATATTAACATTGCAATGTTGTCAACTGGTTATTTACCGGAGCCCTCTGGATAACGTTGGCTAGGAGCTGAGCAATGTGAATCGAGCCTTATTAATGCTGCCTCCATGACTTCAATGTTTGTCGGCTTCTATCAACTTTGTCAAAGTTAAGAAGCCAAATGTGATATATGGACCCTTTTTCCAAAAACAGAACAATAATCCATTACTTATCTCTTACCTTCCACATGACTACAGTAAGTATGGCTAAAACCAACAACCCTAGTAGAATGGCCAGAATGATGACCCAAAGAGGGATGAAGAACGCTATGTTTGGAGTTGTCCAAATCACTGATGTCTTTATCTGCAAGAAAGCACAAGAAGAAAAATAAAAATCTATAAGTCATCTGCGTCCACATAGTTCTCATCACTCGGTCTTAACTTAAACAGGAAAACTGGAGGAGTGGAAGTCATAAAGAACAATCCCATTGAACACGATTCGCAAAGTACTTTCCTGGTGAGATCTGTAATCTATACTGGATTTTGGAAGACGTTAAAAAACTCCAGAATCATGCAAACATAATTATATACAGTGATAAATGGGGGAGAACTTCCTTTATGGGAGCAGAAGAAGAACTCTTAAGCCCATGCTCAGCTCTCTAGGAAACCATAAATCTTTCATATCTGATGGCTGAAAGGTTAAATATACACTTTAGTGCAATTGAATAAAAAATTAATTTACATTACTGCCATGAGAAAAAGTAAAAAAACAAGTAAGTCAGAACTTTGAAACCTTGCCTGTAAACTTTAAGATGACATTTGGTTTTCTTGGCTGATGTGAACACAGGAGAGAGATGCTCCATTGTTTTTGCACTACTGTGTCCTTATATAAGCACACTTTATGGGAAATCACACATTTGCTTAGAGTGAAGGCCGTAAATCATTTCTTATTGCCAGAAGCCAAAAACAAAATGTCACTGTGATATCCGAGGGTATTGCAGCTCTAAAGGATCCTTCTAGCAAGAAAAAAAGAGCCAAATTTGATGACTGAGGAATGATAAAGAAGACCTGTCAACATGGCAAAAGTGGTCAGTTTTTTTTTATCTTGTTTTATCCCCACTGCTCCTCTGAGTATTCAGATTTTTGTTCTTTTTTAATCTGCCATACAATTCCAAGAGATATGGGCCTTTTAATTTAGTGCTATTTTGAATCTTTACCTAGGGGGCATGGCTCACAGATCCTCTGGGGCGTGTCTTTAGGCTGCTCCGCATCATTACTACAAGGGCAACGCCCCCTTGATAAAGACCATGAAAATTTGCAGTAAATGAAAAGGCTCATATCTCTGGCAGATTTACAAAACACAAAAAACTGAATAATCAGATGAGCAGCAGGAATAAAATCAGAGCAAAAATTGCCCACTTTTGCCCTGGTGACAGGTCCTCTTTAAAAGGAGTATCCCATTTCATAAAATGATGGCATATTGCTAGGAGGTCAATTACTAATCTTGAGAAATCTGCCAGCAGCCCTAGGTGCCCAATTGTTCATGGAACAGTAGAAATCCCCATTCTCTTGAATGTGGACATAGTGCATTGGGTGCCCGCTGGCCACTGTACAGGGAGAAAACAATGAAGGTTATACCAGCACTGACTCCTCTTTATTCTCAGGATACTCCTCACTTTATGCTAGTTGGGGGGTTTAACTTCTGGGATGAAAATGATTCACAGGACTCAGGTCGGCATCCATATTGCTACTTCCTGTCAGTTGGAACAAATAAGTGTCTGACTCTTTAATACCGGCACCTAGACATCTTTTATGATTACTATGCCCCTATGATGTCCTGACATGTGGCTGGACGCAACATCATGAGGTCGCAGGGGCCACAAAAGGCGCCTAAGATGCCGGCATTCGAGGGCTGCCTGAAGACGTTCCCACTACACTGCAAGAAAACAAAAAACCTGACCAGCACCTCCATATAGTGTGAACAGGTGCACGATGCAATGACTGCATAACATACAAAAAGAAAGCACAGCAGCACTCTGTAAAGGCCAAGATATATGCAAACACTGAGAACATAAACTACATTATTGCTAAATAAAATGTACTTACAAAAAATGAAGGTTCTTAGGGCATAAATTGACCAATTCATGAATGCCCATCAACTATGGCAAGGTGACCTCCGCAGCATGATGGGTAACTATCCTCCTAAACATGCCTCTCTTGGGCTATAAGCCTACAATTTTAAGTGGGCAGGTAGAAACCAACACTAATTAACAGCACCCTTGGGCTGATGGGTGGAGTGCAGAGTCAGAAAAGGAGACAGTCACAACCTCCATGGTAAGCTGCAAGAAAACAAAAAACCTGACCAGCATCTCCATATAGTGTGAACAGGTGCACGCTGCAATGACTGGATAACATACAAAAAGAAAGCACAGCAGCACAATGTAAGGGCCCAGATATATGCAAACACTGAGAACATAAGATCTAAACTGCATTATTGCTAAATAAAATGTACTGTAGGCTTATAGCCCAAGAGAGACATGTTTAGGAGGATAGTTACCCATCATGCTGCGGAGGTCACCTTGCCGTAGTTGATGGGCATACATGAATTGGCCAATTTATGAGCTAAGAACCTTCATTTTTTTGTAAGTATATTTTATTTAGCAATAATGCAGTTTAGATCTTATGTTCTCTGTGTTTGCATATATCTTGGCCTTTACAGAGTGCTGCTGTGCTTTCTTTTTGAATGTTCCCACTACCCTGGTCAAAGCTGCTAACCGGCACTGAAGTGGATGCTGAACCAAGGTCCTGTAAATGCTGAACCAAGGTCCTGTAAATGCTGAACCAAGGTCCTGGAAATGCTGAACCAAGGTCCTGGAAATCTTTTTGCTCAACTCTAATCCCCACCAATCATGCAGTAATGTCATTTCCCAGCATCACTGTATAATTTGAGATTTCCCTGGAGCAAAACTTTGATGATCTTTCTTTGATAAGCAATCAACGATTGTTCTCTAGAGGGGTTGACCATCGAGATCTCCAAAATCAGTGCAGTCAGACTCTCATTTCTCCTGTCTCCAGCGGCCACTCACTACTCTGTGATCCTCTATGCAGTGAGATGAGATGAGCGCGAACTCACACTGACAATGACGTGGCCGCTCATACTGCTGATTGATAGGGTCCCAGGGGTTAGACCTCACCTGAAAAAGACTGGCGGTAATGTATTATTTTCCAAAAACCTTTTTAATGACCAAGGTCGCCCTCTGCAGCACTCTACCTGGGTGAGGCATCAATAAAAATTAGAGTGTAGATACCAGAGTGATGTTATGTGCCACCATACACATTCAATAGGTGGTGGATTCAATGCTCAAAAAACGACTGTGAACTTCTGAAATCTATTATTTAAAGATTGGTCGTCAAGATTGATGCTTTAGTGGGGCAAAAACAGAGAAAGGCCCATCTTACTAAGGTGGGATCTTAAAGACAGAGTCCTGGAAAAGTGCCGATCTGCTGGTTGTGTCTGCGGACTGAAGTTCAGTCCGATCCACCAGAATGGGGATGAGATACCAGGCACAGCCCATAAATGATACTGCATGGTCTCTGCATAATTATACTTTCGGGTTGCTTGTGACGCGCCCCCTGGGACATATTCCGTTTTGAGGGGAATACCCGGCACCGGATCAGATGGGGGGGGGTTGTAGTCTCCGAGCGGCTGTGACCCGGTCCCGTGCCCAGGGCGTCAAGCTCAGGGTTATGTGGCAGTCTTTACTGATGTTATTAAAGTTCGTTGTGTCGACTACGCCACCCGTTGTGATGCGGTCACTGTGGCCGCCGCTGCAGCAGGGTCCGCTGAGGCTGATGGTGGATGCGCAGCTTGGTGGGATAACCCCCAACGGGAGGGGTATAGCCTCAGAGGGGACAGGCGCAGAGGATGGGGGTTGTGGTGGTGCGGTGCAGCCGGTAATGATGACAGACTCGGGTAGTGCAGTTAAGGGTCTTTACTTACTGCAGATGTTCCTGGTCACTCTAGCTCCAAGTGACCTCCCGAGCCGTGCTGCGTCCACCAGGTCCTGGATCCGGCCAACCCCCAAACAAGTCCGGAGCGTGGCCCTGAGCTCTCCCTCTGTCCTTTCTTCAGCCGTCCCCACCAGTGATTCACCTAAATCCAGCTCCCTCGGGCCTTCTGTTGGGCAACCTTTGGCCTCAGGTTCCCTGACCCTCCATGTGGTGTGCCTTCAGGGTGAATGTAGTGGGTGACCGTGACAGACTCTGCCCACGGTCTCCGGTCTCTGGCTGGGGAATGTCTTTACCCCCACCAGCTTGGGTTCCGGTACCCTTCTGCTGACTCCTCACCCGGTGTTCTTATTTGGGTTCTTGGGTCCCTTCTTTGTCCCCCTCTGGGTCTCCTTCTTTACTCCACTCTCTCTCCAGGGCTGTTGTTTCTTTCTGCAGGCTTGTCCTCTGCATCTGACTTACTCTCTGCGTCTGACCCTGATCCTAGTTGGTGCCCTCCTTATATATCCCTCTATGTGTGAGCTCAGGTGACCAGCACCCAATGAGCTCCTACCACTACCCAGACTGCTCCCCCTATCTGCCCCTACACTACATGGGATGTTCCTCCCCCCTCCCACTCCAGCCAGGAACAGGCTCGGTCGCACCTGCACATTTCTAAGTGGGAGTGCCGTCGGCCTGCTCCTCTGGAATGGGATGTATGTAGTGCATGCAGTCTATCTGAGCTCAGTTCCACACTCCATCCTTACCCGGGAGTGGAATATCACACCTCTGGGTTGAGGTGCAATACCCCTGTAGCAGCCGAATCCTCAGGGTGCTACATTCCCCCCTGGTAAATCACAGCACGTCCTCGGGCTGCAAAGACAAAAACACCAAACATACAAATTTTTATAAACATATAAAACACATAAAACATATATATATAAAACTTTCTCGTCGTCTTTTTCTTTCTTCCTCCTCTGGTCACCGTGCAACTCGTGACCAGGTAAAGTGCGACAGTCTTTTGAAAAGCAGTTTCTCATAAAGCAGCCACGGTTTCTTGTGTACCCCGACGGGTAACTATATACAGTTTTTCTTTACTACTGTTCTTAATCGTAGTACCTCCTAGCCTTGAACCCGTCCGGGTCTTCTGGCTCTTCCTCCCTACACCGCAACTCCTCCTCTGTCAGGCGATGCACGTGGAGGGCGTAAGGTCCCTTGGCACACTTGTGCCGGGTGAACGTTACCTCGTCACCGACGTAGAGGTCACGGCCTTTGTGACCCTCTGGCAGGTGAGACTCGACATCCCGTCGGGTAACGAAGACGTCACCCATGGTGTTCTGGTCCTTTATGAAGCCCCACCCATGCTGCGCATTAAACTTTATTACCGTCCCGATGGTACGGGGACGATCTGCTGCACGGGGGTCCCTTCTGGTCCGGCTCTTTTGCTCCGCGCTGCGGGTCCGGGCCCATTGCTCTCTGGCCCGCCTCTCCTCCCGCTCTCTCTTGAACTCTGCCAGCTGTTGACGGCAACACTCGGTACGCTCTGCTGCAGCTGCCCGAGTCTCTCCGGTGAACCCCATCAAATCTTCTCCCGTGGGGTCCCACACGAACTGGGCTTCCTCGAGTGGAGGCGAGACCCGAGTCACGGGCTTTGGAGCCGGGATCAGGGGCTCACACAAGGGCCCTAGTCTTTGCTGCCGCTCTAGCTCAGGGTACCCTTCGGGCCAGATGAAGGGCCGCCCGTCCGGCCATGTGAGCTGGCCGAAGAGGTCCTCCCCCAGGTGTGGCACCCTTGGTATTACGGGCGCGGGCGCGGTGGTGATGGCGCCCGGGTTGCCCAGGCCTTGCGGCCAGGCCTGGGGCACCTGGAAGGTGAAGGGCACCGTTAGGACGGCGGCGCCCTGGGTTACCTGGCCTTGCGACCAGGCCGGAGGCTCCGCGGAGGTAGATGGCTCTGCTTTGGATGCGACGCCCGGAAACGCTAGGCCCTGTGACCAGGCCGGAGGCTCTTCTTCCTGCGCCACGCTCCGGGTCACGACGCGTGACGTCACTGGGGTCGCGACGGCGGCTTCCGGTCGGGGCCTAGTCGGTGGCGGTGTCATGGCGGTCTCGGGTACGGCAGGGGGACTTTCGGGCTCTGCGACGGGGAGCTGGGGCAGGTGGGTGGTCTTCCGGTATGGGGTATAGGCATCCCCCTTACCTGCTGCCATACGTCTCGCTCCCTCTTCTGCGCCGTCTCCGGCCTTGGGTCCTCCCGCGTCATCCGCAGAGGTAGTCGGTGTCTTCTTCCAAGGGAGCGGGTTCCGTGGGCGGATTCCAGCTTGCTGGGCCATCTCCCGGCCCCACTCCGCCAGGATCTCCCTCTGCACTCGGGCCATCCTTCCCGCGAGGCCCTCCAGGGCACTCCGCGCGCACTCCCGATCTCGGGGAAGCTGCGCCAGGATCTCCGCTAAGCCTAGCGGGGTTGTTGACTCTAGCAGGCTCCTGACCATCGGGTCGGTGCTGCTCTGCTCTTCTTCCGGCAGGCTCCTGGCCAGCGGGCCGGTGCTGCTCTGCTCTCCTCCTTCTTCCTTCTGCAGGCTCCTGGCCAGCGGGCCGGTGCTGCTCTGCTGCCGCTCCATTCCCGGGTCTACTCTTTCTCTCCTCGACTCCGGGTGCTCTTGCTCTGGACACCTCGCCTCCGGGTGCGCTCGTTCTAGACTGCTCCAAGCGACACCCATCTTTGCTCTTTTCTTTCGTCTCCTCCCACTTCGAGGGCGGTCCCGGGGCAACTCGGTGACTGTCAGCTCCCGGGGTAGTTCTTTCACGCTGACAGACACCTCCAGCATCACAGTCTCTGTTGGTGGGGGCGGTTTCCACTTTTGGCGCCATTTTCTGTCCCGGCCCACGATGGGAGGTGGCCTCTCGCCCTCCTTTGGCACGCCCATAATGGCGTCCGCTGCTCTTCCAAGGCGGGAAATCTGCGGTTTTGGCGGGAAGCGTCGCCCAGTGGCGGGAAACTCTGCAGATGGCGGGAACAAGCTGGAAATGGCGGACAATCGGCGGGAAACGACTGGTGATGGAGTCCGATGGCGTGGACCCTCCGGAACCGGCAGGAGTCTTCTTTCTGAGGTAAACTTGCACTTTTCTTCAGGCACGCAGTACCCGGGTGTTGCGGGCACGTAATCCTGCCGACTACGCCAAAGTTGACGCGCCCCCTGGGACATATTCCGTTTTGAGGGGAATACCCGGCACCGGATCAGATGGGGGGGGGTTGTAGTCTCCGAGCGGCTGTGACCCGGTCCCGTGCCCAGGGCGTCAAGCTCAGGGTTATGTGGCAGTCTTTACTGATGTTATTAAAGTTCGTTGTGTCGACTACGCCACCCGTTGTGATGCGGTCACTGTGGCCGCCGCTGCAGCAGGGTCCGCTGAGGCTGATGGTGGATGCGCAGCTTGGTGGGATAACCCCCAACGGGAGGGGTATAGCCTCAGAGGGGACAGGCGCAGAGGATGGGGGTTGTGGTGGTGCGGTGCAGCCGGTAATGATGACAGACTCGGGTAGTGCAGTTAAGGGTCTTTACTTACTGCAGATGTTCCTGGTCACTCTAGCTCCAAGTGACCTCCCGAGCCGTGCTGCGTCCACCAGGTCCTGGATCCGGCCAACCCCCAAACAAGTCCGGAGCGTGGCCCTGAGCTCTCCCTCTGTCCTTTCTTCAGCCGTCCCCACCAGTGATTCACCTAAATCCAGCTCCCTCGGGCCTTCTGTTGGGCAACCTTTGGCCTCAGGTTCCCTGACCCTCCATGTGGTGTGCCTTCAGGGTGAATGTAGTGGGTGACCGTGACAGACTCTGCCCACGGTCTCCGGTCTCTGGCTGGGGAATGTCTTTACCCCCACCAGCTTGGGTTCCGGTACCCTTCTGCTGACTCCTCACCCGGTGTTCTTATTTGGGTTCTTGGGTCCCTTCTTTGTCCCCCTCTGGGTCTCCTTCTTTACTCCACTCTCTCTCCAGGGCTGTTGTTTCTTTCTGCAGGCTTGTCCTCTGCATCTGACTTACTCTCTGCGTCTGACCCTGATCCTAGTTGGTGCCCTCCTTATATATCCCTCTATGTGTGAGCTCAGGTGACCAGCACCCAATGAGCTCCTACCACTACCCAGACTGCTCCCCCTATCTGCCCCTACACTACATGGGATGTTCCTCCCCCCTCCCACTCCAGCCAGGAACAGGCTCGGTCGCACCTGCACATTTCTAAGTGGGAGTGCCGTCGGCCTGCTCCTCTGGAATGGGATGTATGTAGTGCATGCAGTCTATCTGAGCTCAGTTCCACACTCCATCCTTACCCGGGAGTGGAATATCACACCTCTGGGTTGAGGTGCAATACCCCTGTAGCAGCCGAATCCTCAGGGTGCTACATTTGTCTCAGCAATCATCTGCCATTGACATGGAAATGTGCTGCACAGATGGTCAGGGTCGTGTGCGTCCCATATGGTAATGTTATCATGAGCAGAGCATCGGGCCGGGAGGCAGGGGGACAACGTGGTCTTCACAGCATGAACTTGAGAACCTACGAGGGACTAAAGAAAATATCCAAAGTGTCGTAAAAGGTGGAAGTGAGGAAGAATGGTGAGTGCAGGACACCTTTCCCTGGACGCCGCCGCACGGTCTCTGCTCTTCCTTGATGGAAGGAAATCTCTGCCTCCTCTAACATGAAGCTGCTCATAAATTCTGAGTGATTCATTTTCACGTTCATACACCGCATTATCTGCTTTAATATTGTAATAGCAGACGACAAGGTGGCTCCAAACCCCTTATATGTAGGATAGGTCAGAAGACGTGTCATCTCAAGGTCATAGCTACCTTCTTGGTGGTGGATAACACAAACGTTGGTTACATTAGGAATACATATGTACAGTAAGTCTTCAAAAAGCTTCTTTTTCTATGGGAATACCACACTTAATGCATAGAGATTGGTCATTGTACATTACGGGGGCAAGTTATTATTCCTTTTATTTCAAATTTTTTGCGCCTTTTTGATTTTTTTTTTATAGCTTGTGCCAAATTAAAACCTTCCATTGCGCCATGGCATGTTGATTGAGGGCAGAACTCCGCACTGTGCCCTTGGCTGCACCAAGCGTTCACTTAGACAGAAAAATAGTTTCATTGCATTTGTAAATAAGTCCTAACAAACAAAAAAAATCTATACTGGAGGTATGAGGGGGTTAAGACCTCTATAGGACTGTTTAAGTAGTTTAAATTGAGTTTTGAGGGTGACAGATTCTCTCTAAATCTCTTGACATTGTCTATCTTACCCTTTAGCCATTACACCTCTGTTTTTGCCTCGGTCTGAAGGTCGGACCGCCAGCAGGTGGTTCTATCACCTCGCTTATCAGTCACCATATGACAATTTGATGAACTTGGCACAAACGAGAAATTCAAAGAAGTATATTTGCAGTCCAAAAATCAGTATAACATTTCGGTCATTAACTTTGACCTCCTTCCAATACATAGATTGCCCGATGGGAAGTCCTATGGATAAAGAAAGTGAATGGCGGTATAAACGGTTGTACCCATGGAAACAAGGCAAGAGGCCGCTCTGGTGGTCCCTGATGGTCTCTGTACGCTTGTCCGGTGCAAAGAAGCCAATTGCAGAAAGACCACCGAGGAGCAGTAAAAGTGAGAGCGCTGCAACGCTGGGGATTCACTGGATCAGTAATGCTTCTTTTATTATTTTATCATATTCCTCTTCCCCTTGCGCACTTTTTTGACAATTCAGAAGTAATTAGTCCATAGGGATAAAATAAAAAGAATGCACTTATTTTGAGGGTCGGTTCACATGCGCATTTAAAAAATTGTTCAGCGTTTCACCCAGAAAGGTGGGACGATTTTTTTTCTCACTTGTCATCCGTGTACAATGTTTTTTTCACAGCAGCAGCTATTAATCATTTACAGGACAATTTACTATGCTACAGATCGGCAATGTATCTGTAAAGATCAGATGTTATACTGTGGCTCTGAACGGCATCTGATTTTTTTTTAACGCACCCGTAGATTTGAATGGATGAGTGTCATCCGATATACGGAGGAATCTACTACATGCTGTGATTTTTTTCACACACAGATTTGGTCGGTGAAAAAAAAAAAATTGTTCATCTGCACTGCCCCATTGAGTAACAGTGAAAAAGCCCTTAAAATCAGTGGTAAAAGTATTTAACCCTACTCTGCAACATCTGTTTTGTAGCAATATTGGATTCTAATATATTTGAAAGGGTCCTACGCCCATTGCCTGGGGCTGATCACAAAGTACCACCCTGCTGGGACCCCAAGTGATCAGCTATAATCAGCGAGGAAACATGGCAGTAAATTATCAGCCTTCTATACCATATCCTGTAGATATTCTGTTAACGCATTAAGACCACGGCCTCACTATCAGTATTCGGTCAGTATTCGGTCAGTATTTTTTCTCAGGAGTGGGAGCCAAAACCAGGAGTGGGTGATAAATGCAGAATTGGTGACTTGTTTCTATTATACCTTTTCTCTGATTGTTCCTCACCTGGTTTTGGCTCCCACTCCTGAGAAAAAATACTGACCGAATAGTGACCAAATATTGACAGTGGAGCCGTGGCCTTAGAGGGGTTTTCTGGGCTCAACATAAATTTCTGCAGTTACTCTATATGACTGCAGATTGTCGAATTCTTGTAGTGTGCAATATACACACTGTCAAGATTCCTCTCTGTTTCTGTGGCCGATCGTGGTTTGCATACTTGCCTTCATGCTCCAATTAGTTTCTGGTCCTCTTATCTCATTTTTTCTATTAAGAGTAATGGTTGAGAAGATAGTCGGCAAATGAACGTTAGGGACCAGTGTCCACGTGCTGGAAACAGAGGGCAATCCTGACAGTGCGCATATTACACACTGTCAGGATTCAACAATGTGCAGTCAAATTTATGTTGAGCCCAAAAAAACCCTTTAAAGCATTTACAGGATACCTGGAAGAAATGCTGTAATTGGCTGATAAACTGATAGTTTCCTACGGTGGTGCTGCAGGGAGACTGAACACTTAGTGACAGTTTTCCTTGCTGAAAACAGCTGATTACTTGGGGTTTGTGATTAGCCCCAGTAAAAGGTCTTTTATAAAAAGTAGGACCCTTTCTAGTATATTCTAATCAAATATTGCTACAAAACAGACATTTTTGGGCTATGAGGGATGAATATTTTTTACAACTAATTTTAAAAATAATTGCAATTGTGTTAAAAAAAAACCTCCACAAATAAAACTTTTCTTGCTCCTTATGAATTGATTACTTGCTCGAGGAGGCAAAACGCATTTGTAAATAACTTCAGGTTACAATTATTATATGCAACATTTAGCTAATATTTGTTTTAGTGCTTCATTTCTGCACATGCCAAATGTCACATACCCGGGGCCTAATTTCAATGCATTTTGCTCTTTCTTTTTCCATTCAGTTGCAGACGCACGCAGCGAGGGTCACATAGCTGTGTAAATACGCCGAATACTGTAAACAGATGTCAATAATATTAATTGCCTTGAGCTCCGTCTTTATGTTTTCTTTAGAATTATTTCCAGCAATTGCATCCTGAATCGTTAGTTTTCTTATTATAATCCTCCAGTCTCTCGTTCAGTCCAGGTTTATAACGACCCGTACAATTTATGAGCCCGAGCAAAGTGTTATTAGGGAACATCAAATATACAGGGAGTTTGGAGTCTCATTAAATGAGCTGAGTAAACACCAACTGCGCTTTACGACGAAGGAATTGGCCCCGAATTGTGGTAGAAAATGGTAAACGTCTCGCCGGAACAAATTTGTGTCCATTGATGGATGAGACAACCCTGAATTTATTAGTAATTGTCTATGACATTTTAGTAAGGGGTGGTCACCTGCAATCAGTCTGTGCAAGAATGGTTTTATTAGGGGGTAGTACGTCTTTTAGTCAGGCGTTCCTGGGTGGGGAACTGACGTCTACAGGAAACAGACGTTGGTCAGTGCTCTAATTCATGTGGAGTCTGCATATAATCCAGCAACCATTAGGGCCATCCTGGTCGGACAGTTCCTAAGAATGAGGCGGATTTGCTCCTCTGATGGCAAATTTGAAAGACAGGCCATGGATCTGAAACACAGGTTCAAGCAGAGAGGATATAGTAGGAGATGCGTCAGACGTACTATGAGAGAGCAAAGCGAACCCCTCGCAATGATCTATTACCAACATAGGAAAATTGTAAATGATGGGCAGGAGAAGATCAGATACATCTCCACTTATAATCATGAGTGGAATAATATGATAGGCATTTTGACCAAGTACTGGGCCATTTTGAGAACCGGGCCCTCCCTGGGACCATTCCTTGGTGATTACCCCATTATGACCTCGAGAAGGGCTAAAAATCTGAATAATCTTCCGGTTAGGAGCCATTATGTTCCCGTGAAGCCAAATCCTTTCGGATCCCGTGGACCAACTCTGGGATCCTTTCCCTGTGGTCACTGTCTTGCCTGCGCCAATGTCCTGCGCTCTACCTCGCTCACATCCATCGTTGGTTCACTATAATTTAACATCAGACATCATATATCATGTAGTGCTACTAATGTTATGTATGATGCTACATGTGGTTGTCCATTGGTTTACATCGGTTTAACTTCCAGAGAACTGCGAGTACGGGTGCGCGAGCATGTGCGGGACATTGGCGCGGCCAAGACAGTGGCCAACCCCTTGGAACTCAATGCTATCTATCGCTCGACATTTCAGGGCTGTTCATAATTGTGATCCCAGGTCACTCAGGGTTCGTGGAATCGATGTTGTACATATAGAAGCCCAGGGAGGTAATGTTAAAAAGATCTTGGCCCAAATTGAGACCAAGTGGGTAGTGATTTTTAATACCATGACCCCATATGGTCTCAATGAGTCCCTGAGCTTTTCCCCTTTTCTTTAGTCCTTTGAGACGTTATATATGAACCTGTCCCCGGCCATCATTGGTAGCTTTTTATTTTATGTTACGGTTTTATGTGTTATTTGTTCTTGTGTCATAATTTTTTCTTTCATTTAGATTTTCGGTGCTTGGGATGACCTTTTGGAAATTTAGCCTACACTGTTCCTTTATACCAACTTTAGGATAATGGATGAACAGACCAACACAGAGCATCTACTGGATGATATATACGACTTATATGCTATCATTGTATTGATTATTGTTACCCTCTGTTATATAGTACGGTGATCTGCCAGCCTGTCCCATTGGACTGTGTTACATTTCCCTGGAGCATAGTGTGCCTGCGCCACGCTCCCGCGCATGCGCGGTTTGCTTGACGGCCTAGGCCCATGTGGTGATGCGGCGGACTCACCACGCATGCGCCATCTAGCGCCCTAGGGCATATGAACACCCTTTTCAGTAATGACATTGACAGTCAATACAAAAGGTCCTTCTCTGCCTTGGACCAACATCACCCCTTGAGAAAACAGCAGTACACGCTGCGAAACGAGCATCAGGGTTCCTCCTTCTGCCACCTTGGTCAGCTGCCACCTACCCATATCCCCCTGGTAAGATTACCCCTCTATTTTTGTGCCTAGCCTTACAACCGCTTAATTTGTCACAGCAATACCAGCACTTGTATCTTAGGCATACATTTTGACTCATGGGATTTCTCTTGCCCGCACTTTGCTATTTACAAATGCCATTGTTTTTCTGGGGGAGCTGTGGCAGGTCTTGGCTGACACCCTTTCGTCTAACCGTCATGTCACCGTTTAAATGTATGTTTTTGTAATTTAAACTGAATTTTACTTATGAAATAATAAACATGTGCTTTTATACCAGTATAACTCTGTCTCCTCCGAATTTACAAGGCTATGTTCACACGTTGTGTTTTTTTCCGGTGCATATCTGCTAACTTTTCTCTGGCAGGAAAACAGCTGCGTTAAAAACGCAGGTTTTGGTGCGTTTTTTGCTGTGTTTTTGCTACATTTTTGCTGTGTTTTTTTGACCACTCATTACTTCCTATGGCTGAAAAAAATGCCGCAAAAATGCTGAAAAAACGCAGGTGCGTTTTCATGCTACAAAAAGGCTGAAAGAAGTGACATGCTCTATTTTCCAAAAAAACAACAAGTCGGAAAATACGCAGCAAAAAAAACAAACAACATGTGTGAACAGAGAATTCTGGTTTCTCATAGACTTTGCTGGTACTGCAAAATGCAGCTGAAAATTTGCATAAAAATCTGCAGCAAAATATGCTGCAAACTTGTGTGAACATAGCCTAAAAGTTCCTGGATGGGGGATAGATCTGGAGTGACAGAGGCTTCAGATCTACAAAAGCTCTTCAGCCTCATTTGCATATCAGTTGAAGGGCTGATTTCTCAGTAATAAAGGAATGGACTGGCCATATAAAGGTATTGCTAGACTTGTCTTTGAAAGCGCTACATGCACATATAAATAATTGGGGTGTGAAATCCTGCGGACAGATTCCTTTTAATGCAAACCAATTGGAGAAATGTTTTATCTAATATAATACATATAATACACAGGGTGCAGTTACGACTCTGACTGAACCTCATTTGAATGAATACACACAACGAATACAATTATCCAGACACGACCACTTTTATGTGGAGTTAATGAACCGCATTGTATACTTACCGCTATACTTGCTGCAGGCAGTTTTGCAGGTTGAACACTGTATGGCATCTTCTTTACTTCAAATGACACAATGGCGGTAAGTGAGTAAGATTCATTTTCTCTCTGTAACAAAAAAATATATAACTTCCAAATAAATCTGCGATGCCGTATATGTTGATCGGATAAATACAATTATTTATTAAATTAATTATGTTTTAAAGAAAGAAAATCTATCACCATATTTTAAAACATAAACTACAAACATTATTAAATAGATATATTAGACTCGATGAAGTTCGGTGTACTTACATTGGAAATCCATGTTACAATGGCTGTATAATCTTTTGTGAATGTTTAAGCTCAGTCTCTGCCCACCTAGCCTGACAGCTGCCCAGTATCCCTACTCCCCGATGCTTAGTCTCTGCCCACCTAGACTGACAGCTCCTCAGTGCCCCTCCTCCCTGCTGCTGAATGTCTGCCCACCTGGCCTGATTGATAGCTCCTCAGTGTTCCTCCTCGCTGCTACTGAATATCTGTCCCCTTAGCCTGATTGATAGCTCCTCAGTGTTCCTCCTCGCTGCTACTGAATATCTGTCCCCTTAGCCTGATTGATAGCTCCTCTGTGTCTTTCCTCACTAATGCAGAATCTCTGCTCTCCTAGCCTGATTGACAGTGACTTAATGTCTCTCCTTCTTGCTGCTGAATATCCACCCACATGGCCTAATTGACAGCTCCTCAGTGTCCCTCCTCCCTGCTGCTGAATCTCCATCCACCTAGCATGATTGACAGCTCCTCAGAGTCCCTCCTCCCTGCTGCTGAATCTCCATCCACCTAGCGTGATTGACAGCTCCTCAGTGTCCCTCCTCCCTGCTGCTGAATCTCCATCCACCTAGCCTAACTGACAGCTCCTTAGTGTCCCTCCTCCCTGCTGCTGAATCTCCAGCCACCTAGTGTGATTGACAGCTCCTCAGAGTCCCTCCTCCCTGCTGCTGAATCTGTGTCCACCTACACTGATTATTGTAAATGACCCAATTAATTGAATATACAAGGAGAAAACTGTTACCAACACCATGTTTTTCCACTTTGTTATGTACTGATTCCTCCGAGGAAACTGACCGGATCCCTGGATACAGCGAAGAGGAGCTGCCCTGAGCCATTTTACACTGCATCCTATTATGTGCCTGAACAATAGCACAAGTCCTATAGGTGAGCACCCGACACTATACTAGGAAGCAATGTTATCTGGAACATACTACCTTAGAAGGGCACCGCTGTTTTTTTTGCTCCTTATAACACATAACCTGATTGAGCACTCCTTAATGTCCCTCCTCCCTGCTGCCGAATTTTCGCCCACCTAGCCTGATTGACAGCTCCTCCCTGTTGCTGCTGAAATCTAACACTGCTCAGTACAAACTGTAGCTGTCAGTCAGGCTGGGTAGGTGGAGATTACACATGAACTCAACCTCTCCCGTTCTCTACCTCATTTTAACATCTGCATTACACAGCCATTCTGATATGTATTATCAAAGTAAATACTCTAGTCTCATCAGGTTTAGATTTATTTAATTATGTATGTGATTTATATTGTAAAATCTGGTGACAGATCTGTTTTATAGAGATATTAGAATTTTCTTTAGGTTTGGATATGCAGCCATATTTGCAAAAGTGACAACAGGAAGCACAGCCGAACTGGTTGTCTGTTATGAAACACCAATTGTTGGAAGTCTAAGAGAACAGAAACTGGTACTTAAGACGTAAAAGGAGTTTTCTAAATCAAACTTAAGTGTTGGAAAGCACATGGTCTTAACTTCTTAGATATTTGTTAGGAGAAGTTGTTGTACCCACTGCCCAAGAGCCCATATGATCTAAGCCAACAAAAGAAGACTCCATACTGATGGACTTGTTGTTGCATCTTCAATCCCTCTTCAAGAGGTCATGTTCTTTGGTGGTTGTGGTCTTCTTGTTGAGTTTATTCGACTCATTTCAACACTGAATGTTTATTTTCCTTTACGAAGAAACCTTGGATGACAGAGAAGACCGGCACCGCTCATGGCTTCACCATCCACAAAAACTACTACATTCCCCGGAATAAGAATCCCAGACCCAGATAGGCTTCCTACAGCTCCTCCTAAATCCCTCAGCGCCTCAAACATAAGGAGCAGACTTCCAGAGATGCACAAGCTTTTGGCAATGTGACAGATCACTGGCCCCGCGCAGAGCTCTGAGATTTGCATTTCATCCTCTCCGAAGTCAAAGAAAAAACATTTCCAAAACCTGGAGCCTCCCTGACATTGTGCACAACATTTACTTCCAATTAAAGAAAAAGTGGAGCAGAATAGAATAATTTATGGCTTCTCTTCCCGAAATAATTCGTTACAGACTTTAAATCACACGCACAAATTGAATTCCTTTCCTCCTTTGTTTTGTCTCTGCAGTCTCACTCTATATATAGTGAGAGGTCCCAGGAGACGTGGAGCTGTTTTTATCTCAAGGTTGTATTTTTTTTTTCTGCTGTAAATTTAGACATTTGTACAATGGCGCTCAAGGTGTCAGATACTAAATCAATATGTTATCGTAGGTAGAAAATCAAATGCTCAACTAGTACCGGTGGCTCCCATAGTAGTGAATGGAGAGAGATGAGGACACCTCTCCATTTATTCTTCTCTCTAGATGCAATGGCCTCCTAACCAGGCCGGACAGGGAACAAAGGCCCAACATTTTGAAGATAGGAGAGATCTGAAGATATGGCTATGTTTTATGGCTATCCTGTGGCTGTACCTTAAAGGTATCAGGTGGTAATACCCCTTAAAGGATGTTCTTGGCTATTTCAGACACAGCTAGACTGGTCCATCACAGCAGATCCTTTGGTGGACCCAAGTTTTGACACAAGGTCCAGCAGAAGACAACCCTAACTGAAAGTGTTTAGGAGACTGTTCCTTGCTGTCTGGGACTATATTTTATAGTTTTATTCACAAATAATCTACTGGACTTTTGTTTTGTATAGATAGAGCTTAGTCCTGCCGGATCTTTGACTCTAAATGACCCAATGCACACCAGTTAGACCCTGTAGAAAACCATTGGGTCTCCTAATTCTTTATTCCCTATTCATTTATTTTGGCTATGTTTCTTGAACTGACAATATTGGACAACACCTTTATTGAGGTTTTCCAGGGACAAAATATTTTTTACAAGGGCTCAGATTGGAATAAAAATATATTACAGAAGCAATACTCACCATCGGCAATCCTCCAGTTTCAACACACACCCGGACTTCATAGGTCTCTACTTCTTGAAGCGGTCTCACCACTAACGGAATATGGGCAGGAATTCCATTACAATCACTGGAAATAGAGGTGGCCTGTAGTAGCCAATGACTGAATGAGTGGGCATTTATGGCCAATTTTTTTTATAATCAAGACAGGACCAGGAAATAGAGACCAGTGGGGACCTGGTAAGTGTTGGAACTGGATCAGAGAGGATTCGTAATATTGTACCTACTTTATTTTTTAACCAATCTGAACATTTCAAAAATTCAAACATAATTTTTATTCCCTAGAAAACCCCTTTAAATACTAGAGGACAACCGAGCCTCAGGAACCAATCAATAGATATCCTTTTACACAAGCAGATAAATTGCCTTTAATGGGAGCTGATCGACTCTTGATGATCGTTGATTGGCGCTTTTTAGTTTCCTAACAGCAGATGACTCAAACTATCATCGATGACTCTGGTGGCAAAATACACTGTGTTATACCAAGTGCTCGCAGTATTATGCAGACCTGGATTTCTAGTTATAGATCACTGCCATTTTAGTAATAATTGGAGCTGAATTCCATTGAAAATATAGATTATTTTTAAACAAAAAAGTTTAAACTTTTGCAAAATGAAAAACAAAAATAAACTGCAGAGTAATTGAGACACTATACTGTAAAATAAGTATCTGCTGATATAGGAAGTACACTGTACAATAATCATTTACTGCTAGATCCGGTTTCATTTCTAATCCAGAGATGAATCATCTCATTAATAATTTTCACTTTGATATTTATCCAGAAGCAACTGATCCTGGCCGCCGGACAATGCAAACAATCATTATGTCATTGTACTTACTGCTGCTCCAAAAATAACTCGCTGACTGTCTAGAACAGGGATGTCAAACTCAAACATACAGAGGGCCAAAATTAAAAACTTGGACAAAGTTGCGGGCCAACCAGTATACAATATAATGGGCCCAACATAGCCCTCCATACAGAATAATGGGCCCCACATAGTCCTCCATACAGAATAATGGCCCCACATAGTCCTCCATACCGAATAATGGCCCCACATAGTCCTCCATACAGAATAATGGCCCCGCATAGTCCTCCATACAGTATAATGGGCCCCACATAGTCCTACATACAGAATAATGGGCCCCACATAGTCCTACATACAGAATAATGGCCCCACATAGTCCTCCAAACAGAATAATGGGCACTACATAGTCCTCCATACAGAATAATGGCCCCACATAGTCCTCCATACAGAATAATGGCCCCACATAGTCCTCCATACAGAATAATGGCCCCACATAGTCCTCCATAAAGTATAATGGCCCCACATAGTCCTCCATACAGAATAATGGGCCCCACATAGTCCTCCATACAGAATAATGGGCCCCACATAGTCCTCCATATAAAATAATGGCCCCACATAGTCCTCCATATAAAATAATGGCCCCACATAGTCCTCCATATAGTATAATGGCCCCACATAGTCCTCGATACAGAATAATGGGCCCACATAGTCCTCGATACAGAATAATAGGTCCCACATAGTCCTCCATACAGAATAATTGGCCCACATAGTCCTCAATACAGAATAATGGGTCCCACATAGTCCTCCATACAGAATAATGGGCCCACATAGTCCTCGATACAGAATAATGGCCCCACATAGTCCTCGATACAGAATAATGGGCCCCACATAGTCCTCCATACAGAATAATGGGCCCACATAGTCCTCGATACAGAATAATGGGTCCCACATAGTCCTCCATACAGAATAATGGGCACCACATAGTCCTCCATACAGAAAAATGGCCCCACATAGTCCTCCATACAGAATAATGGGCCCCACATAGTTCTCCATACAGAATAATGGCCCCACATAGTCCTCCATACAGAATAATGGCCCCACATAATCCTCCATACAGAATAATGGGCCCCACGTAGTCCTCCATACAGTATAATGGGCCTCACATAGTCCTCCATACAGAATAATGGCCCCACATAGTCCTCCAAACAGAATAATGGGCACTACATAGTCCTCCATACACTATAATGGCCCTACATAGTCCTCCATACAGAATAATCCTCCAAACAGAATAATGGGCACTACATAGTTCTCCATACAGTATAATGGCCCCACATAGTCCTCCATACAGTATAATGGCCCCACATAGTTCTCCATACATAATAATGGGCCCCACATAGTCCTCCATACAGAATAATCCTCCATACGGAATAATGGGCCCCAAGTAGTCCTCCATACAGTATAATGGGCCCCACATAATCCTCCATACAGAATAACGGCCCCACATAGTACTCCAAACAGAATAATGGGCACTACATAGTCCTCCATACAGTATAATGGCCCCACATAGTCCTCCATACAGAATAATCCTCCATACAGAATAATGGGCCCCACATAGTCCTCCATACATAATAATGGACACCACATAGTCCTCCATACATAATAATGGCCCCACATAGTCCTCCATACAGTATAATCTGCTCCACATAGTGCTCCATACAGAATAATGGGCCCCAGATAGTCCTCCATACAGAATAATGGGCCCCACAGAGTTCTCCATACAGAATAATGGGCCCCACATAGTCCTCCATACAGAATAATAGGCCCCACATTGTCCTCCATGCAGTATAATGGGCCCACATAGTCCTCCATACAGTATAATGGGCCCACATAGTCCTCCATACAGTATAATGGGCCCACATAGTCCTCCATACAGAATAATGGGCTCCACATAGTCCTCGATACAGAATAATGGGCCCACATAGTCCTCCATACAGAATAAGGGGTCCCACATAGTCCTCCATACAGAATAATGGCCCCACATAGTCCTCCATACATAATAATGGGCACCACATAGTCCTCCATAAAGAATAATGACCCCACATAGTCCTCGATACAGAATAATGGCCACACATAGTCCCCCATACAGAATAATGGGCCCCACATAGTCCTCCATACAGAATAATGGCCCCACATAGTCCTCCATACAGTATAATGGGCCCTACATAGTGCTCCATACAGTAATAATGGGCCCCACATAGTCCTCCATACAGAATAATGGGCCCCACATAGTCCTCCATACAGAATAATGGCCCCACATAGTCCTCCATACAGTATAATGGGCCCCACATAGTGCTCCATACAGTAATAATGGGCCCCACATAGTCCTCCATACAGAATAATGACCCCACATAGTCCTCCATACAGAATAATGGCCACACATAGTCCTCCATACAGAATAATGGGCCCCACATAGTCCTCCATACAGAATAATGGCCCCACATAGTCCTCCATATAGAATAATGGCCCCACATAGTCCTCCATACAGTATAATGGGCCCCACATAGTCCTCCATACAGAATAATGGCCCCACATAGTCCTCCATACAGAATAAAGGGCCCCACGTAGTCCTCCATACAGAATAATGGCTCCACATAGTCCTCCATACAGAATAATGGCCCCACACAGTCCTCCACATAGAATTATGACCTCACATAGTGCTCCATACAATATAATGGGCCTCACATAGTCCTCCATACAGAATAATGGCCACACATAGTCCTCCATACAGAATAATGGGCCCCACATAGTCCTCCATACAGAATAATGGCCCCACATAGTCCTCCATACAGAATAATGGCCCCACATAGTCCTCCATACAGTATAATGGGCCCCACATAGTCCTCCATACAGAATAATAGCCCCACATAGTCCTCCATACAGAATAATGGGCCCCACATAGTCCTCCATACAGAATAATGGCCCCACATAGTCCTCCATACAGAATAATGGCCCCACACAGTCCTCCACATAGAATTATGACCTCACATAGTGCTCCATACAATATAATGGGCCCCACATAGTGCTCCATACAGAATAATGGCCCCACATAGTCCTCCGTACAGAATAATGGGCCCCACATAGTCCTCCATACAGAATAATGGGCCCCACGTAGTCCTCCATACAGAATAATGAACCCCACATAGTCCTCCATACAATGTAATGGGCCCCACATAGTCCTCCATACAGAATAATGGGCCCCACATAGTCCTCCATACAGAATAATGGCCCCGTATAGTCCTCCATACAGAGTAATGGGCCCCGTATAGTCCTCCATACAGTATAATGGCCCACACATAGTCCTCCATACAGAATAATGGGCCCCACATAGTGCTCCATACAGAATAATGGGCCCCACATAGTCCTCCATACAGTAATATGGTCCGCACATAGTCCTCCATACAGAATAATGGGCCCCACATAGTGCTCCATACAGAATAATGGGCCCCACATAGTCCTCCATACAGAATAATGGGCCCCACATAGTCCTCCATACAGTAATATGGGAACCACATAGTCCTCCATACAGAATAATGGCCCACATAGTCCTCCATACAGTATTATGGGCCCCACCAAGTTCTTCATACAGAATAATGGCCCCACATAGGAGTGGTGGTTCTGGTGTCGCGGGCCAAATATATATAATCATCCTGAGGGCCAGATTTGGCCAACGGGCCAGAGTTTGACATGAATGGTCTAGAATAAGAATAGTAGATACCCATTGTAGAGTATTGGCAGAGTTAGCCATAAATGGACAGAACTGTTGGAGTCACTCAAGATTGACCCGACTTATTACCTTGTGGGAAAGGGGTAGATCTTCAAATTTACAGTGGTGCCCAGATGCATAACTTACAGCTTCTGGACCCCAATTATAAGCCTGCATCCGACCGATCATACTGGTGTCCAGTGCCGGACTGGAGTGGCAAGCGCCCAACAGTAACACTGACTCTGGTGGCCCACTGTTCAGCTACATGCAAATATCACATTACCCTCATTCACAAATTTGACTATGTTTCTATATAATAATAAACGGTGATGAGATGCTGCTCTAGTCTGTACATAATGAAACAAATCTCTTGTACCAACTATTTCTCATATTAGGTGGAGTACGGCCCACCGGGGGATTCTCCTGTTCTGCTGTGGGCCAGTCCAAGCCTGCTGGTGTTCTCTTATGTTTCACTGTTGCAGTTGTTATTTCTACAATTTCAGTTTGTTTTTTGAAAGTGGAAAGAAAAGTAAAAGAACTCACAAACAAGGAGAAAAGATACCAAAATGTTGAGTTTGGTTGGACTTACCTGGAGGAATGTTTCTGCCCATATCCGGGATCGTATCTTTATCACTGCCCGTTCAGCGCCTCCTAATCCCTTTGCTTTGCAGGAGATTGTTAAACATTTCACATTGGTGCAATTCTGCAATGAGAAAAATACACAAATACATTAAAGGGGGCTTCCATGCATATTCAATATCAGATTGTTGGGGGTGTAACACACAGGACCTCCGTAGACTGCGTAGTGGCTGTTGCTGAGAACAGCAGATCAGCTCTTACTGAAGTGAGTAGGAGCTGAGCTGCAGGACCTGTTTTTAGCAAAGAGGCTGACCAAATGAAAAAAAAACGCATAAACACATCCTTTAATGATATATTAGTCTATAGTGGTCAATAAGGGGGCACAACTCCCTACATCTATATATATAATCGTCTTATCCCGTCTGTCTGTCTTTCTGTCTGTCTGTCCAGGAAATCCCGCGTCGCTGATTGGTCTGGCAGCGGCCAATCAGTGACGCGGGATTTCAGAAAAAAGATGGCGGCCGTTAGCGGCTCATCTGCGGGACGGAGCTCAGCAGCGATGCAGCCGGGAGATGACCGGCGCGAGGCGCTCATCTCCCGGCCGCTAGCAGCAGAAGGACCCCGACCGCCGGCGCCGCTGACCTCCATGCGGCTAGGGTGTCAAGGGAGGACTGGGGAGCGGCGCTGCGGGTCGGGATACTTCTGCTGGAGCGCCCGCTCATCTCACGGCTTCTCGCAGCGGAAGTAGCCGCACAGGCAGCGGCGCTGACCTCCATGCGGCTAGGGTGTCAAGGGAGGACCGGGGAGCGGTGCTGCGGGTTGGGATACTTCTGCTGCGAGAAGCCGCTCATCTCCCGGGGCGGGAAGTAGCCGCACAGGCAGCGCAGCTTCCCCGGTCCTCACCAATACGATTCCGCTCCCCGGTCCTCACCAATACGATTGGTGAGGACCGGGTCTCCGCCCGCGACCAATCAGTGATCTTGGCGCCACATTTAAACAGTGCGGTGCTGATTGGTCGCGGACGCTGCCCGCGACCAATCAGCGATTTTGGCGCCACATTTAAATAGCGTCCGCGACCAATCACCGATCTTGGCGCCACATTTAAACAGTGCGGTGCTGATTGGTCGCGGACGCTGCCCGCGACCAATCAGCGATTTTGGCGCCACATTTAAACACTGCTGTGCTGATTGGTCGCGGCTGGTGTCTGCGACCTATCAGCGAGATTGGCGCCAAATTTAAACAACGCTCTGCTGATTGGTCGTGGCTGCCAGCCAAGACCAATCAGCGAGATTGGCGCCAAATTTAAACAAAGCTCTGATGATTGGTCGCGGACTCCAGCCGCAACCAATCAGCGAGACTGGCGCCAAATTTAAACAACGCTCTGATGATTGGTCGCGGACTCCAGCCGCGAACAATCAGCGAGATTGGCGCCAAATTTAAACAACGCTCTGATGATTGGTCGCGGACTCCAGCCGCGAACAATCAGCGAGATTGGCGCCAAATTTAAACAACGCTCTGATGATTGGTCGCGGACTCCAGCCGCGACCAATCAGCGAGATTGGCGCCAAATTTAAACAACGCTCTGCTGATTAGTCGCATTAAATTTGGCGACAATAATACTGATTATTCGCGACCGGTAACCGCGACCAATCAGCAGAGCGGTGTTTAAATTTGGCGCCAATATCGCTGATTGGTCGCGGTTGCCGGCCGCGACTAATCAGCATTATTGGCGCCAAATTTAAACCCCCCTCTGCTGATTAGTTGCGACCGCCGGCTGTGACCAATCTGCGATATAGGCGCCAAATTTTAACACCGCTTTGCTGATTGGTCACGGTTGCCGGCCTCGACCAATCAGCGATTTTGGCGCCAAATTTAAACACCGCTCTGCTGATTGCGCCCGGTCGGCCGCATACATATTCTAGAATACCCGATGCGTTAGAATCGGGCCACCATCTAGTTTATTAATAATGGGCTATTTGTAACCATAAAAAAGAGGGTAGTTGATTTCACCTAATTTGCTAAGAGTCACATGCTCCTGAAAGAAGCTTTAAACTTATAAACTCTAAACTAGTTTCTCTTGCTGTTTGTTGGTCTGCAGCATTTCTACGTGATCAGTTTGTCTTGCAGAAATGTAGAAGAGAACACAAGGGTTTATTCTCCTGATGATCAGTTCCATCTTCGGCTGGAGAATAGCTGAAGCTCCAGCCCCTCAGACAGAGAAAAGGGGAGAGGCTCCTGCTGCAAGTAGTTGTCTTATAGCCACACACAGGACAATGAGACGGAGGAGAGGAGGCATGGCTGAGACATGCGCAGAAGATTTCTTTATATATTTCTCAGTATAAATTGAAATATAAGTAAAAAATAAGATCAAAGAAAAGAAGGAGATTAAAGGAGGTGTTGTTCGAATTTTTATTTCTTTTGTGCATTTTCTGTTCTTAATATCTTTTTAATAAAATCTTTACTTCTGCTAAATGAGGTAAGACATATGCGTAATTAGGGATAACATAAATGCTTTCTTTAGCTCACTTTTCTGGACTGCTCTTTACTGTAAGGAAGGAAGACAAGTTTTGAAAATTTTGATGCAAAATTTTGCTAAATTTTGGATGAAACTTTTTAGCCTGTAATTTTTTTTTCCTTTTAGACAAAATGAGCATATACTGAATATTATCTGTAGGCCTCTGTGTCCACTTTAACAAGAAAAATGGCAATAACATGAAATAGAAGGGGAAATTCTCCACCATTTACAATCTACTATTCCAACTGGATTTAGTAGGCAACACCTGAATTTCAGGTTAGGAAGCTTTACTTTACTTTAGGTGCATTACAAATTTGGTTGAGGGCACCTGGAGCTTAGTTTGGTGAAAATTTCAGATTTTTTGGGGGGGCTTCTGAAGCGAGACCCACAGGTCGCCAGGTGAGATTTAGTATAAATGTTGAAACAACAATTTTATCTAATTTGTTGGAAACAATTTTCCTTAGAAATGTCTCTCTTGTCTTCTGTTTTGGTATGCTAGAAAAGTATTCTTCTTATCTACAACAGATTTATGGACCAAGCCAGCAAAATAATTACAAGATCTTCCAATAACTATTACAAAAAAAAATGGGAACAAAAAATATTTCCAGACGAGAAAACAAGCCAATGACCTGGAGCAAATAATCAAATGTGTTTCTTATTAACGACTTGAACAACATGTGTATCCTTCAATCTTTCATAAATCCAAGAGATGGAAACGTCACACTTGTTCCAATGAACAGATACAGGAGAGTGAAACTGCTCAGAGACACTACATGGCGGTAGCCTGATTTAGCAGGACAAGGCAAAAGTCTTAAACTTTTGGGAGCCATCAGGCAAAGGGTCAAATGTTTCCTCCAAGACATGGAAAAACTGAAGGTTTTTGACTATTTTTTATCCTACTGCCTGCCTTCTGTATGTCTACATATGAATTGTCAGGTAATCTATGCAGGATCTTGATGGAGTATCCAATAATAACAAGTTATCGGTGGGGTTTCGACTACTGAGACTCCCACTAATTTTGAGAGTTTCCATCCCATGTCCCCTCATTGGAATGGAGTAATGGTGTCGCATTTGCCCTCCACTCAAACTCTATAAGACTGTCAAGCAGCATGAGTTGAACAGCTTTGTTCCATTCATGTCTTGGAGGAAAAATTCAGGGGTCTTTTGGGTGCCATGAGCCAAGTTGACAAATGCCGTTGGTCCTGGTGTTGTTTGACCATAATCAACCTTCCAGCTAGCATAAACCTAATCATGTACCTAGGGTTACCTACACATAAAATGAACTGTCTACTCTGAAAGGGGCATTACCATAATTTTAGCATACAATCTTTGCCAAAAATGATCTTTCAGAATATTCTGCAGAGGTTTCCGAAAGTGAAAAGGCTTTTATGAACTTTCTGCCCCAGACACCTAAGACTGCGTGTTTATGTCTACGTGATAGTCAAAGTGACCAAGTTACCAAGACGTAGAGGAAACACTGAGGGCTCATGTGCTCTTTTTGGTCAAATGGTGTTTCCTTCGAGACACTGAGATGCCAGAGCACTTGACTATAATTACCTATCCAGGTGCATTTTTGGGCAACCTAAACAAGTTGTTCATGAAATGATGTTTTAGAACGTTCTGCAGAGTTCCCACAAATTTCATGGCCAAGGATGAACATTTAGGTCTACGCGAGAAGGAGGGTTGAGCCAAGTCAAAACACTTTGGTATCTCCAAGTCAGGGAGGAACTTCTCAGCAGTCCTAATGTGTAATTCTTCAAATGCGAAGCTATAACATAAAGTTGGTGTGAATTGATTCACAAGACCTGGTCCATTGGCCATGTCACTATTCTGTGGTTGCTGAATGGGATCCTCGAGAACCACCTTCTATTTTACAGGTGCCTCCTCTGCGGCTCTTCTTTTGATTAGCCGGCTTAGCACAATGTCACATGTGCATCATGCTGTAACGATGATGTTGAGTACGGTTGGCTAATCAAAATGAGAGCCACAGATACCGGGGATATAAGGGGCGATTCTCAGGGCTCCCAACCAGTGGCCATAGATTGCTGAAGGACAAGGTCCAACTCTACAATCAAGCTATCCTAATGTTAGTCCTCCCATGTAATTGATATCAGAGTCTATATGATTATGGGGAGATCGGGGAAGATAGCTTTCGGCTGAACAAGCGTTCTTACCATATGATGCCATATTCTTACCAGTAGTTTAGTTAAAATGGGGTTATGCCTCAGAGGTTCAGCCATCGCTATGTCTCTTCGACTCACAGCATGAGACACACTGGAATTTCGTAGGAAAGCAGCTAATTCTGGAGTGTCTTCAGGTTCACTTGACTAAAGAGACATCAATAAAAGCATTAGAAAACTGAAATGTCTGATAATCTGATAGGTGATGAGTCTGAAACCTTCCAAAATGGAACTTTTATTTCATGTACCGAATCCCATGATGACTGCTCGTAATCAAATGGGGCAAGAGTACAAATTTTTGATGGTAGACTATTTTCAGTAAAGCAAAAACTCACATAAACAGCCAGAAACTTCAAAAATGAAATAGTAATTAAAACTGATACTAGAATAATAAGCGTGTACTCAAAACCAGATTGGGAGTGACGGGGGTTTGGAGGTCATTGAGCAAATATATCAATGGCAAATGGTCTTCTTTAAAGAAATATTGGA
The DNA here is from genome assembly GCF_046119375.1 of Phyllobates terribilis. NCBI lineage: Eukaryota > Metazoa > Chordata > Amphibia > Anura > Dendrobatidae > Phyllobates > Phyllobates terribilis. Next base: position 63,604,106 of record NW_027362764.1, on the reverse strand, counting down.
TCAAGAGTTACTAAATTATATATAATTATATTATATATAATGGTGCTTATCTCATATTTTAGAAATGGCACATGGTGGGGGTAGGATGATGTGGGCTTCCGAGTGGTGGAGACCCCAAAGCTATAGCCTCAGTAGCCCCTGCTATATTCCAGCTGTGGATATCTCCAGGGAAAGACCATACGGCATCAGGCATCTTGCGTCTAGAAGCCGAGGCCATGTAAATCCTGGATTTATATTCTGTCCTATATGGGGGTCACAACCAGACTTCACGATATTAGCTCCTCAGTGAGTCACTCTTCCGCCCTACACATATATATACAGTACAGACCAAAAGTTTGGACACACCTTCTCATTTAAAGATTTTTCTGTATTTTCATGACTTTGAAAATTGTACATTCACACTGAAGGCATCAAAACTATGAATTAACATGTTGAGAATCTGGGTGGTGGAACCTCTGTGCTGCGGTGCAAGGAGGGACCCAGAGGGGCGTAACTAAGTATCAACTCGGACCGACCTAGGTCGTACGGCGGCTAACGACTCCGTGACCAGGGAGGGACCGAGCAGAGGGACCAGGTGCTACTCAGGGGACGACCTTGTAAGGGAGCAGGTGACTCCCACGGGTCAGATGGCTAGGACTGACCGGTATAGCAGATGGGCACAGCAGGCAGGCTGACGAGTGGTCCTGGTGGATGGACTGGCAGACACGACAGGCGACAGCCTCTAGGTAGGCTGTCAGGTGGTCACTGCAAGTGACGGGCAGAAGCCTCCAGGTAGGCAGACAGGTGGTCACGGCAAGTGACAGGCAGGAGCCTCTAGGTAGGCTGTCAGGTGGTCACGGCAAGTGACGGGCAGGAGCCTCTAGGTAGGCACGGCAGGTAGCAAGCAGGAGCCTCCAGGTAGGCACGGCAGGTAGCAAGCAGGAGCCTCCAGGTAGGCACGGCAGGTAGCAAGCAGGTGCTTCCAGGTAAGCAGGCGGCCCATAGACAGACTGGCGGACTGAACGGAAGACAGACTGTCGGGCTGGAGAGTAGTCAGGCTGGCGGACTGGACTGATTGGCTGGCGGGCAGGACTAGTAGTCAGGCTAGCAGTGGGACCTGAGGGCTGAAGCAGAGGTGAGTACACTGTGCATCAACTATTGCTTGGGCACCTCCATATTGGAGGAGGTGCTTTATATATGGGAGGACCTCCGGCAATTGGCCGGGGACTCCTTAGGGCGGCGCGCGCGGCCCCTTCAAGAGGGAGGGAGCGCGCGCGCGCCCTAAGCACAGTGCCCGGGAAGCTGCGTGCGCCGGTAGAAGCAGGAAGAGGAGCACTGGAGGACACACGGCAGGGAGCGCGGCGGTGAGAGAGAAAGCGTCTCTGCCTGGCAGGGGGCAGAGATGCCGATGCTACATAACACATGTGGAATTATATACTTAACAGAAAAGTGTGAAACAACTGAAAATATGTCTTATATTCTAGGTTCTTCAAAGTAGCCACCTTTTGCTTTGATGACTGCTTTGCACACTCTTGGCATTCTCTTGATGAGCTTCAAGAGGTAGTCACCGGAAATGGTCTTCCAACAATCTTGAAGGAGTTCCCAGAGATGCTTAGCACTTGTTGGCCCTTTTGCCTTCACTCTGCGGTCCAGCTCACCCCAAACCATCTCGATTGGGTTCAGGTCTGGTGACTGTGGAGGCCAGGTCATCTGGCGTAGCACCCCATGTGTTAATTCATAGTTTTGATGCCTTCAGTGTGAATGTACAATTTTCAAAGTCATGAAAATACAGAAAAATCTTTAAATGAGAAGGTGTGTCCAAACGTTTGGTCGGTACTGTATATATAACTATCTTCCTTTTTTTCTTATTAAATGTTAGTAAATCAGCATTGTGCCCTATAAACCATCCATTCTAATTTTCGGGAAGGAAAGAAAATTCGTTCTCTGTTCCATTAGTGCGACTTCAATAAAAGATGAAATGTACGAGGGAAATTAACTAACGGCTGCTAGCAGTAAAGGAATTATCCCTGGACAGGATAGACGGAAACCCGCACATGTGTAGCCCATATGGGGCAGAAAATAGAAGGATATTATCTCATAAATCCCACGGGTGGCAAAGCCGTACATGAAGTAGAGAAGCGCGGAGACAAATAGGACCCTGTGGTGAAGTTACCGTATCGAGAAAGCTGCAAAAGTTTTAATCTCAATCCCTGTAGAGAAATTTAAGGATACTGACACCGCTGAACATCTAATCCATGAGCAACGTGGATTATCCGGGTATTATCCATGGCATAAGCGAGAAGACTTTTATTGACTCACTCTATGGGAAACTGTCAGAAATGCTCCACTTAAAGGGGGTGATCATAAATATTCAAAGACAAGTGAATACAAAATGTAAAAATATTGACCTATGATAAAAAAAAAAGTTTTCCAACACTTGGAAACCTGTCTATAATGTTTAGCGGATGGCAGCTTAAGTGGAGTAACTCTTGCTCTGGAGGACTCAGCACTGTTATGTATTCCATTCATTTAAATTTGTGTCATGCAATACCACATATTGCCTATAGGAGCTGCTGCAGGGGAATTTTATGGTCAGAAGGGATTTCAAAGTGGCGATCATAGTGATCAGCTAATTATTGGTGTTGTTTCCTTTGAAAAAAAAAGAAGTTGTCTGGTTGTTAGAATTTCTTTAAGCATGATATGTCGCGAATTTGTCTTTGTAACATACCTTAATTTTCAAAGAGTTAATTGCACTGTTTGGCTGACACTGTAAGGGACCCTCTGTCTCAATGTTAAATATATAAAGAAGGTACTTCTCCTTGTCCAGGACAGGCCATTCCACAGTAACGTGTGTTTCACCTATTGCACTTGGTCCAATATTATGCAGCTTAAAACAAAAACAGAAAAAAATTTTTTTATTACAAATTGTATTTTTATCGTTTTTCTTTCTAAGACTCTCATTGATTTCAGTGGATGAGGATTGTGTACCCAAATAACCACCTCTCCGATGAAAACCAGGACTAAGAATTCTTCATTCACGAGATCAGAGAGACACTAGAAATGTCACATTTTGGGATATTTAGTTGAGGTGCCATAAGTCCCATATTGTGAAAAGTACTTTGAAAGGGTGTGCAGACTTTTGGAACAATTTTAAATGCCTATAAAGTATAAAAAAAGATCACTGTGCCTGTAATGTTACAGAATACAACCAGAACGCATGTGTAGTTTGATCCCGCTAGATTTCTTTTTGTCTGTATTCTAGAAGAAACAGGAGCCAGAAGAGGTGCAGTAACACCTGATTGTGAGATCAGACTACCGACAAAGTTTGTAGTCTGTAACCATGGAAGCACACTGATCTGCATAGGAGCTGTATACACAAAATGGTAGGAGATTATATTGCAGAAATTTGGTACAATAACAAAAAAGTAGCAAAAGTATACATACCCTTAAAGACTATGGACACGTTTAACATGGATACATTGGTACATATGTGAATACTTGGTGGCTCAGTGGTTAGCAATGTTGCTTTGCCGCAGTGGGTTCCTGGGTTCAAATCCCACCAAAGTCAACATCTGCAAGTAGTTTGTATGGGTTTCCTCCCACATTCCAAACACATACGTATAGAGAATGTAGATAGTGATCCCAATGGGGACAGTGATGATGATGTCTGTAAGGCGCTGTGCAATTAATGGGACTATATAAGCAAGTAAAATAAATAAATACTTTAAATAAAATTGCAAGCTTCAGCCTTCATTCCTTCATTCATTTTCATACCCCCTGATATGAAGCCTGATGCAAGCTTCAGACTTTTCTCTTGTGGGATTTTCTCTCTTGGTAATATAGGTTGAATGTGAGCTTTGTGTGTATGCAGGGTGCTAGTGTCTTCATTAGCTCCTATAGCAGCACAGCTTCTATCCTGCACTTACTTCCTCTTCATTTGCTTTCCTCCTTTTCTATAACCTGTTGGATCAGCCCTCTCCAAGACTGAACATGCTGTCTTCTTGGGAAAGGCTTTTAAAATCTATGAACAACCCCTTACTCTTCCCTCCTGCTATCTCTATCACTGAGATAAGTAAAAGGGAGAGCAGAGAGAGGCATCATGAGCAGGAAGGATTTGTAACATTTTTGAGGATCAATCAGCTAGATAAAGGGCTTACAGACTTTTGCTGCAGCAAAACAGTAGAAAATGAAGACTATTTTAAGGAGCAATTACACATTTAAAAAAAATCTGTGCAAAAGTGTTCATTGCATCTAAGTTTACTGCTACATTGTAAGCTGAGTTATACCTCGTAGATGTGTTGAACTAAGGGTCCTATTTCCACTTCTTCTGTCGGTTTTTTCTTGGGTTCCCAGTCAGGAATAGGTAGGACAACTTGCGGGGGGAGAGACACTCTACATGAAAAATATTTAGAAATTAATATAAGTGGTTAGTATTAATTATATATATAGGATTTATTCATCTAAATGGGATTTTTGGGGGGATGGAAGCTCATAGATTTTGGGATATTTCAGCAACAGAATCTACCATGTATGAATTAACCATAGTTCCAACTTGCATACAACAGTTTTAGACTTGATGGTCCTAATCAGTGCAAAATATGGAAACCAGCTCATAGTAACTGATCCTATTAATCATGACATGCAGAAAATCCACATGTTCCTTTTGAAGGGTCACATCTAGAGAGTGTTGTAATGTATATCCTGTCTCATCCAATCCGGCGACAAAGTACAGATATCCATTTAATGTAATCACTGACATCGGAAAGGTTCCCAGATACAAGATAAATTGGGGTAACCCTGCAAGAAATCAAAGATGGAAGCTGGACTTCAAGGATTCCATTAGCAAAATTGCTGTCCATTTGCAAAATCTTGAGAAACTCTCTTTATCCCACAGTTTACACAACTGTAGCTGGTTATCCCTAATCACTTATTTCCTCCCATGATTTCCTGGTTGAGGCTACTACACTAACCAGAAGACCAGAATCCGGTCGGTTTGGGAGGACTAAAAAAAAAAAAGAGGTTAAGATGAGGAAATACAGTATTTCTAATGATTCCTAGCAGGGTATATTGTCTGAGGTCATGGACTCAAATCTCTTTACAATACAGCAGATGATGGAAACTAGGTCCTGAGATTTTATGACCTCGCAATGAAAGCCACGTTGTAAAGATCGGTGCTATTTTATGGAGATGTTCGAGAAGTAATACGAGCCTTGTAGCCCAATATTGTATTCTTTTTAAGTATCTTAATTTCTCCATTGGTCTCCCCCTTTTTAGATGAAGAAGTCTCCAATTTTATCCTCCTCCCGGGAACAAGGAACCTGTTTCATTTTACTGTAAGTGATGGCAGCACATGCTGTTTGGATTTACTAACACGTTCCTGGAGGTCACCAAAGTCCAAGGCTCCGTCTGCGCACTGAGAAAGGAAAAAAAGCAGATGCAGCATATTCCAGCAGCCTGGATATGCTATCAAACAAGACGGAGACTGCTATTCCCCCGCCCCATATGATAAGTAAGCCTTATTAACTTCAGTTTTTAAGGATTTGCTCCTTTATTGGTCTTTCCATGAAGTCTTGGTACATTTTCGATAGTATTGAAATGGATACATATTGGGCTGTTACGGGATTCCTATAGTAAGGGTCGTAATATCCATCGTGTTCATAATTTTATCCGCTAACCTTGAGACTTATAACTTACTGATCGATGGGGATCTGTCTGCTCGGACCCCCAGCAATCCTGAGATCTATGCAAAAGCCAGATTTACATGGAGTGGTCCACACGTTGACCATTCATTTTATAAGAGACTGCCAGAGGAAGCTGAGTGCTGCTTTAAAAGGTATCACAGTCATTTTTTTTACTATTTTCATAAATTAAAAATGAAAATATAAAGTCATTTTGAATATAATCTCAATTAAATACAAATTCTATTGTTTTTTGTCTACGGTTCCTATGCAGACTTAAGCATCTCCATGGTAACAGACTACAAACACTCGATGGTAACAGACTACAAAACAAAACTGTGTAGTTTGATCCTGCATTAGTGTTTCGACCTGCCCTCCTTGCTCTTACTAACATACATTTGGTAGACTTGTAAGAAGGACCAGACAGATAGATGGCAATGTGAGGATCAGACTACACTGAGCTTGTTTGTAGTCTGTTTCCATGGAGATATGTAAGCCTGATGAGGATCTGCTGTACACAAAACAATAGGAGACTATTTAAAAGGTTGCTACATTTTTTATTATCTTAAATTCGATTGTTTATGTAGAAATGTTGCACCATTTACAATTTAATATGGTGATTTTTACAGACCGTGAACACAGTCTTGCCATATGCATAGAGCCTGTATTTAGGGACACACAGTCCCTATGGGTCCTTGATACAGAGCAATAGACACTTTAGAGGTGTAATATGATATCTCCATGAGGCACTAGAAGAACTGCTTGTCCACCATAACACATTTGTTGGGGGCATGCTAAAATTGTATTACTCACAGATTTAGTCTGAAACCTTGGTACGAAATCTTAAACATAAGGCGGTACAGTACCAGCCCAAAGCAGGATATGGATTACATATTATGGAGTTTCCAAGGTGGATATAAAATATGCCCCAATGGCCCCTAAAGATAGTTACAGCAGCATAATTTCTACAAATGTATATAAACAGTATAAGGTACAGGTACGGCGATGGGGTCAAAAATAACCCCAAAATGTTATTTTGGTTGTTCACAAAACTGGAGACAATAAGGGTTTTTGGCAAAGTGCCAAATCTAACTACCCTGAGCTCAAATCCTCCTCATCACAGTGTAAAAATAGTGAAACCATTATACTACATGACTTTTAGACGTTACTTCATAAAGACGCTGCTGAATAAATATCAGACAGTTAGTGGGTAGGTGATTTCTTCATCTATTTTATACCGGTCAGCACTATTATGTTTGAATACCCAGATAACCTCTTTACTTCAACCAGTGGACCAAGATTTGCATTGATAGTGGGTATCCACATGTGGCACTATGACTTGGATAACGCAGCTGTCATCAAAAAACATGAAGCCGTACTAGAGATCTACATAGGTCTGCTCTCTAAAACCCTCTGTGGGCTATACATTTCCTGATATTGATATTCAGTGATATAAATGGTTCAGAATATGCATATAAGTAGTAAGGTCCCCTTTAGGCAGTTTTTCAGAGCAATTCGGACTTCTTTTTTGGACACCTTGAAAAACTCTGATGTTTCAGTCATTTTCTTCTACAAGAAATAGGGCCTATAAGTGGCCATACTACTTTTCTACATCCACTCATGTTGCTCACTTCAAATACCTACGATCGGCCACTACACAATGTATGGAGCTCTGGGACATGCACTATTTACTTGCGGCTGCTGCGGGACCTGCGGGGTGTTGGTGTTGGGGGCTACAGGGTGTCAAGATTTAACAAGTATAGATATGTATTTAGAAAAAATAATGATCAAAACGTAGAAGAAAAAAAATAAGATACGCACCCCCTGATCTCCACCCGGGACACGGCAGTGATGAAGATTTCCAGACTGACAAAGTTGCTGTTGGGATTATCCTTGTTAGAACTGGAAAAAAAAAGTTTGTTAGGGTCAAATAACGAACAACAACAGAATGTTTTGTAATTGTAGAGAATTTAGCTGGTGTTACATTTTAAGAATTCGATATAATAATTCTTAATGATTAGTGTTGAGCGATACCTTCCGATATCAGGAAATATCGTATCGGATTGGATCGGGCCGATACCCAAAAAGTATCGGATATCGCCGATTCCGATACCGGAAACCAATGCAAGTCAATGGGACACAAATATCGGAATGAAAATAAACCCTTTCTTTCCTTGTAGGTTAATTCTACATGAAGTAAAACAACTAAGAATAATGTAGAATGACATGAAAAGCCGGCAATTCATCAGCGGCATTCACCGGTACCCGACAATTTACAACAGAAAGAATAGAGCTTCACACATAGATTAGATAGATAGAAACATGTCAGTCACATATATATGAAGTACTGTGATAGTGTTGCTTACTGTACTTGTCATTTAGTGTAAAGGATTTATTTTAAAAAATATTAGTGTTTTCGTGCACCGTCTCTTTAAGAAAGCCGGCTGGCAATTCAGCAGCGGTACCCGACAATTTACAACAGAAAGAATAGAGCATCACACATAGATTAGATAGATAGAAATATGTCAGTCACATATATATGAAGTACTGTGACAGTGTTGCTTACTGTACTTGTCATTTAGTGTAAAGGATTTATTTTAAAAAATAATAGTGTTTTCATGCACCGTCTCTTTAAGAAAGCCGGCCGGCAATTCAGCAGCGGTACCCGACAATTTATAATAGACAGAATAGAGCTTCACACATAGATTAGATAGATAGAAACATGTCAGTCACATATATATGAAGTACTGTGACAGTGTTGCTTACTGTACTTGTCATTTAGTGTAAAGGATTTATTTAAAAAAATATTAGTGTTTTCGTGCACCGTCTCTTTAAAAAAGCCGGCCGGCAATTCAGCATCTGTACCCGACAATTTAGAATAGAAGGAATAGAGAATCACACATAGATTAGATAGATAGAAACATGTCAGTCACATATATATGAAGTACAGTGACAGTGTTGATTACTGTACTTGTCATTTAGTGTTAAAATAAAGGATTTATTTAAAAAAAAAATGGCGTGGGGTTCCCCTTAATTTTAGGCTCTAGCGGAGGTTAAGCAGACAGCTGGGGCAAATGTTTGAAGCCTGGGAAGGGGGTAATACCCACGGAGCTTCCCAGGCTACTAATATCAGCCCCCAGCTGAATACCTAGCCTTTACTAGCTATTAAAATGGGGGAACCCCCCCAAAAAAATAACGTGGGGTCCCCCCTAATTTAATAGCTAGCACAGGCTAGGCAGACAGCTGGGGGCTGATATTAATAGCCCAGGAAGGGTGCCATGAATATTGGCCCCCTCCCAGGCTAGAAACACCAGCCGTCAGCCGCCCCAGAAATGGCGCATCCATAGGATGCGCCAATTCTGGCACTTAGCCTCGCTCTTCCCACTGCCCTGTAGCGGTGGCAGTGGGGTAATGGGGTTGGGGTTGATGTCAGTTTATAATGCCAGATGACATCAAGCCCAGGTTAGTAATGGAGAGGCGTCTATAAGACACCCCCATTACTAACCCCATAGTCAAAGTTAAAGAAAAACACAAACACCCAGAATAAAGTCCTTTAATTGAAATAAACACACAATTCTTTATTGTTCTAAATTAAACCATACTTACCATCACGCCCATTCCAGCTGAAGCCAACGATCTCCTGCAATAAAAGAAAAATAATAAAGCAACATCATCCTTACCTTTCAATGGTTCCCAGGACAGCTCCAGCTCTGCTACATCGAGATGACAGGCTGGACCGCAGCAGAACGCTGCCATCCAGCCTGTCATCCCGCAGACACTGAGAAGCGCAGGCATGCTTGCGCTCCTCAGTGTCTCTCTGTGACGTCATCCAGATGAGCCGAGTTCATGTCCAATGAACTCAGCTCACCTCATGCACGTCACTGACAGCGTGGGAAAATTCTCCTGCACTCAGCGCTTCAGCGTGAGAATTCTCCCACGCTGTCAGTGACATACATGAGGTGAGGTCATATCCAATGAACTCAGCTCACCTCATGCACGTCACTGACAGCGTGGGAAAATTCTCACGCTGAAGTGCTGAGTGCAGGAGAATTTTCCCACGCTGTCAGTGACGTACATGAGGTGAGCTGAGTTCATTGGACATGACCTCGGCTCATCTGGATGCCGTCACAGCCAGACACTGAGGAGTGGAAGTATGCCTGCGCTTCTCAGTGTCTGCGGGATGACAGGATGGATGGCAGCGTTCTGCTGCGGTCCAGCCAGTCATCTCGATGTAGCAGAGCTGAAGGTGTCGTGGGAGCCATGGAAAGGTAAGGATGAGGTTGCTTTATTATTTTACTTTTATTGCAGGAGATCGTTGGCTTCAGCTGGAATGGGCGAGACGGTAAGTATGGTTTAATTTAGAACAATAAAGAATTGTGTGTTTATTTCAATTAAAGGACTTTATTCTGGGTGTTGTGTTTTTTTAAATACTTTACTAGAAATTCATGGTGGTCATGTCTAATATTGGCGTGACCCCATGAATTTCGGGCTTAGGGCCAGCTGATAATGCCAAGCTGGCCTTAACCCCTTTATTACCCAGTGAGCCACCGCACCAGGGCCCTGGATGAGTTGGGTACAGCGCCAGAAGATGGCGCTTCTATGAACGCGCCATTTTCTGGGGCGGCTGCGGACTGCAATTTGCAGCGGGTGGGGCCCAGAAAGCTTGGGCCTCCCTGCGCTGCGGATTCCAGCCCCCAGCTGCCTAGTTGTATCTGGCTGGGTACAAAAATAGGGCGAAGCCCCACGCATTTTTTTTTTTAATTATTTCATGAAATTCATGGAATAATTAAGAAAAAAAGGGCTTCCCTATATTGTTGTGTCCGGCCAGGTACAAATAGGCAGCTGGTGGTTGGGGGCAGTCCGTTCCTGCCTGCTGTACCTGGCTGGACACAAATATAGTGCGAAGCCCCACGTCAATTTTTTTTTAATTATTTCATGAAATAATTTTTTTAAAAAAGGTCTTCCCTATATTGTGGTGTCTGGCCAGGTACAAATAGGCAGCTGGTGGTTGGGGGCAGCCTGTTCCTGCCTGCTGTACCTGGCTGGACACAAATATAGGGCGAAGCCCCACATCAATTTTTTTTAAAATAAATCCTTTATTTTAACACTAAATGACATTTGAGGAGTTAATAAAGATGCAGTCCCTAAATTATTATTTATTTTTTAATTAATTTTTCCCAAAACTTTTGACGTGGGCTTCGCCATATTTTTGTATGCCAGCCAGGTACAGCATCCAGCTTCTATGAACGCGCCATTTTCCGGGGCGGCTGCAGACTGCAATTTTCAGCGGGGGGGCAGAAAGCTTGGGCCTCCCTGCGCTGCAGATTCCAGCCCCCAGCTGCCTAGTTGTACCTGGCTGGACACAAAAATAGGGAGAAGCTCCACGTTTTGTTTTTTTTAATTATTTCATGAAATTCATGAAATAATAAAGAAAAAAAGGGCTTCCCTATATTGTTGTGTCCAACCAGGTACAAATAGGCAGCTGGTGGTTGGGGGCAGCCCGTTCCTGCCTGCTGTACCTGGCTGGACACAAATATAGTGCAAATCCCCACGTCAATTTTTTTTTAATTATTTCAGGAAATTCATGAAATAATTAAAAAAAAATTATGTGGGGCTTCGCCCTATATTTGTGTCCAGTCAGGTACAGCAGGCAGGAACGGGCTGCCCCCAACCACCAGCTGCCTATTTGTACCTGGCCGGACACAACAATATAGGGAAGCCCTTTTTTTCTTAATTATTCCATGAATTTCATGAAATAATTTAAAAAAAAAATACGTGGGGCTTCGCCCTATTTTTGTGTCCAGCCAGGTACAACAAGGCAGCTGGGGGCTGGAATCCGCAGCGCAGGGAGGCCCAAGCTTTCTGGGCCCCACCCGCTGCAAATTGCAGTCCGCAGCCGCCCCGGAAAATGGCGCGTTCATAGAAGCGCCATCTTCTGGCGCTGTACCCAACTCATCCAGGGCCCTGGTGCGGTGGCTCACTGGGTAATAAAGGGGTTAAGGCCAGCTTGGCATTATCAGCTGGCCCTAAGCCCGAAATTCATGGGGTCACGCCAATATTAGACATGACCACCATGAATTTCTAGTAAAGTATTTAAAAAAAACACAAACACCCAGAAAAAAGTCCTTTAATTGAAATAAACACACAATTCTTTATTGTTCTAAATTAAACCATACTTACAGTCACGCCCATTCCAGCTGAAGCCAACGATCTCCTGCAATAATAGTAAAATAATTAAGCAACCTCATCCTTACCTTTCCATGGTTCCCACGACAGCTTCAGCTCTGCTACATCGAGATGACAGGCTGGACCGCAGCAGAACGCTGCCATCCAGCCTGTCATCCCGCGGACACTGAGAAGCGCAGGCATACTTGCACTCCTCAGTGTCTGGCTGTGACGGCATCCAGATGAGCCGAGGTCATGTCCAATGAACTCAGCTCACCTCATGCACGTCACTGACAGCGTGGGAAAATTCTCACGCTGAAGCGCTGAGTGCAGGAGAATTTTCCCACGCTGTCAGTGACGTGCATGAGGTGAGCTGAGTTCATTGGACATGACCTCGGCTCATCTGGATGCCGTCACAGCGAGACACTGAGGAGCGCAAGCATGCCTGCGCTTCTCAGTGTCTGCGGGATGACAGGCTGGATGGCAGCTTTCTGCTGCGGTCCAACCTGTCATCTCGATGTAGCAGAGCTGAAGCTGTCCTGGGAACCATGAAAAGGTAAGGATGATGTTGGTTTATTATTTTTCTTTTATTGCAGGAGATCGTTGGCTTCAGCTGGAATGGGCGTGACTGTAAGTATGGTTTAATTTAGAACAATAAAGAATTGTGTCTTTATTTCAATTAAAGGACTTTTTTCTGGGTGTTTGTGTTTTTTTTAAATACTTTACTAGAAATTCATGGTGGTCATGTCTAATATTGGCGTGACCCCATGAATTTCGGGCTTAGGGCCAGCTGATAATGCCAAGCTGGCCTTAACCCCTTTATTACCCAGTGAGCCACCGCACCAGGGCCCTGGATGAGTTGGGTACAGCGCCAGAAGATGGCGCTTCTATGAACGCGCCATTTTCCGGGGCGGCTGCGGACTGCAATTTGCAGCGGGGGGGGGGCCCAGAAAGCTTGGGCCTCCCTGCGCTGCGGATTCCAGCCCCCAGCTGCCTTGTTGTACCTGGCTGGACACAAAAATAGGGCGAAGCCCCACGTATTTTTTTTTTTAATTATTTCATGAAATTCATGGAATAATTAAGAAAAAAAGGGCTTCCCTATATTGTTGTGTCCGGCCAGGTACAAATAGGCAGCTGGTGGTTGGGGGCAGCCCGTTCCTGCCTGCTGTACCTGACTGGACACAAATATAGGGCGAAGCCCCACATAATTTTTTTTTAATTATTTCATGAATTTCCTGAAATAATTAAAAAAAAATTGACGTGGGGCTTTGCACTATATTTGTGTTCAGCCAGGTACAGCAGGCAGGAACGGGCTGCCCCCAACCACCAGCTGCCTATTTGTACCTGGTTGGACACAACAATATAGGGAAGCCCTTTTTTTCTTAATTATTCCATGAATTTCATGAAATAATTAAAAAAAACAAAACGTGGGGCTTCGCCCTATTTTTGTGTCCAGCCAGGTACAACTAGACAGCTGGGGGATGGAATCTGCAGCGCAGGGAGGCCCAAGCTTTCTGCCCCCCCGCTGAAAATTGCAGTCTGCAGCCGCCCCGGAAAATGGCGCGTTCATAGAAGCTGGATGCTGTACCTGGCTGGCATACAAAAATATAGCAAAGCCCACGTCAAAAGTTTTGGGAAAAATTAATTAAAAAATAAATAATAATTTAGGGACTGCATCTTTATTAACTCAAATGTCATTTAGTGTTAAAATAAAGGATTTATTTAAAAAAAAAATGGCGTGGGATCCCCCATAATTTTAGTCTCTAGCGGAGGTTAAGCAGACGGCTGGGGCAAATGTTTGAAGCCTGGGAAGGGGGTAAATCCCACGGAGCTTCCCAGGCTACTAATATCAGCCCCCAGCTGAATACCTAGCCTTTACTAGCTATTAAAATGGGGGACCCCCCCAAAAAAAATGACGTGGGGTCCCCCCTATTTTAATAGCTAGCAAAGGCTAGGCAGACAGCTGGGGGCTGATATTAATAGCCCAGGAAGGGTGCCATGAATAATGGCTCCCTCCCAGGCTAGAAACACCAGCCGTCAGCCGCCCCAGAAATGGCGCATCCATAGGATGCGCCAATTCTGGCACTTAGCCTCGCTCTTCCACGCTGCCCTGGTGCGGTGGCAGGGGGTAATAGTGGTGGGGTTCATGTCAGCGCCACCTGCCATGAAGCCCAGGTTAGTAATGATGGGCGTCTATAAGACACCCCCATTACTAACCTACAAAGTGTTAAAAAGAAAAAACACACACTACACCCAGAAAAAAATAATTTATTTGAAATAAAACACACAATTTTATTTAATTCTTAGTTTACTAAAAATAATAGTTACCTGTCCACGTTCCTGCGCTGATCTCCCATGCACAGCTGTCACATCTGGAGATGGTGACAGCTGTCATGGCTGCTGTAAGCTCACGCTGCCGGGAACACGTCACCGGAGTGCATTCAGGCAGCGCAGCTCCGGAGACCTCCTTTACGGCACTGCTGTACCGTGGGAATTTCTCACGATACAGCAGGGCCGTAAAGCAGCTAACCGGAGCAGCGCTGCCTGAACTCCGGTGAACCCGCTTATGCTGTCATTCTAGCGGCGGCAGCGGTTCAGAGCGGTCACATTCTATGTGGCTGCTCTGAACTGGAGATCTTCGTGGGACACTCGTGGACTGCTACGGAGGGGTAAGGATAAGGTTGTGGTTTATTATTTTATATTTTATATTTTATTACAGGAGATCGATGGCTTCGGGGAATTAGGTGTCTAGGTGAGTATAGGTGTAGTTTTTTATTTTTTACTTTATTTTAGGTGGCGATCGGCGGGGACAGGTAATGTATGAACTAATTTATTGTAGGTAACCACTGGCCACCAATGACATGTATCTAACATTTATTGGGGACACAGTAGGGCAGTTTAAATAGCAGGATCAGGCTGATGGGAACTACTGCTCCCATCGAGCTGATCCTGCTGGCAGGAGTGGACGGGGGACAGACATAGGCCGATGGGAGTAGTAGTGTCACATCGGCCTATGTCTGCCTGCACGCACACACCCGCACACATCGCACAGACACCGCGCACACCCGCACAAACATCGCACAGACACCCCGCACACACACCCCGCACACACACTAATCATGACGGGTCTGGGAGGTGAGGCTGACCTGTGCGGCCGTGGGAAAGTTCATGTGAGTTCATGCAGTCAAGCATGAACTCACATGAACCCTCTGAGGGCACCGCGGCGACTTCAAATGAACAGTTGATCGGCATCACCTGATACCTCAGCTGTTCATTTGAAATAACCGGCGGGAAAGCCGGCGGTGAAGTCTTTTCACTGCCGGCTTCCCCGCCCGGGTCCTTCGCTCCTTGGTGCTGCGCTCCCCGCCCGGTCCTAATTTACGATTGGGATTGGAGGTGGCGAGGGGAGCGGAGGATCGGGGTGGGAGGCTGCGGGGAAGCAGTATGGGGCTGTGTGATTGTTTAAAAGCCGGCGGCTTTTTACCGCCCGCCGGCTTTTAAACAATCAGGAGAATTCTCCCACGCTGGGATGGCATTCTGATGACAGGCTGGATCGCGCTGCCATCCAACTTGTCATCCTTCACAGACACTGCAGAGCGCAGGCATTATGGGAACTTCCGATTCCGGTATCCGATATTGTAAAAGTATCGGAATTAAGTATCGGAATTCCGATACCGCGAATATCGGCCGATACCCGATATTACAGTATCGGAATGCTCAACACTATTAATGATACATTAATGCTATACATACTACATTCATCGTTAGCACTAGAGATGAGCGTTGTTCGACTCGAACTGTTCGCCAATCTCAAATTCGAGCTGTTTTGGGCGGTGTTCGAACCGTTCGGCGAACACGAACGATTTGAGAAAAATTCGGCTGTTCGAGGTTATGTTCGATAACTGTTCGTGCACCAAAATCATAACTGGATTTTTTCTCAGTAATGATGAAAATTAATGTTAATACGCAGTTTGAGTGTACAGCGGGGCGGGGGAAGGGGCAGGGGATGGATCTCTGCAGGAATAATGAAGATCTCCATTTTTTTTTCTCTTTTCCGCATTTACAGTGGGGCGGTGCAATCTGTCAGCCTATCAGCAGCGCACACACGGAGCGAAGTGCTTTTTTTCACACAAGCAAGGGCATGTGTCATTGGCAGTGTATGTCACATGTCCTTGCCCTATAAGACCAAGCCATTTTCCCCGTCGCCACCATTTTCTCACTGCTGCAGCTGCATGTTAGACGGCACCGCTGTTGCTGTGCGCGCTATACCTTGTTAATTTCAAGCCAATTTTCGCACAAATCTACAGATAGCTTTGGAGTAGGGAATAGTTGTGATTGCAGTCCTTTTAAGGACTAGGTTACAGCATTTCCTACAACTTTTATCAGGCAGGTCTGTGCTCTTAAATAGATAGATTGTGGGAGTAAAGACTAATTGTAATTGCAGTCCTTTTCAGGACTAGGTTACATCAGTTCCTATCAGTTTTTGCCAGGCAGGTCTGTGCCAGTGCTGTGCAAGTTTTTTTCACAGCATTTGGCTGAATCTAGCAAAGCTAATCCTTTTTGGCCTATTGCAGAGTGTGTTAGTCAGTGGAGTAGCCTATCTGTGTTGCAAGATATACCACCTGTGTATAGAATACCAATTTTTTTACTGCACCTAGTGAAGTAAAATCTTTTGGGCATAGCATCATTCTATTAGTCCATCTATACTGACCTCCATCAGGTTGCAAATTGAATATAATTTTTTTCTGCATCTAGCTCTGAAAAAATATTTGGGCTTCTAGCAGTGTGTGGGACTTTCTCTATTAGTCCATCTATACTGACCTCCATCAGGTTGCAAACTGAATATAATTTTTTTCTGCATCTAGCTCTGAAAAAATATTTGGGCTTCTAGCAGTGTGTGGGACTTGTTCTATTAGTCCATCTATACTGACCTCCATCAGGTTGCAAACTGAATATAATTTTTTTCTGCATCTAGCTCTGAAAAAATATTTGGCCTTCTAGCAGTGTGTGGGACTTGTTCTATTAGTCCATCTATACTGACCTCCATCACGCTGCAAATTCAAAATAATTTTTTGTCTGCATCTAGCTCTGAAAAAATATTTGGCCTTCTAGCAGTGTGTGGGACTTTCTCTATTAGTCCATCTATACTGACCTCCATCAGGTTGCAAATTAAAAATAATTTTTATCTGCATCTACCTCTGAAAAAATATTTGGGCTTCTAGCTGTGTGTGGGACTTGTTCTATTAGTCCATCTATACTGACCTCCATCAGGTTGCAAACTGAATATAATTTTTTTCTGCATCTAGCTCTGAAAAAATATTTGGCCTTCTAGCAGTGTGTGGGACTTTCTCTATTAGTCCATCTATACTGACCTCCATCAGGTTGCAAATTAAAAATAATTTTTATCTGCATCTAGCTCTGAAAAAATATTTGGCCTTCTAGCAGTGTGTGGGACTTTCTCTATTAGTCCATTTATACTGACCTCCATCAGGTTGCAAATTAAAAATAATTTTTTGTCTGCATCTAGCTCTGAAAAAATATTTGGCCTTCTAGCAGTGTGTGGGACTTTCTCTATTAGTCCATCTATACTGACCTCCATCAGGTTGCAAATTCAAAACAATTTTTTGTCTGCATCTAGCTCTGAAAAAATATTTGGCCTTCTAGCAGTGTGTGGGACTTTCTCTATTAGTCCATCTATACTGACCTCCATCAGGCTGCAAATTAAAAATAATTTTTATCTGCATCTACCCCTGAAAAAATATTTGGCCTTCTAGCTGTGTGTGGGACTTGTTCTATTAGTCCATCTATACTGACCTCCATCAGGTTGCAAACTGAATATAATTTTTTTCTGCATCTAGCTCTGAAAAAATATTTGGCCTTCTAGCAGTGTGTGGAACTTTCTCTATTAGTCCATCTATACTGACCTCCATCAGGTTGCAAATTAAAAATAATTTATATCTGCATCTAGCTCTGAAAAAATATTTGGGCTTCTAGCAGTGTGTGGGACTTTCTCTATTAGTCCATCTATACTGACCTCCATCAGGTTGCAAATTAAAAATAATTTTTTGTCTACATCTAGCTCTGAAAAAATATTTGGCCTTCTAGCAGTGTGTGGGACTTTCTCTATTAGTCCATCTATACTGACCTCCATCAGGTTGCAAACTGAATATATTTTTTGTCTGCATCTACCTCTGAAAAAATATTTGGGCTTCTAGCAGTGTGTAGGACTTGTTCTATTAGTCCATCTATACTGACCTCCATCAGGTTGCAAACTGAATACAATTTTTTTCTGCATCTACCTCTGAAAAAATATTTGGCCTTCTAGCTGTGTGTGGGACTTGTTCTATTAGTCCATCTATACTGACCTCCATCAGGTTGCAAATTGAATATAATTTTTTTCTGCATCTAACCCAGCCAATAGTTTTGGCCTAATACCACAGTTTGGCCACTCAGCTCTGCTCGGTTCCCATCCATTGTTTTTTTGTGCAAACAACTCCAGAGCTGTGAATTAGTTAACCACCAAAATGAGTGGAAAAAGGCCTGCTGCTGGTGGAAAGGGGAATAGGCGTGTTGGGAAGGGGAAAAAAGGTTGTGTCCGTGGGGTAGGTGTTAAAGCAACAGTAACATCTGCAGAAGAAAGACCATCTTCCAGCCAAACTAAAATGTCTACTTCTTTTAGCGGACAATGTGATAAGATCCCTTTCTTACGGCCACGCCAATCGCTACAAATTCCAGATGAGGCACAAAAACAGAAGGTGCTTCAACGGATATCAAGTGCTCCTTTAAGTGGGCTCTCCTCCACATCAACTTCAACATCACAAATACTCCAGTCCTCAAAGGTGTCACACCAATCGCACTTGCTTCCTCACAGCTCCCAAATCTCCAGCTGCCCGTCTGAGTATGAGGTAGAACAGATGGTTGAGTCTGCAGAGCTGTTTACTCATACTATAGCCTGGGAATCAGAGGTCGACTCCAGCGCTTCTGTGAATCCAGACGAGGAAATGATCTGCACTGATGCCCAGAATCTTTATGAGTCGGATCCAGGACCAGACGCAGAAGGTTCTGACCATAATGTAGACCCTCATTCCCAAACTGTAACTCCTGTTGGTGGAGACAATGAGGAAGACGATGATGAGACTCAAATACCTGATTGGAGCGACAACTTTAGTTTTTTGTCAGGGCAGGAACAGGTTGGCTCTGAGGACGACGGGTGTGATAACGCACAGGGTGATGATGATGAGGTTGGAGATCCCACTTACTGTCAACCCACAGTCAGCCAAGAGATGAGGTCAGCAGAGGAGGTGGAGGAAGATGCTAGTGATGACGAGGTCAGGTTGCGCCTTCCTGGACAGAGACGTAGTACTGGAAGCACGTCAACAACTGCATCCTCAAACACAACTCTGCCTCTCACCACAAGTCGTGGTGGCTCTTCAGGTCGCATGGGTGCTAAGCCTTGCATAGCCTGGGCATTTTTTCAGATTGATAAAGATGACCCAACTCGTGTTATCTGTAACATTTGTCAGCAAAAGCTAAGTAGAGGCCAAAAAATACATAGTTTGAGTACTTCATGCATGAACCGGCACATGGACATGAAGCATAAGTTGCAGTGGGAAGCTCAGTGTGCTACAATGCGGCCTAGCCGGCCGGGCCATCCGCCGTCTGCCATATCTTGTGCATCCGCGGCCTCTTCATCCTCTGTGACTGGGGGGACAGCAGTCACACCTGTTTTGGGGCGCAGACCTGCCACCTCTTTACCTGCAACAGCCAGCGTGATTGGCAGGTCATCATTTTCTTTGGAGGTGGTAACACCAGCTGATGTTGAGCGCTGTCCGATATCGATAGCACCACCTTTGGATCAAGGCAACCTAACATGTCCGCCTGCATCTTCCTCACAGACCGGCAGTTTGCCGGGGACACCCTTATCAACCCCGTCTAAGCACAATAGCCAGCCCTCGGTCCCTCAGATGTGGACAAGTAAAAGACCATTTCCTCCAAGCCATGAGAAAGCTAAGAGGTTGAATTTCACCATCTGCAAGCTCTTGGCTACAGAAATGCTGCCTTTCCGCCTGGTGGACACAGAGGATTTTCGAGACCTTATGTCCGTCGCAGTGCCCCAGTACCAGATGCCCAGTCGGCACTACTTCTCAAAGAAAGGTGTGCCTGCGCTCCACCAGCATGTCGCACACAACATCACCGCTTCTTTGAGAAACTCTGTGTGTGACAGGCTGCATTTCACCACAGACACTTGAACGAGTAGGCATGGACAGGGGCGTTACATGTCGCTGACTGGGCACTGGGTAACTATGGTGACAGCAGGACAAGGGGCTGCTGTCCAAGTCTTGCCGTCCCCACGAGTTGTGCGTCAATCCTCTTTACAGCAAAATCCTCTATACAGCAAAATAAGACTTTGCCAGCAATGAATAACCTTGTAAGCCCTCAGAATCCTCCTGGATGGAGAAAGAAGAATGTTGTGAAGAAAAAACGGAGAGTGGTGGTCATGGGGGATTCCCTGTTAAGAGGAACAGAGGCCGCTATCTGCAGACCAGACATAACCTCAAGAGAAATGTGCTGTCTTCCAGGAGCAAAAATTAAAGATGTGTCTGACAGGATATCAAGACTCTTCAGACCTACAGATCACTACCCATTCCTGCTAATACATGTGGGGACAAATGACACCGCAGGAAAGGACCTGGAAACCATCTGCAGTGACTTTGAAGACTTAGGCAAGAAAGTGAAAGAATTGGGAGCGCAGGTGGTCTTCTCATCCATCCTCCCATTGGATGGCCATGGAACAATGAGGTGGAATAAGATTCTACAGGTGAACAACTGGCTACGTCGATGGTGCCATCAACAAGGATTTGGATTTCTGGATCACGGAATGAATTACCTATACGATGGACTACTTGCTAGAGATGGGGTGCACCTTACGAAGACTGGAAAACATGTATTTGGAAGTCGCCTTGCTACACTCATCAGAAGAGCTTTAAACTAGAACAATGTGGGAAGGGAAGCAAAAGGCCAGAAAAAGCCATACAGCTGACAAATACTATTGAGATCTCTGCTACTGGAAGTGGAAAAGAAGAACAAAGACAAAAAAATCTAAATAATAAAAATATGGGAGGAAGAGAAACCAATCACAAACTAAAATGTTTTTATACAAATGCACAAAGCATGGGCAACAAACAAGGAGAATTGGAACTACTAATGCAGGAAAAGGAATATGATGTCATTGGAATCACTGAAACTTGGTGGGACGATACACATGATTGGAATAAAAGGCTAAAAGGATACAACTTATTTGCAAGAAACAGACTTGATAAACGAGGAGGAGTTGTTGCATTGTATGTTAGAAAAGCGTATATCTGCACAGAGATTGAAGCTTCAGAGACTGGGAGTTCTGTGGAAACTGTTTGGGTAAGAATACAAGGAGAGAACAACGAAAAGGACACCATTGTAGGCATTTACTACAGGCCACCTGGGCAAGCTGAAGATATGGATGAACTCTTTATGTATCAAATGACCAAGTTCTCCAAAAAATATGACGTAGTGGTCATGGGAGATTTCAACTATCCAGACATTTGTTGGGAATCTCTCTCAAGTAAAACTAACAGGTCAAGCAAATTCTTATCCTCTCTTGCTGACAACTTTATCTTCCAAAAGGTAGGGGAGAAAACAAGGGGATCTGCTACTTTGGATCTAATCCTTATAAACAGGGAGGAAATGGTTGAGGAGGTAAAGGTGGCTGGGACCCTAGGAGGCAGCGATCATGCTATTATAGAATTTTGGATAACTAGAGGAGGAAGACATGTGAAGACTCAAACTTCAAGGTTAGATTTTAGAAAGGCAGATTTTAAGAGACTCAGAAAGCGAATAGGAGGGATCCAATGGCTGGATATCCTTAAGGACAAAAATGTCCAGGAAGGATGGGAAATTTTTAAAAATGAGATTCTCAAAGCACAATCGTTAACAATCCCGAAAAGTAGGAAGAATGGGAAGCATTTAAGGAAACCAGGATGGATGAACACAGAACTTAAACACATGCTAAAAAGAAAGAAAGAAATGTTTATTAAATGGAAAGAGGGAGGCATATCTAAAGAAGATTATAATGCAGTCTGCAGATCCTGCAGGGCACGTATCAGGTTAGCCAAAGCTGACAATGAATTAAGGCTTGCAAGAGATGTCAAAAGCAATAAAAAAGGATTTTGGGGGTATGTCAAAAGTAAAAGAAAAGTCAAAGATGCTATAGGATTTTTACAGGATGAAAATGGAGAAATGGTAAGAGAGGATGTTGAGAAGGCCGAACTTTTTAATTCCTATTTTGCATCTGTTTTCTCTCAGAAAGAAAATGTAACATCAACTGATCTTCACTGTCCTTTTAAAGGAATAGAGGAATCCAAGTTATCTGTAAACAGAAAGATTGTGAGGGAATATTAAGCTAACATAAATGAGTTCAAGTCTCCAGGTCCAGATGAATTACACCCCAGAGTACTGAAGGAGATCGTAGAAGAAATTTTAGAACCACTTTCCATAATCTTTGAAAATTCTTGGAGAACAGGAGAAGTCCCAGAAGACTGGAGAAGAGCAAATGTTGTTCCTATCTTCAAAAAGGGGAAGAAGGTGGACCCAGGGAACTATAGGCCGGTGAGTCTGACTTCTATACCAGGAAAGATCTTTGAACAAATTATTAAACAACATGTATGTAAGTACATGGATAAGAATGAAGTGATTAACCAGAGTCAGCATGGGTTTGTAACTAACAAGTCATGTCAGACTAACTTAATTTCCTTCTATGACAGAATCACTGACTGGGTGGATCAGGGAAATGCTGTAGATATAGTATATCTTGACTTCAGCAAAGCATTTGACAAAGTATCTCACACCATCCTTATTGAAAAAATGACCAAGTATGCAATGGACCAGGCAACTGTTAGGTGGATTCATAACTGGCTTAGTGATCGGACTCAAAGGGTGGTTGTAAATGGCTTCACATCCAGCTGGATGAATGTCTCAAGTGGGGTACCACAGGGCTCCGTCCTGGGACCTGTATTGTTCAACATCTTTATCAATGATTTAGATGAAGGAATTGAGGGTAAACTGATTAAATTTGCTGATGACACAAAGCTAGGAGGGATAGCTAATACTAGAGAAGAGAGAGAGAGGATTCAAAAAGACCTAAATAAACTGGAGCAGTGGGCAGCAACCAACAGAATGGTTTTTAACAGGGAAAAATGCAAAGTACTACATCTGGGCAATAAAAATGAAAAAAGCATATGCAGAATGGGAGGAATAGAGCTAAGCAACAGTACATGTGAAAAAGACTTAGGTATACTAATAGATCATAGACTGAACATGAGTCAACAGTGTGATGCAGCAGCAAAAAAGGCAAATACAATTCTGGGATGTATTAACAGAAGCATACAGTCTAGATCACGTGAAGTCATTATCGGTCTTTACTCCTCTTTGGTCAGACCTCATCTGGAATACTGTGTACAGTTTTGGGCACCACATTTTAAAAAAGACATAGACAAACTGGAGCAAGTTCAGAGAAGAGCGACCAGAATGGTGACTGGTCTGCAAACCATGTCCTATGAGGAACGGTTGCAGGATTTGGGAATGTTTAGCTTGCAAAAAAGAAGACTGAGAGGAGACTTAATAGCTGTCTACAAATATGTCAAGGGCTGTCACATTGTAGAAGGATCATCTTTATTCTCATTTGCACAAGGAAAGACTAGAAGCAATGGGATGAAACTAAATGGGAGGAGACACAGATTAGATATTAGAAAAAACTTTTTGACAGTTAGGGTGATTAATGAGTGGAACAGGCTGCCACGAGAGGTGGTGAGTTCCCCTTCAATGGACGTCTTCAAACAGAGGCTGG
The DNA here is from genome assembly GCF_046119375.1 of Phyllobates terribilis. Taxonomy (NCBI): domain Eukaryota; kingdom Metazoa; phylum Chordata; class Amphibia; order Anura; family Dendrobatidae; genus Phyllobates; species Phyllobates terribilis. Next base: position 63,580,406 of record NW_027362764.1, on the reverse strand, counting down.
ACAGACATCTGTCTGAGATGATCTAGTGAATCCTGCTTTGAGCAGGGGGTTGGACCAGATGACCCAGGAGGTCCCTTCCAACTCTACCATTCTATGATTCTATGATTCTATGATTCTATGTCAAAGTTCCTCCACTGCTTCTGCCTCCTCAACCTCCTCTCGGTCTTCCACCTGCACCCAAAGCCTGTCTGGTCATGCCACAAGCTTTCTAACTGCGCAGAAGGGATCCTGCACACCTCCTTACTATGCTGGCAGTGGGGCTCAATGTCATCAGGCGGTTTTTACTTTGAAATGTCTGGGAAATGTGAGTCACACAGCTGAGGAGTTGTGGTCAGCTCTGGAGAACCAATTTCATGAATGGTTGTCTCCACTGGACCTGAAACCAGGGAAGGCCGTGTGCGACAATGCTGCAAACCTGGGTGCGGCCCTTCGCCGGGGCAATGTCACACACGTGCCTTGTATGGCTCACGTGTTGAACCTGGTTGTCCAGCAATTTTTAGCCCACTATCCCAGACTAGATGGCCTTCTGCAGAGGGCACGGTCGCTGTGTGCTCACTTCCGCCGTTCGCATCCCGCAGCTCAGCGACTTACATCTCTACAGAAGTCGTTGGGCCTGCCACTTCACCGGCTAAAATGCGATGTGCCTACCCGGTGGAATTCAACTCTGCACATGTTGCAGCGACTGTGGCAGCACCGACAAGCCCTGGTGCAATACGTTCTGACGTATAGCCTGGGCCAACGAGATCCGGAGGTGGGGCAAATCACGCTGGAGGAGTGGTCTCAGATCAGGGACCTATGCACCCTTCTGCACAGTTTTGAAATGGCGACGAAGATGTTTAGTGCTGACGATGCCATTATCAGCATGACTATTCCGGTGATTTACATGCTGGAGCACATGTTAAACAGAATTCGGAGTCAGGTGGTGGCACAAGAGGAGGTGGAGGAAGTAGAGGAGGAGGAGTTGTATGCGGAAGGGCTAACATCTGCAAGGTCCAGACGGTTGGCAGCACCAAGGCGGCAGGCATGTGAGGGTGGGGGAGATGGTTTTACCAGGGCGCATGGTAGCAGCCAAACTAGTGAGGAAGGTGCAGGAGCCCAGGAAGAAGTGGAGGACGAACTGATGGAAGACTCATCAGATGAGGGAGACCTTGATCACATTTCTGTTGTGCGAGGTTGGGGGGAGAGGACAGAGGAAGGAAGCATGATTGTTACCTCGCCACCAACACAACAGGGACTTGGTGCTCCTGGATGCGCAACACACATGAGTGCCTTCTTGCTGCACTACCTGCAACATGACCCTCGAATTGTGAGAATTAGAAATAATCCTGACTACTGGGTTGCCACACTGTTAGATCCCCGATACAAAAGTAAAATTTGCAGAAATTATTCCTGCCATAGAAAGGGATGCACGCATGCAGGAGTATCAGCAGAGACTGTTGCAGAATCTTACATGTGCTTTTCCACAAAACACCAGTGGTGCACGTAGTGAATCTCATAGTTCCAACTTGCCAACCGTGGGACCGTCAAGTGTTCAGCACTCAAACCGTAACAGAACCACAGTATCTGCTGGTAACATCAATTTTGCGGAATCATTTCACCACTTTTTTAGCCCATCCTTTGCAAGGCCACAGGAGACAAGAAGTCTGACACATAGTCAACGCCTAGAGACGATGGTACAGGAGTATCTCCAAGTAAACATTGAAGCCATGACTGTGTCACTGGACCCTTGCTCTTTTTGGGCTTCCAATCTGGATAAATGGCCGGAGCTAGCCACTTACGCCTTGGAGATCTTGTCATGCCCCGCAGCCAGCGTTCTGTCTGAACGTGTGTTCAGCGCTGCTGGTGGTGTGCTGACAGATAAGCGCACGCGGCTCTCCACTGATAATGTAGACAGACTCACGTTCATAAAGATGAACAAATCATGGATCCGAAAAGACTTTTCTACCCCTGTGTCATCCTGGGGAGAGTAAAAGCTTGATGATTGGTTAAAATCACCCTACCAACCGTTTTAAGCTTTCAAATTACTAATCATGTTTATCTGTATCTTGACTGGAAAATAATTTGGGCTTTGTAGCAGTGTGCAGCACTGATCCTATTAGGCCATCTATACTAAGCTCCACCAGATTTAAAATTACTAATCATGTTTATCTGTATCTTGACTGGAAAATAATTTGGGCTTTGTAGCAGTGTGCAGCACTGATTCTATTAGGCCATCTATACTAAGCTCCACCAGATTTAAAATTAATAATAATTTTTAGCTGCATCTAGCCCGGAAAATAATTTTGGGGCTCCGAGATGCGCAAGACACATAAGTGCCTTCTTGCTGCACTACCTGCAACATGACCCTCATATTGTCAGAATTCGAAGTAATCATGACTACTGGGTTGCCACACTCTTAGATCCCCCAAACTTTTCGATCAACCTTTTCATTTTAATAAAGACCAAAAAAATGGTCATTTTTGAAATTATAAGCATTAGCAGGTTATTAGAAACTGAAATCAAACAATTTTCAACTCAAAACTTTATTCTAGGTGATGTTACATTTTCACATAGGACCCCTTGTTCGAAAGGAGCTTCTGAACTCTCTCGTCCATTGAATTTGTCAGGTTTTGGATGGTTTCTGCTTCAATTGTTTTGCATGAGGACAGAATACCCTCCCAGAGCTGTTGCTTAGATGTGAACTGCCTCCCGCCATCATAGACACTCCTTTTGATGATGCTCCAGAGGTTCTGAATGGGGTAGAGGTCAGGGGAGCATGGGGGTCACACCATAAGTTTGTCCCCTTTTATGCCCATATCAGCCAGAGATGCAGATGTTTTATGTGCAGCATGAGATGGTGCATTATCATGCAAAAAAATGATCTTGCTGTGAAATACACGGTTCTTCTTCTTGAACCAAGGCAGGAAGTGCTGTTTGAGAAAATCCACATACATTATGGAGTTCATCTTTAGCGCCTTCAGGGATCCTAAAGGGGCCGACAATCTCTCTCCCCATGATTCCAGCCCAAAACATTACTCCACCTCCTCCTTGTTGGCGCTGTAGCCGTGTTTGCGTGGGGTGTCCATCAACCAGCCATCCTCTACTCCATCCATCTGGACCATCGAGCGCTGCACGGCACTCATCCGTGAACAAAACAGTTTTGAAATCAGTCTTCATGTAATGTTTGGCCCACTGGAGCCGTTTCTGCTTGTGTGAAGTGGATAGAGGAGGTCGACAGGATGGCGTATGCACAGCTGCAAACCTCTGAAGGACCCTGCATCTTGTTGTTCGGGGGACGTTGGAGGCACCAGCAGCTTCAAAAACTTGTCTGCTGCTATGACAAGGCTTTTTTGCCGCTGCTCTTTTAACCTGACGTAATTGCCTGTAGGAAAGAGTCCTCAATTTGCCCTTATCAGCACGCACACGTGTGTACTGTGAATCAGCTACATACTTCTTGATTGCCAAGACACTTCATCCTGATCATCGCACAATGTTGATTGTAGTGATGCCTTGACCTAAACACTCCACAATTTGTTGCTTCTCAGCAGCCGACACATCCTTTTTCTTTCCCATTTTGGCAGAAAATGTAGGCTGCTTAATAATGTGGGACAGCCTTCTTAAGTAGTCTTGCCTTTCATTGGACACATCTGCCAAACTAATTAGCACAGGTGTCTGCAATTGCTTACAGTGATATAAAGAGCCCTGACACACATCACCATCAATGAGTTTAACTGACAAACAAACAAATTCTTCCCTTATCACTCCTAAACACTTTTTGCATAATAATTTGGAACACAGTGTACATGTGCTTTTCCACAAAACACCAGTGGTTCACGTAGTGAATCTTACAGTTCTAACTTGCCAACCGTGGTCTGTATGGAGTTGTTCAATAAAGGGCCCAAAATTAAGATAACATAGATGGGAGAGGTCTCTATGAATAGGAATTCCTAAGTATTTGATACCCTGTGAGGGCCAGGCAAAGGGAAAGTTGGACTGGATGGAATCCTATATGGATTTCGGGAGGGAGACATCGAGGGCCTCAGACTTCGCTGCATTGATTTTAAAATTTGACCATGTAACAAAGTGATCTATTTCAGCCATAACAGCATGGATGGATATATGTGATTGAGTGATATATACTAGGACATCATCAGCAAATAGAGAGCACTTGTACTCGGTGCCTCCCACCTCAATCCACCTAATATTGGGGTTATGGCGAATTGATGAGAGCAGGTGCTCCGTCACTAGGATGTATAAGAGAGGGGACAGAGGACATCCCTGCCTTGTCCCATTGGTGATTGTGAAAGGTGATGAAAATGTTCTGATGCACCCCCTGGGCCTTGGGACACCCGGAGCCGGACCCTTTTTGGTGGATGCTGGTGGTTGTAGTCTTCGTGGCGGCGACCCGGTTCCGTGGCTCAGGGCAGTCAAACCAGTGGCGGAACTATTTATGTGGTTTTGATGTTTAAATGTCCGACTACGCCACCCGTGGATTGCGGTCAGAGTGAACCGCCGCTGCAGGGCAGACCGCTGAGGCTGGTGTTGTGGGTGCAGCAGAGCGTAGCATAACTCCCCACGGGAGGAGTATAGCCTCAGGGCAGTGTATGCGGAGGATGGAGGTGATGGTGCAGGGCAGCAGCAGTAACGACACGGAGTCAGTGATGCAGTCCAGGGCCTTTACTCACAGTTCTTATTATCCAGACCACGTCTGCAGGTAACGGCTGCCCACGTCGTACTGTGCTCACCAGGTGAGGGGCTCAGACAACTCCCAGATAACTTTGGAGCGCTTCACAGGACCCCCTTTGTGTGTCCTTTGTCTGGCCTTTCTTACCAACCCTTCTGTCCGGCTGCCTCGGGCCTCCTCTTGGTAAACTTGGCGCCAGTTTCCCTGACCCTATGTGGTGCCTTCCTAGCGGGTGTAGCGAGGGGCTGCGCCACATAAAATGTCACAGCCTCCGGTTTCTAGCTGAGGGTCGTTTCCTGCCTCCACTAGTTTCGGGGACCGGTCTCCCCCTTTGGCCTGACCCCTCCACGCAGGTGGATTCGGGCGTGCGGTGGCGACTCGCCCGTCCGCACCCCTGGGATCCCTTCATTCCTCGTTCCTGGAGCCTTCTCCGCTCCTCTTCCTTCCTTCTCCCTCTTCCAGGCCTGGGCCTCTGTTACTAGGCCCGCCTCCGGAGCAGAGCTCATGCAGAGCCCCTGCTCCCTGCCACTTCTGCTCAGACTTCTCTGCACTGAACTAAGATGGTGCCCACCTTTTATACTCCCTTCTCAATGCACCCAGGAACTGCTTCCTCCCTGCTCCTGCACTACAGGGTTCCCCTTCCTCAGTGTTCCCTCCCCCCACTCCAGCCAGGGACAGGGACTGTCGTGCCCATCTCAGAGGCATATTGGTCGCCCTGCCCCACGGCAATGTGGTGTAATGCATGCAGGTGTCGGGTCCTGATCCACACTCCATCCTTACCTGAGAGTGAGATATCACACCTCTGGGTCAGGTGCAATACCTCTGTAGCAACCGAGCCCTCAGGGTGCTACAGTTCCATTTATCTTCAGCCTAGGTGACTTATTGTGATACAGGGCCGTGATTTTGGCTATAAAAGGGTCCCCTAGACCCCTACCCCAAGCTTTTTAAGAGAATCATATATGGCGTGCCAGGAGACTCTATGGAATGCTTTCTCAGCATCCAACGAGAGTATCTAATTACAAATTTTTAACTGCATCTAGCCCAGGAAATACTTTGTGCCTAGTAGCAGTGTCTGCTAGTCAGCGGATTATCCCGGCTGTTAAGCAAGCTACACCACCTGTAGTTTGGACACTTAATTTTTTCAAAGGAAATGCTTCGGGACCACGGGATACTCAGTGAAGAGCATCAGGAGGCACACCAAGGCATAGGGGCTGGGACTGGCAGTAGGATGCCTTGCGGTGGACAGCCGAGCTCGATCCTTATAAAAGCTTTTTAACTGCAGCAGCTTTAGTGGACGCTACTGGAGCTGGAATTACGCGGCTGCTGGCATGAGACTTGCCCTCCAATAGATCCTTGTAAATGGATTTAAAGTGTATTCATTCAAATTAGAGAGACAATTTAAATTAAAAAGCTTAGAGCTGCCTCCACCACAGGGGGGCTCGCTCGACCCACCAGCGGACAGGCACCAGTATTGGGAGAGGGGGGCTGGCCGTCAGGGTTCACCGCGGCTCTGGCACAAACCCGGCGACACGGAGGTGGCACGGGCAGGAGCGGACTGAACGTGTCGGCTTCTCACTTTTTGGATTTTAGAAGGGCATGACATGCCTATATCTGTGTCTCCCCCTCCTTTTACTCCTCCACCTCTTTTCTTTTCGCATGACTATATGCACTTGTCACTTTTCCATGTGTTAGTTGTGTCTTCTGAGCAGTTTGTCAGCTTTTGGACACCTTTGAAGGTGTTTTCTATGTGTTTCTATGTGTTTTTGTTTGCCTGCCATTGGTTTTAACGGTGTTCGAAGGTGTTCGACGAACAGTTCGACGAACAGTTCGGCGAACACACGGGTGTTCGACGAACTGAACCGAACTCGAACACTACGGGGGTGGCTCAACACTAGTTAGCACAGATCATCAATATATGATTGCTAGGGATCACCTTTCTGGTCTCCTCACAGTTCAATAGTAAAAACAGCGGCTGAACGCTCGGCAGCTGCTTAGTACCAGACACCGCGACGCCATATGCGTGTGGCTGCGCCTGGTAATGCAGCTCAGCCTGTTCAAGTGAATGGTGTAGAGGTGGAGGAGTTCCAATGCAATGGCTCCGCCCCTTTGATCTGCTGATTGTGGAGGTCCCGACTAGAGATTGGTGAATTATTTTCAAATTTAAATTCGCCAGCTTGACCAAATTTTACCAGGAAAGCTGAGAATCGATTGACCGTGACACTCTAGAGTCTCCAAATACGTCACGTGTGATGATTTTCAGCAGCACTATAGCTACACTGCTCAAGCAAGAAACAGCTGCCAGCCCTGGCCCTGCCTCACAGATACAGTGACTCTCCTGCCTCACAGATACAGTGACTCTCCTGCCTCACAGACACAGTGACTCTCCTGCCTCACAGACACAGTGACTCTGCTGCCTCACAGACACAGTGACTCTCCTGCCTCACAGACACAGTGACTCTCCTGCCTCACAGACACAGTGACTCTCCTGCCTCAGAGACGCAGTGACTCTCCTGCCTCACAGACACAGTGACTCTGCTGCCTCACAGACACAGTGACTCTCCTGCCTCACAGACACAGTGACTCTCCTGCCTCACAGACACAGTGACTCTGCTGCCTCACAAACACAGTGACTCTGCTGCCTCACAGACACAGTGACTCTCCTGCCTCACAGATACAGTGACTCTGCTGCCTCACAGACACAGTGACTCTCCTGCCTCACAGACACAGTGACTCTCCTGCCTCACAGACACAGTGACTCTGCTGCCTCACAAACACAGTGACTCTGCTGCCTCACAGACACAGTGACTCTCCTGCCTCACAGATACAGTGACTCTCCTGCCTCACAGATACAGTGACTCTCCTGCCTCACAGACACAGTAACTCTCCTGCCTCACAGACACAGTGACTCTGCTGCCTCACAGACACAGTGACTCTCCTGCCTCACAGACACAGTGACTCTCCTGCCTCACACACACAGTGACTCTCCTGCCTCACAGACACAGTGACTCTCCTGCCTCACAGACACAGTGACTCTGCTGCCTCACAGACACAGTGACTCTCCTGCCTCACAGACACAGTGACTCTCCTGCCTCACAGACACAGTGACTCTCCTGCCTCACAGACACAGTGACTCTCCTGCCTCACAGACGCAGTGACTCTCCTGCCTCAGAGACGCAGTGACTCTCCTGCCTCACAGACACAGTGACTCTCCTGCCTCACAGACACAGTGACTCTCCTGCCTCACAGACACAGTGACTCTCCTGCCTCACAGACACAGTGACTCTCCTGCCTCACAGACGCAGTGACTCTCCTGCCTCAGAGACGCAGTGACTCTCCTGCCTCACAGACGCAGTGACTCTCCTGCCTCACAGACACAGTGACTCTCCTGCCTCACAGACACAGTGACTCTCCTGCCTCACAGACACAGTGACTCTCCTGCCTCACAGACGCAGTGACTCTCCTGCCTCACAGACACAGTGACTCTCCTGCCTCACAGACATAGTGACTCTCCTGCCTCACAGACACAGTGACTCTCCTGCCTCACAGACACAGTGACTCTCCTGCCTCACAGACACAGTGACTCTACTGCCTCACAGACACAGTGACTCTCATGCCTCACAGACACAGTGACTATCCTGCCTCACAGACACAGTGACTCTCCTGCCTCACAGACACAGTGACTCTCCTGCCTCACAGACGCAGTGATTCTCCTGCCTCAGAGACGCAGTGACTCTCCTGCCTCACAGACACAGTGACTCTCCTGCCTCACATACACAGTGACTCTCCTGCCTCACAGACACAGTGACTCTCCTGCCTCACAGACGCAGTGACTCTCCTGCCTCACAGACACAGTGACTCTCCTGCCTCACAGACACAGTGACTCTCCTGCCTCACAGACACAGTGACTCTCCTGCCTCACAGACACAGTGACTCTACTGCCTCACAGACACAGTGACTCTCATGCCTCACAGACACAGTGACTCTCCTGCCTCACAGACACAGTGGACTCTCCTGCCTCACAGACACAATGACTCTCCTGCCTCACAGACACCGTGACTCTCCTGCCTCACAGACACCGTGACTCTCCTGCCTCACAGACACAGTGACTCTACTGCCTCACAGACACAGTGACTCTCATGCCTCACAGAGACAGTGACTTTACTGTCTCTTTCTATCTCTCTTAATCTATTAAATTATCTATTATCGCTCTATTAAAGGGAATCTGTCACCCCCTGGGACCTATCAGACCACTAATAAAAAGCAATTTCACAGCCACAAGACCACTAATATGGGACACACAGGTAAGTATAGATTCACATTTCTATCACCTGTATGCCCATATTAAAGGTCTGAGGTCCCAGGGGGTGACAGATTTCCTTTAAATCTGTCTAATTCTCTTTTCCTCATTGCTGTCAAACACTATCTGTAGAGTTTCTTCAATTTTTTGGGGGCTTTCTCTCCCTATTTTTATTGCTGAGCTTTAAGCCCTGATATTCTTTCACTATCTATCATAACAAAACTCATGCTGCATTTCCTGCTTAAGCTTTTATACTGGCTATGATTGTTCCTCCTGATTAACTGTGCTATACCATGTGATGTGAAAGCCGCAAGGCATCATGGGAAAGAATGCTCGGCCAAGAGTGAGATCACCTGATCCCTCTCTGGCTGATTCAATCTTCTGCAATGTGTAAAATGGCAATGTCCATTTTATGGCATCACACATTGTTCAAGTTGGCTGAAATCAGTGAGTTCATAAAAACTTTAGTCCCAACTCATCATATTGAACAGTACAGGTCTGTCCTAGGATAGGCCATCGATTTAAAGGGCATCTGTCACCAAATTTTTGCTACCCCATCTGAGAGCGGCATGATGTAGGAGCTGAGTAGCCGATCCAGTGGTGTATCACTTACTGGGCTGCTTGCTGCAGTTGTATTTAGAAACTGTTGCAGATATAACAGTTCTCTGAATACTGAGCTCTGTATAACCACGCCCACTCTATTGATTGGTTTCTTTCTGTGTCCACAGTGCATACACAGAAAGCTGCAGTGGTGGGGGCATGGTTAGACTACCTGGTAGCAGGTTTACTAGTCCTTTAATGATAATCTCCTGCTGATAAAACACTGATTTTATAAAAACTACACTAAGCAATCCAGTAAGTGATACATCACTGGAATCAGGGTCTCTGCCCCTACACACAGCTGCTCTCAGATTTAGATTTCCTTTAAAGTCCCGGATATAGTCTGATATTAACAGAGGTGAAATTACTTTTGTAGTTCTATCATAGTTTATACTCCAGTCACATCCAAAGCTGCATTCGCTTCCCAATTAGCTTTCAGATTACATGATTATTGCAGTGCTGATCTGTGATGGAGGTGCGATCTACAGACCGAACCTTATAAAGTAGTCTAATGTAGAAGAAGGTTATACTGTCCAGAGTTTGCTGCAGCTTCGAATGTGACTAGAGTATAGAATGTGACACAATCATAGACTTCAATGGGAAGAAAAAGTGATCAAAACTGCATCAAGTGTAGTTTCTGACTTTCCTACTTTGAGCCGGTGACAAACTTGGATCCACGAGCTGAGAAAAACCACAAGATTGAGACGTTCCGAGCCAAGGCCGAAAATAAAAGTTTTTGTTTTCTGTTATGTAAATAAATTAGTAATCTTTAAATAAACACATTCATATCGTTCCGTCCGAGATAATCAATCCCTCATTGCACCGCTCAGATCATCTCATTACATAGACGGTATCTGGAGCCAGCAGCTGGCAGCCTGGCCACGTGAGCCGATCGCTATCCTCCCGCGTCTGCATCACAATGTTATTCATGAGAGTCAACAGCTCGGCGGATCTCGTTACAGCTCCGCTGACAGTTTCCTGGACATCGCTCCTGCTTTGCAATTACAAGATTGTAAACTCCCAGATCGTGGTTTAGAAAAACACCGCAAATTAGGAAATCAAAGGTCGTTATCAACTGGAAATGGAAAAAATGTGACTTCATGGAAGAATAAATTCAAACATCTCAAACTACAGCTCCACTTCTTTAATCTGGAATTTGTAGGATTTGAAAAGTGCCGGATTATCAGATTTTGGATTATGGAATGACGGATAAAAGGAATTTCACTGTAAATAGATGATGAGTAATAATTTGAATTTATTTTTTTTTTAAACAAAGGAATTTCTTGTTTACTTTTCTGTTTCTGGAATCGTAACATTTTTGTATTATATACACACAGAGCTGCACAAATATTTTACAACTTTTGGCATTTTCATTGAAGTTTTTCCCAACTTTGACAAAATGAGTACAACCACAGCGGGATGAGGGCACGGCAGGGATCGTGACTAGGGATGTGCGGACCCGTGGACGTTCAAGGTTCATCGGGTTTGGCCGAACTTTATTCCAAAATTTGGTTCGGGAACGAGAACTTGAACCCGAAACCCTATAAAAGTCAATGGGGATCTGAACTTTGGTGCTGTAAAATGGCTGAGAGATGGTCGTAGTAAGGGAGGGGGCTGCAAAAGGAAGCAAAATTGGAATAAAAGCAGGTCAATTGCCCTTCAAACAAATGTGGATAGGGAAATTAATTAAAATAACATAGAATGAAAAAATAAAATAAATAATAATCTCGAACCAGGAGGCGGGGGTCCAAGTGAAGGAGTGGAGCAGTGCCTTGCATGTAGTTTACTATACTGTATTTTTTTAATAATAAATGGGTAAATCAGAGAATGTGTCAGGGAGTCTTTATTCAAATAAACTTTTTTTTCCTGTGTGTGTCATTTTAATTTTCATTACAGGGTTAGTAATGGGGGTGTCTGATAGACACCTCTCCATTACTAACCCATGGGTTTGATGCCAACTGACATTACAAAGCTGACATCAACCCCATAAACCATTACCCCAATTGCCACTGCACCAGGGCAATCGGGACGAGTCGAGGCTAAGCACCAAAATTGGCACATCTAATGGATGTGCCATTTCTGGTGCAGCTGAGAGCTAGTCTTATTGGGGTGGGAAGGGGCCAATATCCATAGACCTTCCCTGTCTATTAAGATCAGCTCCAACTGTCTGCTTTGCCTTAGTTGGCTATTAAAAATATGGGAGACTCCATGTAATTTTTTTTGGCTCCCCCCATTTTTAATAACCAGCAAAGGCAAAACAAACAGCTGGGGGCTGATACTAATAGGCTGGGAAGATCTATATATATAAGACCAGCTCACAGCTGTCTTCTTTCCCTTGGCTGGTTATTAAAAATAAGAGGACCCCATATTGGTTTTAATTATTTCTTTATTTCTTTTACACTGTTAATCACTTGAGCAGTCTCTATGCTAGTCAGAGCACAATGGCGGCGCCACCCGTGATCCGGTGATTATACAAGCTAGGCCGTGACCGGCCAATCACAGCCATGCCAATTCTTGACATGGCTTTGATGGCTGCGGAAGTGCCCACAGGCTAAAAGCTTGTTGATTGGCTGCGCTGCAGCCTTTCAACAAGCTTTATTAAGCATCCGAACACCGAACAGAAGCACAGACTTCTCACGGATTTCCACGAGAAGTCAGTGTCCGGAGTTCAGCATCGCTCATCCGTAATCGTGACGCCACAGCTCGTCTAACTCATGACAGGCTGAGTTGTTTCTTATGTCCGAAATCTTATTCTTGAGTGGCACGCAAACGTGAACGCCACTTCTCCGACGGTCCTGATTCATGAACGTCTGACTCCAACACGCTCCCTCATCAAGACAACTATGAAAATGATCGATCTTGATGAATCAGGGTTTTATTGTATTGAAAGTAATTATAGAATTTTTCAGATAATTTCCCTTCATTCCTGACACTGGTAGAAGTGGTGAAGTCTGATCATCCTAATAAATCTTCCATTAGTGACAGTCACCCGTGGGACCCCATTGTAGAGATCTATCTGCTCTTGTGACCCCAGCGTCATCATTAAGGTGCGTCCACACATTGTCGACCCCATTTACAATATGCACATTTTCTGGGAAGATTAATGTCTGCGTCTTGCTGTAAAAACATGGCTGATTGTGTGACAGATCGTCTCAAGGTCGACATGTTGGGATAATAATCCTTCTCTGTCACCACTTCCTTCCCTTTAGCTCTGTCGTACGATTTCACGATACGTTATCTAGATATTTCTCAAACCTTCTAAATAGTTTTATCCGCTTCAAACAATTAGGTGTAAAGGTCAGACATCTAGACAATACTCGGCATGTCAAGAAAGAAAATGTACAAAAAGTGCACCATGGCTTGTACCTATACACACTATACTATACCCGTAATCCAGTATTATACTACTAAATAATATATAAATCAACAATCACATTGCAGCTCTACAAAAAAAATCGGATAATTTGATGCAATACTGCAAAATAATCTGGGATCTAACAAGATCAGAACCAAAAGATATACAGTACAGACCAAAAGTTTGGACACACCTTCTCATTTAAAGATTTTTCTGTATTTTCATGACTATGAAAATTGTACATTCACACTGAAGGCATCAAAACTATGAATTATCACATGTGGAATTATATACTTAACAAAAAAGTGTGAAACAACTGAAAATATGTCTGATATTCTAGGTTCTTCAAATTAGCCACCTTTTGCTTTGATGACTGCTTTGCACACTCTTGGCATTCTCTTGATGAGCTTCAAAAGGTAGTCACCGGAAATGGTTTTCACTTCACAGGTGTGCCCTGTCAGGTTTAATAAGTGGGATTTCTTGCCTTATAAATGGGGTTGGGACCATCAGTTGTGTTGTGCAGAAGTCTGGTGGATACACAGCTGATAGTTCTACTGAATAGACTGTTAGAATTTGTATTATGGCAAGAAAAGAGCAGCTAAGCAAAGAAAAACGAGTGGCCATCATTACTTTAAGAAATGAAGGTCAGTCAGTGCGAAAAATTGGGAAAACTTTGAAAGTGTCCCCAAGTGCAGTTGCAAAAACCATCAAGCGCTACAAAGAAACTGGCTCACATAAGGACCGCCCCAGGAAAGCAAGACCAAGAGTCACCTCTGCTTCTGAGGATAAGTTTATCCGAGTCACCAGCCTCAGAAATCGCAGGTTAACAGCAGCTCAGATTAGAGACCAGGTCAATGCCAGACAGAGTTCTAGCAGCAGACATATCTCTTCAACAACTGTTAAGAGGAGACTTTGTGCAGCAGGCCTTCATGGTAAAATAGCTGCTAGGAAACCACTGCTAAGGACAGGCAACAAGCAGAAGAGACTTGTTTGGGCTAAAGAACACAAGGAATGGACATTAGACCAGTGGAAATCTGTGCTTTGGTCTGATGAGTCCAAATTTGAGATCTTTGGTTCCAACCACCGTGTCTTTGTGCGACGCAGAAAAGGTGAACGGATGGACTCTACATGCCTGGTTCCCACCGTGAAGCAGGGAGGAGGAGGTGAGATGTTGTGGGGGTGCTTTGCTGGTGACACTGTTGGGGATTTATTCAAAATTGAAGGCATACTGAACCAGCATGGCTACCACAGCATCTTGCAGCGGCATGCTATTCCATCCGATTTGCGGTTAGTTGGACCATCATTTATTTTTCAACAGGACAATGACCCCAAACACACCTCCAGGCTGTGTAAGGGCTATTTCACCAAGAAGGAGAGTGATGGGGTGCTACGCCAGATGACCTGGCCTCCACAGTCACCAGACCTGAACCCAATCAAGATGGTTTGGGGTGAGCTGGACCGCAGAGTGAAGGCAAAAGGGCCAACAAGTGCTAAGCATCTCTGGGAACTCCTTCAAGATTATTGGAAGACCATTTCTGGTGACTACCTCTTGAAGCTCATCAAGAGAATGCCAAGAGTGTGCAAAGCAGTCATCAAAGCAAAAGGTGGCTACTTTGAAGAACCTAGAATATAAGACATATTTTCAGTTGTTTCACACTTTTTTGCTAAGTATATAATTCCACATGTGGTAATTCATAGTTTTGATGCCTTCAGTGTGAATGTACAATTTTCATAGTCATGAAAATACAGAAAAGTCTTTAAATGAGAAGGTGTGTCCAAATTTTTGGTCTGTACTTGTAGACTATAGAAGTAAGCAACCTAATCCACAGGATTGGGGATAACCGACCACTAGGACCCTCAGCTATCCCAATATCATGGCTATGGAAAACCAAGAATGGGGCTTTGCATCCCCATCTTGAATGGAAACAAGGTGGTATGCTCATCCTACGCTCCACTCCACTTGGTTGCTCCATAGAGAATGAATGGAGCAGAGGGACCTTCACCTTATTCAAGACATGTCTACTGAGCCCCGTTCTTGGGATGCAAGAGCCCCATTCTCGAGATTTCAGAGCCCCAATATCAGTATCGCTAGGTGTCCCTATGTAAAGGGGATAACTTGTTTTTTTTTGAGAATGACCCTTGAAAGGAGTATTCTCAAGATTGGAAGTTATATCCACCAATCCGGAGAACGTGGGCTCTAAAGAACCTATGAAAAGAGGGGTGGTCAATCATGCTTGACTCATTCTTAATGGGACCACCGGAGAAAGCTGGACGCTGCGCTTGGCTGATCCTTGGCGCTCCCATAAGAATGAATGGAGAGGCAGTAGGCCTGATCGACCACCGGTTTCACACAGGGCACTTCAGATCCTCGGTTCTTTGGATCAGTTGGAGTCTCGATGGTTGGACCCTGATAACTTGGGAACACCAAGTTTGGAAGCAAACAATAGAACTATTATGGTTAATTATGTTTTTTAGCTGTTCTTAAGATATTGAGCGTTGTCTCCCTAAGAAATTTTTTGATAATAGGGGAATCCCTCTAACCCTCTCCGCTTCCCAATAGGATAGCAACACTGTCTTTTAGTTGGTTTTGATAAATTTTCCCCCAATTCAATTTTGGACATAACGTGCAACTAGATATTGAAGAACAATGAGTGGTCTTACCTTTTCACAAAAAGATCAAATTTGATGCTGTCAGCACTTTCTAACTTCGAGACCATAAATCGTAAACCAAGCGAGAGCTAAAACAGACCAGAAACCTGTAAGGTCAGGATTTTTTATAATGTAAGTGGCATCATCGGCCGTGCTGGGTAGTGAAGACACAGTAATAACATATTTTCTATTAATGAATTAGGTTGAATTCATACATTCATTTTTTCATTCTTTTAATTTCATTCACTTTTAAAAAATAGTCTATATTAAAAATATCCTGCAATTTTCTGTCTGCGACTCCAATGTAAACTCTGTAGACATCTCCGTAGTAACAGACAACAAACAAACTCTGTGTAGTCGGATCCTGCAGTACTTCCCCAATTCTTGCTAATTTTTCAATTTTAGATTAGAGAAAATTAGGGGACATATAGTCTATTTGAACATGGAATCTTTTTGCTGAATTTTTGCAGCAGAATCTGAGTGGAAACCCTAAGTTTTTGAGGCGTTTTGAGAGGTGGAGGAGGAGCGTTTCTGATCAGTTTCCTCTCAGAGGCTATGTGCACACTGAGTCTTTATACTGAGTTTTCAGAGCAGAAACTGAGCAGTACTTCCAAGGTTTTGATGAGTTTTTGCATTTTTGATGAGGATTTGGAGAGTCTCTGCTCAATTTTCACTTCAAAAACCTCTTAAAAATCACTCTATGTGCACATAGCCGAAAAAGGAATAGGACTACTTGCTTTTTACTATGGAGATTCATAGGTCTACATATAAGAGTTGTAGACTCAAAATGGTAACATATTTGCAATAAATATTTTTTGCAAAGTAACTTAAATTTTCAAATGAGATGCTTTGTGGTTTTTACTTTTTTTTTTCACCATTTTTTTTCTGTGTGGTTTTGAAGTTACACTGAATTCGTTATGAAAAAAAGCTGAAAAAATGCATAAAAAATGACATAAAAAAGTATTCGTAAGAGCTGGTTCAGTGTAATAGTGTCTTAAAGATAAGATAAGATAAGATAAGATAAGATATACTTTATTTATCCCGGAGGAAATTGCGGTATCACAGCAGCAGAACACAGATCTCGAACATGACACATATGATAACATAACATTTGGCATGCTTTAGACATTGCTTTTCAGACATTTGTTAAACACCCCCATAGCTGTTGGAACAAACGATCTCCTGTATTTTTCCTTTTTACACCTTAGTTGTATTAGGCGATTGCTGAATGTGCTCTTCTGTTTCGCAAACAGTTCATAAAGCGGGTGTGTGTTGTTGCCCATTATAGCTCTGCACTTCTTCTTAATCCTATCCTCTACCACCTCTTCAAAAGTCCCAAGCTGTAGGCCCACCGTCGCGCTAGCCTTCTTTATAAGTTTGTTGAGCTTGTTAGCGTCAGCAACACGCACACTGTTACCCCAGCAAATTATTGCCGCAAAGGTGGCACTAGCTACAATGGATTGGTAGAACACCTCAAGCATTTTGCCACACACATTAAAAGACCTTAACTTCCTTAGGAAGTACAATCTACTCATCCCCTTCTTGTAGACCTTCTCCATGTGGCACTTCCAGTCTAGCTTGCTATCCAGGTAAACCCCCAAATATTTGAAACTGTCCACCATCTCCACATCCTGACCGTCAATGGTAACAGGTAGGCATACCTTCTTGCACCTTCCATAGCTCATCACCAACTCCCTGTTTTTCTTAACATTTAGTTCTAGATGGTTAGCCTGGCACCATACTACAAAGTCCGCAACCACCCTTCTATATTCCTCTTCATCCTGGTCCTTCCCAATACCGCCAACTATCACAGAGTCATCCGAGTACTTCTGGAGGTGACAACGGTCTGATTTATACTGAAAGTCAGCTGTGTACAATGTAAAGAGGAATGGCGACAGCACTGTTCCCTGCGGGGC
This sequence comes from Phyllobates terribilis, assembly GCF_046119375.1. Lineage (NCBI taxonomy): Eukaryota > Metazoa > Chordata > Amphibia > Anura > Dendrobatidae > Phyllobates > Phyllobates terribilis. The sequence continues at coordinate 63,562,926 of NW_027362764.1, read as the reverse complement.
TCCGACACTGCTCAGTACACTATCTGATGTAGCCGTCGCCCACCTAAGAAACTGTGGCCTATCCGACAGGTAGTCAATTATCCAATTCACAAGTCCCTCATCCACCGCCATTTTAATCAACTTTCCACGCAGTAAGAGTGGCTGTAATATGTTGAACGCACTACAGAAATCAGAGAACAAAGCACGCACTGTGGTTCCATCATTGTCCAAAAAGGAATGTACTGTTTGTAGCAGAGACGCTACAGCATCGTCCACCCCCAGTCCCTGCCGGTACGCAAACTGAAGAGCATCAGTATGCGCCATCACCCTCGGACACAAGTGAGCAAGTACTATTCTCTCCAAGGACTTCATCGCATGCGATGTTAAGGCCACCGGTCTACAGTCCCCCGGGGAAGCCGGGAAGGTAGTCTTGGGAACCGGCACCAGGCAGGAAGTCTTCCATAGCACTGGTACTCTCTTTGATTGTAAGCTCTGGTTAAAGAGATGCTGGAAGACAGTACACAACTCATTTGCACACACTCTGAGGACACGTGGACTGAGACCGTCAGGCCCTGCTGCTTTGCCAATGGCCAGCTTACTAAACTGGTCCCTCACGTCATTTTTGGAGACCGAGAAATGATCTATTTCACCCCCTGTTAATTTAGCTAGTTGTTCCCCGGCCACCTCCCCCTTCCCTGCTGCTACCGCACCTTTATTGCTGAATCTATTGAAGAACTCATTCATTTCATTAGCCATTCTAAGTCCACCACCCCCCTGCTCCAACCTTGCCTTAAACCCAGTCACTAGCTTCATTCCAGCCCACACCTCTCTGGAGCTTTTTTGTGCAAATTGATTTTCTAATTTAACTCTGAATGCCTCACGGGCAATCTTAATTTTCCCCTTTAGGTCTCGCTGTATAATTTTCAATGCCTCCTTGTCCTTCCTTTTAAAAGCCAGTTTTTTCATGTTTAGTAAATGTTTCAACTCTTTTGTAATCCATGGCTAAAGGAATATTCCAGTAAGAAGAGGTTGAAAGAGATGCAAAAAAAATTCCTGGGCTGGATGAGGGAGGTTCCAAATAGATGAAATAAAAAATCTTTATTGGGAATACGCGTTTCGGGACCGATCTGGCTCCTTCCCTTTTTTCTTTAGTAAGAATTGGTTGTCACTTAGGGAAAGAATAGGTAAGAATTTCTAAATTTGAGGGGTCGACTGCTCAGACTTCTGGCCCTTGTTTGGCTGGGTCAGAGGTCAAGCATGTGCATTATGGAATTGTCAGAAATAGTGCAGGGATTGGCCTGTAAAATGTGACTTCAAGAAATAAAATTTGTAAGACGCAATCTTAGACCTCTGGGAAGGCCATCACTCAAAGTTAACAAGTATGGTATAAAATCCACAATTCACCCAGATAATTTAGGAAATTACTTACATTAGTTCCAGCAACCATGGGGTTTCCAAGGTCACATAAGACCATTCGAGACTCATTTTCCATTTTGTATTCACAATTAAGCTGTCGCAGACCCTGCAGGAATAATGACAGTGAAAATCAAAATATTTTAAGAAGTGAAGAAGAGGAAATTTAGAAAAAATATGCATTTAAAATATGAAACAATTGAGGGCTTTTTTTTAAGTCACTTTTTATTTTTGTTTGTGTCTAATCAATGAAGTATTTTTGCACCAAATTCTTCAACGTGGTTCTTGAATTTTTCGCAAAATAAAAAATTCTCCTTCGTTTAGTCTTTGACCTGTTTTGCAACTTTTTAGAGCAAAAAGTTATGTTGCAAAATATGTGCAAAAATTGTACTAAAATAACAGGATTCCATGAGATCACTCCAGGGTAGAGGATGGGGGTGGAGTACATTTGCACCAAATTCTGCAACTTTTTAAAAAGCCATAATTGATGAATCAGCCAAAAACATTTGGAAAGGCTTTACTCCTTAGGAAGAAAATAAAAGAAAAAAAAGGGAACACATAAAATACACTTTAAAAAAGGTGCAAATTAAAAGAATAAGGTGTAAATGAAAAGCAGGTGAAAAACACCAAAAACAGGTGCAAATGCAATAATGAATCAGGCTCATAGTGTGTGTGCTGATACAAGATCATTTGATATTACGGGTCTGAAGCCTGAGGCTGCACTACTGAAAGATATTTTTGATAACATGTCCACTTTTGATTTTTATCCAAGACAGTGTTTTCATTGAGACCTTTTTGGGGTAAAAATTCCTAAATATTCTTGAGTAGCAGCAGGTATGTACACATGTAGGGACACAGATTTGGTGATACAACATCTTCCCTCCAAGACTGTACCAAACTACATCAGGCTTTGGAACTGTAACTTTTGCTGATAATGTCGAGCACCTTTTGCTTTGGAGGACCCAAAAAGTCAATGCATTACACAGAAAACGTATTGATTTAAATGAGAACTGTAATTCTTCATTTCACCTGTGGGAGTGCTGCAGAGAAACTAAACGTTTGCTCTTTCACTGATTACAACTGATTGCTGAGAGTAAAGACCATACATAAAAAAATAGACAATTTTTGACTTTTCATTTTTGTAATTTATATTCTTTTGGTATCTCTTTTTTTTTTGTTTATGTTACAGGATTATTGTACAAGGAAAGAAAACAGGAAAAAAAGAACAAATAAATCTGCAATGTCTCATGGACTCAAACAGGAGAGTCTAATCTGACACACCCCGAAAATATCCTCTGTTTAAACGACAATATCCTATGTTTTCACAGTGAACAGGATATAGCAAGACGAGGAGCGTTATCTTGAAAGCATAGGATATGATGTTTTAAATTAAGCATCCTTCAGTGCCAGATGTCTGCTCTGTGTATGTAAGGGCCCTCTCTGGCAGGGTATGGGTTTAGCTGGCAATCATTTGCTTTCATCCCATGATTAATTCAATTCTCGGCGGGTCACATGGTCAGAGTATTACTGCGATTACCTCCATACTGCGCTCAATGCCCACGTAGTCTGCTTCTGCTGGGATGTTGACTTGTAGTTCAGCCTCGTATGCACCTTCTCCGTCATTCCTTGCATTTATGATGAAAAGGATATGATTCTCTTCCCCTAAAATCAGCTCCTTTTTATCTCTACATTTAAAAAAAGTACCTAAATGGTCAGTGTTGTTTTAACAATTTTTAAAAGTATAATAAACATTGTAATATATGTTATCAGAAAAATATGCTTTCTCCACCTATGAGCCATTTCTCTGGAGATATCATTCACTCGAAAAAAAAAAGCTAAATTCTGTCTTGTACAAATCTAATATAGACCTAATGAAGTCTAAGCAGGGTGAAAGGGAAAGAGGAGCCGTGCAAGAAGCAGTGTGAGGCCGGAGTCACTGCCGATTCTCACTGCCAAGAGTCGCATGAGTGTTCTCTGTATGGTAATCCGTGTGCAATGCGATGATGTGATATTTTCTCGAGCATCTATCCATATGACATCCGTGTGCGGAGCGTTTTTTTCTCTGCAACTATTATTCTACAATCATTTACACGACTATTTGCAATGTTCTATGCTACAGAATTATAATGTATTCGTAAAAATCGGACGGCATACGGATGGTCCGTGTGGCGTCAGATTTTTTTCTCGCACTCATAAGCTTGCATCGGCGAGTCTCGCACATTATACGCATACAATCGCAGCATGCTGCAATTTTGCAGGCACGCCGAAAATGCCTGAGAAAAAAACGTAGATCTGAGTTGCCCCATAGAATAACATTGGGCTGAGTGCTATGTGACGTTTTATCGCATTAAACTCTGCCATGTTATACGGTACTGTGACTCTGGCCTGAAAGAGCGACTCAGAAGAGCAGGAATCCCTTATGTCTGTGTGTGCTATACAGACAGGAGAGAAGGAGTCCCTCATGTTTGTGTGTGCTATACAGACAGGAGAGCAGGAGTCCCTCATGTCTGTGTGTGCTATACAGACAGGAGAGCAGGAATCCCTCATGTCTGTGTGTGCTATACAGACAGGAGAGCAGGAATCCCTCATGTCTGTGTGTGCTATACAGACAGGAGAGCAGGAGTCCCTCATGTCTGTGTGTGCTATACAGACAGGAGAGCAGGAGTCCCTCATGTCTGTGTGTGCTATAGAGACAGGAGAGCAGGAGTCCCTCATGTCTGTGTGTGCTATACAGACAGGAGAGCAGGAATCCCTCATGTCTGTGTGTGCTATACAGACAGGAGAGCAGGAATCCCTCATGTCTGTGTGTGCTATACAGACAGGAGAGCAGGAGTCCCTCATGTCTGTGTGTGCTATAGAGACAGGAGATCAGGAGTCCCTCATGTCTGTGTGTGCTATACAGACAGGAGAGCAGGATTCCCTCATGTCTGTGTGTGCTATAGAGACAGGAGAGCAGGAGTCCCTCATGTCTGTGTGTGCTATAGAGACAGGAGAGCAGGAATCCCTCATGTCTGTGTGTGCTATACAGACAGGAGAGCAGGATTCCCTCATGTCTGTGTGTGCTATAGAGACAGGAGAGCAGGAATCCCTCATGTCTGTGTGTGCTATACAGACAGGAGAGCAGGAGTCCCTCATGTCTGTGTGTGCTATACAGACAGGAGAGCAGGAATTCCTCATGTCTGTGTGTGCTGTACAGACAGGAGAGCAGGAATCCCTCATGTCTGTGTGTGCTATACAGACAGGAGAGCAGGAATCCCTCATGTCTGTGTGTGCTATACAGACAGGAGAGCAGGAATCCCTCATGTCTGTGTGTGCTATACAGACAGGAGAGCAGGAATCCCTCATGTCTGTGTGTGCTATACAGACAGGAGAGCAGGAATCCCTCAATTCTGTGTGTGCTATACAGACAGGAGAGCAGGAATCCCTCATGCCTGTGTGTGCTATACAGACAGGAGAGCAGGAATCCCTCATGCCTGTGTGTGCTATACAGACAGGAGAGCAGGAGTCCCTCATGTCTGTGTGTGCTATAGAGACAGGAGAGCAGGAGTCCCTCATGTTTGTGTGTGCTATACAGACAGGAGAGCAGGAATCCCTCATGTCTGTGTGTGCTATACAGACAGGAGAGCAGGAGTCCCTCATGTCTGTGAGTGCTATAGAAACAGGAGAGCAGGAATCCCTCATATCTGTGTGTGCCATAGAGACAGGAGAGCAGGAGTCCCTCATGTCTGTGAGTGCTATACAGACAGGAGAGCAGGAGTCCCTCATGTCTGTGAGTGCTATAGAGACAGAAGAGCAGGAGTCCCTCATGTTTGTGGGTGCTATAGAGACAGGAGAGCAGGAATCCCTCATGTCTGTGTGTGCTATACAGACAGGTGAACAGGAATCGCTCATGTCTGTGTGTGCTATACAGACAGGAGAGCAGGAATCCCTCATGTCTGTGTGTGCTATACAGACAGGAGAGCAGAAGTCCCTCATGTCTGTGTGTGCTATACAGACAGGAGAGCAGGAGTCCCTCATGTCTGTGAGTGCTATAGAGACAGGAGAGCAGGAGTCCCTCATGTCTGTGAGTGCTATAGAGACAGGAGAGCAGGAGTCCCTCATGTCTGTGAGTGCTATACAGACAGGAGAGCAGGAGTCCCTCATGTCTGTGAGTGCTATAGAGACAGAAGAGCAGGAGTCCCTCATGTCTGTGTGTGCTATAGAGACAGGAGAGCAGGAATCCCTCATGTCTGTGTGTGCTATACAGACAGGAGAGCAGGAATCCCTCATGTTTGTGAGTGCTATAGAGACAGGAGAGCAGGAATCCCTCATGTCTGTGTGTGCTATACAGACAGGTGAACATGAATCCCTCATGTCTGTGTGTGCTATACAGACAGGAGAGCAGGAATCCCTCATGTCTGTGTGTGCTATACAGACAGGAGAGCAGAAGTCCCTCATGTCTGTGTGTGCTATACAGACAGGAGAGCAGGAGTCCCTCATGACTGTGAGTGCTATACAGACAGGAGAGCAGGAGTCCCTCATGTCTGTGAGTGCTATACAGACAGGAGAGCAGGAGTCCCTCATGTCTGTGAGTGCTATACAGACAGGAGAGCAGGAGTCCCTCATGTCTGTGAGTGCTATAGAGACAGAAGAGCAGGAGTCCCTCATGTCTGTGTGTGCTATAGAGACAGGAGAGCAGGAATCCCTCATGTTTGTGTGTGCTATACAGACAGGAGAGCAGGAGTCCCTCATGTCTGTGTGTGCTATACAGACAGGAGAGCAGGAGTCCCTCATGTCTGTGTGTGCTATAGAGACAGGAGAGCAGGAGTCCCTCATGTCTGTGTGTGCTATACAGACAGGAGAGCAGGAATCCCTCATGTCTGTGTGTGCTATACAGACAGGAGAGCAGGAATCCCTCATGTCTGTGTGTGCTATACAGACAGGAGAGCAGGAGTCCCTCATGTCTGTGAGTGCTATAGAGACAGAAGAGCAGGAGTCCCTCATGTCTGTGTGTGCTATAGAGACAGGAGAGCAGGAGTCCCTCATGTCTGTGTGTGCTATACAGACAGGAGATCAGGAGTCCCTCATGTCTGTGTGTGCTATACAGACAGGAGAGCAGGAATCCCTCATGTTTGTGTGTGCTATACAGACAGGAGAGCAGAAATCACTCATGTCTGTGTGTGCTATACAGACAGGAGAGCAGGAATCCCTCATGTCTGTGTGTGCTATACAGACAGGAGAGCAGGAATCCCTCATGTCTGTGTGTGCTATACAGAATGGAGAGCAGGAATCCCTCATGTCTGTGTGTACTATACAGACAGGAGAGCAGGAGTCCCTCATGTCTGTGTGTGCTATATAGACAGGAGAGCAGGAATCCCTCATGTCTGTGTGCGCTATACAGACAGGAGAGCAGGAATCCCTCATGTCTGTGTGTGCTATACAGACAGGAGAGCAGGAATCCCTCATGTCTGTGTGTGCTATACAGACAGGAGAGCAGGAATCCCTCATGTCTGTGTGTGCTATAGAGACAGGAGAGCAGGAATCCCTCATGTCTGTGTGTGCTATACAGACAGGACAGCAGGAGTCCCTCATGTCTGTGTGTGCTGTACAGACAGGAGAGCAGGAATCCCTCATGTCTGTGTGTGCTATAGAGACAGGAGAGCAGGAATCCCTCATGTCTGTGTGTGCTATAGAGACAGGAGAGCAGGAACCCTCATGTCTGTGTGTGCTATAGAGACAGGAGAGCAGGAATCCCTCATGTCTGTGTGTGCTATAGCGACAGGAGAGCAGGAACCCTCATGTCTGTGTGTGCTATAGAGACCGGAGAGCAGGAATCCCTCATGTATGTGTGTGCTATACAGACAGGAGAGCAGGAGTCCCTCATGTCTGTGTGTGCTATACATTCAGGAGAGCAGGAGTCCCTCATGTCTGTGTGTGCTATAGAGACAGGAGAGCAGGAATCCCTCATGTCTGTGTGTGCTATACAGACAGGAGAGCAGGAATCCCTCATGTCTGTGTGTGCTATAGAGACCGGAGAGCAGGAATCCCTCATGTCTGTGTGTGCTATACAGACAGGAGAGCAGGAATCCCTCATGTCTGTGTGTGCTATAGAGACAGGAGAGCAGTAATCCCTCATGTCTGTGTGTGCTATAGAGACAGGAGAGCAGGAATCCCTCATGTATGTGTGTGCTATACAGACAGGAGAGCAGGAGTCCCTCATGTCTGTGTGTGCTGTACAGACAGGAGAGCAGGAGTCCCTCATGTCTGTGTGTGCTATACAGACAGGAGAGCAGGAGTCCCTCATGTCTGTGTGTGCTATACAGACAGGAGAGCAGGAGTCCCTCATGTCTGTGTGTGCTATACAGATAGGAGAGCAGGAATCCCTCATGTCTGTGTGTGCTATACAGACAGGAGAGCAGGAGTCCCTCATGTCTGTGAGTGCTATACAGACAGGAGAGCAGGAGTCCCTCATGTCTGTGTGTGCTATACAGTCAGGAGAGCAGGAGTCCCTCATGTCTGTGTGTGCTATAGAGACAGGAGAGCAGGAGTCCGTCATGTCTGTGTGTGCTATAGAGACAGGAGAGCAGGAATCCCTCATGTCTGTGTGTGCTATACAGACAGGAGAGCAGGAATCCCTCATGTCTGTGTGTTCTATAGAGACAGGAGAGCAGGAATCCCTCATGTCTGTGTGTGCTATACAGACAGGAGAGTAGGAATCCCTCATATCTGTTTGTGCTATACAGAGAGGAGAGCAGGAATCCCTCATGTCTGTGTGTGCTATACAGACAGGAGAGCAGGAGTCCCTCATGTCTGTGTGTGCTATAGAGACAGGAGAGCAGGAATCCCTCATGTCTGTGTGTGCTATACAGACAGGAGAGCAGGAGTCCCTCATGTCTGTGTGTGCTATACAGACAGGAGAGCAGGAATCCCTCATGTCTGTGTGTGCTATACAGACAGGAGAGCAGGAATCCCTCATGTCTGTGTGTGCTATACAGACAGGAGAGCGGGAATCCCTCATGTCTGTGTGTGTGCTGTGTATGGGAGACATCATTCTCTAGTCTCCATCCACTAGCTCAGAGACAACTGAAAATTAGAAATAAAGAGACTGCAGAAGGGAAAACTGCAGGAGACAAGTGATATAATAGCCAAAAAAAGAATTATTCCTCATGTATTTACATGACAGCTTATTCTGTAAAGTCACATGAAACAACAGATATGCTATAACACTGGGCAGTTTCTTGTATGCATAGGTATAAAGGCCATTGAGGTGCTGGCCTCTACTTTCAAGTTCTTGCATTTTGTACACTATTACCGACCTATGAGGATTCTTGTGCCCTTCAATGATATACTCAATCATACCACCAGGATGATTAAATCTCACGGCATAGCTGCAAATTTTTTGAAACCTACTTCTAGAAGGAGAATTATCGAGAGTATGGTGTAGACACATTTTGCCCTGTGCATGCTTCTTTTAAGGCCACGTTCCTATTCCTTCCCCTCTATATCCCATTCCCGGTCTCCCAAACATTCAAGAATTATTGGTTTCCGGGAGGTCCGCCTACTCTTTTAGTAGATCTCTCCTTGGTCTGGTACAGTTGGAAAATATGTTTAAAGCCATTTTCCAATATAAACATTTTCTGGTTGTTCATGAGGGTCTTGCATCTTGAAGCCACGGCCATGCCAGGCAAAGTATTTTGCAGAACACTGAATAGAGAAGTTGCTACCCATGTGTATGGCTCTCGCAATTCTAGTCTATGTGAAGTAGGACTCATGTAGGCACCGGCGGCTGGTGGTGGTATGGAAGCCCATGCAGCTACATACTATGGAGGCGTAGGCATACCGTGTGCCGCCATGTAGCGTTCAATGTGCAAATGCTCATCAGTAAGTGTAAATTATTATTTTTTTATTTTCTAAACATGCCATACGTATGAGCCCAACCTTTAAATAACAATGCCATACAGTTGCCTTATACTGCCAAAAAGTGATATACAACTCCCAAGAGAACAATCAAAATTCATAAACAGCATGCTCGGATATGCCACAAATGTCTAACATGGCTCCTTTAATTCTAGATTTTGGGACACATGCACATCTTAAAACTCTAAGGAACTTCAAAGAGAGTGCTTGCAAAGATTCCATATGTTAATTCCCAAGACCTTATGTTCTGTTGCAGCGGACGGAGTGTAGCGGCATCGCAGAGCTGTTTTTGTGCTTCTGAACACTATGGGAATCCACATGGCTTTATTTCAAAGCACTATCACATCCTTGCCAGGAATGTTTTGGGGGTATGTCATGGGACTCACTGTGCTTTGATGTTGTATAGACTAGACTCTGCGGGGATGGGGGGGCTTCCTACTACTGTTGCACATGGACACATCAGGATAAAGAGGACACACTTGAGAAGTCACAAAAAAGAAAAAAAACTATTGCCAGCATTTCAGTACATACTTCCCAGTTGTCATAAAGAACTGCGGGATGGCATGGTGGCAAATGGCGCTCTTACGACTCTGAAGGCTTGGGTTTGACCCAAAGCTGAGCCATAGCTGCACTTAACCCTGTGCTGGAGTTTCCACGATTCACTTCCAACTTCCAAAAATAAAGTAGTTCGTAAACACTACATAGTATTATGGCAAGATTGGAATTCACATTCGCAGGGTCAAGGAATAAGACGTTTTTGCGCTGATATGCTGAGACAAAAATATAACTAACATAGGTGATAGGACAGAGAAAAGGTAGCCCTCAGCACTAATTTCGGTGATCTCTTGAGGGTAAGCAGTCTATTACACATTTCGTAATTAAATGGTATTTCTGGTTCCGTGTTCACATGATGCATTCCTGATGCTTTTTTTTTTTGCTGTGATAATTGGAAACTGTAATAAAACGAAACGTATCATGTGCATGTGGTCATAGAGTTAAAGCGACCTAAAGTAACCAAAATGTAAATTTGCTAAAAAGAGGGTCTCTCTCAGGACGACTCATGCGATCAAGGACCCCTGAAGGTAACGATTTATGCAAAGTTGCATACAAACAGACATATTCACACTGTTTTTAGGTGTCCCAGGGCACAACTGGAGGTAAGGTTTACAATTTTTAAAATTTGGGATTCAACTTTTGAGAGGTATGTTGTAGAGAATCTGTGATGGGTAGAGCACAGTACCGCCTCAAATAAGGAGTGGAAAGAGGACAATTAGGGGAGGGACTACGACTCCTGCCAATCAGGAGTGGTTCAAGCACTTTTTGCCACTCGGAAGAAGGACAATGACTCATAACAATCAGAAGTGGAACAATGACTCATGCCAATCGTGAGTGGGACAATGAATCATGCCAATCGGTATTGCTACAAGGATGAATGACAATTGGGAGTGGGGCAAGGATTCATGACAATCAAGAATGGGACAAGGATTGATGACAATCAGAAGTGGAACAAACTCATGACAATCGGGAGTGGGACAAGGATTCATGACAATCGGGAGTGTGACAAAGATTCATGACAATTGAGAATGGGACAAGGCCTCATGACAATCAGAAGTGGGACAGGGACTCATGACAATCAGAAGTGGGACAAGGACTCATGACAATCGTAAGTGGCACATGGACTCATGACAATCAGAAGTGGGACACGGAGTCATGACAATCGGAAGTGGGACAAGGACTCATGACAATCATAAGTGGGACAAGGACTCATGACAATCAAGAATGGGACAAGGACTCATGACTATCTGAAGTGGAACAAGGACTTATAACAATCGGAAGTGGTACAAAGAATCGTGACAATCATAAGTGGGATAAGGACTCATGACAATCGGAAGTGGTACAAGGAATCATGACAATCGGAAGTGGGACAGAGAGTCTTAACAATCTTAAGTGTGACAAGGATTCATGACAATTGTAAGTGGGACAAGGACTCATGACAATCAGAAGTAGGACACAGAGTCAAGATAAGCAGAAGTGGAACAAGGCCTCATGACAATCGGAAGTGGGACAGGGACTCATGACAATTAGAAGTGGGACAGGGACTCATGACAATCAGAAGTGGGACATGGAGCCATGACAATTGGATGTGGGACAAGGACTCATGACAATCGGGAGTGGGACAAGAATTCATGACAATCAGGAGTGGGAGAAAGATTTATGACAATTAAGAATGGGACAAGGCTTCATGACAATCAGAAGTGGGACAAGGACTCATGACAATCGTAAGTGGCACATGGACTCATGACAATCAGAAGTGGGACACGGAGTCATGACAATCGGAAGTGGGACAAGGACTCATGACAATCGTAAGTGGGACAAGGACTCATGACAATCAAGAATGGAACAAAGACTCATGACTATCTGAAGTGGAACAAGAACTTATAACAATCGGAAGTGGTACAAGGAATCATGACAATCGGAAGTGGTACAAGGAATCATGACAAGCGGAAGTGGGACAAGGATTCATGACAATCGGAAGTGGTACAAGGAATCATGACAATCAGAAGTGAGACACAGAGTCAAAACAATCTTAAGTGGGACAAGGATTCATGACAATTGTAAGTGGGACAAGGACTCAGGACAATCAGAAGTAGGACACAGAGTCATGACAATCGGAAGTGGGACAAGGACTCATGACAATTGGGAGTGGGACAAGGATTCATGACAATCGGGAGTGGGACAAAGATTCATGAAAATTAAGAACGGGACAAGGACTCATGACAATTGGGAGTTTGAAAAGCTCTTTTGATTCCCAATACCTATGTAGCACAATTTTTTGGAAAAAAAAGCAAAGGATAACCCATTTGAGGTATTATCAAATATAGAAAAAGATTTATTGCAAACTACGCATTCAACCTTGGAGTAAATGTTTATTAATAGTTGCCCGCGGTACAGTAATGCGTACATCGTCAGCATCCTTAATTATTTCCTGTACAGAAACAAGAGGCCAATTAAATGTGTTTACTTTAGACCGCTGCGGGCGGATTACAGGGGACGGCAACTTAATAATAACTTAAATGCTACTTCATTTGAGCCCTCTAAATAGATACATCCCTTTGTATTCAAATGTTTATCTCAATCAGGAAGCCGCCTGATTCCAAACATGTATTTACTCCTACAGAAGACTGTGCGTCTCCAAATATCGTGTGCGAATGCGGGTGGGGAACGTTAAATCGCTAATGGAGCCGGAGCATAATTAATGCTGGAAATACAATAGATCCCTGCCCCTTTTAGAAATCCATTGTAAACCAGTTTTTACATATTCTCTTCTCCCTGCGGCTCATGGTTTAAGAAACACATTTATGCATGAATACATCCAATACTTCAGGGACCAGAGAAGAACCAGACCAGAGCCGCCAGAGCTGGGCCTGCTCTTTCCAAGGGCACCATAGCGGCCGCATGATCTGCTCATGTAAAGTGTGATAGATTTACCAGGGAAGGCTGATTTTAAAATTTTCTGCATTTTTTTACTTTTCTCATTTTACCTAATGGCATACCAATCAGGGTAATAGGTATAACTGCTACAATCATTGTAGAAGCATTGTTTTAATATCCCTGTACTGTGATATCACTATGTTTATAATTACTGAACAGTACTGTGACATCATTGTGTGCATTATCCCTGTACTGTGACATCACTGTGTGTATTATCTCTGCACTGTGACATCATTGTGTGCATTATCCCTGTACTGTGACATCACTGTGTGTATTATCCCTGTACTGTGACATCACTGTGTGTATTATCCCTGTACTGTGACATCACTGTGTGTATTATCCCTGTACTGTGACATCATTGTGTGCATTATCCCTGTACTGTGACATCACTGCATGTATTATCTCTGTACTGTGACATCACTGCGAGTATTATCCCTGTACTGTGACATCACTGTGTTTATTATCTCTGTACTGTGACATCACTGTGTGTATTATCCCTGTACTGTGACATCACTGTGTGTATTATCCCTGTACTGTGACATTACTGTGTTTATCTCTGTACTGTGACATCACTGTGTGTATTATCCCTGTACTGTGACATCACTGTGTGTATATTATCCCTGTACTGTGACATCACTGTGTGTATTATCCCTGTACTGTGACATTTCTGTGTTTATCTCTGTACTGTAACATCACTGTGTGTATTATCCCAGTACTGTGACATCACTGTGTCTCTGTACTGTGGCATCACTGTGTGTATTATCCCTGTACTGTGACATCACTGTGTTTATTATCTCTGTACTGTGACATCACTGTGTTTATTATCCCTGTACTGTGACATCACTGTGTTTATTATCTCTGTACTGTGACATCACTGTGTGTATTATCCCTATACTGTGACATCACTGTGTGTATTATCCCTGTACTGTGACATCACTGTGTGTATTATCCCTGTGCTGTGACATCACTGTGTGCATTATCCCTGTACTGTGACATCACTGTGTTTATTATCTCTGTACTGTGACATCACTGTGTATTATCCCTATACTGTGACATCACTGTTTGTATTATCCCTGTACTCTGACATCACTGTATGTATTATCCCTGTACTGTGACATCACTGTGTGTATTATCCCTGTACTGTGACATCACTGTGTGTATTATCCCTGTACTGTGACATCACTGTGTTTATTATCTCTATGCTGTGTCACTGTGTGTATTATCTCTGTACTGTGACATCACTGTGTGTATTATCCCTGTACTGTGACATCACTGTGTGTATTATCCCTGTACTGTGACATCACTATGTGTATTATCCCTGTACTGTGACATCACTGTGTTTATCTCTATGCTGTGTCACTGTGTGTATTATCCCTGTACTGTGACATCACTGTGTGTATTATCCCTGTACTGTGACATCACTGTGTGTATTATTCCTGTTCTGTGACATCACTGTGTGTATTATTCCTGTACTGTGACATCACTGTGTGTATTATCCCTGTACTGTGACATCGCTGTGTGTATTATTCCTGTACTGTGACATCACTGTGTTTATTATCCCTGTACTGTGACATCACTGTGTTTATTATCTCTGTACTTTGACATCACTGTGTGTATTATCCATATACTGTGACATCACTGTCTGTATTATCCCTGTACTGTGACATCACTGTGTATATTATCCCTGTACTGTGACATCACTGTGTGTATTATCTCTGTACTATGACATCACTGTGTGTATTATCCCTGTACTGTGACATCACTGTGTGTATTATCCCCGAACTGTGACATCACTGTGTGTATTATCCCTGAACTGTGACATCACTGTGTGTATTATCCCTGTACTCTGACATCACTGTGTGTATTATCCCTGTACTGTGACATCATTGTGTGTATTATCCCTGTACTGTGACATCACTATGTGTATTATCCCTGTACTGTGACATCACTATGTGTATTATCCCTATACTGTAACATCACTATGTGTATTATCCCTGTACTGTGACATCATTGTGTGTATTATCTCTGTACTATGACATCACTGTGTGTATTATCCCTGTACTGTGACATCACTGTGTGTATTATCCCCGAACTGTGACATCACTGTGTGTATTATCCCTGAACTGTGACATCACTGTGTGTATTATCCCTGTACTTTGACATCACTGTGTGTATTATTCCTGTACTGTGACATCATTGTGTGTATTATCCCTGTACTGTGACATCACTGTGTGTATTATCCCTGTACTATGACATCACTATGTATATTATCCCTATACTGTAACATCACTATGTGTATTATCCCTGTACTGTGACATCACTATGTGTATTATCCCTGTACTGGGACATCACTATGTGTATGATCCCTATACTGTAACATCACTGTGTGTATTATCCCTGTACTGTGACATCATTGTGTGTATTATCTCTGTACTGTGACATCACTACGTGTATTATCTCTGCACTGTGATATCACTGTGTGTATTATCTCTGCACTGTGATATCACTGTGTGTATTATCTCTGCACTGTGACATCACTGTGTGTATTATCCCTGTACTGTGACATCACTATGTGTATTATCCCTGTACTGTGATATCACTGTGTGTATTATCCCTGTACTGTGACATCACTGTGTTTATTATCTCTGTACTGTGACATCACTGTGTTTATTATCCCTGTACTGTGACATCACTGTGTTTATTATCTCTGTACTGTGACATCACTGTGTGTATTATCCCTATACTGTGACATCACTGTGTGTATTATCCCTGTACTGTGACATCACTGTGTGTATTATCCCTGTGCTGTGACATCACTGTGTGCATTATCCCTGTACTGTGACATCACTGTGTTTATTATCTCTGTACTGTGACATCACTGTGTATTATCCCTATACTGTGACATCACTGTTTGTATTATCCCTGTACTGTGACATCACTGTATGTATTATCCCTGTACTGTGACATCACTGTGTGTATTATCCCTGTACTGTGACATCACTGTGTGTATTATCCCTGTACTGTGACATCACTGTGTTTATTATCTCTATGCTGTGTCACTGTGTGTATTATCTCTGTACTGTGACATCACTGTGTGTATTATCCCTGTACTGTGACATCACTGTGTGTATTATCCCTGTACTGTGACATCACTATGTGTATTATCCCTGTACTGTGACATCACTGTGTTTATCTCTATGCTGTGTCACTGTGTGTATTATCCCTGTACTGTGACATCACTGTGTGTATTATCCCTGTACTGTGACATCACTGTGTGTATTATTCCTGTTCTGTGACATCACTGTGTGTATTATTCCTGTACTGTGACATCACTGTGTGTATTATCCCTGTACTGTGACATCGCTGTGTGTATTATTCCTGTACTGTGACATCACTGTGTTTATTATCCCTGTACTGTGACATCACTGTGTTTATTATCTCTGTACTTTGACATCACTGTGTGTATTATCCATATACTGTGACATCACTGTCTGTATTATCCCTGTACTGTGACATCACTGTGTATATTATCCCTGTACTGTGACATCACTGTGTGTATTATCTCTGTACTATGACATCACTGTGTGTATTATCCCTGTACTGTGACATCACTGTGTGTATTATCCCCGAACTGTGACATCACTGTGTGTATTATCCCTGAACTGTGACATCACTGTGTGTATTATCCCTGTACTCTGACATCACTGTGTGTATTATCCCTGTACTGTGACATCATTGTGTGTATTATCCCTGTACTGTGACATCACTATGTGTATTATCCCTGTACTGTGACATCACTATGTGTATTATCCCTATACTGTAACATCACTATGTGTATTATCCCTGTACTGTGACATCATTGTGTGTATTATCTCTGTACTATGACATCACTGTGTGTATTATCCCTGTACTGTGACATCACTGTGTATTATCCCCGAACTGTGACATCACTGTGTGTATTATCCCTGAACTGTGACATCACTGTGTGTATTATCCCTGTACTCTGACATCACTGTGTGTATTATCCCTGTACTGTGACATCATTGTGTGTATTATCCCTGTACTGTGACATCACTGTGTGTATTATCCCTGTACTGTGACATCACTATGTATATTATCCCTATACTGTAACATCACTATGTGTATTATCCCTGTACTGTGACATCACTATGTGTATTATCCCTGTACTGTGACATCACTATGTGTATGATCCCTATACTGTAACATCACTGTGTGTATTATCCCTGTACTGTGACATCATTGTGTGTATTATCTCTGTACTGTGACATCACTACGTGTATTATCTCTGCACTGTGATATCACTGTGTGTATTATCTCTGCACTGTGATATCACTGTGTGTATTATCTCTGCACTGTGACATCACTGTGTGTATTATCCCTGTACTGTGACATCACTATGTGTATTATCCCTGTACTGTGATATCACTGTGTGTATTATCCCTGTACTGTGATATCACTGTGTGTATTATCCCTATACTGTAACATCACTGTGTGTATTATCTCTGCACTGTGATATCACTGTGTGTATTATCTCTGCACTGTGATATCACTGTGTGTATTATCTCTGCACTGTGATATCACTGTGCGTATTATCCCTGTACTGTGACATCACTGTGCGTATTATCCCTGTACTGTGACATCACTGTGTGTATTATCTCTGTACTGTGACATCACTGTGTGTATTATCCCTGTACTGTGACATCACTGTGTGTATTATCTCTGCACTGTGATATCACTGTGTTTATTATCCCTGTACTGTGATATCACTGTGTTTATTATCCCTGTACTGTGACATCACTGTGTGTATTATCCCTGTACTGTGACATCACTGTGTGTATTATCTCTGCACTGTGGCATCACTGTGTGTATTATCCCTGTACTGTGACATCACTGTGTGTATTATCTCTGCACTGTGACATCACTGTGTGTATTATCCCTGTACTGTGATATCACTGTGTTTATTATCCCTGTACTGTGACATCACTGTGTTTATTATCCCTGTACTGTGATATCACTGTGTTTATTATCCCTGTACTGTGACATCACTGTGTGTATTATCCCTGTACTGTGACATCACTGTGTGTATTATCTCTGCACTGTGACATCACTGTGTGTATTATCCCTGTACTGTGACATCACTGTGTGTATTATCTCTGCACTGTGACATCACTGTGTTTATTATCCCTGTACTGTGATATCACTGTGTTTATTATCCCTGTACTGTGACATCACTGTCTGTATTATCCCTATACTGTAACATCACTGGGTATATTATCTCAGCACTGTGACATCACTGTATTCTCTCTGCACTGTGATATCACTGTGTGCATTACACCTGTTGTTAATCACAGTGGAGTGAAACCTAATTCCAGGTTTTGCTGTGGCTCCCTATGGTTAGATGTTACATTCCTCCCTTCCTCTGATTGTGTCCCTCTGCATTGTTTCATAAACTGTAAAATAATTTCACTGGAAAATCTGTCCCCTATTAGTAGAACATTCTGTGGAGCGCTACAATTAACATGTAAAACAAACATGGCACGTTGGCGTAGAACTCGCTGGTGGTAGATATTTTGGGACGCATGCGTTCTAATAGAAATCAATCAAGCTATGTATATTTATTTAGACTTACGATTTGGCTGAAAGTTTCAGGTCAGGAATGCACATATTGTCTTCTCCGCAGTCCACAAGAATGTGAGCCTGAGATTGGGGAAGACAAAAGACAATGACAACTTTTTAGAACATTTTTTTTTATTTTTTGTTCATGTTATTGAATAAAATTTGTTGTTTTCAAATCATCGAGCTCTTCTCATCTCCAAAAATGTTACCTTTTGTCAATTCTTAAAACAAAATGAGAAATTTGAGCTAACATTTTCTTGATCTCGAAACATCAAATGTATTTTACGCAGTTCCACACTGGTGCAGAGAAATTGTCACCATTCAGATCACAAGGGACCATTTCCTAGGAAGCTAATTAACCTATCAAGATGTAGAGTGTGAGAAGAAACCACAAAATGGGGCGGAAATCCACGCGGACCCGGGAAAAAATACAAACTCTATGGATCTTGCCCTCGGTTGGATTTGAACCCAGGAACAGAGACACCTTAAAGCAGATTTTGTATTAGCTTTGCTATATTATGTTAATATTGTCTACAACATATAGTATCAATGATAGATTCAGCTTCGCTTTACAATTTACCTTTTTTTATAAAAAGTGTGCATGGACATAATATGGAAGAACGATGGGGTGACTATAATAACTATGAGTCTGTCATTGACTTATATATCCAATAGGAGGCAGGAGCAAGCTAGCTTTCTTCTTCTTGGAGCAGAACTAATTTGCATACTTTTTTTCCCAAGGAGCATTGCATGTCCTAAAAGTCTCTCTAAGCCAGCTAGTGATCTCCAGAAGAAGAAGTAATATCTTCTAGGGCTCCATAAAGGGCTTCTCATTAACTCCCGAATAGCTGACTGTGGATGTATATCTTTTCATTTTTGGAAAATACTCTGGTTTGACTTAACCCCTTAGTGACCAATAGACGTCTTTTTACTGACCTGCGATATAAGAGACTAGCGTTCCCCGACAGGTGACTATCCTGTAGCTGTCACCTGTACACTACAGCTGACAACTTGCGTTGGCACCGACCATGGACATTTAACCCCATAGATTCTGCTGTCAAGAGTGACTACAGAATCTAAATAGTTAACAGAGTGTGAGGTCTCCCTCTTTAACCCCATTGGCACCCTGAGATCTTGAGTGTGTGGTCCTGATGTTTGCCATGGCAGGTAAATAATGGCATTAGAGTCTGCCAGCCATAGCGGCCTGTTCAGAAGTTATCAAAATTTAGGTTGTAAAAATAAACTTTTTCATTCTTGTCATGCCACTTTCCATTACTTCCTGAAAAGAACCAGAAGGGTTAATGAACTACCTGAAAGCAATTTTAAATACATTGAGGGGTGCAGTTTTTGAAAATGGTATGACTTTTGTGTGGTTTCCAACATATAAGACCCCCAAAGTCACTTCAAAACTAAACAGGTCCCTATAAGAATAAGTTTTGTAAATTTCCTTGAAAAAATGAAAAGTTACTGCTACATTTTTAAACTTTCTAAAATGCTAAAAATAAAACAACACTTTACAAATGGGGCTGATGTAAAGCAGACATGAGGGAAATGTTATTTATTAATGTTTTGTGTGGTATGACTATTGGGGCTATTGGGATTAAAGGGATAGTCATTCAAAGTTTGAAAATTGCAATTTTTAAAACATTTTTGTCAAATTTCTGATATTTTTTTTATAAATAAACGCAAAACATATCAACCTAAATTGACCAATATCATAAAGTATAATGTGTCACAAAAAACAGTCTTAAAATCAATGGATATGTTGAAGCGTTCCAGAGTTATTACTACATAAAGTGACACTGGTCAGATTTCAAAAAATTGGTCCAATCACTAAGGGGTTAAAGGGGTTGTCCAGTCTTAAACTAAAAGTCTGCAGCCATTCTATGTGACTTCACACTACACGCTGTCAGGATTCTCTGCTGCCGGTGGCGGGCATGTGACTGCAAATATGTGTTATGCATACTCTTGGCAACATTCCAACTAGACTGTTTCTGGTCTCACTCAATACACTTACATTGATCTGGGCTGCACCCATCTAGGCGGAATGTGACCGGGAATATGCATATCTCATACCTGCGGTCTCTTGATCGCTGCTCTGGGCACCGGATAATTCTCACAGTGCGCAGTGTGTGGGATGTGAGGACTCACAAGTCTGAAGTCTCATAGAGTGACTGCAGACTTGTAGTTTAAAGACTGGGCAACCACTTTAAAATATGCAACAAATCTTTAAAAATGGGTGGCTATGGGATATAGGGTAGCTATCTTCCCTAGAAGGCACTAGAGACAGCTTTCCTCCTAAAAGCCATCATACACATTAGACTAAAGTCAGCCAAATAGCGGGATTGTCTGAGAGATTGTCTCAATCTCCTCTGACAGCTGATATTGGGGGAGAAAAGGAGCCCTCCACTGGAATTTCAATAACCGATCCTCTCTATTCGGGAAAGATAAGCTTCTATCGGAAGGGCTCTCTCATAGAAAACACAGGAGCACTTGACCAAGCCGAACGTTCCTGTATATGGAGGAGTCAGTAGAAATGTCACGGGTGTATCAGGTTTGACAGACAGTCATTCTGGATCCAGCAGTAGAAGGTAGCTGCGCTTGGCCTTGCAGACACCTTCTTGATCCTTTCATCATCCCTCCCTCTCTAGGACCCAGCGGTGATCTCCACCTTCTGCTGCTAATTAACACACCCTTGCTGGATCTTTAAATACTCTCAGTTTCTCCAGAGAGTCGCTGGTAATAGAGTAAATTCCTCTGTTCAGGTCCGGAGTTCTAGCAGTTGGCTAGATTCTTCTTGGAGTTCCTTTGTGGATTGTGGTCGTGATGTGATCTTTCTGGTATCTTCTCATCCCTTGTTTGTCTTTAGTTGAAGTGGAGGCTGACTAGTGCTCACCCCTCCCCCTCCCTTCCTAGGGCCTAGCTCTAGGGACAGCCAGGGCTAAGGTATCCTGCTCGGCGATAGGTGCAGAACCTATTTAGGGACGATAGGGGAGTCAGGGTGTTGTTAGATCTGCCTAGGGGTCTCCACTCTCCCTTTCCCTAGTTGCTGGGCTTCTCCCTTTTCCCGTCGTCGTACGCTGGATCCTTCCCATACCTAGCATGACAAGAGATAGCTGTACGTTGAATGTTAGTTTGACCAACAGCTATCTATAATGTATGGGGGTCTTTCAGTAGCGTAGCTCCCGGGAGACGGCAGAGGGTGCAGTTGTCCCTGGCCCCGCGCTCAGAGGGGTCCACCTGGAGCTGGCTGCCCTTAACTGATCAGTGGGCACTGCGTGCCAATATAGTCTAGCCCTCCGGTAGTGCAGGGAGACACAATCCACTTGCTCTACCGCTTTCCGTTCTGTAAACCGCAGGTCACTTTAAGCTTGTGGGCTACAGAATGGCCGAGGTGCACACGCACAGGATGTTAGAGTCCCAGCTCTGTGACATCTTTGCACCGTGCCGAGACTCTTACGTTCGGTGTGTTCGTTGACACTGACAGCACGTTGCATTGCTGCTGGACTCGTCAGGATCCTGGATTAGGTGAATATATGATTTTGTTTTTAATTAAAACTTGTGGTGTGATGTGGGGCCATCTTACATTATAGAGACTAATACAGGGGCCATTATACAGCTCGGGGACTATTGCAGGGGCCATTATACAGTTTAGGGACTAATGTGGGGGCCATTATATAGCTTGGGGACAAAAGTTGAGACATTATACAGTTTGATGACTAATGCAGGGGACATTATACAGCTATAGGTCTAACGTAGGGGCCATTATACAGCTTGGGGACTAATGCGGGGGCCATTATACAGTATAGGAACTAATGTGGGGGCCATTATACAGTTTGGGGGCTAATGCCAGGGCCATTCTACAGTCTGAGGGATACTTTGGGGGTCATTATACTGTGTTTTGGGAGAGCTGTGAGCCCAAATACTGTGTATAGGGGAACTGTGGGTCCATTTATACTGTATATAGTGGAGCTGTGGACCCACTATACTGTGTATAGCTGAGCTGTGGGACCACCATACTGTGTATAGTGGAGCTGTGGGCCCATCATACTGTGTATAGCGGAGCTGTGGGACCACCATACTGTGTATAGCGGATCTTTTGGCCCATCATACTGTGTATATTGGCGCTGTGGGCCCATCATACTGTGTATAGTGGAGCTGTGGGCCCATCATACTGTGTATAGTGGAGCTGTGGGCCCATCATACTGTGTATAGCAGAAGCTGTGGGTCCATTATACTGTGTAGAGGGCAGTTGTGAGAACATCATATTGTGTATAGAGGAGCTGTGGGTGCATTATACTGTGTATAAGGGAGCTATGTACCCATCATAATGTATATAGAGGAACTGTACATTGGGGGACTCAGAGGACATTATTAGATGTTAACTGGGCACTTAAGAAGCATTATTGTTATAGGGGCATTCAGAGTATTGTGGTCGTCAAATGTGCACGGGAGGCATTATTACTTTCTAGGGGAAAAATGTGGACACTGTTTACTAGGGCACTTGCACAGGGCATTAATATTTTTTAGGGGGTAATTTTACCATCTAGCGGGCACAAACGAGGCATTTACTACGTAAGGGGCATTATTATGTGGGGCAGTAAGAGGAGCGCTGTTTTTGTACCACACAGCAGGTGCAGTAATAGGGTCACATACAGCAGCAGCAGCTTAGTATTGGGGTATCAGCTGGATGAGGAGGTTGTGCAGGTTGGGAAAAGATGTGGACGGTGCTGGAAATGTGTGAAGTCAGATGTGTCTTTGTTGTAATCTATGCAGCAGAGCCCTGGCTGGAGAGGTTGTCATGTCGGTCTGGGCCAGATGGAAAACACAGGAAAAGTGAACGACTCCATAAGAAATAACATCAGCTGTAAATCACCATCTATAACTGTACTGTAATCTCTTACTGTATGTCACCATATGGAGGTAATATGCTTGTTGGTCTTTGTAGAGATTTTTTTCCAGTAACAGTGCGGTCATCTACTGAGGTTCCCTTATACTCACAATTAGAGTGTGCTACTGTAGCTGTAATCAGGGTTACCGGTTAAGGGCCCACTCAGAATTTTTGCCTCCCTTGAGTTGAACCCCTAGCTACGCCTCTGGGGTCTTTAAATATAATATCAAAAAGGGGAAAAGGGAAAGGGTGTGAATATATAATTTAAAAAACAAATACTTTATTGGAAAATATTAAAATAAATAAGTAGATATTGCTCATGCATCTACAGATGTATATAGGTGACCATCATATATATTTTAGACGGTAACCAACTAATTGACCCGGTTACATAGTGTGTTGGAATTCATTATTGGGAATGCCAAACCCAGTCCCTTTAAATAGTTGGGTTATGGCTGTATATTGTACATAGAATTCCCAGTAAGTAGATAGTAGAGGTTATCCCTATTGTGCAAATGTCATACAAAAATAGTTATATCACCTGTGGGTCCAATATGACAACAGACGTAATCATTTCGGTCCCATGTATGGCAGGATAATCGCCACAGTAATACCCACAAGTGAAGCACCTATATTATCAACTATATAAGAGAACTATTATTATGGTTGTAAATATATGAGTATAGGTGCTCAATGATTATATACATAGGGTTTGTTTTATGACATGAGCCAGTGCGGTAACAGGTTAAGCAGTGTGACTGCACTACCGCATGTATCATGTGTCAGCATAACTAAGCTAAAACAGCTGATCACCGCCGGTGAGTGGCAATCACCTGGCTACAGGCCATTAAGAGGTGGTGATATAGTGTCGGGGTAAGGGGTGGTCCGTAATGTAACGGACGACTCCATACACTCTTGATACCGCTGCCCTCACATGCGGTCGGCGTGCCCGACTCGCACAGCTGATCACTGTAGCTGAGGACACTCGCTCCGGCGGCTATTAAATTAAAGGCACCGCGGCTACATGCACTATCTCGGGGCTATTCATTTTTCCCTCCAGACACTACTAATATAACTCGGGACAGAGTCCCTGACGCGCGTTTCGCCAGTATACCGGCTTTTTCTAAGGTGGTGTACATCTGTGAATATAGGTCTGATGAGATTTGACTTTGCTTTAGGTCTTTAAATATAATACACCTGTCATGTACAGTATCTGCAGCAGCGAAAAGGCAGTGGATGACCGAAAACAAGGTGGTGAGGGATCAGATGGTAGCCAGAAGTTATTTCATGAAACTCTATTCACACAGTGCAGTTTTTAAGGGTATGCCCGCCGCCGTTTATGAGACCTGGGCACCTTGGTGACAATATTGCCCTGGAAACCAGGTATTTAGAAGGAATTATAATCAGAACATACCTGCTGCTGTAATTTTGCTTCTTTATAGAGATTTAATATTGGTTTTAGATCCTGTTCGCCGAGGAAGACAGATTCATGTAAGCTGTAATTTAAGTTGACCGTGATTGGAGTCAGCTTATCGCGAAATTCCGATTCTTCCTGCGGGAAAATAGGAAGTCAATAAAAAATATTTATACTTGGGACAAAGGAATAAAAGCTGATCTGGAGTAGGGTTGAAGTTCTGCTCCATACCATGTTCATATCCGGCGCCCCAGGAGCTGATATCGGCTGAACAGTGGTGGTCCCCGGTGATCTGGTCATTAATATCAATGAAATGGAAAATCTCTTTATGGAGTCTGGTCTGGGCTCCAAATTTATAGGTCAGGTTGTCTGGGGTCTCTCACTGAGTTAAGGGTGCTGGACTTGGGTCTCAATTTATATATGGGTTTGCTATGAAGTCTTAATTTATCCAGGGGTCTAGTCTTGGATCTGAGTTTACTTAGTTCGGGGGTGTAAATTAATTTTATGGTTGGCTTTAAGGTCTGAATTAATTTCTTTGCTCTAGTTTAGGGTTAGGGCATTGATCTGACTTCAGTCAGTGTATGGTCATCTGGGGTCTGCAATTGAATTATAGGATCTGGTCTTAAAGGGCTTTTCCCATGAACAAAGTACAATTTCATTTAATAGATGTTGGAATAATAATACATTCCACAACTGGATGTGTTTAAATAAAATGTTCCTGTGCTGAGATAATCTTATGAATGTGCCCCTGCTGTGTACTGTGTAATGGCTGTGTCTGACCGTACAGGAACATGGTCTGATCATACCGCAGCTCCTGGACAGGGGGGGAAGGAAAAGAGCATACAGACAGGACAGCATGGGATCACAGCTGATTCTTTCTGTGAGGCAAAACATTTCCCTGCCTGTTTTTAAGCAATGTTTTACTTCAAAGAAAGAAAAGGCTGTGATCCTGTGCTGTAATGTCTGTATACTCTCCCCCGCCCAGGAGATGTGGTATGATCAGACCATGTTCCTGCACGGTCACACACAGCCATTACACAGTACACAGCAGGGGCACATTTATAAGATTATCTCAGCACAGGAACATTTTTTTTAAACATATCCAATTGTGAAAGTTATTATCATTCCAAGATCTATTGATTAAAATGTTGAATAAAATTTACTTTGTTTGTGGGAAAACCCCTTTAACCCCTTTCCAGCCCAAGACGTACTAATACGTATCCTTGCCCTGGGCCTTATGGGCCAGATATGTATTAGTACGCCCTCGCGATTTCACCCGCACACAGGCTGTGCAGGCGCGATCGCCGCCGGGTGTCAGCTGATTGTCACAGCTGACACCTGGTGCTATGTGCAGGGAACAGTCCTGCATCGCTCCCTGCACATTAATCCCCGAAATGCTGCGACCGAAGTCGATCGCAACATTCCGGGAGCAAGGGGAGGTAAGCGCCAATACTTACCTCCCCTCCGGCGTCCCGTGGCTTCTCACTCCGGTCTCGGATGTTGTCATGGTGACCCGATGTCATCATGACAACACCCAGGTCAGCAGGATGCAAGAAGTTATTTTGGTAATGCGCAGTGCGAGACCAAAGTAACTTCTCCCTGTGCAGCGCTGACAGGCTGTATAGCACAGGGATGGTGCTGCATTCCTGTGCTATATAGCCAATCAGAATGTAAAAAGTGAAAGTCCCATAGTGGGACAATGTGTAAAAGTAATAAAAATGTCAGAAAGTGAAAAAAAAAAATTGTAAAAATATAAAAAAACAAAAAGGAAAAAAAAATAATACCAAAAAAATAAAAATATATTGTACCCATAAATAAATAATCTTATGAAAGAAAAAAATAAACCAATAAAAGTACACATATTTGGTATCGCCGCGTCCAGAACAACCTGACCTATAAAACTGTCCCACTAGTTAACCCCTTTAGTGAACACGGTAAAAAAAAAACGATGCTTTATCATTATACTGCCAAACAAAAAATGGAATAAAACACGATCAAAATAATGAATGTCAATAAAAATGGTACCGCTGAAAACTACATCTTGTCCCGCAAAAAACAAGCCACCATACAGCTCCAATGGCCAAAAAATAAAAAAGTTATAGCTTTCAGAATAAAGCTCTACAAAAAAATTATTATTTCTAGAAAATCGTTTTTATTGTGTAAAAGCGGCAAAACATAAAAAAGATATAAATGTGGTACCGCTGTAAAAGTACTGACCCGAAGAATAAAGCTGCCTTATCAATTTTACCACACACGGAACGGCACAAAAAAAAAAAAATTCCTGAATTGTTGTTTTTTGTTTATTCTGCCTCCAAAAAATCTGAATAGAAAGCGATCAGCAAATGTCACGTGTCCGAAAATGGTACCAATAAAAACGTAGACTTGTCCCGCAAAAAACAAGCCATCACATGACTCTGTCAGACGAAATATGGCAAAATTATAGCTCTCAAAATATGGCGATGCAAAAACTAGTCTTTGCAAAAAAAAGGGTTTTTTTAGTGTGTGACAGCTGTCAATCATAAAAACCCGATATGATTCGAGTATCACTGTAATCGCACCGACCCGAAGAATAAAGTCGTCTAATCACTTATACAGCACGAGGAACGGCGTAAAAAATAAATTCTAGGGTTAGGGTTATGCTAGGGTTAGGGTTGTATTAGGGCTGGGGTTGTATTAGGGTTGGGGTTGGGCTAGGGTTGGGGTTGTATTAGGATTGGGGTTGTATTAGAGTTGGGGTTGTATTAGGGTTGCAGTTAGGGTTGTGTTGGGGCTGGGATTTTTTCAGACGTAAAGAAAAAAAATGACGAAGATATGGCGACTGGTGTGGCGCAGGTGCTCGCTACTTTAGTTTGCATCGGGTGCTCGGGTATGCACCGAGTATCGTGGGTGCTCGAGTGACATGCTCGAGTCTCCACCCCACATGTTTTGCAGCTGTTATACAGCCAAAAAAACCTTGCGGGAATTGCCTGCCATGCAAGAGCAATCCCCGCATGTTTTTCTTTTGGGTGTCTAATAACCGTGAAACATGTGGGAGGGGACTCGAGCATGTCACTCCATCACCTGTGATACTTGGTGCATACCTGAGTACCCGATGCAAACTCAAGTAGCGAGCACTTGCACTCAAGACTAATGACAACTTATTCAATACGATGACCAAATGTTATCAAATTCTGTGCCGTACCTCTGGGTTCAAAATGTTCACTATACCCCTTGATAAAATCCTTGTGGGGTGTAGTTTCCAAAATGGTGTCACTTGTGGGGGGTTTCCATTGTTTAGGCACATCAGGGGCTCTCCAAAAGCAACATGGCGTCCGCTAATTATTCAAGAAAATTTTACATTCAAAAAGTCAAATGGCGCTCCTTCCCTTCCGAACCCTGCCGTACGCCCAAACAGTGGTTTTCCCCCACATATGGGGTATTGGAGTGCTCAGGAGAAATTGCACAACAAATTTTGGGGTCCATTTTTTCCTGTTACCCTTGCAAAAATAAAAAAAATTGGGGTCTAAAGTAACATTTTTGTGAAAAAAAAAAAAAGTTAATTTTTTTCTTCCACATTCCAAAAATTCCTGTGAAGCACCTGAAGGGTTAATAAACTTCTTGAATTTGGTTTTGAACACCTTGAGGGGTGCAGTTTTTAGAATGGTGTTACTTTTGGGTATTTTCTGTCATAAAGGCCCCTCAAAGTCACTTCATATGTAATGTGGTCCCTAAAAAAATGGTTTTGTAAATTTTTTTGTAAAAATTAGAAATCGCTGGTCAACTTTTAACCCTTATAACTTCCTAACAAAAAAAATTTTGGTTCCAAAATTGTGCTGATGTAAAGTAGACATGTGGGAAATGTTATTTATTAACTATTTTGTGTGACATATCTCTCTGATTTAAGGGGAAATTCAAAGTTTGAAAATTGCAAAATTTTCGCCAAATTCTGTTTTTTCACAAATAAAGGCAAGTCATATTGAAGAAATGTTACCACTATCATGAAGTACAATATGTCACAAAGGAATAATCTCAGAATCAGGGGGATCTGTTGAAGCATTCCAGAGTAATTACCTCATAAAGTGACAGTGGTCAGAATTGTAAAAATTGGCCTAGTCGTGCAAACCACCCTTGGGGGTAAAGGGGTTAAGTCTGAATTTATTTATGGTTCTGGCATGGGGTCTGACTTTATTTAAGGGCCTGGTTTGAATTTATTTGCGGCTCATTCACTTTAATCAAGCAGACGTGCATTATCAGATACAACTCATGGACAGATAGCTGTAGCGGCGTTTTTGGAAGAAAGACGCAATTTTTTTCCAATCTTGGACAGCCCCCTTAAACAGGCCATTGATGATAGATCATCAGATCCATAAATATCTGCACATCACATCACTTACTCGGAGATACACAACGAAGTCCAGACACAGTTTTCCGGTGTCCTTCCCCAAGATCATAGTAAACGAGTGTTGCGCGGTGCCGTAGTCACGGAAGAGAGTCCTCTTCACCGCTCCCTTCTGTTTTAGCCAGTCCAGCTCCAGGTTCGCTTTCATCGCTATCGGTGAAGACATAGTACAGCAATTATTTATGTTACGGGGACATGATCCTGTAATCCAGGGAATTTGGGTCTGGAGGCTTTGAATGTGAACGGAGCATAAGACATGAACGAAAATAAAGCAATTTACTTTTGTAATTGAAGCAAAACATTTTTTTTTTGCTTTGCATTGGAGGATTATTTAGATAAAACTTAGTAACGAGAGCCAATATAAACCAGGGAAAGCGGATCTTCATTACTTTGTCTGCTTGTTGTTATTATGACAAAGATGCCGGAGCTGATTTTCGGAGATGTCTCACAATTCAGACAGGCCGCTGTTTATATCCCGGCCTTAGCCTGATGAAAGGAGCGTCACGATGGACAAGAACAACAATTCCATACAAAGAACTAAATAAATAATCACAGCGGTGGCCGAACTTGAGCAATTACTTGTTCATGAATCATCTATGGTAGTTTTGTGATTTTTTCCTTCTAAAAAAAAAAAACGTTGAACTATTTTTAATATGATTTGTAGATGCAATTCACGAAGCTGAATCTTTTTCCCCTGGACTTAAAGAGGTATTCCCATGCCCAAGATCCAATCCCAATATGTAGTAGGTGTAATAATAATAATATTAGCAAATACCACCAATTAGACCTGTAGTATAGTTTCTCTGATTCGCAATGTCTCTTTCCTCATGTGCAGGGCATTGCAGGACCTTAGGTATCCATGGTTACATCCACTGATAAAGTGACAGCTAGTTGCTAGTGGTCATAACCATGGATACCTAAGGTCCTGCAATGCCTGCACATGAGGAAAAAGACATAGTGAATCCAAAAAACTATACTACATTTATAATTGGAAGTATTTGCTAATATTAATATCATTACACCTACTTCATATTGGGATAGGATCTTGGAGATGGGAATACACCCTTAAGGGGGTTATGCTGGTGGTGAGACTGAGCGGCCATGTGACTGCAAGTATGCAATATTCATGCTCTCGGCCACATACCGACCAGAAGTGTGCTACATCGCTCAGTTTGCTTGTATTGAGCGAGGCTATGCACGTCTAGTCTGAATGGTGCCTGACGTTTGAATAGAACATATTTGGGTCACAAGACCTCTCAGTCTCACTGCTGGCACCTGAGAATCCTCACAGTGCACAAAAAGCCTAGACAACTCCTTTAAGGGGAGTGTGTCAGCCCAAATTGCCAGTATACGCTACACCCATAGCCTTGTGGGTGATGTAGCCCATATAAAAAAAGGCATCTTTAGTCTAACCACTGTCTCTGTTATGCAGAAACTGAAGTTTAATCAAATATGCTAATCAGGGTACGTGGTGCACCCTGGGAGTGGCCAAGAGGCTCAGTGCAGCATTCTGCCCACTGGTTTTCCATGTCTCCTCCGCCCTCACTGGTGATTGACAGGATTGGCCTGCCTGAGCTTTCTCAGCAGACAGTGCTCGCTCCAGGCAAGCAAGTGCTGTCAATCACCAGTGAGGGAGGCAGGGACATGCAAAACCAGTGGGCGGAACAGTGCACTGAGGTTCTTGGTCACACCCAGGTTGCACCAAGTACACTAATTAGCATTCAGTTTCAGCAAAATTGAGGCCACGATTAGAATCCTAAAGTTGCGATTTTTCCAGCAGATATATCCCCTACAAGCTCGTTTGCTTAGTTTATATTGTCAGTTTGGGTTGACAGACTCCATTTAAAGAATTATTCTCAATGCTTAAATATATCCCCTATCAATAGGATATTTAATAACTTGTGGACGGGTGGGGGTCTGAGAGCTGAGACCCCCACTGATCCCGAGAATGGAGCGGTGGCACACATGCACAGGCACTGCTCCATTCCGAGCCCTGTTCTTAGGATCAGTGTGGATCCCAGTGGTTAGACCCCCTCCAATCCACAAATTATTACCTATTCTGGGAATAGTCGACAAGCTATTTGCACTTACACTATACCCAATCTTCAAAATAGGTAATATTTTGCGGCCGATCGATCCCGAGAACAGGGCTCTGAAATGTCACAGGATAGGTGATAATTTGCCGATCATGGAAGTTCAAGCACTGGGACCCCCTCCGATCCTGAGAATAAGAATCTGAAATGATCTGTCTTGATGGAGTGATGGCGCACATGCACAGCCACCGCTCTACTCTATTTCAGAGCCCTGTTCTCGAGACTGATGGGGGACCCAGTAGTCAGATTCCTACCGATCCTCAAGTTATTACCTGTCCTGTGGAAATAACCCTTCAAAGGGGTCTCGCCATTGTGTACATTCATTTCACACTACTGGATATGTGAAAAATATATAGTAGATTCTGGTTCCACTAATAGGACTAGTTCTGGAATAGCACCACTGTCCGGTCTGGGAATTCCTATGCAAAGGAATGAGAATTTCGACCACTTCTCCCCTGACAGTGACACACGCCATACAGTAGATGTCCCATTTCAAAGGACCATGTGCAAAACTGCATATCAGTTAAAAAAATTATGTATATAATTGTTCAGAGCTTGTTAGTGCTACCTGTATCCAAACTATCATAGAAGTCAGTGAGACCATGGCTTTTATATTGTAACCTGTACAGGAAAATGTCAGAATCTAATTTACATAGGACTGCAGGAAATTAATATAAGGATTCAAGAAGGCAGCTCCAAAAATATTCTGTTCAATATCAATGATATTCTGACTGATGCAAAGAATTAAATGTTACTAACCCATGTGATCCGGAATACCTCGTCCGGATACATCCATACAGACTATTACAGTGAGGCTATAAAAAAAAAAAATAGAAAAACATTAATAATGTTATTTTTTTGTGAGACGATTAGGACAGATGTATGAAAACCGTCTGCCATCACTTTATGAATGGCAGTCCCTCATTTTAGCGTTTTTTTCTGCATAGAGGTGCATCGGCCGCCTGGCTCTGCAGGGAGCATCAGCTGCCCCTATTCCCAGTTCCCAGTACAGTAAGCGGCTGGGAAATTTTCATTCTCAGTGAGTCATGACGTTGGACCCCAAGTATTATAAAGTATAAATGTGTCACGATTCCTCTGCTCAGCGAGTGACTGCTTTGCTGCCCTATGGAATCTTGGTCATGCTGAGTTGTCGGTGTTTTGATTGACTGCTCAGCCGTCCAATCTGTGATTGGGAGGTGCTGGGCTTTCTCCACGTGTTCTCTGTCCTGGAGATTGCTCAGTTACTTAGAAGTTAAAGATGACTTGATAATACGTTTTCATGTAACCTTTAATAATATGTGCAGTAGAGGGGTTACAAGGACACTAAACTTCAGGAAGGCAAATTTCCAACGGTTGAGAGATGATCTTAGTGCTATAAACTGGGACGATATCCTGAGACATAAAGCTGCACAAAGCAAATGGGAGACATTTATTAGCATCCTGAATAGGACCTGTGCACAATATATACCCTATGGGAATAAACATGCTAGAAATAGGAGGAAACCACTATGGCTAAATAGAGCTGCAAGGGGCGCAATAAGTGACAAAAAGAAAGCATTTAGAGAACTAAAGCAAGTAGGTAGTGATGAGGCATTAAATAAATATAGAAAATTAAATAAATTCTGTAAAAACCAAATCAAGGCAGCAAAGATTGAGGCAGAGAGAATCATTGCCAGAGAAAGTAAAAATAATCCCAAAATATTCTTTAACTACATAAATAGTAGAAAACTAAAAAATGATAGTGTTGGCCCCCTTAAAAATAGTCTGGGTGAAATGGTGGATGAGGATGAGGAAAAAGCCTATATGCTAAATTATTTTTTTTCAACAGTATTTACACAAGAAAATCGCATGACAGAAAACATGATCAGTGATGACAAAAATTCTCCATTAAATGTCACTTGCTTAACCCAGCAGGAAGTACGTCGAAGTCTAAAAATCACTAGAGTTGACAAATCTCCGGGCCCGGATGGGATACACCCGCGAGTACTGCAGGAATTAAGTAACGTCATAGATAGACCATTATTTTTAATCTTTAAAGATTCCATAATAACAGGGTCTGTACCACAGGACTGGCGTATAGCAAATGTGGTGCCAATATTCAAAAAGGGGACAAAAACTGAACTTGGAAATTATAGGCCGGTAGGCTTAAACTCTAATGTGGGTAAAATCCTGGAGGGCTTTCTAAGAGATGCTATACTAGAGTATTTGAAGAAGAATAACCTCATGACCCAATATCAACATGGGTTTACGAGGGACCGTTCCTGTCAAACTAATCCGATCAGTTTTTATGATGAGGGAAGTTCTGGACTGGACCAAGGAAATGCAGTGGATGTTGTGTATATGGACTTTTCAAAAGCTTTTGATACGGTTCCACACAAAAGGTTGATACATAAAATGAGAATAATGGGGATAGGGGAAAATATATGTATGTGGGTTAAGAATTGGCTCAGTGATAGGAAACAAAGGGTGGTTATTAATGGAAAACACTCAGACTGGGTCTCAGTTAACAGTGGGGTACCACAGGGGTCAGTATTGGGCCCGCTTCTTTTTAACATATTTATTAATGACCTTGTAGGGGGCATACAGAGTAATATTTCAATATTTGCAGATGACACTAAACTCTGCAGGGTAATCAATACAGAGGAGGACAATTTTATATTACAGGAGGATCTATGTAAACTAGAGGCTTGGGCTGATAAATGGCAAATGAGCTTTAATGGGGATAAATGTAAGGTAATGCACTTGGGCAGAGGAAATAAAATGTATAATTATATGCTTAATTGTAAAACACTGGGCAAAACTGTAACTGAAAAAGACCTGGGTGTATTGGTGGACGACAAGCTCACGTTTAGTGGCCAGTGTCAGGCAGCTGCTGCAAAGGCAAATAAAATAATGGGATGCATTAAAAGAGGCATAGATGCTCATGAGGAGAACATAATTTTACCTCTATACAAGTCATTAGTGCGACCACACTTAGAATACTGTGTACAGTTCTGGTCTCCGGTGTATAAGAAAGACATAGCTGAACTAGAGCGGGTGCAGAGAAGAGCGACCAAGGTTATTAGAGAACTGGGGGGTCTGCAATACCAAGACAGGTTATTACACTTGGGGTTATTTACTGTGGAAAAAAGAAGGCTTAGGGGTGATCTTATTACTATGTACAAGTATATGAGGGGACAGTACAAAGACCTTTCTATTGATCTTTTTACTCTGAGGCCTGAGACGGGGACAAGGGGGCATCTTCTACGTCTGGAGGAAAGAAGGTTTAATCATAATCACAGACGCGGATTCTTTACTGTAAGAGCAGTGAGACTATGGAACTCTCTGCCGCATGATGTTGTAATGAGTGATTCACTACTAACATTTAATAAGGGCATGGATGCCTTTCTTGAAAAGTATAATATTACAGGTTATATATACTAGATTCCTTGATAGGGCGTTGATCCAGGGAACTAGTCTGATTGTCGTATGGAGTCAGGAAGGAATTTTTTTCCCGAATGTGGAGCTTAGTGTTTGCCACATGTTTTTTTTATTGCCTTCCTCTGGATCAACATGTTAGGCTATGTGTTGAACTAGATGGACTTAGTCTTCCTTCAACCTTAAAAACTATGTTACTATGACTTTGGTGGCACCGGTAGACTATAATTTGTGTAGGGTCCTCCAGTATTATGGTAAGGAGAATCGGGGATGTTCGTTTTTTCTTTTTTTCTCATGGAAGATTGTTCCAGTATATCATATTTTAAAAAATCATGCTACATGTCCTGAGGGTTGGAATACCATAATGTGCTCTGAATAAGAATAGTACGTGGACCTTGTATTCCTGGGACACATCCATGGAACACAGTAGAATAAGTCAGTTTTTATTCATTCCACCCCTAGATGTTTAGGTGACATTGTAATCAGTAGCAGATATACCCCATATGCAGATGTCTCAGATCGACAATCCAATCTGTGACTGGGAGGTGCTGGGCTTTCTCCAAGTGTTCTCTTTTCTGGAGATTGCCCAGCTACTTAGTAGTTAAAGATGACTTTGGTGGCACCGGCAGACTATAATTTATATAGGGTCCTCCAGACACTTCCCTACAGATGATGTTATGGTAAGGAGAATCAGGGTTTTCCGTTTTTCTTTTTTCTCATGGATGATGACCTGGCTGTATTTTATTTTAATCTCTTCATTCAAAATACATCCACGCTTTGCAACTGTGCATGTATATGGGGATACTGATTTATAATGGGGCCCATCAGGTTCTGTCTAATGAATTTGGCAACAGAGGCTCCCATGCAGATGTAAAGACATCCTAGGTTCTACAATATTAGCTAATTAATTGATTGATGGATTGAGCTCCATCTGACCAGAAACCTCGGAGTTCCATCACATTTTGTTCTAAGTCCGAGAACAAAATGAGAAGCAGAAATTCCATTCACAACCCAGGGAAGGGCTTTATCACAGTCAATGAAGTAAGTCACAACTGTGGTCAATGTAATTACATCTCCTCTATTCACCATTAACATATCTATAAGAGACACTGAACAATCCTCTAATCATAATGCCTGAAACTGAAGATTAACTTCCGCTCTGCAATGTGATTAAACTGAATGAGATCTGACATGTGGACGCTTCCATCCCGCACTAGAACACACATTTCCTACACGCTATTACACAAAATGTTGCCAAGAATGTGAGGAGTAATTACTGCAGATTACTAACACTCCCTTGGGGAATTAGGAATCTATGGGTTATTTCCCATGAGGCAGTGGGAAAAATGGACTGACTACATCAGAGAGCTGCATCCTGGTTTTTGCTATCTAAGGGTACCTATCATCTACTGTATCTACCTATCTCATTTATTTTGAAGACTGTTCTATATTTAAAAAATTGCCACAAAATGTCCCCTAAATTCCCTAAACACCTGGGGGTGAAAAAACATACATTATCCATTTTCCTATCACCTATTATCATTCTTGAATGTATAGTAAAAACACAAATTACAGATACTAATGTAACGAATAGTACACTATCACAATTGTATAGATCATGTTTGAGAATACCAAGACATACATCATGAAGGGTCAAACATTTGTTTAGAGATGACCAAAGGAATATTTAAATCCCACAATGGTTTGTATATGCCTTGGTCTTTTGTCCAAGCGGCTGTGACCATTGATCAAAATTGGGCCCCTCTTTAAGACTTCTGTCAGGCCACACCTGCACATGCACACATGCACATGTTACATAAAAAGCATATATTAATACATGCTAATACTTTATACATGCATTAATACATTACTCACGCATAAACATGCGCACAAGCATATATAAAATACGCACATACACAAAACACATACAGTACAGACCAAAAGTTTGGACACACCTTCTCATTTAAATAAATTGTACATTCACACTGAAGGCATCAAAACTATGAATTAACACATGTGGAATTATATACTTAACAAAAAAGTGTGAAACAACTGAAAATATGTCTTATATTCTAGGTTCTTCAAAGTAGCCACCTTTTGCTTTGATGACTGCTTTGCACACTCTTGGCATTCTCTTGATGAGCTTCAAGAGGTAGTCACCGGAAATGGTTTTCACTTCACAGGTGTGCCCTGTAATGGTTTAATAAGTGGGATGTCTTGCCTTATAAATGGGGTAGGGACCATCAGTTGTGTTGTGCAGAAGTCTGGTGGATACACAGCTGATAGTCCTACTAAATTGACTGTTAGAATTTGTATTATGGATAGAAAAAAAGCAGCTAAGTAAAAAAAAACGAGTGGCCATCATTACTTTAAGAAATGAAGGTCAGTCAGTCCGAAAAATTGGGCAAACTTTGAAAGTGTCCCCAAGTGCAGTTGCAAAAACCATCAAGCGCTACAAAGAAACTGGCTCACATGAGGACCGCCCCAGGAAAGGAAGACCAAGAGTCACCTCTGCTTCTGAGGATAAGTTTATCCGAGTCACCAGCCTCAGAAATCGCAGGTTAACAGCAGCTCAGATTAGAGACCAGGTCAATGCCAGACAAAGTTCTAGCAGCAGACACATCTCTTCAACAACTGTTAAGAGGAGACTTTGTGCAGCAGGCCTTCATGGTAAAATAGCTGCTAGGAAACCACTGCTAAGGACAGGCAACAAGCAGAAGAGACTTGTTTGGGCTAAAGAACACAAGGAATGGACATTAGACCAGTGGAAATCTGTGCTTTGGTCTGATGAGTCCAAATTTGAGATCTTTGGTTCCAACCACCGTGTCTTTGTGCGATGCAGAAAAGGTGAACGGATGGACTCTACATGCCTGGTTCCCACTGTGAAGCATGGAGGAGGAGGTGTGATGGTGTGGGGGTGCTTTGCTGGTGACACTGTTGGGGATTTATTCAAAATTGAAGGCATACTGAACCAGCATGGCTACCACAGCATCTTGCAGCGGCATGCTATACCATCCGGTTTGCGTTTAGTTGGACCATCATTTATTTTTCAACAGGACAATGACCCCAAACACACCTCCAGGCTGTGTAAGGGCTATTTGACCAAGGAGGAGAGTGATGGGGTGCTACGCCAGATGACCTGGCCTCCACAGTCACCAGACCTGAACCCAATCAAGATGGTTTGGGGTGAGCTGGACCGCAGAGTGAAGGCAAAAGGGCCAACAAGTACTAAGCATCTCTGGGAACTCCTTCAAGATTGTTGGAAGACCATTTCCGGTGACTACCTCTTGAAGCTCATCAAGAGAATGCCAAGAGTGTGCAAAGCAGTCATCAAAGCAAAAGGTGGCTACTTTGAAGAACCTAGAATATAAGACATATTTTCAGTAGTTTCCCACTTTTTTGTTAAGTATATAATTCCACATGTGTTAATTCATAGTTTTGATGCCTTCAATGTGAATGTACAATTTTCATAGTTATGAAAATACAGAAAAATCTTTAAATGAGAAGGTGTGTCCAAACTTTTGGTCTGTACTGTACATATACACAGTGATATTTTTGTGATGCACTTGTTGATGACCAGATTATTTTTTTTGTTCATTCATAGTTATAACAACTATAATTTTTTTTCATTTTAAGTAACCTTCATCGCACATAAGAGTTAACATTTTTACGGATTGAATGGTGAAAAAAACAATCAAGGCATTTTTTTTAAATAATTTACAGATCCCATAAATAATCTGTTAACTGTATAGTTGTTACAGGGTTACCAAACATGTCATTTTTTTTTGCTGATTTGTCATATTTATTTTTAAAATGTGTATAAAAATGTTATGATTGTAATTGTTTATTATTTTTTAGTTTTGTATTATTTTAGAGGAAAAAAAATCTCTGATTTGTATTTTATCCTTAGTTATATAGATATGTAATGGTAAATAGATGGATCTCCATGTACCAGTGCAATATGCCTGTAAAGAAGAAGAATACTATTTAGTTCTATAGGCAGAGAGGAGAAGAATACTATTTAGTTCTATAGGCAGAGAGGAGAAGAATACTATTTAGTTCTTTAGGCAGAAAGAAGAAGAATACTATTTAGTTCTTTAGTCAGAGAGAAGAAGAATACTATTTAGTTCTTTAGGCAGAGAGAAGAAGAATACTATTTAGTTCTTTAGTCAGAGAGAAGAAGAATACTATTTAGTTCTTTAGTCAGAGAGAAGAAGAATACTATTTAGTTCTTTAGTCAGAGAGAAGAAGAATACTATTTAGTTCTTTAGGCAGAGAGAAGAAGAATACTATTTAGTTCTTTAGGCAGAGAGAAGAAGAATACTATTTAGTTCTTTAGGCCGAGAGAAGAAGAATACTATTTAGTTCTTTAGGCAGAGAGAAGAAGAATACTATCTAGAACTTTAGGCTGAAAAATCCTCCAATACTTCAATTTTAAAAATGAAGTTTCTATCTGCCATACTACAAATTGTGAGTTTGAATCCTGGGAAAACCACACTTCAAGAAAAGCAAATTATTAATTAACTATATATGAAGGCACAAACAGTTGTTGCCCTCTGCCCAAGATCCTCAGGCGGTGCCTCTACATGGGAAGAAAACAGAACAATCCTAATATTATTTGCAGTGTGACTGGACCCCTATGTGCAGCTGAGCCAGCTGCACATGTGGTATATCTGCTACTGATTCCAATGTCACCTAAACTCCTTAAGCATCTACGGGTGGAATGAATAAAAACTGACTTATTCTACTGTAATACTACAGGAAGACAAGGTCCATGTATGATTCTTATTCAGAGCACATTATGGTATTCCAACCCTCAAATGCGCAAGAGCAGCTAACAGGACATGTCGCATGATTCCTTAAAATACGATATACTGGAATAAGAATACTGAACAACCTTGATGTCGTAGATTATTTACATACTGCCTTTCTTTTGTAAAGTTTTAGACAACTTAACATGTCTGTTTATCTTTCTGTAGCTGACGTTTCCATGCGGACACGACCTGGCAACCTTCCATTAATGAGGTGTACGAATTTACTGATTCACATTTAATGTGGGGGAACTATAGAAATAAACGGACAGATTATTAAACTGATGCATCAATCTTGGAATGTCATGATGCTGTCTGATTTTACGAGAGATAGAAATCCGGCCCCGGTGAGTCGGACCTCCTTCAGGTTCTCTTACATGCATTCCGTAATTTCCCTTACACCGACAAATCCATCAGCAGTCATTCGGAGCAGGCTACACAGCTGGCTCAGGAATACAAAAAAGATGGATCCCGTGGGACGAAAGAATTATGTGCCTGTTGGATTTAACCTACTAATCGTTTTCAGATGCAGAATACAAGGTTATAACAACTACAACAGAACATAAAACAACATAAACCAAATCAATAACAAAGGCGACTATCGGCCGGGACCATCTAAGATCTGTTGTAGCAAAAAATATAATTGCATTATTTAAAGTCTTTAAGCAGCCAAAAAAGCTCAGATCATCTTGTGCTGCGGACAAGCGATATTTTTGCCAATTTTTGTGGTGTCTATGGTTACAATCCCATTGTTTCAATGTGATAGGAGTCAGCTGATGGAAATTTATGTAGTAGAATTTCTTAAGTTTTAACTCCACTGATGGCTGCAACTTTTGACAATATAGTGCACAATTGGTGTGCTCCTTACGACACTCTACATGGATCATGCAGATATTCTTTATAAGCAATGCCCATACAACTTAGCCCCATAACAATACAACATTTCCAAATGTTATAAGATGAAAACAGGAGTCAATCGAGGAAGATTAAACAGCCAAGCAAACTGATCATCCCAGAAGCCCCTCCT
This sequence comes from Phyllobates terribilis, assembly GCF_046119375.1. Classification (NCBI taxonomy): domain Eukaryota; kingdom Metazoa; phylum Chordata; class Amphibia; order Anura; family Dendrobatidae; genus Phyllobates; species Phyllobates terribilis. Next base: position 63,522,478 of record NW_027362764.1, on the reverse strand, counting down.
TATGCACCAAGCAAACAGTACTGTAATCATTGGATGGCAAACTGGGAAACGGACCCGGACCCTCATTTTTTAGAGCACCCACATGAACTAAACTTTAGGAATGATCTTAGAGTGGAGTATGCAATGCATCACAACCATTGACCACCTGGGACTTTACCATTAAACCATTCACATTCCTTGCCCAACAGGGATATAACCATTAAACCCTTCACTGCCTTTGACCACCATGGACTTTATCATTAAACCCTTAACTGTCCTCCACCAAAAGGGACTTTACCAATAAACCAATCAACACCCTAGACATGAAAATTTTACCATTTAACCATTTACTGCCCCTCGCCACTAGGGACTTTAACATTACTCCTTCACTGCCCTACTCCAACAGAGACTTTAGCATCAAACCTTCACTGCCTCTGACCAACAGGGACTTTACCATTAAGCCCTTTACCTGCCATGCATGATCTGGGACATTAGCATTAAAAATTTCACTGCTCTTGACCAACAGGGACTTTACATTAAACCTTCACTGCCCTAGACCACCAGGGAGTTTAACATTATACCCATTACTGTCTTTGACCAATAGAACTTTGCCATTAAGCCATTCACTTCCCTAGACCACCATGGAGTTTTCCATAAAATCCTGCATTGCTCTTGATCAACAGTGACTTTACCTTTAAACCTTCACTACCCTAGACCAACAGGGACTTTACCATTAAACCTTTCACTACCCTAGACCATGAGGGACTTTACCATTAAACCTTCACTACCCTAGACTATCAGGGACTTTACCATGCAACTCTTCACTACCCTAGACCATCAGGGACTTTACCATTCAACTCTTCACTGCCCTAGACCATCGGGGACTTTACCATTAAACCTTCACTACCCTAGACTATCAGGGACTTTACCATTAAACCTTCACTATCCTAGATCATCAGGGACTTTACCATTAAACCTTCACTACCCTAGACTATCAGGGACTTTACCATGCAACTCTTCACTACCCTAGGCCATCAGGGACTTTGCCATTAAACCTTCACTACCCTAGGCCATCAGGGACTTTGCCATTAAACCTTCACTACCCTAGACCATCAGGGACTTTACCATTAAACCTTCACTACCCTAGACTATCAGGGACTTTACCATTAAACCTTCACTATCCTAGATCATCAGGGACTTTACCATTAAACCTTCACTACCCTAGACTATCAGGGACTTTACCATGCAACTCTTCACTACCCTAGATTATCAGGGACTTTACCATTAAACCTTCACTACCCTAGACCATCAGGGACTTTACCATTAAACCTTCACTACCCTAGACTATCAGGGACTTTACCATGCAACTCTTCACTACCCTAGGCCATCAGGGACTTTGCCATTAAACCTTCACTACCCTAGACCATCAGGGACTTTACCATTAAACCTTCACTACCCTAGACTATCAGGGACTTTACCATTAAACCTTCACTATCCTAGATCATCAGGGACTTTACCATTAAACCTTCACTACCCTAGACCATCAGGGACTTTACCATTAAACCTTCACTATCCTAGATCATCAGGGACTTTACAATTAAACCTTCACTACCCTAGACTATCAGGGACTTTACCATGCAACTCTTCACTACCCTAGATTATCAGGGACTTTACCATTAAACCTTCACTACCCTAGACCATCAGGAACTTTACCATTAAACCTTCATTATCCTAGACTATCAGGGACTTTACCATTAAACCTTCACTACCCTAGACCAACAGGGAAATACCATTCAACTCTTCACTACCCTAGACTATCAGGGATTTTACCATTAAACCTTCACTATACTAGACCAACAGGGACTTTACCATTCAACTCTTCACTGCTCTGGACTATCAGGGAATTTACCATTAAACCCTTCATTGTCTTTGACCATCAGGGACTTTACCAGTCAACCCTTAACTGTCCTTGACCAACTGGGACTTTACCAATAATCCTTCACTGCCCTATACCAAGTTGGCAGTTTACCATTAAACCATTCAATGCCCTAGACTACCAGGATTTTTACTGTTTAACTCTTTACTTCTCGCAACCTTAAGGGACTTTACCATTAATCCACAGACTACAAGGGAGCTTACCATTAAACCTTTCACTACCCTTGACCAATAGAGACTTTATCATTAAACTTTTCACTACTCTAGGCCACCAGGGACGTTATTATTAATACCCTTTACACTATTAAAGCATAGTATAGCTGTATTATTAGAATATGGAATGACAGTTTAATGTAGGCATTAAACTAAGTTATATATGAGAAATATTTGGTAATACAATGTGAGCACAAACTTTCAGTTGGTTAAATGACTGAGAGTCACACAAGTGACATCATCACGTCTCCTCTGGTGATGTCATTAGTCCTAACAGAGCTAGATGTCCTCAGACTAGCACTGACAAAGACACCTAGACATTTGGGCTACCTTGTAACATCTGCATTATAACACAAATTAATAGAAGAGATCAAAGCACCATCCTCCACGTACCAAGTCACCATCATGTCCAAAGTGTCTGAGATGGAAATCAGGCAGGTTCTGTTCTCAGGATTAAGGATCATAGGATTAAGTAGAAGTTCAGCGTCCACTGTAACCACAGGCCTGGCCCTGAGAAGGAAGCAGAGCAGTAAAGATCTCAGCAGCATAGCAGATCCGAGCAATGATATCCAGTACATAGGGTGTGCAGAAAAATCCAATTTACAGCAAGTATATTTCACAGCTGAATTCATAATTCTGCGAGTTGTGGATGGAAATAGTCAACAAGCTTGTCAACAAAAAAACACTAAAAGCTTATAACTATAGAGCATCTGGCATAAACATTAGGCTTCTTTGAATGCAAAAAATATGTAGAGATTTAGTATAGAATGCCTCACGATTTCAGCTCTAAAATTTGTAGAACAGTGAGTGCAGCTCTGGAGTGTAATATATAAATCTGTCCATGTGTTACATACAAAAAAAAATAATGTACACAGCATTGCACAACTGGGAAGCTTATAAAAGGGTAGCCCTAGATTAGAAATTCATGGCTCCTCTTATAAACTGCACCATACTTGTCCATGGCTTGTGTCTGGTATTTCAGCTCAGGACCATTGGAATAAACGGGTCTGAGCTGCAATACCACTCACAATCTGCGAAAAGGTGTGGTGCTGTATTTAGAAAAAGGAGCCATGTTTTACTGAGGCTGTACGTCTCCTTTACGGCCAACATGATCCATCAATGAGGCAACATGGAAAGCGCTCTTATCTTACCTGTATACAGACACTTTCCCTGCTCCAAAAGCTCCAACAATCAGATCTAGAAGTAAAAATAACACAAAACTAGATATGGAAGAGGATACATAGAGATGTACAGATACTCAAATGTATCATTTATTTACTTATATATCTTTACTAATGATCACACAGGGTAAAACTGATTCCTGTTTTGTCACCTAGAGGTCAGCCGCTAATGGTGATGTAGTAAGTGGCGGCATTGGCTGGAGAGGGAATAAATGCTAGATTGGCGGCAGTCCAGTCCTGGAACACCCAAGGGGCCCCCTCACTGCTACATCAGAGCGCTCTCCCCCTGCCACATAACTGACCCATCTTCAGACTCCTAGGAGGCCCCTTCCTCTGACTCCTAGGAGGCCCCTCCTCCTGACTCCTAGGAGGCCTCTCCCTTTGACTGATAGGAGGCCCCTCCTCCTGACTCCTAGGAGTCCTCTCCCTCTGACTGACAGGAGGCCCCTCCTTCTGACTCCTAGGAGGCCCCTCCTCCTGACTCCTAGGAGGCCTCTCCCTCTGACTGACAGGAGGCCCCTCCTCCTGACTCCTAGGAGGCTTCTCCCTCTGACTGACAGGAGGCCCCTCCTTCTGACTCCTAGGAGGCCCCTCCTCCTGACTCCTAGGAGGCCTCTCCCTCTGACTGACAGGAGGCCCCTCCTCCTGACTCCTAGGAGGCCTCTCCCTCTGACTGACAGGAGGCCCCTCCTTCTGACTCCTAGGAGGCCCCTCCTCCTGACTCCTAGGAGGCCTCTCCCTTTGACTGATAGGAGGCCCCTCCTCCTGACTCCTAGGAGTCCTCTCCCTCTGACTGACAGGAGGCCCCTCCTTCTGACTCCTAGGAGGCCCCTCCTTCTGACTCCTAGGAGGCCCATCCTACTGACTCCTAGGAGGCCCCTCCCTCTGACTCCTAGGAGGCCCATCCATCTGACTCCTAGGGGGCCCCTCCATCTGACTCCAAGGAGGCCCCTCCCTCTGACTCCTAGGAGTCCTCTCCCTCTGACTCCTAGGAGTCCTCTTCCTCTGACTCCTAGGAGTCCTCTTCCTCTGACTCCTAGGAGGTCCCTCCATCTGACTCCAAGGAGGCCCCTCCCTCCGACTCCTAGGAGTCCTCTCCCTCTGTCTCCTAGAAGTCCTCTCCCTCTGTCTCCTAGAAGTCCTCTCCCTCTGACTCCTAGGAGTCCTCTCCCTCTCTCTCCTAGGAGGCACCTCCCTCTGACTCCTAGGAGGCACCTCCCTCTGACTCCTAGGAGGCATCTCCCTCTGACTCCAAGGAGGCCCCTCCCTCTGACTCCAAGGAGTCCTCTCCCTCTGACTCCAAGGAGTCCTGTCCCTCTGACTCCAAGGAGTCCTCTCCCTCTGACTCCTAGGAGGCCCATCCATCTGACTCGTAAGAGGCCCATCCATCTGACTCCAAGGAGGCCCCTCCCTCCAACTCCTAGGAGTCCTCTCCCTCTGTCTCTTAGGAGTCCTCTCCCTCTGTCTCCTAGAAGTCCTCTCCCTCTGACTCCTAAGAGGCACCTCCCTCTGACTCCTAGGAGACCTCTCCCTCTGACTCCTAGTAGGCCTCTCCCTCTGACTCCTAGGAGGCCTCTCCCTCTGACTCCTAGGAGGCCTCTCCCTCTGACTCCTAGGAGGCCTCTCCCTCTGACTCCTAGGAGGCCTCTCCCTTTGACTCCTAGGAGGCCTCTCCCTCTGACTCCTAGGAGGCCTCTCCCTCTGACTCCTAGAAGTCCTCTCCCTCTGACTCCTAGACGTCCTCTCCCTCTGAATCCTAGACGTCCTCTCCCTCTGACTCCTAGAAGTCCCCTCCCTCTGACTCCTATGAGTCCTCTCCCTCTGACTCCTAGGAGGCCCATCCATCTGACTCCTAGGAGGCCTCTCCCTCTGACTCCTATGAGTCCTCTCCCTCTGACTCCTAGGAGGGCTCTCCCTCTGACTCCTAGGAGGCCTCTCCCTCTGACTCCTAGGAGGCACATCCATCTGACTCCTAGGAGGCCTCTCCCTCTGACTCCTAGGAGTCCTCTCCCTCTGACTCCTAGGAGGCCTCTCCCTCTGACTCCTAGGAGGCCTCTCCCTCTGACTCCTAGGAGGCCTCTCCCTCTGACTCCTAGGAGGCCTCTCCCTCTGACTCCTAGGAGGCCCCTCCATCTGACTTATAGGAGGCCACTCCATTTGATTCATAGGAAACCCCTCACCCTGAGTTATAGGAGGCCTCACCCTCTGACTCATGGGAGGCCATCCCCTGACGCATAGGAGGCCCTTTCTTCTAACTCATAAGTGGCCTGTACATCTGACTCATAGGAGATCTCTCCCTCTGGCTCATTAGAAACCCCTCCCCCTGACTCATAGGAGGACTCATTATAATTGGGCACTGCAGAGGTTGGGTGGTATATCATCAAGAGAATAAAATAAAACAAAAGAAAGCTAATTACTAGACACATTAGTAAATATTAAATACATGTAATTTCTTTAATCCAGCATCTAATAATCCAGAAATATAAAGATATATTTCAGAAAACCAATATTTGTAGATTAATCCCATCTCCTAGAAAACAGTGATATTAGCAGCTTTATTGTAAATATATAGATCTTATATATGATTCTGCACTCTGGTTGAGGCAGAGGGTGATATCGTTTTTTGCATTTGGGGGCAACTCCGGCCACATCCAAATATATCTAAGAGTTAAAATTTCAACCAATATTATACTGAAAAACAGTGTCAAGAACAAAAGAAAAATCTAGGTGGAAATCTTAAGATTAATATACTTTGCTTAGGACTTGGGTATATTTACCTTTAAAAATATCCACTGCTAAATGACGCGTGTGACAGACAGTGATTGTGCTGTATACAAGATCAGATTCCAGCATTGTATATATTAGACTCTGGCTCTAGGTATTCTGTATTTACATTTAGAATGAAGTGAACATTATTTTAAAATGTATACAGTATATAAATACAATCCATAAAAAAAAGTTGAGTACCTTGTAAATACATTGCTTTACCTGCCTCCTACTGACCTTGAGTTCCAACCTTAACAAGTTCTACTCTTAAAAGGAATCTGACACCAGGTTTCAGTTACCCCATCTAAGGGCAATTTAAAGGGAGTCTGTCAGTAAGTTTTTAGCTAGCGCAGCATGATGTAGGGGCAGAGACTCTGATTCCAGCAATATGTCACTTGTTTAGCAGCTTGTAGTTGTTTCAATAAAATTAGTGTTTTATCAGCAGAAGATTATCACTAAAGGACTAGGTGTCTCGTGCCTCATAGTCCTCTTGCTCTGTGTAACCCCCACCTCCAGCATTCATTGGCAGCTTTCTGCCTATGCACAGTAATCTCAAAATCAGTAGTGTGGGCGGGGCTATATAGGGCTCAGCATTCTGACCACTCCTACATCTGCAGCAGAGAAAACAGTGATTTTGAAAAAACTGCATCAGACCAGCAAGTGACACATCTCTGAAATCAGTGTCTCTGCCCCTACACCATTCTGCTCTCAGATAACATAGAAAAAATCTGGTGACAGATTCTCCTTAAAGTAGTGACAGAGTGACAATTCCAGTGCTTTGTCACTTGCTGAAATTTTCATAAAACTTCCTTTGTGATGACGCTTCACTTGAGAATCCCAGTGCATGCTGGGATAGTTAAACGAGTCATCAGGGGGCAGAGGCTGCGGTCCACTGCCATAGCCTCTGCCCCCCCCTGAAATGAAGCGTCATCAGTGAATTGACAACCAACGTAATTGACAACTGGAGGAAGTGAGAGCTGCGGCTCCTCTCTCACTTCCTCCCGATGTCAGATTTTGTCCGAAATCGGGGAGCGTGAAGCCACTGCTGATTGGCTGCAGGGATTGCGTGACATAACAATGTCAGGAGAGCCCCGGGAAAGCCAGTGCCAACAGTGCTGGAACTACGCTGACACTATCGGTGAATATAAGTGTTGTTATTTTACTTGTGGCAACATAGTGATTAAGAAGGGGTTGTCCGAGTATTGGACAACCCCTTTAACAACTTTAAAGAGACAGTATCCTACTAATAAAACAAAGGGGCTATCCAAGGGATTAAAAAATGTGTAGCACAATCAGTGGCTGCAGTGGAGACCTACCTCAGAGCCCTTTCAAAAATATCTTTCATCCTTTAGACAACCCATTTAAAGGGAATCTGTCAGCATGTTTTTGCTATATAATCTGAGAGCAGCACAATGTAGGGACAGACACCCTGATTTCAGCGATGTGTCACATGCTGGGTCTGCTTGCTGTGATTCTGATATAATCACAGTTTTCTCGGCTGCAGATCTAGAAGAGCTCGGAATGTTGAGCCCTGTATAACCCCGCCCCCACACCACTGATTGACAGCTTTTCTGTGTATACTGTGCATAGGCAAAAAGCTGCTACTCAGTAGGGGCATTGTTACACAGAGCAGGACGACTACATGACATAAGACATTTAGTCCTGTAGTGATAATCTCCTGCTGATAAAACACTGATTTTAATGAAACAGCAACACACAGCTCAGTAAGTGACACATCGCAGAAATCAGGGTCTCTGCCCCTATATCATGCTGTTCTCAGATTACATAGCAAAGATCTGCTGACAGATTCACCTTTAAAGGGTTATTTCCATCATTTATCACCTATGCAAATGAATTTGTGGATCAGTGGTGTTTTTACCGGATGTTACTGGTTGGACACCGATCAATTTCAGGCACAGGGTTCTGATATGCCCCATTGGTATGGAGAAGCAGCCGAGAACTGCACCCCATAGAAAATGAATGGAGCGGCGGTCGGGCGTCAGACCATCCACATCATTCTATTACAAAGATAAAAGTTCCCTGTTCTGCTGATTGGTCCAGGTTATAGTGGTCGGACCCCCACAGATCAATAAGTTATCACCTATCCTGTGGATAGTTGACTACTGAATAGATGATAACTTGTTTTCATTGAACAACCCCTTTAATGATGGGAATAATCCTTTAGGGCTCTGTCAATGGCCTTTATCCCTGGTTCAGGGTAAGATAACACAGTGGATATAAAAAGTCTACACACCCCTGTTAAAATTCATTTCAGAACTTTTTCCATTTTAATGTTGCTCAAAATCTGTACAAATCCATTGAGAAACAAACCAAAATCCTTTTGAGGGAGGAAATAAAAATAACAAAACTAAAATAATGTAGTTGTACAAGTGTGAAAACCCACTTTTAATTGGGGATGTAGTTGTGTTCAGAATTAGCATATTTAAACTCATGTTACATAGTATTCAGTGCGCGGCCGCCATCATTTACAGTGATTCTGATGAACCCCATATAAAGTTTACCTGTTCAAGGAGAATTTTCCTGATGTTTTTTTTGTTACATTTTACAGCAAATGCCATTGTCCTTAAACAGCTGACAACACAGCAAAGGGATTTAATTGATGGAAGTTATCAGTCAGGAAAAGTGTACACATTTTTTTTCCAAGGCATTAGAAATACCACGAAGCACTGTGAAAACATCATCTAGAAGTGGCTTATATTTGGCACAACAGTGACATTATCTAAAACTGGATGTCCCTCAAAAATTGATAAAAAGACAAGAAGAAAATTGGTCCGGGATGCTGCAAAGAGACTTAGAGAAACATTAAAGGAGCTTCAGGAATTTCTGCCAAGTAGTGATTGTGTACTGTGAGTGAAAACAATCTCCTTATGCCACTTATGTCTGGTCTGTGGGGTAGGGTGGCAAGATGGAAACCTTTTCTTACAAAGAAAAACATCCAAGCACAGTTATGTTTGCCATAAATCTATGTCAAGTTTGCCAAAAGCATTTGGAGAAACGTGTTATGGTCTGATGAGGCCACAATTCCAAAAGGTGTGTTTGAATAAATGTTAACACTGTACATCACCGAAAGAACACCATACCCACAATGAAGAATGGTGGAGGTAGAATTATGCTTTTAAGAAGATAGAACTGGGGCTTTAGTCAAGGTGGTGTGAATTATGAACAGTTCAATTATGAATCAGTCAATGTTGCATTAAAACTTTTAGGCCTCGGCTAAAAAACTGAATATGAAGAGGAATTTCACCTTTCAGCACAACGACGACCCTAAGCATACCTCCTAATCAACAAAACAATGACTTCGCTAGAAGAAGATCAGAGTTTTGGAATGGCCCTGCCAGAGCTTAGACCTGAATACAATGGAAATTTTGTGGGTGACCTGAAGAGGGCGCTGTACACAGGAGATGCCATTGCAATGTGACAGATGTGGATCTAGTACAAGGAAGAGGGGGCAAAGACTGACAATTGTAGATGCTGATAGACTCCAACCCTAAAAGACTGAATGCTGCCATAAATTCAAAGGGTCCTTCAACACAGTATTAGTTTAAGGGTGTGCATATGTATGCAAAGACATTATTTTAGTTCTTTATTTTTTTTTTCCACCCAAAAAGGTTTTTTTTAAAGGTGGAAAAAGTTTGGAAATTTTACATGGTAAAAACCTGTCTGTTTTAACAGGGGTGTGTAGACTTTTTATATCCACCATAAATACTAGAACTGTAAATCCCAGATCCTGAATCCCTGCAGACATTAAGAAAATGTCATAGCCAATAATGCCGCTTCCAGCCCGGTCACCACACAGGCTCGGCACAAATAGAGACATCACTCACCGACCAGATCCCACGATCCAAGAGAGGAAATGATCGATTTTCACATTTTAAACACAACAGCGACGATGTAAAAGAGAAGGGACGTTCGTGAATAGGGTTCATAATTCCTGCTCAGGTTTCAACACCCAAATATAAATGTTAAAGACATTAACAGCATGAAATAGTATCTGAAGGCTGAACAATGAGTGATTCTACAGAGAAGAAGCTGAGGGTCAATAATCTGTATGTACAGAGTGGATTCTCATCAGATCGCCCCAATTTCTTCATTACAAGAAGCATTGGCAATAGCGCCACTCTTGAGCAGTGTGAGATTCAGCAGTAGCAGGGAAGAGGGGCCCTGAGGAGCTATCAATCAGGACAGGTGAATGATGATTCAGGAGCAGCAGGGATGAGGGGCACTGAGGGACTGGTGACCAAGCAAGGTGGATGGAGATTCAGAAGCCCGGAGGAGGGACATGGGGGATTGTCAAATAGATTAGGCGGGCAGAGATTAAACAGCAGTGAAGAGGGACACAATCAAGCTACATAGCTGGAGATTCAGCAGCAGTTGGGAGGAGGGACACTGGGTAGCCATCAATCAGGGTAGACGGGTGGAGATTCAGCAGCTGGGAGGAGGGACACTGAAGAGCTACTAATTAGGCTAGGTGGGAACAGATTCAGCAGCAGGGAGGAGGGGCACTGAGGAGCTATAAATTAGGCTAGGTGGGCAGAGATTCAGCAGCAGAGAGGAGGGACGCTAAAGAGCTGTCAATTAGGCTAGGTGGGCAGAGATTCAGCAGCAGAGAGGAGGGGCACTGAGGAGCTATCAATTAGGCCAGGTGGGAAGAGATTCAGCAGCAGGGAGGAGGGACACTAAGGATCTATAAATTAGGCTAGGTCGGCAGAGATTCAGCAGCAGGGAGAAGGGACACTGAGGAGCTATCAATTAGGTTAAGTGGGGAGAGATTAAGTCAATCAAGCTAGATATATGGAGATTCAGCAGCAATTGGGAAGAGGGACACTGACTAGCCATCAATCAGAGTAGAAGGGTGGAGATTCAGCAGCTGGGAGGAAGCACACTGAGGAGCTGCCAATCATCCCAGGTGGGCAGAGATTGAGTTTACATTTTTCAGTTAGGATTCTGCAGCCATTCTAACATTGATTATCACAGTAAGTAACCAGTATTATTAGGTCTAATTTAATAATGTATGCAGTTTGCACAGTGAATTCAGGTGGCAGAGCCAGTTTAATATTGATCTATCCACAGAATAGTTAAGTAATATCAGATTGGAGGAAATCTATGCCCATCCAATTTCAACTATCTGCTGACTGTGCGGACAGCGGCTCTTCATTCATTGTTTACCAGGCACAGGTCCATACATTTTGTAGCGCCTGGTACTAAAACATCCTCACTTTTCTTTATCCTGGCTGAATTAAAATAGCAGAGTCTAAGAATAAGAAACCGCGATGAGTCCCTTCATTCTGGAAATGATCTTTGCAGACAATGCAGGGATGGAATTACCGTCCCCAGCAGAATTCATACAAAATAAATATGCACATACCTGGATAATCATTTTTGTCTATGTCTGAATCCCCTCTCAAGGTGAAGCCAAATCCTGCCGGCTGCGGTGCTGAGGCCCAGGATCCTTCCAAGACTTGAGATGGCTTGTCATTTAACCCGTTTTTATTCCCATTATAAATAAACACTTTTCCCTTTCTGTCTTCCCCTGCAAATGGCGATCCGATGGCAACATCTGCAAAATGAAGGTGACACAGTAATAAGATGAAATCTATCGATCATTTATTTTGAAGACTGCTCTAGATTTATAAAATCGGCACAAAATGTCCCCTAAATTCCCTAAGCACTTGGGGGTGAAAACAACATATATTACCCATTTTCCTATCACCTATTATCACTATTGAATGTATAGTGCAAATTCAAATTACAGATACTAATGTAACGAATAGTACAATATCGCAATTGAATAGATCATGTTTGAGAATATACGAAAACGTTCATAATGAAGGGTCAAACATTTGTTTAGAGATAATCTATCTATCTATCTATCATCTATCTATCTATCCCATATCTATCTATATATCTATCTATCTATCATCTATCTATCTATCTATCCCATATCTATCTATCTATCTATCTATCCTTCTACCTATTATCCATCTATCCATCAATCCATCTATCCATTTATCTATCCAATATCTATCTATCTATCTATCTATCAATCTATCTATCAATCAAGCTATTTATCCATATATCTATCCAATATCTATCTGTCCAATATCTATCTAGCCAATATCTATTTATCCAATATCTATCTCCTATCTATTATCTATATATCCATCTATCCTAATATCTATCTCCTATCCAATATCTATCTATCTATCTATCTATCTATCTATCTATCTATCTATCTATCTATCCATCTATCTATCTGTGGCGCCCCTGAGGGTTCAGTCGCCACAGGGGTACTGCACCTCAGTAAGAGGTGTGGTATCTCCTCTTCCAGGTAAGGATGGAGCATTTCTCGGGACCCTACTTTACCACTCAACACTACACCACTCCTGTCCTGTAGGGGGCCTAAATACACCAGGGTGCTGCCCCGGCCCGGGATAGAGGAGATGGGGGGAACCAAAGATAGGGGGAACCATGTAGTGGGTGAGGGTGGAGGACACATGACGCGCCCCTGGGCCTGTGTCGCACTGCGTTGCGCACGCGGGAGCTTACCCGGAGCCGGATCTGTTGAGGGTTGTAGTCTCGTGGCGGTGACCCGGTCCGTGCCCAGGGTGTCAAACTAAGTGGCAGTCTATGGCAGTAGATGTTAACTTGGATGTCGACTACGCCACCCGTTGAGTGCGGCTTTGCAGCCGCCGCTGCAGAACAGTCCGCTGAGGCCGGTGGTATGGGTGCAGCGATGATGTTATAACCCCCAACGGGAGGGGTATGGCCTCAGGGCAGCAGGTGAAGATGATGGGGGTTGTGACGGTGCAGTAAGAAGAGTCAGAGTCAGGTGATGCAGTTTCAGGGTTTTTTACTCACGGGTGTTCTCTCAGTCACTCTGGCCTTGAGTGACCACCCGAGCCGTGCTGCGTCCACCAGGTCCTGGACTCGGCTAACCCCCAGGCAGTTCCGGAGCGTGGTCCTGAGCTCCCTTCTCTCTCTCTGTCTCTGGCCGTTCCCACCAGGGATCCACCTTTGGCCGGCTCCCTCGGGTCTCTTGGTGGTCAAACCTCCTCTGGGTTCCCTGACCCTATACTTGGTGTGCCTTTCTGGTGGACTTGGTGAGGGTCGTGGCAAATCTTGACCACGACCTCCGGTTCCTGGCTGAGGATAAGTGGCCTCCACCAGTTCGGGTTCCGGTACCCGTGTCCGCCAACCCTTCACCCTTTTTGGTCTGATTCTGGGTTCTTAGGGTTCCCTCTGGTCTTCCACTCTGGGCCTTTCTTTCTCCTCTCTCCTCTGCAGGCTTGGCTCTGGAGCTGGGCCCAGCCGGAGCCACAGCTCCCTGTCAGCCCTCCTGGCTGAGCTCCTCTCTGCACAGGCTCTCCTCTGAACAGGACCCTGTCTAAAGATGGTGCCCACCTCTTATACTCCCTCTATGTGTGAGCCCAGGTGACCAGCACCCAATGAGCTCCTAGCTTTACCCAGAGTACTCCCCCTATCTGCCCCTACACTACTGGGATGTTCCACCCCCCTCCCACTCCAGCCAGGGACAGACGCTGTCGTACCTGCACATTTACTTGGTGGGAGTACCGTAGTTCTGTCCCCCGGAAATGGTATGTATGTAGTGCATGCAGCCTACTGAGCTCAGTCCCACACTCCATCCTTACCCGGGAGTGGAATACCACACCTCTGGGTCGAGGTGCAATACCCCTGTAGCAGCCGAGTCCTCAGGGTGCTACATTCCCCCCTGGCAAATCACAGCACGTCCTCGGGCTGTAAAAGAATAAAATATCCAAAAACATACAATTTTTTTTTTTTTCAAAACATACAAGAACATATCAAACATTAAACATTATCAGATTTAAACAAGATAAACTTTTTCTTTCATATAAAACTCTTTCATAATAATGTTCTTTGAGTTACTGGCCACTGTGCGCTTGTGACCAGGTAGAAGTGCAACAGTCAGTTCAAGAACAACAGTTTCCTATAAAACCAGTAGGGGGCGCCTTAGAAAGCGCAACTATATACAAGGGGAGGTGGCCGCTCTCAGTCCTCGGCCAGTGGGGAAAAGGAATGGCTGTTCACAGTCCTCAGCCTGTTAAGGGATAGGGGACACACGGGTTTAAGTTCACACTTGTCCCAACGGGGAACATATTTAAATTAGCAGCAGTTCTTATACCCTTACGGATAACTATGTACAGTTCTTTTTTTTTTTTTTTTTACCATACTCTAATAACGGCGTCCTCCTGATGCTTCCTCCCTGTATTCTTTAGACCCGTCCGGGTCCTCTTGCTCCTCCTGACACCTCAGCTCTTCCTCCGTCAACCGGTGTACATGAAGGGCATAGGGTCCTTTGGCACATTGGTGCCGGGTAAAGGTGACCTCATCACCCAGGTATAGGTCACGACCTCTGTGTCCCTCCGGCAGGTGGGACTCGACATCCCTGCGGGTCACGAAGACGTCGCCGGGGGTGCGGTGATCCCGGATGAAGCCCCAACCATGCTGCAGTTGGAATTTAATTACAGTCCCGGTGGCACGGGGACCGTGGGCTGCACGGGGGTTCCGTCGGGTCCGGCTCTTCTGTTCTGCACTTTGCACTTGCAGCCGCTCCTCGCGGACCCGCCTCTCTCGTCGTTCCCGGTCGAAAACCTCTAATTGCTGCCGGCAGCACTCTGCTCGCTGGGCTGCGGCCGCCCGGGTCTCTTGAGTGAACCCGATGAGGTCTCCTCCAGTGGGGTCCCACGCAAACTGCGCTTCCTCCAACGAGAGTGGGGTGATCTTGGCGGGCGCCGGAGCCGGGATCAGGGGCTCATCCAGGGGTCTTTCTTTCCGGAGTCGGGGATGGTAGTACTCCGGTGACCACTCAAAGGGCTGCCCATCCGGGCAAATATGCTGGGCTAACAAGTCCTCACCCAGGTGCGGCACTGTGGAGGTTGAGGGCGCGGTGGTGGTAGCGGCGCCCGGGTTCACCAGGCCTTGCGACCAGGCCTGGGACACCCTGAAGGTGAAGGGCACCGTGAAGACGGCGGCGCCCGGGTGTACTTGACTTTGCGACCAGGCCGGTGGCTCGGTAGAGGGCGCTGTTGGTACTGCGGCGCTCGGGGGTACTCGGCCCTGCGACCAGGCCGGTGGCGTCTCCTGCTTGGCCGCGCTCAGGGTTGAGGCGCGTGACGTCACAAGAGGCGTGGCCGCGACTCCTGCTTGAGGCCTAGTCTGGAGCGGTAGCGGTGCGGCAACGGGCATGATCGGTGGGATTTCGGGCTCTGCGATGGGGAGCGGGGGTAGGCTTACGGTGGCCAGGCTTGGGGTAGTGACGTCCCCTTTACTTGCCTCCGTCTCTTCAGCTCCCTCTGCGGCGTCGTCTCCGGCCTCCGTCCCTTCTGCATCCTCTTCAGGGGCAGGCGTGCTCCTCGTTGCGGGTGGTGTGCTTCGCTGGCGGGTTCCAGCCTGCTGGGCCATCTCCCTGCTCCACTCCGTCAGCGTTTCTCGCTGCACCTGGGCCATCCTCCGTGCGAGGCCCTCCAGCGCGGTCTGTGCACGCTCCCGGTCTCGGGGGAGCTGTGCCAGGATCTCCACCAGGTCTTGTGGAGTGGTAGCTTGCAACAGGCTCCTGACCACAGGGTCGGTGCTGCCTGACTCTCCCTCCATCGCCGGGTACGGCTTCTCCAGACTCCTCCAGGCTGCACCCATCTTCTCTGTTTTGTTCTGTATCCACCCCCATTGAGGGCGGTCCTGGGGCAACTTAGTGACAGTCAGTTCCAGGGGCAGCCCTCCCACGTTGATCGACATTTCCATTCTCACAGTCTCTGCTGGTGGGGGCGGTCTTCGTTTTTGGCGCCATTCTTGGTCCTGGCCCACGATGGGAGGTGGCCTCTTGCCACCCTCTGGCACGCCCATAATGGCGTCCGCTCTGCCAGGGCGGGAAATCTTCTCAGATGGCGGGAACCGCTTCCCAATGGCGGGAAACTCTGTGGATGGCGGGAAAAGACTGCAGATGGCGGGCAAACGGCGGGAAACGATCCGAGATGGCGTCCGATGGCGGGGACCCTCCGGAATTGGCGGGAGACTTCTTTTTACTGTAAATATGAACTTTTCTTCAGGCACGCAGTACCCGGTGGTTGCGGGCACGTTATCCTGCCGACTACGCCAAAGTTGACCCGCCCCTGGGCCTGTGTCGCGCTGCGTTGCGCACGCGGGAGCTTACCCGGAGCCGGATCTGTTGAGGGTTGTAGTCTCGTGGCGGTGACCCGGTCCGTGCCCAGGGTGTCAAACTAAGTGGCAGTCTATGGCAGTAGATGTTAACTTGGATGTCGACTACGCCACCCGTTGAGTGCGGCTTTGCAGCCGCCGCTGCAGAACAGTCCGCTGAGGCCGGTGGTATGGGTGCAGCGATGATGTTATAACCCCCAACGGGAGGGGTATGGCCTCAGGGCAGCAGGTGAAGATGATGGGGGTTGTGACGGTGCAGTAAGAAGAGTCAGAGTCAGGAGATGCAGTTTCAGGGTTTTTTACTCACGGGTGTTCTCTCAGTCACTCTGGCCTTGAGTGACCACCCGAGCCGTGCTGCGTCCACCAGGTCCTGGACTCGGCTAACCCCCAGGCAGTTCCGGAGCGTGGTCCTGAGCTCCCTTCTCTCTCTCTGTCTCTGGCCGTTCCCACCAGGGATCCACCTTTGGCCGGCTCCCTCGGGTCTCTTGGTGGTCAAACCTCCTCTGGGTTCCCTGACCCTATACTTGGTGTGCCTTTCTGGTGGACTTGGTGAGGGTCGTGGCAAATCTTGACCACGACCTCCGGTTCCTGGCTGAGGATAAGTGGCCTCCACCAGTTCGGGTTCCGGTACCCGTGTCCGCCAACCCTTCACCCTTTTTGGTCTGATTCTGGGTTCTTAGGGTTCCCTCTGGTCTTCCACTCTGGGCCTTTCTTTCTCCTCTCTCCTCTGCAGGCTTGGCTCTGGAGCTGGGCCCAGCCGGAGCCACAGCTCCCTGTCAGCCCTCCTGGCTGAGCTCCTCTCTGCACAGGCTCTCCTCTGAACAGGACCCTGTCTAAAGATGGTGCCCACCTCTTATACTCCCTCTATGTGTGAGCCCAGGTGACCAGCACCCAATGAGCTCCTAGCTTTACCCAGAGTACTCCCCCTATCTGCCCCTACACTACTGGGATGTTCCACCCCCCTCCCACTCCAGCCAGGGACAGACGCTGTCGTACCTGCACATTTACTTGGTGGGAGTACCGTAGTTCTGTCCCCCGGAAATGGTATGTATGTAGTGCATGCAGCCTACTGAGCTCAGTCCCACACTCCATCCTTACCCGGGAGTGGAATACCAGACCTCTGGGTCGAGGTGCAATACCCCTGTAGCAGCCGAGTCTTCAGGGTGCTACACACACTTTTAGGAAACACTCATTGATTCATATAAAATCTTCAGCCATCTTTAGTTCAAGGTCTTTGATTGTGATCTTCGTCTTTGATTGTGGTCTTCTGCTAGAATCCAGCAAGAATCTGCAGCTGACTGAAGATACACGGTCCTCGTTCTCTGGCCTTGAGACGAAGAGCGGGTCAGAGTTAACCACTGCCTCTACCCGGTCAAGGTCCTGACCTAAGAAGGCCTGGAGGGGAGCAGAGGAGATAGGCTCCACAGGCAAAAGGATCCTAGGGGGATACGGACGGAGCGGAGTCGCCACCTGTATACCTCACTCTGGCCTAGTCAGAGGGATTCCTGCTGCAAGAGGGGTGACCGGCCCCCGATATCTGACTCTGTTACTTCAAGTCTCAGTCAGAAAAGCCCGGAGGCTTAGTGGATCCCAGGGGGATACGGACGGAGCGGCTTACGCCACCTCTATCTCTTACACTGCGTTTATCCAGTGGGACCCGGCCTTACACTAAGTTCATTCCATACAGTCAGGAGAAGGAGAAGGAGAGGGACACACTGACGGGGTCTTGACAGGTGTTCCTGATCTACCTGGGAAGTGCTGGACCCCCTTCCTGGTGGCCGCAGTATGCCGTGTGTAGCAGAGGGAAGCTTTGCGGCTAAGGTTCATCTGAATGTGAGTAAAAACCCTGGATGACTTCACACCCCGCTTCAGCCTGTTATTTCCCACGCAGCACTGCACCCACCATCACCAAACACTGCCCTGAGGCCTGCTCCGCCTGTGGGGAGCCATCCCATCCTAGCTGCCTATATCACCAGCCTCAGTGGACCCTCACCAGACACCACAGGTGGCGTAGTCGAAATACCACTCATCCGAAAAGAAGCCCATTATTTTTATGTGACAGCCCTGGGCACGGAACGGGTCTAGGCCACGACTGCATCCCCACAACATCTGCAAGGCCCGGCTCCGGGTACTCCACCGCTCAGGGAGGGCGTCACATATCTATCTATCTCTCTATTTATCTATTTATCTATCATTATCTATCTATCTATCTATCTATCATCTATCTATCTATCCCATATCTATCTATCTATCTATTATCTATCATCTATCTATATATCTATCTATCCCATATCTATCTATTATCTATCTATTATCTATCTATTATCTATCTATCTATCCCATATCTATCTATCTATCTATCTCTCATCTATCTATCTGTCCCATATTTATCATCTATCTATCTATCCCATATCTATCTATCTATTATCTATCATCTATCTAGAATCATAGAATCATAGAATGGTAGAGTTGGAAGGGACCTCCTGGGTCATCTGGTCCAACCCCCTGCTCAAAGCAGGATTCACTAGATCATCTCAGACAGATGTCTGTCCAGCCTCTGTTTGAAGACGTCCATTGAAGGGGATCTTACCACCTCTCGTGGCAGCCTGTTCCACTCATTAATCACCCTAACTGTCAAAAAGTTTTTTCTAATATCTAATCTGTGTCTCCTCCCATTTAGTTTCATCCCGTTGCTTCTAGTCTTTCCCTGTGCAAATGAGAATAAAGATGATCCTTCTACAATGTGACAGCCCTTGACATATTTGTAGACAGCTATTAAGTCTCCTCTCAGTCTTCTTTCTATCTATCTATCTATCTATCTATCTATCTATCCAGGCTCGGTCTGGCCTGGCGGGGCGCCGGGAAATTTCCCGGTGGGCCCCAGGCCCCATGCAGAGGGAACTGAAGAATTTAAAAAAAAAAAAAAGTGGTCGTGGGCCCTTTAAGGGCGCGCGCACGCACTTTCACCGACGCGATGCCCAGGAGAGTAGCGGGAGGGGCCTGGGAGCAGGAGAGCAGGGGCTGCACTGCAGCGTCACACTCAGCAGACAGGGCCGCAAGTCTGCTAAAAGTGACGTCACAGCGCGCCCTGCACTGCAGTCTCCCACATTAGGAGCGTGTCTGTACACTGTATGGGCTGGAGACAAGCCAAGGTACTGTAATATTTGTGTGTTTGTATGGATTTTTATGTATATGCTGCCTGCATGTGTGTGTGTACAGTGTGTGTATATGCCTGTGTGTGTACAGTGTGTGTATATGCCTGTGTGTGTATGTACAGTGTGTGTATATGCCTGTGTGTGTACAGTGTGTGTGTATATGCCTGTGTGTGTGTACAGTGTGTGTGTATATGCCTGTGTGTGTGTACAGTGTGTGTATATGCCTGTGTGTGTGTACAGTGTGTGTGTATATGCCTGTGTGTGTGTACAGTGTGTGTATATGCCTGTGTGTGTGTATACGCCTGTGTGTGTGTATATGCCTGTGTGTGTGTGTACATACCTGTGTGTGTGTACAGTGTGTGTGTGTACAGTGTGTGTGTGTATATGCCTGTGTGTACAGTGTGTATATGCCTGTGTGTACAGTGTGTGTATATGCCTGTGTGTGTACAGTGTGTGTATATGCCTGTGTGTGTGTGTACAGTGTGTGTATATGCCTGTGTGTACAGTGTGTGTATATGCCTGTGTGTACAGTGTGTGTATATGCCTGTGTGTGTACAGTGTGTGTATATGCCTGTGTGTGTGTGTACAGTGTGTGTATATGCCTGTGTGTACAGTGTGTGTATATGCCTGTGTGTACAGTGTGTGCATATGCCTGTGTGTGTACAGTGTGTGTATATGCCTGTGTGTGTACAGTGTGTGTATATGCCTGTGTGTGTGTGTACAGTGTGTGTATATGCCTGTGTGTGTACAGTGTGTATATGCCTGTGTGTGTGTGTACAGTGTGTGTATATGCCTGTGTGTACAGTGTGTATATGCCTGTGTGTACAGTGTGTGTATATGCCTGTGTGTACAGTGTGTGTATATGCCTGTGTGTGTACAGTGTGTATATGCCTGTGTGTGTACAGTGTGTGTTTATGCCTGTGTGTGTGTATATGCCTGTGTGTGTGTGTACAGTGTGTATATACCTGTGTGTGTGTACAGTGTGTGTATATGCCTGTGTGTGTGTGTACAGTGTGTATGTGTGTGTGTGTGTACAGTGTGTGTATATGCCTGTGTGTACAGTGTGTGTATATGCCTGTGTGTGTACAGTGTGTGTATATGCCTGTGTGTACAGTGTGTGTATATGCCTGTGTGTGTACAGTGTGCATATGCCTGTGTGTGTATATGCCTGTGTGTGTATGTCTCTGTGTGTGTGTGTATATGCCTGTGTGTGTTTATATTCCTGTGTGTGTGTTTATATTCCTGTGTGTGTGTTTATATTCCTGTGTGTGTGTTTATATTCCTGTGTGTGTGTGTGTTTATATGCCTGTGTGTGTATATGCCTGTGTGTGTGTGTGTGTGTATATATGCCTGTATGTGTGTGTGTATATGCCTGTGTGTGTATATGCCGGTGTGTGTGTATATGCCTGTGTGTGTCCATTGTGTATGCCTGTGTGTTTATGTGTCTTCACACATACGTGTGTGTGTGCTTCCCTGCGTGTCTGCATTTTTGTGTGTGATTGTCTGAGTGTGTCTGTGCATTTCTGTGTGTGCTTGCCTGTGTGTGTACTTGTCCCCATTTCTGTGAGTATGTGTATCTGCGTGTGTATATTAGGGCTCTTTCACATGTCCTGATATTTACGGGACTGGAAATATCCGTGTCCACCTGTGTGTCATCCAAGTGACACATACTGGCGCTTGGGAATCAGTATACAGTTAGCGCTGTTCCCAAGAGCCAGGTGCTGAGCGCTGCCCTCATCATAGATCCCTGCAGGCGATGTGATCAGCAGCAGCGGGGTCAATGATGAGAGTAGTAGTCTACTCCCACCGTGTCCTTGTTCAACTGTAAAAATAAGAATAAAATAAAAAAATCCTTATACTCACCTCTCCTAAGTGTCACCTGCTGTAATCCGTGCGAGCGCTCACGCCGAGGAGAATGACTTCTGCAGCGAGCTTGCTCCAGAGCTGCGCTTAGTGAATGACAGGGCACCGCTTGTTGAGCGCAGCTCCGGAGCCCACTCGCTGCAGGAGACATTCTCCTCGGCGTGAGAGCTCGCACGGATTACAGTGGGTGACACTTAGTAGAGGTTAGTATAAGGTTTTTTTTATTTTATTATTTTTACAGTTGGACACAGCTTGTATAGACTATTACTCTCATCATTGACCATGGTGGTGCTGATCGCAGCGCCTGCAGGGATCTATGATGAGGGCAGCGCTCAGCGCTCTTCCCAAGCACCGGGTGCTAACTGTCATCAGTGTGCGGGACTTTTTGCGGTCTGGACAGCAGGTAAAAAACAGACATGCCAGCGTGTTTTGCCCACGGACACCACATGGTCTGTGGAAAGTGGAAACACACTGACATGTGCACATACGCATTCATGTGAATGGGTCTACGTGTGTCAGTGTCTCTGGTACGTGTGGAAACGGTCACCGCATGTACTGACGTGTGAAAGAGCCCTTAGTATGTGTCTGTGTGCACTTTTGTGTGTGTAAGCGTGCTTCTGCATGTCTGTGTGCTCTTCCGAAGATTTATTATATTTGGAGAGAGATGGGAGAGAAATTTTAGGAGACAGAATGGGGAGATGTGTGAAGAAACAGTATGGTGAACTAGGGGAGGGGTAGGAATGAGTGCAGAAACAGAATGGGGATGTATGAGGAAACAGTATGGAGAGTGGGGAATAGTGTGAGGAGACAGTATGGAGGGAGAAAAGTGTGAGGTGACACAGCACAGAGACTAGGTAGTGTGGGGGAAGGTATAGAGATGCGGCAGTATGGGGGGAACAGTGTGAGGGCACAGCAAGGAGGGAACAGTATGCTGAGGAGGGGGAGTGTGATGAAGGGGCACAGTATAGAGACTGGGCAGTTTAGGGGGGGCACAGTGTGAGAGGACAGTGTGAAGAGGGGGCCCAGTATGGTAAGGAGAGGACAGTGTGGAGAGCAGGTACCATAAGAGGGATACAGTGTATGTCATGTTTTGTGCAGGGAGCATTGTAAGAGTTAGGTTTATTCAGGGCTCAGTGTAGATATTTTTATTCAGGAGCATTATAATGACTCTGCTATCTTTAAGGGCATCGTGTGGGGATGATCTGCAGAAGACCGGAGAAGATGGAAGTCTGCAGAGAAAAGCTGTGGATGAGAAAAGTCATCAAGGGGTCTGGACAAGATGGAGACGAAAAGAGAGAGAACGACTCTAATCAGAGAAGACGTCTCAGGTAAGATACCTGGATGTAAATGTTCATTTGTGATCCTGCCTGTGTCTCATCAGTACTGTGGTTCCTGTATGGTCCGCAGTCTGATGATGACTGATAACAACTCCCAGTATCTCTATTGTTAGTTACATACTGGGAGTTGTAGGTTTATGTGATACAAAGATATATGGGGCTGACCTGACATTACAATTGATGGTGGTTCAGATGATGTATTCATGTACTGATGAGTTTGTGCGCGTCTGCGTGTTTGTGCGCGTCTGCGTGTGTGTGCGCTTCTGCGTGTGTGTGCGCGTCTACGTATCTGGAATAATATGTATTTTGTAAGATGCGTGTATGTAAGAGTCCATTGTAGTGTGTAATAACATTCATATGCTTGAGGCACCTTTACTAAATCTATTAGGACTCACTCACATGTGTTAGGGAATTCCATTTGTCTTTCCACATTTAGGAACAGACAAGTGAAATTTGCTAACCTTGTCATAACCATAGGGTTGTACTTGTATGGAGCGGGTTCAGGAGCTGAGCCTGCTCCATACCAGGCAGATGTCGGCTGTGTTACATAGCCGGCGTCTGCCTGTAACAGCAGTGATCAGAGCTCGCCTTGATTGCTGCTGTTTTGAGTATTTAAGTGCCCTTGTCAATCACTGACAGCGGCATTTAGCTAGCACGATGGCCGGTGCATGCAGTCACCTGCTCCCTTCTGCCCCCTGTGACGCAGTTGCAGGTTGCTGATGGGTTGCCAGTAGTGCTGAGTGAGCGTGGTCGGACAAGGTGTTATCTCAGCAGGCTCGGGTGTTATCCAGGTATCTTGTAGTGCTCTGCTAATATGCTCGAGTCCCTGCGGTAACATGTTTTGCGGCGGTAGACAGAAGCAACATATGCAGGGATTACCTAACAAACAGGCAATTCCTGTGTTGCGTCTGTCTACTGCCGCAAAACATGCTACCCTGGGGACTCGAGCATATTAGCAGAGCACTACAAGATACCTGGATAACACCTGAGCATGCTGGGATCACACCTTATCTGACCATTCTCGCTCAGCACTAGTTACCAGGTGCTGCTGCCATGTTAGTCGTTCAATGAAGCTCAGCCTGAGGTTGGGCTCCATGGAAGTGTCACAATCCAGGTGCCGGACGTTATTGCAGCACCCTCACTTTGTAGTTAGCGGTGACTGTAAAGTCTCCCTCCTTGCACCGATCCTATGACAGGAAGCGAGTGGCGGCAGGGAGAATAAAACGTAATTTTCTCCGTGTAGCCAACGCTTTTCCATTAAGCCGTCTAACCAGGCTTTAAACCCTATTTACCTGCAGATTAACCCCATATCTGCAGATAAATAGCGTTTTTCAAGGTGACAAGTTACCATTAAAGGGACTCTGGCAGTACGGAATGACTGTTCGAACAAAGTCCTGCCGCTTGGTGCTCCACAGCGCGGCCAATCATGTAATTATAGTACATTATAGAAAAGCAAAACAAGTAATAAAACCGTTTATGGTGGGCTGTAGTGTGGGCCCCTAGAGTCAGTTCCCCTGGTGGGCCCTAGGCACCCCAGTCCGACCCTGTATCTATCTATCATCTATCTATCTATCTCTCATCTATCTATCTGTCCCATATTTATCATCTATCTATCTATCCCATATCTATCTATCTATTATCTATCTATATATCTATCTATCTATCCCATATCTATCTATCTATCTATCTATCTATCTATCCACAGCCTGCGAGTAACATGTCTCTGGTGCAGACTGGTGTAATGCCATATAGCCTGCAGGCTGCCATGTATTGTTGGGGTTAGATAATTATCAGATTACTGTTGGGGAAATCTGAGTGCCACCAATTTTTTTTGTGCCCCTGATTTTTAAGCCCCTACCAAAATCCTAGGTATTAGGACAAAACTGTAATACAGGATTGTTTTTTCCTTTTTTGCTAAAGCGACATTATTGCTGGAGACAGCAGAAATTCCTCCACTCTTGGGACCCCCATAATAAATCCCTGCATTTTGGAAGAGAAAGATCCAGCCCCGAACACGGGACACTAATTAGACGAGCTGTGCAGTAAATGTGGAATGTATTAGGGAGCTCGCAGACGAGTTTCAGAAGAGAAATGGAGGTTAATTGAGAGGTTATCCTCATAAAGGGACTCTCTGTGGACCGGAGTGTGGAAAGCTGTGCGGCCCAGACAGCAGTGAGCGCAGGGTCAAGTAGTGAGAGCAGCGCAGATCACAGCGAGCTGGAGAAGACAAAGATCGCTTCTAGCAAAATGCTAATCCTGACCTCTGCGGGATACAAATAGAATTCACTACTGTACAGAATGGAGAATATAGCTACAGGACAGAGGGAAGGTGCCATCACATAATGACTTAGTGATTAAATCACATTTTCATGTTAAATGTATTTATTTTTATTAGATAGTTTTTTTAATTTCCATCAGATATCTTGCAAGTTTCACACTGGTCCAATACGAGTATCATATTTCCTATTATGCACAGAGTACTTTTCAGCAGGCTCATTATCATCACAGACAGGATTACAATGTAAGGTAACAAACATTTATTTGTACAGCAAAACACGAAATCCAACATTCACTATATTTGATTTCACAGCTAACCTCCTCCCCCTCCTGTACAATGACTGATAACACCTCTATATACAGTGGATAACACAGGATCCACCATTCACAATAGATGATGTCACAGCTCACCTCCTCCTCCTCCTGTACAATGACTGATAACACCTCTATATACATTAGATAGCACAGGATCCACCATTCACAATAGGTGATATCACAGCTCACCTCCTCCTGTACAATGATTGATATCACCTCTATATATAGTAGATAGCAAAGGAGCCACCATTCACAATAGGTGATATCACAGCTCACCTTCTCCAATTCTCTTCACACAGACCTTTGCCCAGATTAGAGCTTGCACAGATAACACTTCTAAGCAAAAGATTGGGTGTAAGTCAGTTTATTGCTGCTAACAAGTGTTGAGCGAGTATGTTCTGTCCGTATGCTCGGGCCGAGCTCCAAGTAGTTACAGCGTGCTCGGTGATATGTTTGAATCGCTCCCGTGTGCATGATTTGCGACTGTTTGACAGCTTTATTACATGTGAGGAATGTCTATTTCTTACACATTCCTCACATTTAACAAAACTGTCAAACAGTCGCAAATCATGCACACGGGAACGATTATAATAATAATAATAATAGTTTTTATTTTTATAGCGCCAACATATTCCGCAGCACTTTACAAATTTTAGGGGGGACATACACAGATAATACAGAATAAGCATATCTCATATTGAAAGGAGTGAGGGCCCTGCTCACAAGCTTACAGTCTATGAGGAAATGGGGGAGACACAAAAGGTAGAAAGTACATATATTGTATAATGCAGCCTTGATATACTAAATAGGATAAATAATAATACATGGACTGGTCGCCTGCCAGTATGTGTACCGTCCTGACAGAGGCTATTAAGTGCATGGTTGGTATGAACCTGAAGTTGAAGAAGATTTTAATATGGGGGAAAACTGGGAAAGACAGAGTGTGTTTAGGCGATACGCCAGTCTAAAGAAATGGGTTTTTAGGGTCCGCTTGAAACTATGGGTATTGGGAATTAATCGAACTGTCCTGGGTAATGCATTCCAAAGAATTGGCGCAGCATGCGAGAAATCTTGGAGACGGGAGTGGGAAGTTCGGATTATGGAGGATTTTAGTTTTAAGTCATTTTCAGAACGGAGGGCACGTGTAGGGTGGTAGACTGAGACAAGAGAGGAGATGTAGGGGGGTACTGAAGCATGGAGCACTTTCAAACATATCAACATATTCAAACATATCGCTGAGCACAGTGGCGCACCGCCAATGGCGGCAGACCACGCGACAGCTATGGGGCCCGTGAGCCAGGGGGGCCCCATAGCAGTCCAGGGGTGGACATACCGCCGCCGGTACAGCTGCGCTGAGTCCCCACCATGCAGCTGCACCAAGGGGCCCGCAAGGTGAAGCTGTCTCTGCACGCGGCGGTCAGGGAGCGATCCCTGCAGCTCCGCTGCTGTCAGGAGGAGAATAGCAGCGGAGCTGGAGGGTTCGTCCTCTGCTTCCTCCCTGACCCAGGCGCGCGCAGCTTGATGACGTCATCATGCAGCGCGCGCCTGAGTAAGGAAGAAAGCTGCCGGCAACCAGGAGAATGCTGCTGCAGGGGAGCGAGCTGAGGTAAGTTGTTGTTTTTTTTTTTGTTGTTTTTTTTTTTACTGAAATGCTGGGGAGGGGAGGTGGGAGGAGAGCAATGGTGGGATGGTGGGGCTGGGGAGAGGAATGATTGGGCTGGGAAGAGCAATAATGGGGCTGATGGGACTGGGAGAGCAATGATGGGGCGAGGTAGAGAAATATTGGGGCTGGAGAGAGGGCTGATGGCGCTGGAGAGAGGAATAATGGAGTTGATGGGGCTGGGGAGAGCAATAATGGGGCTGATGGGGCTGTAGAGAGTAATAATGGGGTTGATGGGGCTGGGGAGAGCAATAATGGGGCTGATGGGGCTGGGGAGAGGAATTATGGGGCTTGGGATAGGAATAATGGGACTAATGGGGCTGGGAAGAGCAATAATGGGGCTGGGGAGAGGAATGATGGGACTGGGGAGAGGAATAATGGGGTTGATGGGGCTGGGGAGAGGAATAATGGGATGGTAGGGCTAGGGAGAGCGATGATGGGGCTAGGGAGAGGAATGATGGGGCTGGGGAGAGCAATGATGGGGATGGTGGGGCTGGGGAGAGCAATGATGGGATAGTGGGGCTCGGGTGAGCAATAATGGGGCTGATGGGGCTGGGGAGAGGAATAATGAAGTTGATGGGGCTGGGGAGAGGAATAATGGGATGATGGGGCTGGGGAGAGCAATAATGGGGCTGATGGGGCTGGGGAGAGTAATAATGGGGCTGGGAAGAGCAATAATGGGGCTGATGGGGCTGGGAAGAGCAATAATGGGGCTGATAGGGCTGGGGAGAGCAATGATGGGGATGGTGGGGAAGGGGAGAGCAATGACGTGTTGCTGGGAGAGAGCAATGATGGGGGTGCTGGGAGAGAGCAATGATGGGGGTGCTGGGACAGAGCAATGGTGGGGGGCTGGGAGAGAGTAATGATGTGGGGCTGGGAGACAGCAATGATGGAGGTGCTGGGACAGTAATGATGGGGGTGCTGAGAGGAAATGATGGGAGTGCTGGGAGAAGCAATGATGGAGGTGCTGGGACAGAGCAATGATGGGGGGCTGGGAGAGAGCAATGATTGGGGGTGCTGGGACAGAGCAATGATGGGGGTGCTGGGACAGAGCAATGATGGGGGCTGGGAGAGAGCAATGATGGGGGTAGTGGGACAGAGCAATGATGCGGGTGCTGAGAGAGAGCAATGATGCGGGTGCTGAGAGAGAGCAATGATGGGGATGCTGGGAGAGAGCAATGATGGGGTGCTGGGAGAGAGCAACGATGAGGGTGCTGGGACAGAGCAATGACGGGGGTGCTGGGACAGAGCAATGACGGGGGTGCTGGGAGAGAGTAATGATGGGGGTGCTGGGAGAGAGCAATGACGAGGGTGCTGGGAGAGAGCAATGACGGGGGTGCTGGGAGAGAGCAATGATGGAGTGCTGGGAGAGAGCAATGATGGGGTGCTGGGAGTGAGCAATGATGGGGGTTTCACTTTGCTTGTACTGTGAAGCCTTGTATGTTTTCCGTGTGCACATAGCCTTACAGTTAATTGGGGAGAGTCACAGAGACTGAATAATTTATATTACTGGCCGGTGCAGATTATAGTTAATGGGGGGCACAGTGCTGCTTATCACTTTATATTTTCATTACTAGGTGGCTAATAGTATATTAATGGGGGGGTTACATATCTGTATTCGAGGACGTAGAGCGGGGGAGACACATGTATGCATACAATATATGTGACCTTGTTATTTTCTAGGCTGGAGATCATCGTGACAAGACGAGTCGTGGCTGGGAGATGTCAACATGAAGGTCTGACCAGATGGAGAAGAAACAGCAGAAACTGACTCTGATCAAATGAGACGTCAGCGGTAAGTGCCTGGATGTAAATATTATTCTGTATCTGCACTGTGTGGCTTGGAGTGATAATGTTATCTGTAAAATCCCTTAGGCTGCATTCTCACATTTGTATGAAATGTCCGTGTGCTGCCAGATTTTTTTATCGGATGGTCCACGGACTTGTAGAGTTTTATAGATCCATTCACTCATCCATGAAAATCACGGATCTGAGAATGAGATCTGTGAGGGTCAGAGAATGTCCTGTTCTGATCCGATTTTGAGGATTAGAATAGGACATGCTCAATGTGTCAGTAAAACAGAGCAGCACACCGACACTGCACACAGATGCAGGAATGTAGCCTTATTATGTATAGCACAGTCCCTTAGTATACAGTGTACTCACTTATTATGTATAGCGCCATCCTTAGTTATATAGTTTCCTCTTTTATTATGTATAACACCCTCCCTTATTATGTACTCTCTAGCGGATCACAGTTACGGGATCATACTGTGTTGGGGTCAGCATACTTTACCCTGGGAGTTGAGGTGGGATACAGTAGGGTCATTATACTGTGCATGTGGAGGAATTCACCATGAGGGTTTCATACTGTGTTTGGGGGGCCCTTTTATTGGCATCACACTTTATGGGGCAATGAAAGAGAGATCAAGGACGTCAGCAGGAGGAAAATTACTATGTAAAGGATGGAAAGTTGTGAGATCTGATCTTTGGTGACCCCGACAATTATTTAATTTTTTTTTGGGGGGGGGGCAATTAGAGCTTCTGCTATGGGGCCCCATGATTCCTATGTACGCCCCTGGCTGAGCAGCTATAAATACTCGGAGCTCGGCCCGAGCATACTCGGACAGAACATACTCACTCAACCCTACTGCTAACTGGAAAAAGGACTCTAATATGAGGAATGGTGGTCAGTGTGAAAATTGCAACATTTTTAATTTTGTTTTTGTATATGTAGTAATATGAGAAAGTAATACAAAAACATTGACACTTTTTTAAAGACACATTTAATATAAAAAAAACCAATTTAGACAATAGGTCATTTTCTGGTGACACATTCTCTTTAAAGGGGATGTACACAACTTTAAAATGCTAATTTTATGGCCTATTTAGGTAACAGATGATAATAGTAATCCTTTGCTTAGTCATATACTCACCAGGACCACATTGAATGCTCATTGGTTACAACTTGAGATCATTTAAGGCAGCCAATCACTGGCCACAATAGTGACCTGCCTAAGTCAGTGATTGGCTCAGAGGTATTTCCTGACATTTCCGGTGACTGGAAATGAGCCCAGGATATAGATTGGATCTGGAGATGCGGGGATCAGAGTATTGCTTCTTTTATTTTTTTTTAACCAGTCTAAGCTATTTTAAAAATAATTTCTGCTGAACATGCAACATCCAAGTTCCCCACAATTATGGTTCTGCGATACTCCAACTCTTATCTGAGATCCCATAAGTATTACAAATAATCCATTAAACATTTAACAGAACAAAGGAAACTTACCGTTGTATCCATCCTGATTCAAATCACCTAAATTTGCGATAGCGCTACCAAATCTGCCAAACACTGCGACCCCCTTCAGTAACTGAGCATCTTTGAAGATAAGAGGACTCTCCTGCAAGTAGAGGTAAACGTGGCCCACTTCCTTTGGGTTACTCTCAAATTCACGGTCCATGTACAGTGGTGCCCCCACCAGGACATCATCTAAACTGCACAAAGAAGGATTATAATCATTCAGAAATATTTTTCAGGTACATATTGCATATACAGTATATCAGCAATTTCCTCAAGTACTTTCTCTAGAGAATAGCTCCTTAAAGTGGACATGCTTTTGAACCTTTTTATCCTTCTCAATAATTCTGCTCTTTGTTATACATCTTATTAATTTTCCACTCGGTGATCCTTACTAACAATTTTGCTCTCTGTTATCCTCTCTAATAATATTGCATTGTGTTATCCTTCCTATTTATTTTGCACTCTGTTATCCTTCCTAATAATTCTGCGCTCGGTTATCCTTTCTAATTATTCTGCGCTCTGTTATCCTTCCTAATAATTTTGCTCCCTTTTTTGCCTTCCTAATAATTTAGCATTCTGTTATACTTCCTAGTAAATTTGCACTCTGTTATCCGTCCTAATAATGTTGCACTCTGTTATCCTTCCTAATAATGTTGCACTCTGTTATCCTTCCTAATAATGTTGCACTCTGTTATCCTTCCTAATAATATTGTACTCTGTTATCCTTCCTAATAATATTGCCCTTTGTTATCCTTCCTAATAATATTGCACTCTGATATCCTTCCTAATAATATTGTACTGTTATCCTTCCTAATAATATTGCACTCTGTTATCTTTCCTAATAATATTGCACTCTGTTATCCTTCCTAATAATGTTGCACTCTGTTATCCTTCCTAATAATATTGCACTCTGTTATCTTTCCTAATAATATTGCACTCTGTTATCCTTCCTAATAATGTTGCACTCTGATATCCTTCCTAATAATATTGTACTCTGTTATCCTTCCTAATAATATTGCACTCTGTTATCTTTCCTAATAATATTGCACTCTGTTATCCCTCCTAATAATGTTGCACTCTGATATCCTTCCTAATAATATTGTACTCTGTTATCTTTCCTAATAATATTGCACTCTGTTATCCTTCCTAATAATGTTGCACTCTGATATCCTTCCTAATAATATTGTACTCTGTTATCCTTCCTAATAATATTGCACTCTGTTATCCTTCCTAATAATGTTGCACTCTGTTATCCTTCCTAATAATGTTGCACTCTGTTATCCTTCCTAATAATGTTGCACTCTGTTATCCTTCCTAATAATTTTGCGCTCTGTTATCCTTCCTAATAATTTTAAACTTTTGTTTTCCTTCCTTGTAATTTATAATCTGACAACTGGTGGTTACCATTCATCATCATTACTGATTAGACAGTATTACTAAGTGTAGGGACTCAACTGGTAAAAGTGGTGAGAGTTCCCCTTTAAATAAGGGTTGGCTATGGAGAATATAATTTGAGGAGTATAGGAATATATTAAAGAGGTTGTCCAGGACAGACTGTCACAGCTGTGTCACAAGTGACAGACAGTCGCCCTGCAGCGGGTTGTAGGAGATCCCTACGTTTGGCATTGCAGACATCTTTTTAGAGGCTGTCCCTAGGACCCAGCGGCTACCTTCATCTGGCTAATTAACACCTTGGCCTGGGTGTATAAATACCTGCTGTGTGCAAAAGGGAGGTGACCACGATATTCATTACTCCTTGTGAAGGCTTGAGCAAGAGCAGTACTTCTTCCTCTCTGGTGCTGAGGACATGTGCACAGTTGTCTGGAGTCATCTAAAGCGAAGCAATTCCCCTTTGTTTGTCCCCCCTTGTTGTCTTTAGTGTCAGTGGGGATTGACTAGTGCTTATCTCATCCCTTCCCTAGACTTAGCCAAATGCCAGGGAAAGACACGGCGAGGAACACGTACGGCGATTGGTGAAGACCCAGTTAGGGGAGACAGGGTGATAGTCTGTCAGCCAGGAGATCTCCACTCCCCCCTTTCCCTAGTCTGGGCTCCCTTTCCCTCTTCCCTTTCTGTTGCACTAAGTCTTTCCCACACCTTGTGTGACACAGACATCTCGATCTAACCATAGGATACATCATCAATATCAGATTGATGGAGGGGGGGGTTTCCGACACCCAGCAGCAATCAGCTGTTGTCAGATCCAGCAGTGGCCAGATGTAAACACTGCATGGAGCCAGTGTCAGTACAGCACATCCCCATATACAGTATAGTGACAATAATTTGGTGCTGCACCTCAGTTTCAATTCAAGTGCTGGAACAGCCCCTACACAGTGTACAGTGTGGTGCTGTTCCAGCTTTGTAAACTGCTCAAATTAGGCTGTCGCCAGAGCTGATAACAGTTGATTTTTTGGGGTTCGAAAACAAGAAACGGTCATCACTATTTCAGTCCTGGACAACCCCTTTGAGACATATCAAATAATGCATTTCCATAGTATAGTTGTGTACACAGTGAATGGAGCCTCATAACTAAGTAAATTAAAATTTTAGCCCCTTTCAAGTATCAATTGACACTAATACGCTCCTGAGCAGGGACAGAAGGTCCTGGTAGCCCTATGCCATTTCTTACATCCTCTCAGGTGGAGACTACTTTCCTGTACAAATTCTCACCATCCATTAAATTGAGGACAAGACCAACCTGGAATGGGCTACCACTCTCTAGGGGCCACTAAAGTACAGACATCCTATTATCCTCTAAACCTAATTAGTCAAAATTAGTGTCCCATGGGTATCAGTTACGCATAAATATCGATTCCCAGGTGCATTAGTGTTGGCTGAAGTTCTCGCCATATCCAAATAAGACAAATCCGTGCGCAATTATCTGACTGTACACTGTACTTTCCCATCTGCATGATGCATAGAAAGCAATGTATGTAAATATGCAGGACATTAACCTCCACGACTTTGCGAGTCCACCATGAGATGCATGGAATCTGAGGCTCCTAAAAATATCAATTATAAGCACAGATGTGTACATTATATGACACGAACATATGCATTGTGTAAATGTTTAGAATCTGCAGGACAGTATATAATTATGATTGATGACTGATTATGGATCATTATATGCAGCAATAAAATATGATAAACTCCTGCAAATGTATACACGTAAATATATCTACACAGGCAGTCATTCATTATATGCAACGTCACGGCACTCAATTCTCTCTTCTTTTTTGGCCTTTCAAATAAAAGTTTCCATGATGAAAAGGAGAATACTGTATACAAAATGATAAAAACTATATATGGCTATTGAATTTCATACTTAAAGAGAACCTGTCACTTGCCATAAATGTGTATTTTTATTACCTAGAGTAATGGCTGCTGTTCTACTGAATCCGGCAATGTTTTTCTTATGTTCCTGCGCCTCTCCGTTCCTGAGATATGGTCCTTTATATCTAGTATATAAATCTAGCTTTGTAAAGCAAGTGGGTGCGGTTCTCAACTCTTCTGTGGCCTTATCTTTGAGGACCACACCCACTTTGATAACAAAATGGCATTTATATAGAGGGAAGAGAGGGCCATATATCAGGAACGGAGAGGTGCAGGAGCAAAAGAAAAACATTGCCAGATTCAGGAGGACAACAGTATTTACAACAAGTTAACAAATTACAAAATTATAGCAAGTGACTGGTACTCTTTAAAGCTCTTATAGCCTACCAAGAATTTATTTAAAAGTTTTTTTCATGATTAAATAAAATTATCTGAGTTTTTTTGACAGATATTTTTTTTCCTAATATAACAACTATAATGGGTATATTGGACAAAAGTGTGTTAGGAAAAACCCTAATAGATGACACTGTTGCCAGTACTGTA
The DNA here is from genome assembly GCF_046119375.1 of Phyllobates terribilis. NCBI lineage: Eukaryota > Metazoa > Chordata > Amphibia > Anura > Dendrobatidae > Phyllobates > Phyllobates terribilis. The sequence continues at coordinate 63,488,408 of NW_027362764.1, read as the reverse complement.
AATGGGCTATATGGCTGAATTGCTCATAGGGGTACTATAAGGAAGGCTGGTATTATAAGAAGGGCACTGTAAGGCAGTAATGTAGTTGGCGTTATCAATGGGAGCACTGTGATGAAACTGTAAAAGGGCACTTTGGATGGCACTGTGAGAGAGCACTGCTTTTGGTGGATCAACGTGCAACTGTGAACGATTTGAGCAATTTCTAACCTTCCTGTACTGTCTAGACAATTAATGTCCTCTTAAAGAAGCCTTCCTCCTCCTCCCATCATATTATATAGCACTGTGTACTTACAATTGCTCATTTTGCCTTTCTACCCAGTTAATTCTTCTCTTTTCTCTGCTCTATGTAGAAACAGGAAGTCTCTTTAGGCTGGGTGCCCACGTAGTGTTTTTCAAGCGTTTATGCTGCGGAATTTCCGCAGCGTAAACGCTTGTTAAACGCTAGGTAATCCGCACCCCATGGTCCCCAAGGGGATTCCGCAGGTTCTATGCACATGCTGCGGATTTTTCCGCAGCGTTTATGCTGCGTACAAAAATCCGCAGCATGTCATTTAATTTTGCGGTAGCGCAGCGGAACTCCCGCCATTGACTTGCATTGAAACACATAGAAACCGCGACTGTACATTTCTACAAGCGGCTTCTATGCGTTTCTATGTGCGGATGGTACCCAGTTCTGGAGGAGAGGAGACTCTCATCCAGACCTGGGTACCATTGTACCTGTAAAAAAAGAATAAAATAACAAATAAAGTTTATACTCACCTTTCCGAAGGCTTTTCTCTGAATGCCGGCATCGCTTGAGGACCTACGGTGACGTCACAGTCATGTGACCGCAGGCCCTTCACCGCTGTGTCTCGCGATATGCCGGCAGCCGGGAACCAGACAGGAACGAGCGCTGCAGCCACGCCGGGGCCTCGGGGGTGAGTATAGCTTTATTTGTTTTAATTTTTACGGTTCACACTGTATAAACTGTATAAACCGTTCCTCCTCCTTTGTGCAAGGAGGAACAGGAGGAGCACTGCCAGAGCCCTGCAAAATGACCTCCAGCAGGCCACAAATGTGCATGTGACTGCACAAATAGTTAGAAACCGACTCCATGAGGGTGTTATGAGGACCTGACGTCCACAGATGGGGGTTTTGCTCACAGCCCAACACCGTGCAGGACGCTTGGCATTTGCCACAGAACACCAGGATTGATTGGCAAAGTCGCCACTGGTGCCCTGTGCTCTTCACAGATGAAAGCAGGTTCACACTGAGCACATGTGACAGACGTGACAGAGTCTGGAGACGCCATGTAGAGTGATCTGCTGCCTTCAACATCCTTCAGCATGACCGGTTTGGCAGTGGGTCAGTAATGGTGTGGGGTGGCATTTCTTTGGAAGGCCGCACAGCCCTCCATGTGCTTGCCAGAGGTAGCCTGACTGCCATTAGGTACCGAGATGAGATCCTCAGACCCCTTGTGAGACCATATGCTGGTGCGGTTGGCCCTGGGTTCCTCCTAATGCAGGACAATGCCAGACCTCATGTGGCAGAAGTGTGTCAGCAGTTCCTGCAAGATGAAGGCATTGAAGCTATGGACTGGCCCGCCCGCTCCCCAGACCTGAATCCGATTGAGCACATCAGGGACATCATGTCTCGCTCCATCCACCAACGTCACGTTGCACCACAGACTTCCAGGAGTTGGTGGATGCTTTAGTCCAGGTCTGGGAGGAGATCCCACAGGAGACCATCCGCAACCTCATCAGGAGAATGCCCAGGCGTTGTAGGGAGGTCATACAGGCACGTGGAGGCCAGACACAATACTGAGCCTCATTTTGACTTGTTTTAAGGACATTACATCAAAGTTGGATCAGCCTGTAGTGTGTTTTTCCACTTTAATTTTGGGGGTGACTCCAAATCGAGGCCTCCATTGGTTAATAAATTTGATTTCCATTGATGATTTTTGTGTGATTTTGCTGTCAGCACATTCAACTTTGTACAGAACAAAGTATTCAATGAGAAGATTTCATTCATTCAGATCTAGGATGTGTTATTTGAGTGTTCCCTTTATTTTTTTGAGCAGTGTATATATATATATAGAGAGAGATATAGATGTAGAGATATAGAGAGATATAGATGTAGAGATATAGATATATATATATAGATATAGAGAGATATAGATATATAGCTATAGAGCGATATAGAGATATAGATGTAGAGATACAGTTATATGAAAAAGTTTGGGCACCCCTATTAATCTTAAGCTTAATGTTTTCTAAAAATTGGTGTTTTTGCAACAGCTATTTCAGTTTGATATATGTAATAACTGTTGGACACAGTAATGTTTCTGCCTTGAAATGAGGTTTATTGTACTAACAGAAAATGTGCAATCTGCATTCAAACAAAATTTGACAGGTGCATAAGTATGGGCACCCTCATCATTTTCTTGTTTTAAATACTCCTACCTACTTTTTACTGACTTACTAAAGCACTTTTTTTGGTTTTGTAACCTCATTGAGCTTTGAACTTCATAGCCAGGTGTATGCAATCATGAGAAAAGCTACTTAAAGTGGCCACTTGCAAGTTGTTCTCCTGTTTGAATCTCCTCTGAAGAGTGGCATCATGGGCTCCTCAAAACAACTGTCAAATGATCTGAAAACAAAGATTATTCAACATAGTTGTTCAGGGGAAGGATACAAAAAGCTGTCTCAGAGATTTAACCTGTCAGTTTCCACTGTGAGGAGCATAGTAAGGAAATGGAAGAACACAGGGACAGTTCTTGTTAAGGCCAGAAGTGGCAGGCCAAGAAAAACATCAGAAAGGCAGAGAAGAAGAATGGTGAGATCAGTCAAGGACAATCCTCAGACCACCTCCAGAGAGCTGCAGCATCAACTTGCTGCAGATGGTGTCACTGTGCATCGGTCAACTATACAACGCACTTTGCACAAGGAGAAGCTGTATGGGAGAGTAATGCGAAAGAAGCCGCTTCTGCAAGCACGCCACAAACAGAGTCGGCTGAGGTATGCAAAAGCACATTTGGAGAAGCCAATTTCTTTTTGGAAGAAGGTCCTGTGGACTGATGAAACCAAGATTGAGTTGTTTGGTCATACAAAAAGGCGTTATGCATGGAGGCAAAAAAACACAGCATTCCAAGAAAAACACTGGCTACCCACAGTAAAATTTGGTGGAGGTTCCATCATGCTTTGGGGCTGTGTGGCCAATGCCGGCATCGGGAATCTTGTTAAAGTTGAGGGACGCATGGATTCCACTCAGTATCACCAGATTCTTGACAATAATGTTCAAGAATCAGTGATAAAGTTGAAGTTACGCAGGGGATAGATCTTTCAGCAAGACAATGATCCAAAACACCGCACCAAATCTACTCAGGCATTCATGCAGAGGAACAATTACAATGTTCTGGAATGGCCATCCCAGTCCCCAGACCTGAATATCATTGAACATATGTGGGATCATTTGAAGAGGGCTGTCCATGCTCGGCGACCATTAAACTTAACTGAACTGGAATTGTTTTGTAAAGAGAAATGGTCAAAAATACCTTCATCCAGGATCCAGGAACTCATTAAAAGCTACAGGAAGCGACTAGAGGCTGTTATTTTTGCAAAAGGAGGATCTACTAAATATTAATGTCACTTTCTGGTGAGGTGCCCATACTTATGCACCTGTCAAATTTTGTTTGAATGCAGATTGCACATTTTCTGTTAGTACAATAAACCTCATTTCAAGGCAGAAACATTACTGTGTCCAACAGTTATTACATATATCAAACTGAAATAGCTGTTGCAAAAACACCAATTTTTATAAAACATTAAGCTTAAGATTAATAGGGGTGCCCAAACTTTTTCATATAACTGTATACAGTACAGACCAAAAGTTTGGACACACCTTCTCATTTATAGATTTTTCTGTATTTTCATGACTATGAAAATTGTACATTCACACTGAAGGCATCAAAACTATGAATTAACACATGTGGAATTATATACTTAACAAAAAAGTGTGAAACAACTGAAAATATGTCTTATATTCTAGGTTCTTCAAAGTAGCCACCTTTTGCTTTGATGACTGCTTTGCACACTCTTGGCATTCTCTTGATGAGCTTCAAGAGGTAGTCACCGGAAATGGTTTTCACTTCACAGGTGTGCCCTGTCAGGTTTAATAAGTGGGATTTCTTGCCTTATAAATGGGGTTGGGACCATCAGTTGTGTTGTGCAGAAGTCTGGTGGATACACAGCTGATAGTCCTACTGAATAAACTGTTAGAATTTGTATTATGGCAAGAAAAAAGCAGCTAAGTAAAGAAAAATGAGTGGCCATCATTACTTTAAGAAATGAAGGTCAGTCAGTCTGAAATATTGGGCAAACTTTGAAAGTGTCCCCAAGTGCAGTTGCAAAAACCATCAAGCGCTACAAAGAAACTGACTCACATGAGGACCGCCCTAGGAAAGGAAGACCAAGAGTCACCTCTGCTTCTGAGGATAAGTTTATCCGAGTCACCAGCCTCAGAAATCGCAGGTTAACAGCAGCTCAGATTAGAGACCAGGTCAATGCCACACAGAGTTCTAGCAGCAGACACATCTCTACAACAACTGTTAAGAGGAGACTTTGCGCAGCAGGCCTTCATGGTAAAATAGCTGCTAGGAAACTACTGCTAAGGACAGGCAACAAGCAGAAGAGACTTGTTTGGGCTAAAGAACACAAGGAATGGACATTAGACCAGTGGAAATCTGTGCTCTGGTCTGATGAGTCCAAATTTGAGATCTTTGGTTCCAACCACCGTGTCTTTGTGTGACGCAGAAAAGGTGAACGGATGGACTCTACATACCTGGTTCCCACCGTGAAGCATGGAGGAGGAGGTGTGATGGTGTGGGAGTGCTTTGCTGGTGACACTGTTGGGGATTTATTCAAAATTGAAGGCATACTGAGCCAGCATGGCTACCACAGCATCTTTCAGCGGCATGTTATTCCATCCGGTTTGTGTTTAGTTGGACCATCATTTATTTTTCAACAGGACAATGACCCCAAACACACCTCCAGGCTGTGTAAGGGCTATTTGACCAAGAAGGAGAGTGATGGGGTGTTACGTCAGATGACCTGGCCTCCACAGTCACCAGACCTGAACCCAATCAAGATGGTTTGGGGTGAGCTGGACCGCAGAGTGAAGGCAAAAGGGCCAACAAGTGCTAAGCATCTCTGGGAACTCCTTCAAGATTGTTGGAAGACCATTTCCGGTGACTACCTCTTGAAGCTCAACAAGAGAATGCCAAGAGTGTGCAAAGCAGTCATCAAAGCAAAAGGTGGCTGCTTTGAAGAACCTAGAATATAAGACATATTTTCAGTTGTTTCACACTTTTTTGTTAAGTATATAATTCCACATGTGTTAATTCATAGTTTTGATGCCTTCAGTGTGAATGTACAATTTTCATAGTCATGAAAATACAGAAAAATCTTTAAGTGAGAAGGTGTGTCCAAACTTTTGGTCTGTACTGTAGGTATATAGATATAGAGAGATATAGATATATAGATATAGATATAGAGAGATATAAATAGATATAGAAAGATATAGATATACATATACATATGGCATCTCTACCATTGACGTTCTAACAGATTTTGTAAAAAAAAAATTGTTTTTTTTTTATTTAAAACCCCCCCAGACTACTCCCACCACTCCTTTATGCAGTCTTTCCCACTGACAATTCTTCAGCTGCAAGAAATTCTGACATTTAGCAGAATACAGGGCATAGCATGAAACCATAAGAGTTAAGCCGCATATTTACATCTAACCCCCAAATACATGTCAGACATTGATTCCTCCCCCTCCCGTGCGTCGTCTTAAAAACGAAAATTCAGCGAAGTGGCAAAATCGAGTAAAAACACAGTTCTTCATGGTGGTAATTAAGAGTGGCCCAAACATTGGAGGATAGTGTTAACATACCCGTCATTGTTTACATCTGACACGGCGACTGTATATCCGAAGTACGAAGCCATCTGGAAAGAGAGAGGTTTTAACAATGGCTCAACCCTCCTCGTATATATCTGAGAATGTATCAGCATTCTGACATCAAACAATGTCTTAATGGGACAAGAATCTGCAAATCTTCAATATCTCACTGAATTATTTAAACAGGGAGTTGAACCTGAACCCTCAAACGCCACTTTCCAAGACTTACAGTAAACAAGGGCAGGTTAACCCCATAGATGGGAGGATGGATGGGTAGACGTTCCTCCATCTATATTGACATAAGGAACCACTGATACATTTAATGTGGTCGATGCTTCCTCAGAACTCCGATCGGAATCCTCCTTAAAGGGACATACACCTCTTTTTTTTCTATACTTATTTGGGTTTTGTGGTTGCATTGGCTGTTTTTTTGTGTTTTACCTTTGTATAAAGACATAGATTATGGAGGCACAGATTGTGTTATGCATAGCAGGCAGCCGTGTATTTTCCTTAAGGTCATTTTTGCTCATTTTTGCAACACAACAAATGTCTGATAAACAAAGGAAGCGCTTGTCTGCTGTGACAGGGGAAACAGTATTGTAAAGGATTGTCTATACTATCCATCTTTATTAGGAGAAGAAAAAATAATATTATCACTTGTTTTTATAATGTCAATGGGTTTCTTTTTTTAAAGAGGACCGAACACTGGATTTTTTAAATTTAAACTGAGTACTTCCTCCAATTGCCACAGCTCATCTGATTATGGAACAGTTTTTCTTTTTCTTCTGAGCCCCTCCATTCCAAAGTTATGCCCTCCAGAAATAAAGATGCAAAATTTCCCTAAATACAAGTGGGCGTAGATCACAGAGCTTTTCTGACAGCGCAGCCATGTTTTGATTGGACAGCATCAAAGGAGAAAAATCAAATGCCCACAGGAAGTTCTGTGGTACACACCCAGTTGGTCGAAAGGAAATTTTTGCATTTTTATTTCCAGAGGGCATCACTTTGGAATGGGGAGGCACAGAAGAAAAATAAAAAACTGTTCCAAAATTATTGGAGCAGCAGGAATAGGAGAAGGTGCTCAGCTTAAATGAAAAAAAAAATCCATAGAAAGGTCCTCTTTTCCTACATGGCTATGTTATAACATTTTCCACTTTTGTTTTTCGTTTATATAACATTTTAAATTATGGGGATTGTACTTTGAATTGGATCCATGTAGGACAGATCCAGAACATCAGCTGCCATTGCGAATAGATGTAAAAATGAAATATTAGCCCCACAGTACAAAATCCCCTCCCCCCTAAATGTGAGCACATATGGTCTCTGATTGGTAAGAGGGTAATAACAAGAAGAAAAGTTCTTGTTTCACCCTCACAAATGTCTTTGATTGATCAGGGGGCGATAAAAAAAAAGAAAAGTTCTTGTTTCACGCTCCAAGGTGTCTCTGATTGATCAGGGGGTGATAACAAGAAGAAAAGTTCTTGTTTCACCCTCCCAAGTGTCTCTGATTGGTAAGACGGTGATAACAAGAAAAGAAGTTCTTGTTTCACTCTGCCAGGTGTCACTGATTGGTAAGGGGGTGATAACAAGAAGACAAGCTCTTGTTTCACCCTCCCAAGTGTGTTTGATTGATCAGGGGGTGACAAAAAGAAGAAAAGTTCTTGTTTCACGCTCCAAGGTGTCTCTGATTGATCAGGGAGTGATAGCAAGAAGAAAAGTTCTTATTTCACCCTCCCAAGTGTCTCTGATTGATCAGTGGGTGATAAAAAAAGAAAAGTTCTTGTTTCACTCTCCCAAGTGTCTCTGATTGATCAGGGGGTAATAACAAGAAGAAAAGTTATTGTTTCACCCTCCCAAGTGTCTCTGATTGATCAGGGGTGATAACAAGAAGAAAAGTTCTTGTTTCACCCTCACAAGTGTCTCTGATTGGTGAGGGGGTAATGAAAAGAGAAAAAGTTCTTCCAGGGGTCACTCAAGACTGTACAAGTTGTGACAGTTTGGGATGTTTATTCCTGCTAAAACTTGTAGCTTCCCCCTTCTCTATACAGAATCCTAAAAAAATAACATTTTTCACCAGCCTCCCTTAATTCGAACAGGCTCGGCACCCCAAAATTTGCAACTCGACCTTTGATGCTAGTATCATGAAACTATTCAACAAGTATTTTATATGTTCAATGGATAAAAGCTTATGATCTGTCTGTGTATGACAGGCTCAGCAAAAACCCCATGATGTGTAAAATTACCTGATCACCTGTGAAATTGTGAATGTACGTCATCTCCGTAGAGTCAATGATGGTCACCTGGAAAAAGAGATGTTTGTCCATCAGTCTGGAAATATGGGGTCAATTTACTTTGAGGTTCATTTATCAAGAATTCAGATTAGTTTTTTTGGTGTAAAATTGCTTAAAATATTGAAAAATTTTGCACAACACGTATTTACTTGCACAAAAAATGTCGACTTCCGACATTTTTACACCAATCTTGGACAGTTCTGCCTTCGTTTGAAAAAAAAAGGTTGTAGCTAAGGCAGGAGGTGGCATGGGCGAGTGCACCTGACAAATTCATCATAAAAGTGTCGTAAGTAAGCACAGAAGTGTTCCCTCAGTACATCTCTTAATAAATTTGGTTCATCCTACTCCAGCGTAATCTTCATTGAGACTGTCCGCTTGTACTCCAGTCTTGATGAGGGGTGCACTGGAGTAAAATTAGCCAAATTCAATAAGAGATGACCAATGTATATCAATTTCTCAGCATTTTCAAGATTTTGAGCTGATCATCTGCTGCTTACAGAGCTGCACAGTTTGTTACAAAAGAGAGGTTTATAAAGCCATCAACCCCTTTAAAGGGAATCTGTCGGCAGGTTTTTGCTATTTATTCTGAGAGCAGCATAATATAGAGAACAAGACCCTGATTCCAGCGATGTGTCACTTACTGGGCTGTGTGTTGTAGTTTCAATACAATCAGTATTTTATCAGCAGGAGATTATCACTGCAGGACTAGATCTCACATGCAGACCAGTCCAGTTAATCTGTGTGACCCCGCCCCCACCACTGATCGGTGTACACTGTGCATTGTCAGCAAGCTGCCAATCAGCGATGTGGGCGGGGTTATACACAACTCCGCATTCTGAGCACTGTTGCATCTGAAGCAGAGAAAACAGTGAACCAAGCAGTCCAGTAAGTGACACATCACTGGAATCAGATTCTCTTGCCCTATATTATGCTGCTCTCTGACAGCAAACACAAGAGATCTTGAAAACCGTAAGGAGTTAAAACACAAGTATACTAGAACGTTTTAGAACTGATTATTCTACAATTAATAATAAACTATATAAATAATAATACATACAAATAAGTAAAAAGCTTCAATAATTGAGAATAATAGTAAATAATCACAAGAACCAATCATACATACATATCCAAAGTTCTGCTCGCCTCTTGGGATTCCAGCCACCAACTCTGCCAACAAAAAGAAATGAAAACAGCAGATAAAGAAGTGAAATGACTATAGCATTCAATGGTGAAAGTATAAGGAATGGACATCTGCAAGCAGTGGCAGGGCTTCCTATAAATCACATCTAGCTGGTTATACACCAGCATTTATTCTACCAAAGAGACCAAAACTTTTCAGTAAAGTCAAAAAACATGACATGTAGCACTTGGTACAGAGGCATAAACTTATGCAGGAAGCTACAGGCATCAGGAGTTAAAGGGCAGAAAAGTGTCCATAGACTATTATAGGAAAATATGGAGCATAGCTCTTCCACCGGAGACGGAGAGTGGCAGGGTTGTATACATAGACTTATCTTGCTCCCTAGTTTCTAGTGTACCAAACAGTCTTCATCTGTTATTAACAAAAGATTACACTTTAGTGAAAATGAGAAGACTCTGTGAATCCTTTCACAGTCTATACAGTAAAGTTGACACGAACTGCAGAAATCAGGAATTGTCAGCTTATTTTGTATGCTCAAGTGTGAAGATACGGAGTGTAGTTTCTCTCCAGGACGCAGAGAGTGGAATGAGAGATGCATGTGAAGGCTTATCTTATTTTCTGGTTTCAACAGAACTGTCATCTGATAAGATAATTATGGTCATTCTGTCACAGTCTGTACAGTAAAGTCAAGGATACGGAATACAGCTCTTCTCCAGGAGACATAGAGTGACATGAGAAGTGCATAGAGATACTTATTTCGTTTTCTGGTTACTGCAGTACCATAGAGCATTTATCTGATATTAATACATCTGCCTCTAATGATAATGAGATGACTCTGCTGATATTGTCTCAATCTATACAGTAAAGCTGACAAGTGAGCTTCAGAAATTAGGAAATGTCGGTTTATTTTGTGTCCTCTAGTGGCCAGTGTAATAATAGCTGTCCGGATTTAAAAGGCTGCAGTTGGATATGCATCGGATGACATCCTGTTCCAGTCCCCCGAGTGCTTCAGTCGATCACAGGACGCAGCAGACAGGCGAATGAAGACCGGGATGTGAGCGCGTCCTACTATTTATTATTTATATGTCCTAACGTTTAAAATATATATATTTACTGATATAAAAAAAAAAGAAAGTTAAAGAAACTATATTAATAATATATAAAATACATAATAAATATAATTTTATATATATATATAATAAATATATGAATAAAAAATGCAAAAAAATATATATATCACTAATATAATATTATAATATAGGACTCAACATTTCCAGCAAAGATCTGGATTTCTATCTGGACCAGGAAGAGCACAATAACAGATATTATTACTTTCTGTATGAGACTCTTTATATGGGAAACCACAGAGTAACGTTTCTGATTCTAATTACCAATATACATTACACCACTAACTGGCAATAATGCTGCGTGATAATCAGGGCTTGTGGTTACGTTCTGCTGGGATCCAGCATCTGACTAATCTGCCTACAGGTAATGTGTATATATATATTTATATATATATATATATATATATATATACAGATACACTTCTGTATCTGCTCAGTGTTACTGGAAACCAACAGATGTCGGGAACAGAAACGCAAAATTATAATCGGAAACTGCATCATTCTTGGATACAAGATAATATAGGAACATACTGTAAACCGTCATTATAAAACTGATGGAATAGTAAAAAAAAAAAGTTATGAAGTATCCAAAGTTTGAAAACAAAGGCGCCGATTCATCAAGAAGTTTTCACTAGGATTTCGGCATAAAACTGCTTGAAATGTCGCACAGTTTGATAAAATCATCATAAAATTTTAACATTGTTTGCCACTTTTACTCCACTCCTGACCACCTCAGCCAGCTTTTAAGACAAAACAGGGAAGGGTTAATCGTGCCCGACAAATTCAGTATATTTTTATAAAAGTGGAGTCAATTTTGAGAGAGATGGGTACAATTCTGGCAGTGGTGCACGGCAGTTGAAAAATGCGCTATATTTGACTTGTTTTTCTAGTAGGTGTTTTATCTCTTATCCCTGTGCTGGATTCACAGTTACACTGCTCAGTGCCGCTTTATAATGTCCTCCATGCTGATGCTGCTGGTACTGAATATGTGCTAAATAGAGACATTTTATTCTGAAAAGTCACCTGATACAGCAGGTACTCTTTAAAGGGAATTCTTCAGCAGGTTTTTGATATGTAATCTGAGAGCAGCATGATGTAGTGGCAGAGACCCTGATTCCAGCGATGTGTCACTTGCTGAAAATCACGGCAAAAACCGGCATTCGGTTGTAATTCACATCACAACCACTAGGTGTCCACATACAGGCACGTACAGCAAAAACATCTCCCAACAGAGTATCACAAAATTATGTTTTTGGTTTTTTTTTTAATTGTAAAGATGGCCAATCCATCTTACATCACTCATCTCAGGATATGTTGACTAAAGAAGAAAGGTAAGAAATAACACCTACCCACTTTTTGTTAAATGGCTCATCCAACCATAGGCAAATAACTTGGTTCCTGTCTGTTAGAACCTCTAAGGATCAGCTATAATCGGCAGGAGACCCAGACAGCACTCATTCCATTCTCCTACAGCGCCACCACAGGCGAAAGGGAGTATCTACCTCAAGTCCTCCAATTCTCATTTTCCTCCATTTTCACTACTGGGATCCTTAAGAGTAGATCACCTCTATTAACTCATTATTCTTTATTAATTTTTTTTTAATGTGTCTTTGAAACTAGAGCAACACCTTTAAGCATCTCACAAATACTTGGATAATTTTGGACTTTCATTAAAGTCATTGGTCTAATATATCATAGCATAAAATAGATCAATCTGACATTTTGAATAATTCCTTTTTTTTTTGTTACATCAATGGTTGATCACTGGGTTCCTGGCTGTTAGGATGAGCTCTAATCTATGGGAGACTCAATCAGCACTCATTCAATTTTCCTACAGCTCCCCCACAGGAGAAGTTGAGCATAAGTCCTCCAAGTCGAAAATGATTTTTGCAGTTACTAGGACCCACCTCTACTAAATAATAATATATATATATATTTTTTTTTTTTACTGATAATTGGATGGTTCTGGACTTTTCAGGGGGGAAAGAAGAACGTGGAAAAGTGCATGACTACCATAACAAAAAGCACCTGGAAAATGTAAGAAACAGAAGAATATCCCATGGACCTACAATGCACTGATAGAACTACTGTTTTGATATACATCCTACTAGTTTCCTTACGCCACTGCCCTTATGAAGTAGTTCAGAATAACTCTGTGATCTGACGAGCCGAAAGCCAAGAGCTCATGAGGACGGCTGGTCGAAAGGAAGTCTATTTCCAAAACACACTCAATCAATGTGATCTCCCATCAGAAACAGCTTGTTATAGGGTGGAAGTGGCAGGAGTGGAGCCTTTCATCTGCGTAGTAAGACTCTGCATAGGGACAGGTTCTCGTACAGCTGGTTCCTGTTATAGTAGATCCTGCCCCCCATGTCTACATGTTCTGCCTCGCAAAACTCTGAAGCCTGCGCCCAGAGACCCTGCCAACAAAAAAAAAGTAAGATCTCACTTTTTGAAAATCGATATATTGGAGGGTGGAGACGCTCACCCTATAGATGAAATCCACTGGTGGTAATGTAAAAGTTTAGGAATTCTTAGGCTATGTTCACACATCATGTTTTTTTCAACGTTTTTTGATGCAGTTTTTTATGCAAATTTTCAGCTGCCTTTAGCAGTACCAGCAAAGTCTATTTTTCACAGAACTTTATGTACATGCATAAAAAGTGCAAGAAAAATCCTGAACAAAATGCCCTTGAAGATCGGGTTTTGCTGCAGAAAATTGACGGCAAAAAAACTATGATGTGTGAACATAGCCCACACATCATATCTTATCACCCCCAAGAAAATCTGACCTGACCCTATAGTGTTAGGCTAGGTTGCATTTTTGCAGCTTTTTATCTGCGTTTTTTTTTATGCAACGTAAAAGCTGCTTTTTAGGCTACCATTCCCATGTGATGAGTTTTTGGCGAGTTTTTTACACTGCGTATTTTTGAAAATGCAAGTAAGCTATTTTACTTAATGGGTGCAGAAAATCTGCAACATCAAAAACTCACCAAAAGCTCATCATGGGAACACAGCTTTACAATACTTGTAAAAGCTAAGAGATTTCTGAAATCTCATGCTCTCGATTGTTTTTATTTTCCTGACTGAGTTTGAGTTTTTGAAAACTGCAGCATGTCAATTCTTTCAGTGCTTTTTCAGAGTTTTTGCAGCATTTTTTTCGCCTAAAAAAAAATCAATGAAAAAGTGCAAAAAAATGCAAATATGCTGCATTTTTGCTGCTTTTTTGGAGTATAAAACTAACTGCAATAATCAACAATTAATACATATAATCTGCAGCAAAAACACAGCAAAAACTGCTTTTTGTGAGCACAAGGGCTGTAGGAGGCAAACAGTGCAAAATTCTCAATGAAACCCAATTGTAATAATGATTTTTAGTTCAAATTAAATGCATTTAAGTAAAAAAATATATATTAAAAAGGCATCCATACTCTTAAAATTTGGACCACCACGATTAATGCAAAATTTCCCAATACTGTGATGTCACGAAATGTCCTTAAGTAATCTTAACCTCGGAATAAAAACACTAGGGGGGGGGGGCCCTGGACAATCACCCAGGTCTCCCCCTCCTAACTCCAACCCTGACTGTAACTAAGGCTTATTTTTGGACTAGGGCTTATTTTTGGACTAAGGCTTATATTTCAAGGATACTCATGTTTGGGACTAATTTATAGGTAGGTTTTATTTTCGCGAAAACACAGTAGATTGTTAAAAAATAGTCTTTTGAAACCTCCAAGTAAGGATTATTTATTCTAAATAATCTAAAGCATCCCAGTGCTACAAATTTCAGGAGCCAACCTGGCACAAGAGGATATCATGGATAATTTATTACTTCTGTTATGCATTTTATGCTTGTTTTACTTTTGGGCTCAGCATTTTGACAGTTTTAAAGGTCCAGACTGGTTTCTTCATTTGCAGCAATTAGTTCGCAGACTTCTATACTACTGAGACACAGGTTTCCATGAGTCATCATCGGATCGGGAAGATGTTCATTCCAATCTACTTTCTGCTTCCACCAGTAATGGCACTCATCCTTTAATATTTAATAGTCTTGCAGTTAACCAGAGGCACATTACTGACAATGATGAATGCTTGATAAAGAGCTACCTCCTCTTATGAGAACCCTAATGCACCCAGGTCTGTGGTCTGAGGTTAGTACATTACCTTGCTCAGAATCGCCTGTAAATTCTCCTACAGCCACTGAGTATCCTGTAAAGAAATAAGTAAATATATATATTATGAGTAATCAATTTGGTATCATAGCAGAAGACGGGATTCACCATCCATTCATTATAAAACAGAATATAAAACATAGATGGTGTCAGGCATACGGACACTGACGTCTCTCCATTTAATGTCCATTAATTAATCATATTATCTATATTTTTTACTAGTTTTTGATTACATATATTATTATGATTGTGTGTGTTTTTTTTATTCTTTTTTTTTAAGGGGGTGACCATTTTGCTTGAGATCGGATTACCAGTATTTAGATATTTGTTTTACAGCAGCACCATGGAAATAACAGCTTAGAGATGATGGGAGAAAATTGTGTCATCTGTGCAGAAGTCATTGCGCAGAGAGGGGGAGGAGGTGAGCGGTGACATCAAATATAATGAATGATGGATCCTGTTTTATCTATATATTGTAGAGTCAGTGCAAATTGAAGTTAAACTTCTTTTTAAGAACTTTAGAAAAAAAAATTTTTTACATTTTAGATATTATACTCTATATTGAAAAACAAAACTCCTGAAATCTTGCAGTTTTCTCTCTGGCCAAGCCTCAAAATAGGCTAACACTTTCTGTTCTGCATAGATCACTTTTCAATACCTATATATTAGCTATGGTACAAACCGATTTGCAGGACTCGTTCCATCGGCCACTTATAATCCAAAGCCACGGAACAGGAGCCACTTAGTTGACGGCATCAACAACCTTTCTTTTGTTTAGCCGACTTGGCGCAACAACACATGTGCATCATGGCACAATGATAGCGATACGTCAGGCCGGCTAATAAAAAGAGGAGCAGGGGGATGCTGTCAGGTAAGAGGTGATTCTCAAGGCTCCGATTCAGTGGCCATAGATTACTGAAGGGCCTGCAAATCGATTTGCGCCATCTCTAATATATGGGTATTGAAACATGATCTCTACTGAACAGCAAGGAAGTGCCAACCTATTGTAAGACTTGGCCGGAGTGAAAACTGCAAGATTTCAGTAATTTTTTAAAATATAGATTTTGATACATAAAAATTTTTAAAAAATCACCAAGAAATGTATAATATAAAAACTTGATTTACAGTGTAACTATTGTTTCATGAGAACTTGCAGTAGAATGTCTGTGTCTGCCTCTAGCTCCTCCCACCTCCATAGCATCTTATGAGCACCAACTGTCATCTCCTATCTTGGTAATGGGAAAATCTGTCTTCACTGAATACAGATTTTACAACTGAATTTAGAGTGAAAAATCAGTCCAGGAGGAGAAGGAAGCAGATTTCTCTGATAAGATATATTACAAATCAAAATTATTATTGATTTATCAAATGTAAATTAAAATGATTATTCTTCAAACGATAGGCTATCCACTGATGACACATTGCTTTAAAGGCTAATTTCTAATAATGTCTTTAAGATATCATGTACAGATGTACATCAACGTACTGGATGGAAATATTATGGCTTGATAAAAAATTAGTCCTAGTAGAAATGAGGCACAGAGATAGGGTATAGGATAGAAAGTCAGCTTCTGGCTTCTGCGTCGGCTATAGAAGAGGACACCACGCGTCCTGGGAGCAGTGAAGGCAAGAAGAATCATTTATTTATTTTTAAAATGTGTTGTTGTAGAACGATGGACATTATTGCTGGAATGGTCCCAGGATGGGAGACATTATATTAGGAAGAGCCTCAGTGTGGGTGAGTTAGTTATAGGATGGGGCCCAGGATTGAGAAGGGAATTATTACAGAAAGGTGCCCAGGACAGGGGACAATATTAAAGAAAGGGGCCCAGGATGGGGACATTATATCAGGAAGAGGCTCAGTGTAGGTGAGTTAGTTATAGGATGGGGCCCAGGATGGAACGGGGAATTATTACAGGAAGGGGCCAGGGTATGGATATTATTACTGGAAGGGGCCCAGGATGAAGGACATTATACCAGGAAGGGGTCCAGGATGTAGAACTGTATACCAGGAAATGGCCCAGTATGGGGACACTGTTATAGGAATGAGAGACATTATTACAGAAAGGTGTCCAGGACAGGGGACATTATTATAGAAAGAGGCCCAGGATGTGGGACAATAATTCAGTAAGGGGCCAGGACGGGGGACATTAAATCAGTAAGGGGCCAGGATGGGGGACATTATTACAGGAAGGAGACAGGACGGGGGACATTATTACAGGAAGGAGACAGGATGGGGGACGTTATTACATGTGGGGTGAATACCCATATTTTATAGGTTCTAGAATGCTACAAGGGTGCATACATCTGACCAACATGTAGGTGGGGGCACCGGTCCAAATTTTACACTGGGTCCCATCGTACTCTAGTTACGTCACTGGGTAGAAGAGATACGAAAGAAAAATGATTGCTATATCAATGAAACACAGCATTCCATGGAAAAATATATATTTTAGTAATTTTACAGATTATAACACGAGCTGACGCTGTACAGGAAGATTACTGTACAGGCATAATTTTCTCATTATGTTAAAGTGGATGGCTGCAATTAGCTCTATTATAGTACATTATAAATGGCCACATCACAACAGGCCTCACATTATGCTCTAACAAATGAGAAAGCCTAGGGTTAAACAGTAGGTAGTATATCGTCTATTTATATACGGGGAGACAATTACCCCAGAGAAATTTCCTTGTCAACCGGAACCGGCAAATAGTCAATGAGAACCACAAATTCTGATTACACATCCAAGATCATGTAAACACATCCTAAAGCGTCAGGCCCATGGTCGAGAAGCCAATGTTCGTGCCTTACATTGCACCAGACGTGGAACATAAGGATTTGTAGACTTGTTTACCATATGGAACAGAGAGAAGTATATTATATGTTGCCTAATTTCTACCTTTACTTCATATAATGGCCGGTTAATAGTGACAGTAAAGCTGAGACATGACTGTTATGGCGGTCCAGATGGAAGATAATATGACTGCCTACACTGTTTAAAACTTACATTGAAAATTAAAAGGAGGGAATTACTAGTTTTGATTATACTAACATTTTGCTGGTGTGGAGTCTTTGCAACTTCTTTAACTAGCTGGCTGTCCTGCTGAATCTGATATCAATCAGACACTATTCTTGGCTTTGCTTCTCTCTACTTTCCCTCTTCCTTCTAGTGTGAAGATGGCCATACACACTAGACTGAATTAACACATGTTTCGTGGTCTGTGTTAGGACTGAGAGTCACAGACCGGTCGTGGGCCTCCAGACATACAGTAGGGAAAATAAGTATTTGAAACACTGCCGATTTTGCAAGTTTTCCCACCTACAAAGAATGGAGAGGTCTGTAATTTTTATCGTAGATACACTTCATCTGTGAGAGACAGAATCTTAAAAAAAAAATCCAGAAAATCACATTGCATGATTTTTGCATAACTAATTAGCATTTTATTGCAGGAAATAAGTATTTAATAAAATAGAAAAACAGAACTTGATATTTGGTAAAGAAACCTTTTTTGCAATTACAGAGGGCAGACGTTTCCTGTAGTTCTTGACCAGGTTTGCACGCACTGCAGCAGGGATTTTGGCCCCTTCCTCCATACAGATCTTCTCCAGATCTTTCAGGTTTCGGGGCTGTCACTGTTCAACATTGAGTTTCAGCCCCCTCCAAAGATTTTCTATTAGTTTCACGTCTGGAGACTGGCTAGGCCACTCCAGGACCTTGAAATGCTTCTCACGGAGCGACTCCTTAGTTGCCCTGGCTGTGTGTTTTGGGTCATTGTCATGCTGGAAGACCCAGCCACGTCCCATCTTCAATGCTCTTACTGAGGGAAGGAGGTTGTTGGCCAAAATCTTGTGATACATGATCCCATCCATCCTTCCTTCAATATGGTGCAGTCGTCCTGTCCCCTTTGCAGAAAAGCACCCCCAAAGTATGATGTTTCCCCCACCATGCTTCATGGTTGGGACGGTGTTTTTAGAGTTCTACTCATCCTTCTCCTTCCTCCAAACACGGCAAGTGGAGTTGATAGCAAAAAGTTCTATTTTGGTCTCATCTGACCACATAATCTTCTTCCATGCCTCCACTGGATCATCCAGATGGTCATTAGTGAACTTCAAATGGTCCTGGACATGTGCTGGCGTGACTAAGGGGACCTTGTGTGCTCTGCAAGATTTTAATCCATGATGGCGTAGTGTGTTACTAACGGTAAAGTTTGATACTGTGATCCCAACTCTCTTCAGGTCATTGACCAGGTCCTCCTGTGTAGTTCTGGGCTGATTCCTGACCTTTCACAGAATCATCCTTACCCCACAAGGGGAGATCATTCATGGAGTCCCAGACCTAGGAAGATTGACAGTCATCTTGTGTTTCTTCCATTTTCTAATAATTGTGCCAACAGTTGTTGCCTTCTCACCAATGTGCTTGCCTATTGTCCTGTAGCCCATCCCTAGCATTGTGCAGGTCTACAATTTTGCCCCTGGTGTTCTTAAACAGCTCTTTGGTTTTGGCCATAGTGGAGAGGTTGGAGTGTGTTTGATTGAGTGTGTGGAAAGGTGTCTTTTAGAGAGGTAACGAGTTCAAACAGGAGCAATTAATACAGGTAATGAGTACAGAGTAGGAGGGCTTCTTATAGAAAAACTAACAGGTCCATGAGAGCCAGAATTCTTGCTGGTTGGAAGGTGATCAAATACTTATTTCATGCAATAAAATGCAATTAAATTATTTAAAAATCATACAATGTGATTTTCTGTTTTTTCTTTTTAGATTCTGTCTCTCACAGGTGAAGTGACCTACGATAAAATTTACAAACCTCTCCATTCTTTGTAGGTGGGAAAACTTGCAAAATTGGCAGAGTATCAAATACTTATTTTCCCCATTGTGTATACCTGGATGGGGCTCAAAATAAAGGACATATACCAGGACAGAGGACATATATACTAGGATAGGGAACATACATTCAAAGATGAGGGATATATACCAAGATGGGGCCCAGGATTAGGGACCAGGATGGGACCAAACATACCAGGATGGGGCACATATTTACCAGGATGGAAGACATATATATAGCAGGATGGGAGGGGGGTCCCAGTCCAAATGTTGCACCGGCGCCAAATCGGAATCTAGTTACGCCACTGAAAATCTTCATCAAGTGTGGCAATTGGCTGTAATAACAGGATCAAGACTGGACCACCTCCGCTTCAATCACAGCTCCATCACATCATCTCCTACTGCGGTCACAAATAGTGCGTGCCACCAACCAAGCATCAAATGCAGAAATATATATATATATATATATCACCGCCTATAGCATTAATCGCATTTGTGAAAAAAAAATTAAGGACATCTGCAACACAGTCAATTAGAAAAGTTATCTCTTTTGCTTATCTCTAAGAAGTAATTTAGCAGAAATCCTAATTTCTACCATTGCCTATAAGATAGATCCCGAAGCTGAAAAGCACAAACACAAAAGATCTGTGTCCTCCCCGGGAGGTAAAGGAATTAATTTCCTCTCAATAAATGTCACAATGGTTTGTATATTTTCAATGTTAATAAACATTAGGTTTCGTCTCTGCGAGAGATTATCTGAGAAAATAAAACTATCTCCACGTATCTAAATAAACCACAATGCAGAGATCAGAAGGAGACACTTTATAGAAGGGAATGATCTAAATGGACGACATCCTGTTTATACACCACCGAGCCATCACCGCTGGGATCACTTCAGACATTCTTATAAATTGTAGGATTTTACTGTCTTGGATTAGACACATTTTCAATAAAAATTACCATAGGAAAGGCCAATTGCTCATGAAGTAATAGCTCGGGATTCTCCATAAATCATAAAAAGGGATGCGTCACAAGGATGACCCCTGTCCGTCAGCTCTTTAGGTCATATGGACATGATAAAGGGGGTTCACGGCTGTCAGGACATTCATGTGATCCCATCCCCTCCATGTATTAGAGGATCACTGATTCTATTAAATGGCCAGCAAATAAAAAAGGGAAAAAAGTTATCAGCTCACCATTGTAGACAGCGGAAATGCGCAATCCATATATTGATGCACGGAAAAAACGAGGCCACATTCCCCGGTATAGAAGTCACGAAAAATAATCCGAAAAATTCCAGCACCAAAAAATGTATAAAAATGAAAAGTCTTTATTGATATAATAAAAAAGTCATAGTAGCATAAAACATACATACTTTTTTTCCCCTTTTTTTTCCCGGTTTCCACCCCACCACCCCCAACATTTTAATTTTTTATTGGAACTATGACTTTTTTATTATGTTAATTAAGACTTTTCATTTTTATTAATTTTTGGTGCTGGAATTTTTCTTATTATTCTTCGAGGTCAGCAAGTAATCCTACATTTCCCATACAGGGGAAATCAGTGGCCAGATGAGGTGTTACCAGTCTGAGACATGTAATGACTGACAGTCTGCTCTCCTGATCTACATGTCTCACACTGGTGATCTCTCCTTTAATTTAAAATAAGCCCTGGAGGCAGATTCTCGGGGAGATCTATGTCCGGCCCATAGATCTTAACAGCTCATTTACATATTATGATAAACATGAATTTCTTTGGAATAAGACATCAGATCGCAGACATCAAAGTATCATTTTATTCAACCTCAACAATCTTACTGACATATTTTTTTTAATATGATTGTTAATTTTAATCATACCTTTTTCGCAAGATCTACTTCACTCTTTGAAAATTGGCGATTCAACTCATTTTGATTGTCTCAACCTATAGATACTCACACATGACCAAACTATCTAATCGAAATATCAAATTCTCAGGTATTCTAAAATTTTGTTTGTAACTTAATTTCGTCTCTTAATGTAATCACCCAGGGACCAAAGTTACATTGGGCTGAAGTTTGCACACTCAATGTAACCTGCATGCTGCAGCACCAGGAACAATGTGTAGCCTTTCCTGTGCCTTATCTCTACATTTTTGGGTTTTGATAATCCTGCTTCCCATTTTTTATCTATATCACTATGATCGCCAAAGAAGAAACATTACAAATGACCAATGGACGAAGCATTTCAATGCGAAACGCGCGTCGGGTGTGGTGTGACCCTGGATACAACAAGTGAGGTAATGCGGCATACACTTGTACTTATATTTATCTAGATTTCCTTGAATACCTATACTCTGCTCTATATTCTATATATGATTGGCACTATGTTATATCTTGTTTCATGCTTCTCGTCACTGTCAACAGTTTGATTAGTGTTTTGTATATAGAAGTGCCATTTATATTTGTCACTCTGGGATAAATGGTATGGATACTCGCTGCTTCCTCATCCGGGTACACCCACCTTGTGCCTTTGTATATTTTATCTCACAATTTTATATGTACCTTTATTATGCTTTTTTAAAAATGTACTATTTTATCTTTATATTTTTGGTCTTTTGTAAAGTTTCTTCTTTAGAGATCATTGTATCATATACTTTATGGCCTTAGTTTTTGGAAAGAATTGGTGTACTTATCTATATCACTATGGTTAGAATATGACAACACTTCAGCTTTGTAAAGTATCCAGTGATATGTAGATACCAAAGCTGCTGCCTGCAGTAATATCCAAAACCAACATAGTGGACAGAAGAGGACTATTATCTTCTATAAAGCAAATTAGAGGTGGCAGAGAAGAAAAATGGAAGAACACTGTGACAATGTGGGCTAAGTTAGGAGATGTTGGGCATCGTTTCACGAGTCTGCTGAGGGTTCTCTTTACGACTTACCTTTGTAGCTATAGTCGTAGGCAGAGTCACCCACTTTAGTCTTCTTCTCTCCAGCAAGGTTTCTGATAATGTTCCGGAAAGAATAGCCTTTAAATATTTCCACGATGTTGGCACTGAAGACCTGCCCTGAATACAAATACAATTATTTCAATATAAATAACAGTTCATTTAATCTAAAATTGGTCGCTTTCATTTCAACAAACTTTGAAGGAATTAATAGTACAAGTGAATGTAAGACATTTGTAATATATCTTACTGGAGAAATATTCTTTCTCCACTTATGAGACACTTTCCCCCTTCCTGATCTCATCATTCACTCTAAAAAAAAAAAAAAATCCATCTTGCTGAAAACAAGACAGACTGAAAGCTCAATGAGGGATCAGATTACAGCTGCTTAATGAAGTCTATGGAGAGAGAGATTGTGCTGATGTATCTAGTAAGTAATGAACAATAAACAGCACTGTATCTAGTGAAATCCACCTGTGCAAATCCATATCTGACCTGTAGGCACCTTAAGACATCACACTAAAGTCCCCTCGAAAAATATACAGTACCTATGGTATAAAGTGGCTGTATGCAAACTCATGATGCCGCCACAGCTCTATGTATAGATGGAGGGGTGCCACTGGCAGTAGATGAATAGTCTGAAAGTTATAATCCAAAGTAGAAGATAGGATCGTTGGCTCCAATCAATGATCGGGTTCTGTCAGTGGCAACGCCCCGGCTGGTGACATCTCTCTCAGTCCACAACCCGAGCTGTGCCAGTGACGTCACTACTAGTATGGAAGCCTGCATAGACTTTAAAGTGTGCAGGCACACTTACTTGCCACCTGCTGCTTTGATTTACTTAGCTATCTTTGTTCTCCAATGTATAGTTATAGATTGTAGGAGCACAAGTGCTATATTTCACTTGTTTTTCTAGTAGGTGTTTTATCTCATCCCTGTGCTGGATTCACAGTTACACTGCTCAGTACTGCTTTATAATGTCCTCCGTGCTGCTGCTGCTTCTGAACATGTGCTAAATAGAGACATGATATTCTGAAAAGTCACCTGAAAGAGCAGGTACTATTTAAAGGGAATCTGTCAGCAGGTTTTTACTATGGATTCTGAGAGCAACATGATGTAGGGCAGACAGAGATGTATCACTTACTGGACTGCTTGCTGTAGTTTTCCAGCGATGTGTCATTTACTGGGCTGCTTGCTGCAGTTTTGATAAAATATCTGTTTTCTCTGCTGTAGATGTAGCAGTACTCAGAATGCTGAGTTGTGTATAATCCCCCCCCCCCCACACACACACACACCACTGATTGGCAGCTTTCTGTGTACACTGTCAGTAAACTGCCAATCAGTGTATAATCCCCCCCCACACACACCACTGATTGGCAGCTTTCTGTGTACACTGTCAGTAAACTGCCAATCAGTGTATAATTCCCCCCCCACACACACCACTGATTGGCAGCTTTCTGTGTACACTGTCAGTAAACTGCCAATCAGTGTATAATTCCCCCCCCCCCACACACCACTGATTGGCAGCTTTCTGTGTACACTGTCAGTAAACTGCCAATCAGTGTGGGGGCGGAGTTAAACAGATTAGCCTGACTGGCCTGCATGTGACACCTAGTCCTGCAGTGATTATCTCCTGCTGATAAAACACTGATTGTAATATAACTACAGGACACAGCCTGATAAGTGACACATCCATTGAATCAGGCTCTTTTCCCTTATATTACGCCGCTCTCAGATTAAGAAGCAAAAACTTTCTGACACACTCCCTTTAAGGTAAATGAACACCAAATACTACAAACATAGAAACTTTTAATAAATCAGTTTTATTTAGGTTTAACCGTGGAACTATCTTGGAGCCCCGATGTAAATTCTGTATTTATGGGCTTGCTATCTAACCACCAGGACATCCTCAGATGTACCAGTATGTGGTGATGTCATGCTGTGGGATGTACGGACATAATGATAAAGAGGGATTTCTGGATGAAGTGGGAAGGCCCCAACAAGCATGAATAAATCACTGTCTGATTAGTAGGATGTCAGTGTACCTCTTAGGGCCGTATAACACATATGACGATCACATCGCCATGCTCGGACTGTCACTCCTGTCCTAAGTGTGACAGCATGTATTTCTATGCAGCTGTCACGCTCGGGTCAGGAGAGCTGCCGGCCAGTCCGTGCACTGCGATGTCCGTGGTATACGGCCGTCTGACTATGCCCTTATATTGATATGGTTTTCTAATGTTGAGCCCATGATGACATAATCATATGAATTGGGTTGTAATCATTCCATTCCTTTTAGTTTCAGCCTACAGAAAGCAATATTTCCTGGTGTAGGATTCGGAAAATCTCTAATCAACCATCCTGTATATGCTTCTTGCTAATGATTTATATCAAACAGATGGCAGGCAGCCATGTTTTTTGTCTCCGAATCAGAAATACATCATTTTCTCTTCATGGAAGGAGAACATATAATTCCAATCACCGCTGGTAATGGCAGTACCTGGATAAACTGTCCTGTGTGTATACATGAGGAATAACAATATTTCTGGCCATTACAGGTCTTGCAACCTGCATTTTTTGTACCATATGTACACCACAGTTAAGCAACTTTCTAAACAGTGTTCATAAAAAAAATCTTTACCATTTTGCTGCAGTAGAATATCAGTTACCTAGCTCAGTTCTTTGCAAAACTGTTACAAATCCATTGAAACTCCTGGCTATGGTTCCGTCAACTCTCTCTGCCCTCTCCTTCACTTCTCTCAGTATTAGAGATAGCAATAGGTCAGAGGTTTTACACAGATATGCATGACGTAAAAAGGAGAAAAGCATCTACAGTATCAGGGAGAGGAGCGAGAAAAAGAGATAAGCACATGAAAAAGAAATAACTGAAGGATTAAAACTGTGCTGGTATATAAGCTAATGAACATAGCAGTACTCTGGATACATGCACACCTCACATCCAGCCTATATTACTGGAAAAAAAACTCCCAAAAAGAAAATAAAAAATATGAAACATGAATTAGGCTGCAAAATGGATAAATATGTGGGGGGAGGGCTGAAAATGAATAAAAGAATGACGATTGCAGGCTGAAATGTTATTAAATAAAGGCAACCACTGACATGTAAAAATCATTCTATGTCTCAGGATCCCTACCTTTCAGATCCCTACTTTTCAAAAAAGTGATGGCATATTGTATTGATATGAAATCACCTTATGAGATTGGAATACCCTTTCATTAGTAATACAGATATCATTGAGAGGCAGGTGGGGCCATAAAATATGTGACATCTGCATAGCTGCACATTGGCCCAGTCAGTTAGGGGCCTCACTTCAAATGTGAAACTACTGTCTAACATATTTAACGCATGTCACCTGCAACTCAAAAACATCTGTAGAATTCAAACTTTTCTTACCTTTGACTCTGCAAAAACCCTCACTATTGCTCTTATTCATTCTCATCTGGGCTAATGCAACTTTCTACTGATTGGTCTCCTTCTTATTAAACTCTACTCTCTCCAATCTATCATGAATGTCGCAGCCGGGATTATAGTTCTGTCTAACCGCTACACTGATGCCTCCACCTTGTGCCAGTCATTGCACTGGTTACCCCTCTGCTACAGAATCCAATATAAACTTATGTCTCTCATCCACAAAGCTCTTCACAGTTCTGCACCTCCCTCAACTCCATCTATCACCCTACCTGTCCTCTTTGTTCCGTCAATGACCATAGACCAACATCCTCTATAATCCGAACGTCACACTCCCGTTTCCAGGATTTCTTTCGTGCTGCACCAGTTTTTTTGGAATGCACTTCCCCAGACAATTCGGTTAATTCCCAGTATCCACAGCTTCAAGCTTACCCTAAAAACACATTTCTTTAGACTGGCCTCTCGCCTCACCTCGCTAATCAAGCTAACTATCCCCTGTTCTCTCTTCCACGCACTTTGTACAGATACTATATAGTGACCAGGTCATGCAGTGTTATTTGAATGCCCCTATACAATACAAGCACTTTATTTTTTATTTTTACCTTTTTACTTTTTATGTTACCTCTATTTCCTCATAGATTGCACGCTTGCGAGCCGTATCCTCACTCCTCTTGGTATGTTTTGAACTATATGTTATTCTGTAATGCCTTATCTTGTTTATACAATTACCCTCTAAAATCTAAAGTGCTGCAGAATATATTGGAACTATAGAAATAAAAATTATTATATATTATTATGGGACCAAGATTATGAATTTCACGGCTCAGAGTATTGTAAGAAATACATAAAGGGAAGCTCTATGATGAGATAAGGGAGAGTAAAGAGTCCATATTCTGAGGTTGTTCAGAGGTCTCGGCTGTCTGGGTCCTCCCCAGGTAAAAGTTATGAAACTATAGGGGATGCTCTTGGGATTTAGGGCCTGATGGGGCTCAATGGTCCCTCTACCCCATAATATAACAGTGGTGCTGTAAGTGGTCTAAGGTAGGGGTGGGGGGTCCTGTTATAAGTCTTGACTAAGAGACCAGGAGCTTTAAGTAACACCTCTGATTTTTAGGCTAATAAATCTGACCTGGTCAAATGGAGCCAACTCTGAACCACACATCTGTTACCTTTTTATGACCGGAAATGTGCGAATGGGGAAAAAGTAAAGGAAAAAGGCAGATCGGCAATTGATCTGGCTGAACATGCAGTGTGAGAACGCGAGGAGTCTGGATAATGGTTCTCAACAGGTGGAAGTAATATCCCATTGTTAATGATGAGCATAATTAAAGCAGATTTTATTTTAGTGCATGAAGTTGGCAATGGATCAACGAAGAATCTGTCCAGATCCTAAAATACGTTGTACGGTCGGCAGTTACCTCACACCACAAAATGATCATATACCATACACAACCTGCAGAGACCGTCTACACGATGCCAAGTTAATATTACAAGATTCCGTCACGTTTTCTCCTCTTTACACATTTAAAGCAAAAGCAGAATTAGATGTGGTGCTATCTGAAATCTGCAACTGTTCATACAAATATGAGACTTTAAAGAAGCCCTCCTCCTCCTCCTCCTCCTTCCATCAAAGTTTTTATCTTAATATATTGCAGTCATCATATTATTTAGCACGGTGTACTTACAATTGCTCATTTTGCCTTTCTACCCAGTTAATGCTTCTCTTTCCCATTATCGTATTTTTGGGACTATAAGATGCACCGGACAATAAGACAGACCCCAAGTTTAGTGGAGAAAAATAGGAAAAAAACATTTTTTTATGTGATAATGGGGATCCGATTTATAGTCCGAATTTAGATTACCGGGAAAAGAACGGTGGAGAGGGGTCACAGGAGGCAGGAGCAGGGTCGTCGCTGCAGGAAGCTGGTGGCAGCAGGAGTGAGGCGATGCTGCGGGTTCTGGTTCTGGGCTGGGAGGAAGGGGTGTCTCGGCGGTGCGAGGCAGGAGCCACTGATCTCCCGGCGGTGGGCTTCAGGAAAATGGCCCTGGAGGCGACGCATGCGCAGATTGAGATCTCGGCTCATTATTGTACCGGGAGATCAATGGCTCCTGCCTCACACCGCCAGGACTCCCCCTCCTCCCAGCCCAGGGCCCGCAGCATCACCCCACTCCTGCTACTACCACCAGCTTCCAGCACTGACGACCCTGCCTCCTGCGCCACCGCCGCCACCCCCTCGATAAGCTACATTCGTACTACAAGGCACACCCCTATTTTCCTCCCAAATTTGGGGGAAAAAAGGGCATCTTACAGTCGCCGAAAAATACGGACTGTAAGACACCCGTGGTTAAAAACTGACATCACGTGGTTAAAAACTGACTAGTTGAATCCTTTTAAACCCTATGCAGAAACAGGAAGTCTCTTTTCCCTGAATGAGTCATGAGTCACAGCAAAATTCCTGGCGGTATGAGGAGGGAGCAGCCTGGTCAGGAGTTGAAGAGGGGAATGACTCATGCAAGGAAATGAGACTTCCTGTTTCTACATAGAGCAGAATCAGCTGGGTAGAAAGGCAAAATGAGCAATTGTAAGTACACAGTGCTATGTAATATGATAACTGCAGTATATTAAGAGGATAAAAAATTTGATAGGAGGAGGAGGCAACATTGATCACCAATCCACAGAAAAAGTGATAAAAGTATGATTGCTTGAGGGAGGGTCAGCTCTAGGTTTATGCACGCTCCTAGGAGTCAGAGTCCCAGGGGGACTCTCTTCACTTTCAATTTTTCCATCTCACCTTCCAACAACTCTAACATTTTTGTGTTTGGTAGACAGAGTTGTATGAGGGTCTGTTTTATTTTTGCAGTATGAGCTGTACTTTTTAATTATACCATTTTGGGGTACATTCCATTTTTTTTACCTATTTTATTCCATTTTTTCCAGAGGCGAAGTGATTAATAAACAGATCTGCAGTTCTGTTTTTTTTAAAGTGTTCACCATATGGATATACAGTGGTGGCCAAAAGTATTGGCACCCCTGCAATTCTGTCAGATAATGCTCAATTTCTTCCTGAAAATGATTGCAATCACAAATTCTTTGGTATTATTATCTTCATTTAATTTGCTTGCAAGGAAAAAACACAAAAGAGAATGAAGCAAAAATCAAATCATTGATCATTTCACACAAAACTCCAAAAATGGGCCAGACAAAAGTATTGGCACCCTCAGCCTAATACTTGGTTGCACAACCTTTAGCCAAAATAATTGCGAACAACCGCTTCTGGTAACCATCAATGAGCTTCTTACAATGCTCTGCTGGAATTGTAGACCATTCTTCTTTGGCAAACTGCTCCAGGTCCCTGATATTTGAAGGGTGCCTTCTCCAAACTGCCATTTTGAGATCTCTCCACAGGTGTTCTATGGGATTCAGGTCTGGACTCATTGCTGGCCACCTTAGAAGTCTCCAGTGCTTTCTCTCAAACCATTTTATAGTGCTTTTGGAAGTGTGTTTTGGGTCATTGTCCTGCTGGAAGACCCATGACCCCTGAGGGAGACCCAGCTTTCTCACACTGGGCCCTACATTATGCTGCAAAATTTGTTGGTAGTCTTCAGACTTCATAATGCCATGCACACGGTCAAGCAGTCCAGTGCCAGAGGCAGGAAAGCAACCCCAAAACATCAGGGAACCTCCGCCATGTTTGACTGTAGGGACCGTGTTCTTTTCTTTGAATGCCTCTTTTTTTTTCCTGTACACTCTATGTTGATGCTTTTTCCCAAAAAGCTCTACTTTTGTCTCATCTGACCAGAGAACATTCTTCTAAAACGTTTTAGGCTTTCTCAGGTAGGTTTTGGCAAACTCCAGCCTGGCTTTTTTATGTCTCGGGGTAAGAAGTGGGGTCTTCCTGGGTATCCTACAATACAGTCCCTTTTCATTCAGACGCCGACGGATAGTACGGGTTGACACTGTTGTACCCTCGGACTGCAGGGCAGCTTGAACTTGTTTGGATGTTAGTCGAGGTTCTTTATCCACCATCCGCACAATCTTGCGTTGAAATCTATCGTCAATTTTTCTTTTCCGTCCACATCTAGGGAGGTTAGCCACAGTGCCATGGGCTTTACACTTCTTGATGACACTGCGCACGGAAGACACAGGAACATTCAGGTCTTTGTAGATGGACTTGTAGCCTTGAGATTGCTCATGCTTCCTCACAATTTGGTTTCTCAAGTCCTCAGACAGTTCTTTGGTCTTCTTTGTTTTCTCCATGCTCAATGTGGTACACACAAGGACACAGGACAGAGGTTGAGTCAACTTTAATCCATGTTAACTGGCTGCAAGTGTGATTTACTTATTGCCAACACCTGTTAGGTGCCACAGGTAAGTTACAGGTGCTGTTAATTACACGAATTAGAGAAGCATCACATGATTTTTCAAACAGTGCCAATACTTTTGTCCCACCCCCTTTTTTAGGTTTGGTGTGGAATTTTATCCAATTTGGCTTTAGGACAATTCTTTTTGTGTTTTTTTCATTGAAGACAAATTAAATGAAGATAATAATCCCAAAGAATTTGTGATTGCAATCATTTTCAGGAAGAAACTGAGTATTATCTGACATAATTGCAGGGGTGCCAATACTTTTGGCCACCACTGTACAGTATATTCTAATATTTTATTAGTATAGCCAATTAGGATTCTTGTGATGCCAAAAATGTTAATTTCATTTTTTTTTTACATTTTAATAATGTTCCTAGAAAAGTAGGTATTATAACTTGCAGCACTAAACGGTTTGAACTGCTCCTATAGCAGCCGTCAGTTTCAGGTGCTGGCTGGAAAAAACACAGAGCCTGCTCCATACACGCTGTGCACACATGCCCAGGATCCCTGGCGTTGATCCAGCTGGAAGTCCAACAGCTGATCCCAAAAATTTGGGTCCCCTTTGAATACAGTACACATGTGCGATCAGCCACTTCTGAGGGGTACGGCTGCAGTATGGAGCATGTGTGACCAGACAGCATATGGAGTGGTGGTCGCACATGTGCACAACATTCACAGGGGACTTTGCAAATCTTATAGGACTGTCCCGATTTGGGTCACCTTGTCGTGGTGGGATGGCTTTTATGCTTTTTTTTTTACCCAAAACAGTGTTTACTAAGAACCCTATGTTATTTATATGTATTATTACTTTTTACTTACAGCAATATTTTGTTTCTATCTTTTTCTTTTTAGCAACGGACATTAACAGCCTATTTCATAGAACTAGACATTTTTTGGAACCATCAAAGATGACTTTCAGGTTTCTCGTCCAGTGTTGCCTATGCAATCTTCACCTATACTGGTAATGACTCCATCTGTGAAGTCTTGCAAATCTCTGGTTTTAGTGATGCTCACTTTATCGCATATCTTCTCGGCTTACTGTATCTTACAGCCGCTTCCCTGGAGCAGGCAGACCATCAATGACAAATCACTTGAAGAAAATGAGAAAGAACAGGCAGAGAAGGTATGGATAAATATCTGCCTCTTGTACGGGGGCTTGGACAATGTTAGTCTCTTACCTCTCTAGATGTTACTGCGGAGCACTCTATACAGAACTGTGTGAAAACTAGATGAGTGTTTAATGTGTTATTCCACATCCAGCATTACATAAGTATCGGAGGAATGCTACAACTGGATAGTACCAGCAGACCGCAGCAGTATAAGGCGCTAGGACCATCGCTGGAATACACATGAGGTGGTAATTGTGCAGCAAGGGTATAAAGACCCCATGTGGGTCTCTTGGAGCGAGGGCACCCGGCCCTGGTTTATTCCATCCTTTTCGTTAATGAATAGCATGAACCTGTGGACGATTCCTTAATCAAGAGGACCAGTATTTTTTTTAATAAGAAGGACAAAGGGAATTGACTCAAGTGTCACGGAAGGAGAAGCAAAAGACTGGGTGGTGGCAAACTTAGTTTATCAATTTATGGATGTAGGCACCCCATCTGATAGGGTTAAAAAGAACCTGCTACCTTGCCATAAGTATGTATTTTTTGTCTGGTGTAAATGCCGCTGTTCTCCTGAATCCGGACATGTTTTTCTTTTGTTCCTGCGCCTCTACGTTCCTGAGATATGGCCCTCTCTTCCCTGTCTGTAAATTTTGTCTTGTTAGCCAAGTGGGTGCTCAAAGGCTTCTCAGTGGGCGTCTTCTTGATGACCACACCCCCTTGGATAACAAGACTAGAGATTTATAAGCAGATAAGAGAGGTGATATCTCAGGAATGGAGAGGCGCAAGAACAAAAGAAAAACAACGCCGATTTCAGGAGAACAGCGGCATTTACACCAGGTTAAAAAAAAAAGACATATTTATGGTAAGTGACAGATCTTTGACTTTAAAAGGCCCCATAGCACCACCAGAAAAAAAGAGTCATAGTAATGCAAACTTTATCATCAATGCTTTCACTTTTTTATTCCATTTAAAGGGGTTGTATAGGACTGGAAAAACATGATGACCTCTTTAAAAACACTGCAATGCCTGTTCACAGGTTTTGACTGGTATTGCAGCTCAGTTCCATCAAAATGAATGGGGCTGAACTACAATATCGCAGACATCCTAAAGACAGATGTGGTGCTATTTTTGTAAGGAGGACATCGAAGTTATCGACATACTTACCTAAAAAAAAAACTACATATAAAGTTGGACAGCAGAGGTATAAAACCTTGTATTTGTCTACATTAGTAGGAATGATATCCTGCCAGATATGATGTGGATCTCTTCTGCTCACAGACCCCATAACACGTGCAATGGCTTCCTAGAAGGATAGTTGGCTATAGAGCCAGCGCTGCAGCTCACGATCGTGGCCAAGGACTTCCACCGAACTGAAATCCAGGAACATCCTGAATACAGAGCGCTGCACGTCTATCCCGTGTGCTTGGCTTAGATACAGGAGATTTAATTACATTGTTTACAAGAGGAAATACTGATAATCTGTGTGCAACAATGTAGCCACTAATGCTGTGCTAAATCCAGTTACATAAGTCTTACCTTGCCAATAAAAGCTGCCAGGTCCTCCGACTGCAAGGTCTCCATTCTAGACAGAAGGCAAACACAATGTATTATATTATACGGGAGAGCTGCCTCTGAATGATAGTAACAGGATAAAGCATAAGGTGGCCGGGGGATAGATAGATATGGGATAGATAGATAGATAGATAGATAGATAGATAGATAGATAGATAGATAGATAGATGATAGATAGATAGATAGATAGATGATAGATAGATAGATAGATATGAGATAGATAGATAGATAGATAGATAGATATATAGATAGATGATAGATAGATAGATATGGGATAGATAGATAGATAGATAGATAGATAGATAGATAGATAGATAGATAGATAGATATGGGATAGATAGATAGATAGATAGATAAAAAGAAAGATAGATAGATATGGGATAGATAGATAGATAGATAGATAGATAGATAGATATGGGATAGATAGATAGATAGATAGATAGATAGAAAGATAGATAGATATGGGATAGATAGATAGATAGATATGGGATAGATAATAGATAGATAGATAGATAGATATGGGATAGATAATAGATAGATAGATAGATAGATATGGGATAGATAGATAGATAGATAGATAGATAGATAGATAGATGATAGATAGATAGATAGATAGATATGGGATAGATAGATAGATAGATAGATACTGTATAGATAGATAGATGATAGATAGATAGATAGATAGATAGATAGATAGATAGATATGGGATAGATAGATAGATAGATAGATAGATAGATAGAGAGATATGGGATAGATA
This sequence comes from Phyllobates terribilis, assembly GCF_046119375.1. NCBI lineage: Eukaryota > Metazoa > Chordata > Amphibia > Anura > Dendrobatidae > Phyllobates > Phyllobates terribilis. The sequence continues at coordinate 63,454,749 of NW_027362764.1, read as the reverse complement.
GATAGAAAGAAAGATAGATAGATATGGGATAGATAGATAGATAGATATGGGATTGATAGATAGAAAGATAGATAGATATGGGATAGATAGATAGATAGATAGATAGATAGATATGGGATAGATAGATAGACAGATAGATATGGGATAGATAATAGATAGATAGATAGATAGATATGGGATAGATAATAGATAGATAGATAGATAGATAGATAGATAGATAGATAGATAATAGATAGATATGGGATAGATAGATAGATCGATAGATATGGGATAGATAGATAATAGATAGATAGATAGATATGGGATAGATAGATAGATAGATAGATAGATAGATAGATAGATACTGTAGATAGATAGATAGATAGATAGATAGATAGATAGATAGAAGACAGATAGATAGATACTGTAGATAGATAGATAGATAGATCGATAGATATGGGATAGATAGATAGATAGATATGGGACAGATGATAGATAGATAGATAGATAGATAGATAGATAGATAGATAGATAGATATGGGATAGATGATAGATAGATAGATAGAATTTTTGGTAATTTGCTGATGGTTCTCTTTGTGCCAAATTCATCCATAGGGAGCACACAGTTTATGAATTTTGCGAAAAATTTAAAAAAGTGCTTTTCATTTTTGTCTTCTTTTGCAAATTTTTAGCCAAAAACAAGAGTTTAATTTCCCACTAAAAGGTAGCAGAATTTTCACCAAAGTTTTCAGGCATACATAAAATCACTTCTGGGGAGATGGGATGGTAATACACACGCAACAAAATTTGCGACCTTTTTTTTTAAAAAAAAAAAAAGTCGAAACTGAAGAATCAACCGAATACATCTGGAAACCATAAACTTCCAAAAAGAAGAGGTGAACACATAAGAACTTCAATAAAGGCTCAAATAGAAGGAAGAACATGTCGCAAACAAAAAAAAAGTCAGCAAAATAAATATAGTGCAGATAAAACAATGAATCGAGTCTGAAGATTTTTCTTTCACCCAAGAACTGAATACTGATTAGTGCCATTTATTTCCACTGATTTAAAGAAGTTGTCCAGAACTTTATATTACCCCCCCCCCAATGTATCTCCCCGGGGCCCACCCACAGCCTGGCATCCACCATGGAACGCGGAAGACAGAGATCACGTGATGCCTCTGAGTGGCCAGTGATAGCGCCTCTCACAGGCAGTATCTGCAACATAAGGTAAGTACAAAAAGGCTTAGGGGCCCATGGGGGATACATTAAGGGGGTAATCTAAAGTACTGGACAACCCCTTTAATATCACAAGCGGGCGCCACCAGAGCAGTCACTAATGGGACTGATGGACATGTAAGCCCCCATGGTAAAGCTTGCTGCCTTAGGGTATGTTCACACAATTCATTTTTTGCAGAAAAACGTAAAGTGTTGGAAGGAAAAACATTACGTCCATTACGCGCATTTTTTTATGCATTCAATTGAATGGGTAAAAATGCAGCAAAAACGCTGAAAGAATTGAAATGCAGAGGAAAAAATGCACCATGTGAAAGACATTTTAGAAATCTTATCTATTTTGCTGCTACCGTAAAAAGCAAAGTTTTTTTCTGCACAAAAAACACACTGAAAAGCTGCAACAAAAACGCTATTTGTGAACAAGCCTTTAGTTTTCTTTTACATTCTTAGAAAGGCCACGTTTGTAAACCCCTGAGTGTAACATTTACATAGATCTTATCACCTCTCATATAATACACTGAAATGAAGCAATAAAAGCAGCTTTTCTAGAATCTCAGAGCGGAGTCATCCGGGATCAGTATTAGAGCATAAATGAGGCCACAATTTATTGCACAAACTGAAGGATAACATGAAGCCATACACAGCGCCTGACATGTCGTGTAAATAAGCGTCCGATAAGCAGCGGTAATGTCCCTCATGTTCTGCTGCAGAGTTAAATATTTTCGGAGCGGAGCCAGGAGGACGGTGTCCCAGCTGAGACCCTTCAGTGTCACAAGCAGCTGGTGTATGAGAAGCTTCCCTCCTGATAATCCTCCCTGCCGATAATCATTCCTGCCGCACCGCCAAGCTCAAGGTTTTCCAGAAATTGTCAAGATTTATCTGTAGTTTCCAAATATTTACACATTACCCTGTAATCATCAGTGCAGCACACACACTGTAACACCGGCTTAGTTTGCTCAGCTGATCACCACTGATACCGTTTTTTAACATCCCCTTCCCTAAGATTTGCGACTGCTATAACCCATCTATGATGTCCTTTTGTACTAATATACACAGAGATTGTTCAGCTGGTTGTCCCTTAAAAGATATGAACACCTTTTTTTTTTTTTTACTTAAATGCAAGTGTGACATGCAGAAGTAGTGCTGTTTCTTTAATAGAATTCAGCACTTATTAGTAAGTAAAACAAGCACAGGAGACGGGAAGTGTTGTGCTCCAGAACTATACAGCAACTACAGCGGTTAACACAGTCACAGGAGAAGGGGAGTGTTTTAGCAGAGCCCCAGGGTGATTGTGGAGAAGTTGTTTACTGTCTGGCCAGAGCCGAAGAGAAAGGTGGCTTATGATCTGTATCTCACAGAAGGCAAGGGAACAGAATTCAGGTCAGGAGGGAAGCTAAACAAATGTCAGTTAGACTCCCTGAGCTAACAGTGTGGGGTATTATCGGCCAGGAAGATAAGGACTGGAAAGAAGCCAGTCATAGAGATCATCTCCCTCATCACACCCTTCCCTCCTCCATCTCCATGCAGGATAAAGAATGCTGTGTACTATTGAGTCCTTGTGAAGGAAAAGCCTGTGGTTGTGTATGCATTAAAACTGTGCTGTACTGTGCTACCGGATAATAGACTGTGTACTGCTGTGCTGCAAAGGAGACTGTACTGTTATTACTGGAGCCTGTTGCTCAAAGAGACATTTGCATTGCACTGGTCGTGCCTCATTAAATGTTACTGTTCTACCGTTTAAGAAGACTCTTGTCAGATGTGTCTGGTCAGCAACTGAATCTATCGTGTGCCTGAGAGAAGCTGCAGCCTATGGTCGCCCGGGATAACTGTTACCCCAGGATTCCAACGAGTTCATGTAACCGGTCTCGCCCCTATCTGAACTTAGGCGGGGTGCGTGAAACATAAATATTTTGGGCTAAAAACAATTTATGGATGTTGTTGATACAGAATGAATTAACTGAAAATCAGTCAGTGAGCTTGTTCTGAAGGAGAGAGTTTATAGCTTATCTGTCTTTTTAGAAGCTTTTCTCAAATGATTTATGATCACATGAGAGTTCAGCTCTGTTATACACTTGTTCCGGTCCGTTAGATTTTTTTGTGCTTCATTTCTTGCAAAGCCCGACATGCTCCCCAGTGTTGAATTTCTAAGGCCTCCCAAAACACACGCCTGTGTCTTAGTATTAAGACTTGCTAGAAACTTTTTTAGTTGTCTGTGTACACTTCCAGTCCGCAGTCATCAGAACGTCTCCTACCTGTCTGCAGCTTCCAGTAACCCTGCTACCTGTCAGTGGTCTTCAGGACTTCACCTGTCTGTCTATTGTTTCCAGTAACCCTGCTACCTATCAGTGGTCTTCAGGACTTCACCTGTTTGTCTATTGTTTCCAATAACCCTGCTACCTGTCAGTGGTCTTCAGGACTTCACCTATTTGTCTATTGTTTCCAGTAACCCTGCTACCTGCCAGTGGTCTTCAGGACTTCACCTATTTGTCTATTGTTTCCAGTAACCCTGCTACCGATCAGTGGTCTTCAGGACTTCACATATTTGTCTATTGTTTCCAGTAACCCTGCTACCGATCAGTGGTCTTCAGGACTTCACCTGTTTGTCTATTGTTTCCAGTAACCTTGCTACCTGCCAGTGGTCTTCAGGACTTCACCTGTTTGTCTATTGTTTTCAGTAACCCTGCTACCTGCCAGTGGTCTTCAGGACTTCGCCTATTTGTCTATTGTTTCCAGTAACCTTGCTACCTGTCAGTGGTGTCCGCTTGCGGCGTCCAGAATCTCTTTAAAACTTTTATTTCATCTCTACATGTCCGTCTGCGACTTCCAGGACGTCTCCTGTCCGCTTGCAGCTTCCATTACCACCTCATTTAGACTTTTCGTTTGCCTCCAGTAACTCAGTTATCTGTTTCCCATGTGAAACACCTGCCTGCTGCACCAACGCCCATGGTCTGTGTGCCCACCCGGACCTTGGGCTTAGAGGATCCACCTTACCTAGTGTGCCCACAATTGCTATATACTACAATAGTAGTGGTAACACAGAGCAGTATTAACAAGCCAGAGAATGACCAATGAGAAAAATAATGCTTTATTGCTCATTATTGATCACTTTGTTAATAAACGGATTCCATTATTTAAGGGGTTCTCTGACTTTTTAAAAAAAAGTAGACCAGAGGAAGGCACTGGGATAAAAGAAGAAAAAAAAGACCCCAGGAATCAGGTCCCTGCTCCAGCGCTGCCACTCCAACGGTCTTTGCTGGACTAAAAGCCATGAAATCATAACCCTCAGTCATGCGACTGCTGCGGCTACTGAGATGATTATATATATATATATATATATATATATATATATATATATATATATGTCCAAAAGACAGTGATGGGGAGTTTGTAACTCTTTTATCTGTCTTTTATTAAGCTCCTCTCAGCTGATTTATGACCAAATCAAAGTTCCCCTCAACTTTGATGTGGTCTATAATTATAAATCAGCCCCAAGGAACTCAGAATAAGACATTTAAAATGGGTTTTCTCGACCATGAAGTCCCTTTAAGATGAAATCGTGTTAGTTTTGGTATCATTTATATACCGACAACATTTCGGAATGTATTATTCATGTTTTTCTCCTCTTGCATTCTCAAAAATATTACTGAAAAAGCATACCTTATAGAAATCCAAACTGAATCCCGCTTGACAGTACCCTTGTCCTGCTGGGTCAGCATTTTCTGGCAAAAAAAAAGAATATTTGATAATAATTTCATTTATTTTACATAAAAGCATGTATTTTGGGCTAAAAATGAGTTTTCTGCTGGGTTTCTCTATAAAATTTTGATTTACAGGTTTTGCTACCCAACACATTGCTTGCTGCAGAATGAGTTAACTTAGAATCCATCAGTGATGGGGAGTTTGTAACTTTTTTCTGTCTTTTTCTGAACTCCTCTCAAGCTGATTTATGACCACATCAAAGATCAGCTAAACTTTACTGTGGTCTATGGTGAGGGGAGTTTACAACAAGACAGGTAAAAGTTCCAAACTTTCTGTCAGATCAAGCTCACTGATGGATTCTCAGATAACTCATTCTGCAGCCAGTATTGTGCAGGGAAACAAAAAGTCTGTAAAAAACAAACAGTGCAAGATTTTCAAAGAAACAAAACTGCAAAAATTAATTTTTGGCCCAAAATACTACCAGAGGTTTTCAATATCCTTCAGGGGTATAACTTCACAATGATATTTGGTCACAGTAAAATCATTACAACCTCAGTTTTAACCTATGAAGAAAAGTTGTGACAAGCCCCAAAAATTCCAAATAAGATGTTCATTTTTCCAAATCACCCAAATCTACTTCACCCATGGAGAAACATTGCTCATTGTTAATACTCGGCTTCATGTTGTCTATGGTGCAACCAAAAGTTGCAATGAAGCTCTATGATTATTATTGCAGAAAGCAAAACACTGGAAGCTCAGACTTCAAATAAATCATTTCCTCTTCCAACAATGACTCCTTCGAAAATGATTTTCTACAGGAAATTCAAGTTTAATGGGACAAAAAATCCCTTGGATTTTACACAATAGTGACACTTTTTATAGACCTTTTATAAATCCTTTAGGAAAAAGTATAAACTGGTGGTGCCTTCCTTTCACTTTTTAAGAAAATCAAAATTCTTTTAGGTTATGTGCACACAATGTTTTTTAAAACCCCGATGCACCTGCTGAGGATTTTCTTAGGTGTTTCTACGCTCATTTCACTGCCACCTAACCTCCTTGCGAAACCGCAGATGGCGGTGAAACGCGCGTCGAGGTGTCCTCTGCCCAACTGTTTATCATAGTGGCTGTTAGAACCCTCCTGTTAGTTTTGCTATCTTGTGTTTTGCGGTCACGTGACCATCTGCCTATATATTCCAGCTCCGCCCTTCTGGCTTTGCTGGACTTCAGTGTTGTTTGACTGTCTTTCTAGCCAGGTGCTTTGTTGCCTATCTCTATCAGTGCGCTTGGTCCTCTGGGACCTCTAGTACTTTTTGTCAGTTTGTCTTTTGTGCTCTGCAACAACTTCTGTTTAGGAGGTGTCCCATTTTTGTCCCAGTCCTTAGTTCATTTAGGGACCCCTCCCTTAATTCTATAGGTCTTCGTTCAGACTAGCCGAGGACTAAGGCGGGTCTGTTCACAAGGAACAGGCAGCCCGCTACATCATAGGGATTCAGCTTAGTCTTACTGTAGGGACAGCTTTCCCCTATCTTTCCTTAGTACATGTTGCAGATCATAACAGTAAGTCCAGCCCAAAAAAAGAAAAAACTAAAAGGAAAGAAATTCGGGGATCAGTATGGTTTCCGTCCAGGATTTGGCTCAAGGTCTGCAGGGATTGTCTCTGGAGGTGGCCGAGCTTCAGCAACACGTGAGTACCTGCCCTGGAGCGCATTTTGTCGAACCCAAGGTAGGACTGCCTGATGTTTTTTATGGTAAACAGCAAGATTTTTTTTCCTTTAAAAATGCTTGTTTGTTATATTTTCGTTTGAGACCAAGATCCTCTGGGAATGAATCACAGCGCATTGGTTTTATTATGTCACTTTTGCACAATGAACCACAGGGTTGGGCCTTTTCTCTCCAACCTAATGATCCGTGTTTAAGTTCTGTTGAAAAATTTTTTTCTGCTATGGGGCTATTATATGACGATCCTGATCGAATATCATCTGCTGAATCAGAACTTAGACGTTTGAATCAGGGGTCAGATGATGTTGAAAATTATTGCACACACTTCAGGAGATGGGCCTCAGAAGTTAAATGGAATGATTCTGCGCTGAGATGTTTATTTCTTGCTGGTCTGAGTGAAAGGGTTAAGGATTTGCTAATTGCATTCCCTGCACCTGAGACTCTGCAGGAAGCTATGCAGTTAGCTGTTCGTATAGACAGGAGACTGAGGTGCAGGCTCAATGAGGTAAAGACTCCTGTAATGTCAGGTCCCAGTCCCCAGAAAATCTGCTCTGACGGCGGGGAACCGATGGAGGTTGGGGGGATGTCACTCCGCTCTCAGGAAAAAGACCGGAGATTCGCAGAGGGATTGTGTCTTTATTGTGGTAAAGCTGACCATTTGATTAAGTATTGTGAGCGTCGTTTAAGTAAAGAAAAAAAAAGGTCAGTTACGCCCGTATAGCTTGTTTACGCTCTGCAGGAGTGTTTCTTTCTGGGAGTACTACTCTGCAGGGAGATTTGATTGAATTTCAGGTATTTGTGGATTGTGGTTCAACACTTAATGTGATTGATAAAGGGTTTTTGGAAAACCTTAAATTGAAATCCAAACCTTTGTCATCACCTTTTTCTGTGGTTGCAATTGATAACACTCCTTTGAAATGTATTACTCACAAGGTTGCTGCATTTCCCCTCACTATCAATGGAGTTCACCAAGAAATTTTCGACTTGGTTGTTTTGGATAATTTACCCTCTCCAGTTGTTATAGGATTGCCTTGGTTAAGACTGCACAATCCTTTATTTGACTGGTCTACTAATGTGATTAAGTCTTGGAGTCCGAAGTGCTATGATAAATGTTGTAATGGTCGCATTGGGCCTGTGGAAAAAGGGGAATTACCTGTACCTATTCAAGATTTTTGGAGGGTTTTTTTGGAGGAGGAGTCGCAAGTTTTACCTCCTCATAGGGATTATGATTGCGCCACTGAGTTTGTTCTGGGTGCTACTCTTCCCAAAAGTCGCTTGTTTAATCTGACTATCACTGAAAGAAAGGCTTTGGAGGAGTACATACAGACTAGCCTGGCTGCTGGTCACATTAGACCTTCTAAGTCGCCTTTGGCAGTTGGATTCTTCTTTGTTAAAAAAAAGGACGGCGGTTTACGTCCATGTCTGGATTTTCGTGAAATTAATAAGATTACCGTACGCAATTCCTACCCATTGCCATTAATTCCTGACTTGTTTAACCAGTTAGTGGGAGCCAAGTGGTTCTCCAAGATGGATCTCCAGGGGGAATATAATTTGTTACGTGTGAAGGAGGGTGATGAATGGAAAACTGCTTTTAACACTCCGGTAGGTCATTTTGAGAATCTGGTGATGCCTTTTGGTCTTACCAATGCACCTGCATTTTTTCAGAACCTTATTATTATTATTATTATTATTTATTATTATAGCGCCATTTATTCCATGGCGCTTTACATGTGAAAAGGGGTATACATAGCAAATACAAGTACAATAATCTTGAACACAATGTGACAGCGACTGGTACAGGAGGAGCGAGGACCCTGCCCGCGAGGTTATTAATGACATCCTGAGACCTTTGATTGGTAAGAATGTGGTTGTGTATTTGGATGACATTCTGATTTATTCACCAGATCTGGAGTCCCATTGGCAGAGTGTATGTAAAGTTTTGCAGTTATTGAGTGATAATTCACTCTTTGCTAAGCTGGAGAAATGTTAGTTCCCTGTGCAGAAAATTAGTTTTTTGGGCTACATTATCTCCAGCGAGGGCTTTGAGATGGACCCTGTGAAGGTTCAGGCTGTGCAGGAATGGCCTAGACCTATTGGTTTGAAATCTATACAGAGATTTTTGGGTTTTGCCAATTATTACAGGAAATTCATTAAGAATTTTTCTGTAATTGTTAAGCCTCTAACCGATCTCACCAGGAAAGGTGTGAATACGGCCCAGTGGACTACTGAGGCCATTGAAGCGTTTGAGTATCTCAAAGAGAGGTTCAGTTCTGCCCTTATCCTTATGCAGCCTGATGAGACCAAGCCTTTTTTGGTCGAGGTCAATGCTTCATCAGTGGGTGTCGGAGCAGTTTTGTCTCAGGAGAGCAGGGATGGAGTACATCCTTGTGCCTTTTTTTTGAAAAAAATTTCGGAAACCGAATTATGATGTTGGAAATCGGGAGTTGCTCGCTATTAAACTCGAGTTTGAACATTGGCGTCATTTTTTGGAAGGCGCTAGATTTCCTATTCAGGTTTTCACGGATCATAAGAATTTGATCTATCTGGATGCTGCCAAGCGCTTGAATGCCCGTCAAGCTAGGTGGGCACTTTTTTTTTCTCGGTTTCATTTTTCTGTTACCTATATCCCTGGTACTAAGAATGTTAAAGCCGATGCTTTATCTCGCAGCTTCTCTTCTACGGTCGGTGCCGAGGAGGAGGAGAGCATTTTGCAGAAAGGAGTTGTGGTGGCGGCTTTGGACTCCGTTTTGGAGAATGGGATTCTGAATGCTCAAGATGATGCTCCATCTAACACTCCCCATGGGAGGTTGTTCGTGCCTAGAGCCTTTAGGGGAGATTTGTTTGTGAAGTGTCATGAGTCTCGGTCGGCAGGTCATCCAGGAGTTTCGGAGACTAAGAGACTTATCAGTCGGAGTTTTTGGTGGCCTGGATGGCAGAAGGAAGTCATCAAGTGGGTGCATCAATGTACTGTGTGCGCTAGGTCAAAGGCTTCACATACTCCTGCTGCGGGGTTGCTTTGCCCTCTGGAGGTTCCTAGTGCGCCTTGGACGCATCTCTCTATGGATTTTATTACTGATCTTCCAGTGTCCGAGGGTTTTACTGTCATCTGGGTGGTCGTGGACCATTTTAGTAAGATGTGTCATTTGGTTCCATTTATTAAGTTGCCCTGCGCCAAGACACTCGCTAAGGCGTTTGTTAAGGAGATTGTCAGACTCCATGGCGTTCCCACGGATATTGTTTCTGATAGAGGATCTCAGTTTGTGGCTCGCTTTTGGCGTGCTTTTTGTGACAGGTTGGGAGTCCATTTGTCATTTTCGTCTGATTATCATCCGGAGTCGAATGGACAGACTGAAAGAAAGAACCAGGATGTAGAACAGTTTTTGCGTTGTTTTGTGGCGGACAATCAAGAGGGGTGGTCTGAGTTTCTGCCTCTCGCAGAATTTGCTCTTAACAATCATACATCCTCTTCTGCTGGGTGTTCTCCTTTTTTTTGTTGCACTGGGAGACATCCGTCTTTTGGTTCGTTCTCCAAATTGGGGTCGGCGGTGCCGGAGGAGAAGAATTTTTCCGGTGATTTGGAGAGAGTTTGGACTAATGTACGTTGTAACCTTCAAGAGGCTAACAAAAAGTCCAAGAAGTATTTTGACAGGAAACGTAAAGAGGTTTTGTTTACTGTGGGTGACATGGTTTGGTTGTCCTCGAAGAACCTGCGGTTGAGGATTCCCTCTAAAAAACTGGGTCCTAAGTTTGTGGGTCCATTTAAAGTGCTTCAAGTTGCTAACATGTCTGCTGTCAGGTTGGATGTCCCTACTTCCTGGAAGATTAATCCTGTGTTTCATGTTTCCTTGTTGAAAAAGGCTGATGTAACTGATAGGGATGCCACTGTCACAGTTACTCCTGTGGTGAAAGACGGCGAATATGAAATTTCTCGTATCTTGAATTCTAGATGGCATAGAGGGAGATTACAGTATCTTGTCTGCTGGAAGGGTTTCAGTCCCGAAGACAACTCCTGGGTAAGGACGGATGATGCCTCTGCTCCTAGGCTTGTTAAAGCTTTCCACAGGAGGTTTCCGGATAGGCCTGGGCCTGGAGGATCCGGAGGATCCTCATAAAAGACGGGGTACTGTTATAACCCTCCTGTTAGTTTTGCTATCTTGTGTTTTGCGGTCACGTGACCATCTGCCTATATATTCCAGCTCCGCCCTTCTGGCTTTGCTGGACTTCAGTGTTGTTTGACTGTCTTTCTAGCCAGGTGCTTTGTTGCCTATCTCTATCAGTGCGCTTGGTCCTCTGGGACCTCTAGTACTTTTTGTCAGTTTGTCTTTTGTGCTCTGCAACAACTTCTGTTTAGGAGGTGTCCCATTTTTGTCCCAGTCATTAGTTCATTTAGGGACCCCTCCCTTAATTCTATAGGTCTTCGTTCAGACTAGCCGAGGACTAAGGCGGGTCTGTTCACAAGGAACAGGCAGCCCGCTACATCGTAGGGATTCAGCTTAGTCTTACTGTAGGGGCAGCTTTCCCCTATCTTTCCTTAGTACATGTTGCAGATCATAAAAGTGGCTATAGGTAAATATGCATGATGTTCATTAATGACAACATTGCTATTTTTGTCCTTTGAGAAATTTGCAGTGATATTACCATTGCCATGATATGACTACTAATAGGACAGTTAGTTTTGGTTGCTTTTCTATAATATATTTTGAATACTTGCTAATCATGTAGAGCCCCCATATATTTCTCTTTCTGACCTGTATGAAACTATAATTTTCTTATTGTTTTGTAATTTAAATAAATAATATCAATAAACTTTGGTGTATATATATTTTTTTATGGTGTCAGTTGTAGTCCCTCTGTATCGTTGTAGGTGTATATGCTCTTATTTTCAAGGATATCTAAATATTTTTAGGCATTTTTCTTTATGTGCACAGTAATGTAGTTTTTACATTGTCGTGCATTATTTAAACTTTTTTGCAGTGGTTTCGCTGCGCTTTTTCAGGGGGTTCCTGAAAAAGACGCCGTGTGCACATACATGTACCCCTAAAATGGCAGAAGTGAATTTTCCTTCCTATTTATTCAATTTCATTAGATTATGACAGTGATTCAATCATGTAATAATTCACTCCTTGATATATCTTTTTAGCAGTCAGAGCTTCAGGTATTCTGATACAGAAGTCTCCTACTTAGGTTTTAAGGATACAGTCAGTTTGGACTTAGAAGGGGGGTTTACATTTATGGCATATATCTATGAAATATACCATAAATCACAAATAAATGGGGGTCCGAAGAGTGTCCTTGGCTTTCCGTAACTTTAGGACTGTAAGCAGAGCCACCTGTCCTGTCTCTCTGGACGGGCACCAGTCAACTGAGGATCAGAGACTCTCCGTTCTTGAGATGCATGGAGGTCCTAGAAGTGGGACCCGCATCTCTCGGACACGTATGGCATATCCTAATTCTTAATATAAAATTGCTAAATAAATTCAGAGCAATGCCCAATGTCTTCCCTACACACCACCGGGGAATACAGTATAAAACATCTCTAATCAATAGGCGGCGTTCACACGATGAGTATTTGGTGCGTATCTGCAGCTTTTCTCCAGGAATCGCAGGATTTTGTTGCAGATTTGGTGCAGATTTCATTTCACCCTTTTTATTGCAACTGGGTGAAATCCGCACTGACTCTGCACAAAGAATTGAAATGTCGCAGATTAAAAAGTCGCAACAAAAAAAAACTATTTCCAACTGGAAACCGCACCAAAAACAAAACAAAAAAAAGTTGCATGTGGATGAAATTAAGTTGCAACTCATCCGCCTTGTTGGTACTGTAAAATGCTGCGGATTTTTAGGACCAGAAATGGGGAAAGCTCAGCCTAAGTGGCCCAAAAAATATTGACATATTCTGATGACAGATCCTCTTTATCCTTGTCCCTTGATCACAGTGCCCCCCGTGTTACATTACATAGTGGATGGACCACCTTAGTCATACCTATGAATATATCTGATGAATAAACTTACGGTTGCGGCACGGGGAGTATTCCGCATATGTGCTAAAGTTCTGTACCGCCACATAGCAAGTGCCCACGGGGTCTCTTTCACTTGCTTCTTTTACGCTCCTCCAGTGATATAAAGGGGCACAGGCCTAGACAAACAATAAAGCAAGGGTCAACAAACAACAGCAATGTTACCATATGTATCAATTCTGAATGTAAAAGCACTATACATATTTTATTATTTAAAGAAGCCCTCCTCCTCCTCCTCCCATCAAAGTATTTATCCTCTTACTATATTGCAGTCATCGTATTATACAGCTCTGTATACTTACAATTGCTTATTTTGCCTTTCTACCCAGCTAATTCTTCTCTTTTCCATTAGGTCTATGACATCACGTGATTAATAACAGCTGAATCCTTCTAAGCTCTATGTAGAAACAGGAGGTCAATTTTCCCTGTATAAGTCATCACTTTAAAAAGTCCCTTGCAGGGGGAGGAGGGAGCAGCTGGGTCAGGAGTTGAAGAGGGGGGATGATAAATTCAGGGACAAGAGACTTCCTGTTTCTACATAGAGCAGAGAAAAGAGAAGAAGTAGCTGGGTAGAAAGGCAAAATGAGCAATTGTAAGTACACGGCGCTATATAATATGATGACTGCAATATATTAAGAGGATAAAAACTTTGATGGGAGGAGGAGGAGTGCTGCTTTAATACCAGGCTTCAAGGTAAATGTCTGGTATTACTGCACTCATGAGCTACCTTAAAGGGAATTTGCCATCAGAAAATGACCTAATGTTTAAATTATAAAATATAATGATAATGTTATTTTTTTTTTTTTTTTTTATATCGTGATCTATAGTAGAAAAATCAAATCTTTCAATTTTCTCATTGGCCATTATTTAAAGTTTCCTACTTCCTGTGGATATAAGAACATTATCAACAGTAGGCTGACACAGACCATTATATATGTATAGGAACCTTCTAAACTTCTAATCTGACCATGATACCATAAGGGCAAAGGTCACTGTGAAGGGAGGGAGAGGAGGTGAGCTGTGACATCATTTGCTGTGAACTGTGGATCCTGTGTTATCTAATGATAATGAAGCGATTCGCTGGGTTGGAAGTTGGAAGCAAGAGAGGCTCTTTCTCAATTTCTACCAGGAGAAGCCGTCTTTTCCTGATCCTTGCTGTGACCTTCCCGCCAGGTTTGTTGGGGTCCCTTCTTCTCCCAGAGAGGGCTCGTTACAGGCCTCATCCTCGTGTTATTTTCTTCTCGGTCACGCTCCATTTTTTTTTGCGGTTGGGTGAAGAAAGTCACAATCTCAGGCCTTCAAAAAAAAAATCTAGGTCATTTCCATTTCTGTCTTCTTCATTCCATTGCTGGGATATTTTCTCCTTGATGCGTCTATGGTTGTGAATGTCATCTGACATTTATGCCAATTAGCATTCTTTTGGATAAAATAAATGACCGTCATAAACCCGGAAAATCAGCCGCACCCTTGCCGAAGTGGCGTCATCTAATTTTTATAGTGCATAAATGCTCTAATGAAAAGAGATTGACATAATGCGTACACCCTTAATTCAATATACATGATTACAGACGGGCAAAAAGGAAAACATAGAGAATCTGCGTAGAGTCTAGGACGAGGTTAATTAAAACCTAAAATATCAAACACTGACATCTTATTCTATAGGGGACCTATATAACTATTTAACTTTCTAAATAGTTTTCAATAAAATTTTCCTACCCTTTTCGTTGCTGCAAGAGAATGAGTCTTTTATCTCACTGAGTGCTTTGCAAAAATGTTATAAATCCATCAGAGCTCCTGCTCCTGGTTGTGAATGCTCTCACTGCTCACCTCTCTCTTCTCTGAGTGTAAAGGTGACCTTTCTACATTTTTCATACTCATCCTCTCACCTTCAGAAGTTACTCATGAGAATGCACAATGTACTAATTCACTAAATCTCCAGTAAAATATAATTTATAATGACTTTGGTTATAGACCAAGAGTATATTAAAGTAAAATTTATTTAATCCGGCATCTCATAATCCATAATACAGAACTAATCTTTCATTATATACAGGCTCTTCTAATAAAATATGGAGAGGGGAGGCAGAAGAGGAGCATGGAGCAGAGCAAGAAAAAGGTAGAAACAGATTGTGTTGAGCTTTCTAACAAGTCTTTTACCTCACCCCATAGCTGTATTCACATCTACACTGCTCATTACTGCTGTATAATGTCGTCCATTATTATAATAACCCTTGCCTAATAAATAATAAAACATAATACAGGAAATACTATACGTGGGCATCACCTTGCTTACCACAATAATGGCCATATTGGTCATCATAGGCTATGAAAAACCCTACTTAACAATGTGGCTAATATGTCCAAAATCGAGACATTGAAGCCCCTTCCAGAAACGCCCACAAAAAAATGCTCAGGAACGCCTACATTGGGATGAGGTTTGCAAAAAAAAACCCTCATATTGCAGTTTGAGGTTATAGAATTATGCCTAAATGATCCATCTATCCGCTATTCTATTGACATTGCTATGTTTTTAAAGTTATGTAGAGTTTTGCACAAAAGTTCTGTTTTGTTGTTCATTTGCTTCCTAGATGCAAGGAGAAAAATCTTTCTAAATTTTTGTTCAATAAAATTTTTATACCCTTTTCGTTGCTACAGAGTACGAGTATTTTATCTCGCTGAGTGCTTTGCAAAAATGTTACAAATCCATCAGAGCTCCTGCTCCTGGTTGTGAATGCTCTCACTGCTCACCTCTCTCTTCTCTGAGTGTATAGCCTCATTCAGCGGTCTAATTTTAT
Source organism: Phyllobates terribilis (assembly GCF_046119375.1). NCBI lineage: Eukaryota > Metazoa > Chordata > Amphibia > Anura > Dendrobatidae > Phyllobates > Phyllobates terribilis. The sequence goes on along the minus strand of NW_027362764.1, from coordinate 63,439,305 downwards.
CACGTATGTGAAAAACAGACCGATTATATTGATCAGATGATCAGACTTTGATCAGAGTTTCGTCCGAGTGTCATCAGTTTTTTCGTAGGTGGAGAGAAAATTTATAGAAGTTTCTTCATCTTCTTCTTTCTGACAGTCATCCAAGTGTGGTCCAATTTTTTCACATATCCACTTGGCGATTTTTATCCGACCCGCAGGTCAAAATCAGACCTGCTTCTGTGATTTTCCATGGTCTGCGAAAAATCACCGACACGTGAATGGCTCCATAGATCATGTACGAGTACTATCCGTGAAAACTACAGATAGCACTCGTACATGAAAATCGGACATCTGAATGAGGCTTTAGAGACTGCAGCAGGGAGGAAGTTGTACACAGATCTGCAATGGAGAAGCGAGAGTATTTTGAAGAACAGAGCAAACAGGCTATAGGCAAAGAGGAAAAAATATAGAGGGAAACATATTAGAGCAAGTGAATAATAAAGTAGCAATCTGTATCACATCCAGCCTGTATTACTGAAAGGGAAAGTCCCAACAGAGAAAAATATTAAACTTGGATCATACTGCAAATGGCATATGGGCGAAGTGAAGGGAGGAGAATCTGAAAATGAATGAAGTAATGACAATTGCAGACAAACTTAGTCCAATGTCATTAACAAAAAGTAACCACTGATACTACTACAGACACATAAAAACTACCTTGATCTTTGACATCAATGTGTAGATTTCATAAATTGGAAATTCCCAGTAGAAATCCTTTCCTGATTTAGTAAATAGTTTTATTCCCCACCTATACACCCCCTATAACTATTTCTCTGTCAGATCAGCTTCCTATTCCAATTACTAAATACATGAAACATTGGTATTTTCTATATCAAGGCTTCCAAGATCCTGGCTTGGGGAAGCATATATTAACATTTATTATGTAGACATCTGGATAAAGAATATATTTTTTAAAATATGACATCTGTTTCCGCTTGTCCAGAAACGTATATAATACGGTAAATATAAGCTTCTATACGCCCACATCAGACATGTATGGGTTTCTATTAAATCTCAGACTCACCACAACTTTTTCCTTATGAGACCGGACGGTTGCCCCAAACCATTGCTGTGACTTGAACTCCAGCGTCTGCTTGGTTCCATTGATTCTGGCCTGTCTGTTGTCTGCACAGGAAAAAGAACATTAACCACAATTCACACAGGATACGTCGTTTCATGCTAATTTTCAATGGGGCTGTCGGACATGACTTGTTAGCTGGGGACTGAGTTACGTTCCTGCTATAACACAACATAAAACATATAAAGAATGTAAAAATAAGGAGTGAAATCCTAGAACGCTTCCTACTAAATATAAATACCACTGAGACCCTATAAAACCGACCTTGGCGCATATAACTGTCTTGTAATCCATATACATTGCTTTACCGCTATTAATCATTTAGGAGTTTTTATACCAATGGGGCTAAGACTGTGGTGGGATCATATGTCATTGCTATAAAATATCCACAACAATACTATAACGTATACGTCATCTGAACACTAAAACAATCAGTATTTTGTGGCCGTCAAACAAGAGCCCTATGATCCCCTTCCTACCCTCCGGCTCTTCCTTAGATTAGCCGGCCTGGCGCAACGTCATGTGTCTCATGCCGCAACAATGTTTTGATGAGATGACAACTAGGAGGATCATAGGGATCCCATCCAACAGCCACGGATTATTGATGTGGCCGGCGGACCAGGGTCTTACAATTTTATTTCCTTATCTCTAATTGTAATAGATTTTTAAATATGATGTCGGGGCAGAGATCCTGATTCAAGAAATGTATCACTTACTTTACTACTTGCTTTCGTTTTGATTTAAAGAGGGTTTTCTCTGCTGCAGATCTAGCAGTTCTCTGAATGCTGAGCTGTATATAACCCCGCCCACACCACTGATTGGTAGTTTTCTAAGTGTTACGCACACACCCGGACTGACTGGCGTGAGCATGATTAGTGATCCCACTGGACCATGAACAGAGGAGTGCCTGGAGGGGCGTAACTAAGTATCAACTCGGTCCGACCAAGGTCACACGGCGGCTCAGTCGACTCCGTGAACCAGGTAGGAACTGAGCAGAGGGACCAGGTGCTACTCCAGGTCAGACCCCGGTCACAGTTGTTGACCCACACCGGGGAATGCAGGAAGAGGCAGGTTAGGCTGGCATACAGACAGGTGGGTACTGGCAGGCATGGCTGGTATGCAGATAGGTGGGTATTGGCAGGCACAGCTGGTATGCAGACAGGTGGACACTGGCAGGTACGGCTGGCATGCAGACAGGTGGGCACTGGCAGGCACGGCTGGCATGCAGACAGGCGGGTACTGGCAGGCACGGCTGGCATGCAGACAGGCGGGTACTGGCAGGTAGGAACACAGGCAGGATAGGGACCAGTAGAGACTGGGACACAGGAACGGAGCCGCTGGTGCGGTAGACAAGCAGAGCAGAGCAAAACCCGCAGATGCGGTAGACAAGCAGAGCTGAGCAAAACCCGCAGGTGCGGTAGACAAGCAGAGCAGAGCAAAACCCGCAGGTGCAGTAGACAAGCAGAGCAGAGCAAAACCCGCAGGTGCGGTAGACAAGCAGAGCAGAGCAAAACCCGCAGGTGCGGTAGGCAAGCAGGGCAGAGCAAAACCCGCACATGCGGTAAACAAGCAGAGCAAAACCCGCAGATGCGGTAGACAAGCAGAGCAGAGCAAAACCCGCAGATGCGGTAGACAAGCAGAGCAGAGCAAAACCCGCAGGTGCGGTAGACAAGCAGAGCAGAGCAAAACCCGCAGGTGCGGTAGACAAGCAGAGCAGAGCAAAACCCGCAGATGCGGTAGACAAGCAGAGCAGAGCAAAACCCGCAGGTGCGGTAGACAAGCAGAGCAGAGCAAAACCCGCAGGTGCGGTAGACAAGCAGAGCAGAGCAAAACCCGCAGGTGCGGTAGACAAGCAGAGCAGAGCAAAACCCGCAGGTGCGGTAGACAAGCAGAGCACATCCTGAAGCTGCAGTAAACAAGCAGAGCAGAGCAAAACCCGCAGATGCGGTAGACAAGCAGAGCAGAGCAAAACCCGCAGGTGCGGTAGACAAGCAGAGCAGAGCAAAACCCGCAGATGCGGTAGACAAGCAGAGCAGAGCAAAACCCGCAGGTGCGGTAGACAAGCAGAGCAGAGCAAAACCCGCAGATGCGGTAGACAAGCAGAGCAGAGCAAAACCAGCAGATGCGGTAGACAAGCAGAGCAGAGCAAAACCCGCAGATGCGGTAGACAAGCAGAGCAGAGCAAAACCCGCAGGTGCGGTAGACAAGCAGAGCACATCCTGAAGCTGCAGTAAACAAGCAGAGCAGAGCAAAACCCGCAGATGCGGTAGACAAGCAGAGCAGAGCAAAACCCGCAGATGCGGTAGACAAGCAGAGCAGAGCAAAACCCGCAGGTGCGGTAGACAAGCAGAGCAGAGCAAAGCCCGCAGGTGCGGTAAACAAGCAGAGCAGAGCAAAACCCGCAGGTGCGGTAGACAAGCAGAGCAGAGCAAAACCCGCAGGTGCGGTAAACAAGCAGAGCAGAGCAAAACCCGCAGGTGCGGTGAACAAGCTGAGCAGAGTGAAACCGCAGGTGCGGTGAACAAGCTGAGCAGAGCGAAACCGCAGGTGCGGTGAACAAGCAGAGCGAAACCACCGGTGCGATGAACAAGCAGAGCAGAGCGAAACCGCAGGTGCGGTGGACAAGCAGAGCAGAGCAAAACCGCAGGTGCGGTGAACAAGCAGAGCAGAGCGAAACCGCAGGTGCGGTGAACAAGCAGAACCAAATACACACAAGGTACTTACAATGAAGTAGCGAGTGTACACAGAACTCACAAACAGAAGTTCAGAGACAACGAGTTGGAGTTAGGTGCAGGTTCAGACACTGCAGGAAAAGGGAAGGTTCGGACATAGAGAGAAACATGTAACGGGCTAGGACACAGTTCAGACAGGAACTGAACCAGGAATAAGATACAGGAAAGAGCCTGGGAACTCAGCCCCCAGGGTGGCGGAGACAGACTAGAAGTCACAGATACAGGTAACAGGCCTGGGTGTACAGCCCCCAGGGGCGGAAGCAGACAAGATACAGGACATGACCTGGCAACTCAGTTGCACAGAACACACTGAATGAAATTGTTGCTCAAGCACCCCTTACTGGGTGGAGGGGGTTTAAGTATCCAGTGACTCACAGCAATAGGCTGGGGAGGCATTAGGAGTGCGCACACAGTAACTATAAGAATCATGCAGTAGCTGCGCCGCCGCCCTAAGCAATCAGACAAGAGACACAGCAGGTACTGGAGCAAAGTGTGCAGCCTGGATTGATAGGTAAGATGGCGGTCTTGCATGGTGGGAGGTGGTAAGCCATGCAAGCACGCCGCCAGGGATGTTACACTAAGTATCCATAGTGTAGCAGCCAATCAGTGGTGGAGGCGTGGCTGGACTATCAGGCAGCAGGTTTACTAGTCCTCTAATGATAATCTCCTGCTTATAAAACTGTGATTTTACAAAAACTACACTAAGCAGCACAGTAAGTGACACATCATTGGAATCAGGGTCTCAGCCCCTACATTATGCCGCTCTCAGATTACGAGGCAAAAACCTGGAGACAGATTCCCTTTAAGAAGCATTTACAGTATGTTTCGTGTTGAACTTCAGCCATATGTGCCTAGAAAGCTCCAGGTAATGTATCCACGCACATTATTGAGGAAAAAACAGTGTCTCGTGGAGCTGCTATATATCTTTTTACCTTCTCATCCTCTGCACTATACCATACATAGGCGCCTTTTTTTATTTTTACGATGGCAGCCTATGGATGCCACTGTATGCTTAAACGGAGAAACCTTTTTGGAGGCATCTGTCAGAGGTATATTTCGGGAAAGCCTCCCAACTTCACCTTTGATGAACCTAGTGTGAGAGCTCAATATAATCATCCTGAAACTGTTGGTGGATGCTTGAAGCAGTTTTATTAAGAAAGTTGTCCACACTGGGCAATCCCTTTAGATGAGCTTGAGATGTCTGCATTTCACGGTCCACGTACCGGCCATGGGTCTCTTGATCCGAATTCTCAGCATCATATAAGGCCATAAAGCAGTTAGTTTGGATCAGCAGACCCATTGGTGGTCCGTACACAGACCATGAAATCCATAAACTCTGGATTTAACCTGTCGTTCTAATTTTGGTGGTTTTTCTTTACTTTTTGGAACACTTCAAAGACGTAATCTTGGTCACCATAGAAGACCTTTGCACCTGTGCTCGAGCAGAGACCTCTGTGCCTAAGTAGGGATATCCTGAGACCTCGACCTCGAGGGTCTCTAATAATAGAAGATCTCGGCTTAAAAGATCAGAACAAAGGTTTTTTTTTTTAGATTGTCCCAGATCTACGTATGGGAACAATTTCCACACATCTGCAAATTGAAAGATTTTCTTATAGTCCATCTAGATGTGCTCAGACTTGCTGTCCCCGATCCCATCATTTAAACCATATTCAATCCACTTTAACATATGTTTCTGCTTTGCAACCAAAAAAGCCTCTTCCATTTAAATTGTCATTTTTACCTCTGAAACTTTACACTTACTCATCCCCCATCGGTCATACAGTGGACAGCGCTAACACGTCGACTATAGAAATGAACTAAATTCGAGGGGTTTTCCATTTTTGGAAAGCTTGTTCTTGGTATCATAAGTCATCAATATACTTTGTGCACTTTATTTCCTTTAGAATGAAAACCGGTCCTAACTCTAAAGTATCATCCACCAAGGTGAGCTTCATATAATCAGCACCGATGTTCAACCTTTAGAAGTAACCAAGAAAACGTCCATTCTGCAAGTATCAATTCCCATGAGAAACAGAAACACTAATATGAGATAATGTTTGCAGAAACTAGGAAAACAAGGGGAAGTGTCATAAAACAACCAATTGTTTACATCAGGTTTCTATCTTAAATAACATTTTTTTCATAAATTGATAATGTTATAATGTTTTTGTTTCCATCAAAATCTTGCAATTTTCAAGTTGGCCACTAGGCCTAATACTAGACTCACACTTGCTGTTCTGCACAGAAGACTTTTCAGCAGTGAAATCATCAACACACTGAATTTAAATGAGGGATGACAACTGTATATACTGTATATAGCACAGGATCCACCATTTACAATAGGTGATGTCACAGCTCACCTCCTCCTCCTCCTGTACAATGACTGATAACACCTCTATATACAGTATATCACACAGGATCCACCATTCACAATATGTGATATCACAGCTCACCACCTCCTCCTCCTGTACAATGACTGATAACACCTCTATATACAGTAGATGACACAGGATCCACATTCACAATAGGTGATGTCATAGCTCACCTCCTCCTCCTGTACAATGACTGATAACACCTCTATATACAGTAGATGACACAGGACCCACATTCACAATAGGTGATGTCATAGCTCACCTCCTCCTCCTGTACAATGACTGATAACACCTCTATATACTGTATATAACACAGGATCCACCATTTACAATAGGTGATGTCACAGCTCACCTCCTCCTCCTGTACAATGACTGATAACACCTCTATATACAGTAGATAACACAGGATCCACCATTCACAATAGGCGATGTCACAGCTCACCTCCTCCTCCTCCTGTACAATGACTGATAACACCTCTATATACAGTAGATAACACAGGATCCACCATTCACAATAGGCGATGTCACAGCTCACCTCCTCCTCCTCCTGTACAATGACTGATAACACCTCTATATACAGTATATCACACAAGATCCACCATTCACAGACCCCATTACAGTCAATAGGGTCTGCCGTGCATTGCTGGTGAAGGATCCAGCATTTCCGTCATTTTAGCTGTTCTGCTCCTATGATCTGGGTGTGACCGTGTTGCGTCAGTTCATATCTAACTGCGAGAAACAATGGCTGCCCCCCTTGTGATTTGCATGTAGGAAGAGCAGCGTGCAGCGGTTCGTTTTTTGTGGTCTGAGAGTGGGTCTGGTGCCAATATTTGTTGAAGAATTTGTGCACAATATGAAGAGTGACAAGGCAAGCCTGGCATGTCAGAGTGAGGAGACTTATAAGCCATGCATGCTCTTCTGGTAAATAGAACTCTAGCTCTACTCTAGCTCTACCTATTGGAAGCAGTGATCCTTATAAGTCTCCTCACTCTGACATGCCAAGCTTGGCTTGTCACTCTCCACAAGGAGAAACGTTACCCCTTAGACCCTAGTCCAGAGTCTCTCACCCAGCCAAATCAGATCTCACACTGTGCACTGATGAGAGGCAATACCCCTAAACACCGTGTCTGTAAATTGAGATTCTAGTTTGGCTTTTATCCTAAATAATATGGCAAGGCTTGCAAAAGAGTCGATATTGACTTTTAAGATCGCTCCTTTCTATGCTAGATTTTTAATCCTTTTCCTCTCTAAAGAGGCAATTTGCATATTTAATTTCCCAGAGGAGCATGGCTTAGTTATAAGTCTCCTCACTCTGACATGCCAGGCTTGGCTTGTCACTCTCCACAAGGAATAACGTTACTCCAGTCCAGAGCCTCTCACCCAGCCAAATCAGATCTCATACTTTGCACTGATGAGGGGCAAACACCCTGAACCACCGTATCTGCAAATTGAGATTCTGGTTTGGCTTTTATCCTAAGTTATATTGCTAGGCTCATTAAAGGGTCGATATTGACTTTTAGGATCACCGCATCCAATAGGAAGGAGGCTTATAAGCCATACTTGCTCCTCTTGGAAATTAAATATGTAAATGGTCTCTTCAGAGAGAAAGAGGACTAGAATAGTGAAGAAACAATTTGCATATTTAATTTCCCAGAGAAGCATGCATGTCTTATAAGTCTCCTCACTCTGACATGCCAGGCTTGGCTCGTCACTCTCCACAAGGAGAAATATTACCCCTTAGACTCCGGCACAGTTGGAGAAATTCAGACAAAAAGCAGAGGATGAGGACGGCTATCCCAGGGCGTTGTGTTGTTGCATGTCAATGCACATCCGGACACAATTGCCCATTCTGCCGACACTCTCTAAAAAGTTTGGTTTGAGGTGCTAAAGCCTCCTCCTTACAGTCCTGATCGTGCCCCATCGGACTATCACCAGTTTGTCCCCCCGAAAGTCCTATGAGGACGCAGATTCTCATCTCATGAAGTGGTGAAGACAGAGGTGCATTCGTAGCTCACAGACCAGCCGAAATAATGAAAGAATCCGAAAACTTGTTGTCAGAAGGATAAAGTGTATTGAAAAGCAAGAAATCATATTGAAAAATGATGTATTTGTATTTTCTGAAAATTGACTAAAATAAATTCTACACCAGGGTATGGTATAAATATACAGTCATGGACGAAAGTGTTGGCACCCTTGAAATTGTTCCAGAAAAAGAAGTATTTCTCCCAGGAAATTATCACAATTACACAAAGATTGAGTCAACTTCTCTCCTTTCTATCTGGTTTCAGGTGTGATTTCCATATTGCCTGTTACTCGCCACAGGTGAGTATGAACGAGCATCACATGCTTGAAACAAAGTTGTTTACCCACAATTTTGGAAAGGTGCCAACAATTTTTGGGGCTTTTGTGTGAAATTATGTCCAATTTGCTTTTTTTTTCTTTATTTTTTTTCTGTTGTTCCAATACACACAAAGGAAATAAACATGTGTATAAAGTGTATTTTCTGGGAAAAATACTTCATTTTCTGGAGCAATTTCAAGGGTTAAAACAATTTCGGCCATGACTGTAGATTTGAGACTGACACAAATTTTGGTTTGAACGGTTTGCTGCTTCCGTGTTTTTGGATCGGATGAAACATCGGACTAGAAGATACAAAAACACAGAAGCAGCAAATAAAATATATGATAAATATTATTATTATTTATTATTATAGCGCCATTTATTCCATGGCGCTTTACATGTGAAAAGGGGTATAATACAAGAACACTTACAATAATCTTGAACAAAAAGTAACGGCGACTGGTACAGGAGGAGCGAGGACCCTGCCCGCGAGGGCTCACAGTCTATCCATATTACCTATTGGGTGTCCATGGTTTCATGCTCATTAGTTGTCATTTTGTATATTTCTTAAATCAAATTGTAGCAAGTTGCAAGGGGTTTCCTAGAATCAAAAACCCCTATCCCCTGGCTGCAGTAAAACAAACTGTGCTTCACTCACCCTCCCCCGGATCTAGGGCTAAGCCTCCACCGCCGCTCCCAGTGTGTATTAGACTATGTTCACACATCATGTTTTAGCGTTTTTTTGCTGCAGATTTTTATGCAAATTTTCAGCTGCCTTTTGAAGTACCAGCAGAGTCTATGAGTCCATGTCACTTCTTTCAGCAATTTTTTTACCCATAGGTAGTAATGAGTGGTGAAAAAAAACGCTGAAAAAATTCATCAAAATTTGTATCAGCGTTTTTTTCAAAATTTTTTATGCGCCAAAATAGAATGGGGTTCTTTATTTTTACACAACTTCATGTACATGCATAAAAAGAGACAGAAGGACAGTAAAAAAAATGCTAAAAAAACGCATCAAAAATGCACCAAAACTGCAAGAAAAATCGTGAACAAAATGCCATTGAAGATCAGATTTTGCAGCAGATTTGTGATGCAAAAAAAACCATGATGTGTGAACATAGCCTTATTGTCTACAGCGCTGACGTCACGTCGACAGCGCTGCGGGCAATCAGTGAGCTCGTCGGCTCTGAGTAGCTTGTGCTGTTAACTCAGGCAGAGCATCTGAGCTCACTGATTGTCTGCAGTGCTGTCAACAATAACAGACACTGGGAGCTGGGGAGGAGACTCAGTGGTGGACCTGGGGAGGGTGAGTAAAGAACACAGGGAACACAGGTTTTCAGAAGCTGGAAAACTTCTTTAGTGGTTTCTTGAGGTATATGTTGGTGCCATATCTTAACTTTTCCACAGATTAAATATAGATACAGTGGATTCATCTATTTCTGTGAAGCCATTTACCACCACGCTGCGGTATACGGCGTAAACAGAGAAATGATCTGGCGACTCATGAAAGAGATCAGGATGCGTGATACAGAGACGTTATATAAACTCTGCTACATGTAAGAGCAAACTTGTCCCAGACGGCAGAAATCTCATCCGCCTGATAATAAATGTTCACGGCAAAACTAATTATTATTAGATCCGCTGAGCGTCCGTCCTGGAGCAGAAGAAGCCGCCTGCTGCACCCGCTGAATGATCAGATAGAAGGTTTTAAACACCAGATTAAAAGTGACCAGTTTTTGCTCCTGTTATTCCTGCTGCTCCCCTGAGGATTCCTGTTTCCTTTTTTTTTCCTTATTCCACTGTACAGTTCCAGAAATATGGACCTTTTTATTTAATGCTAATTTTCAAGTGGGCGGAGCTTAGAGTAATTACCCAAATTAGCCTAAAGACACGCCCCCAGAGAATGCCGTGAGCCACGCCCCCAGAGAATGCCGTGAGCCACGCCCCCAGTGAATGCCGTGAGCCACGCCTTCAGAGAATGCCGTGAGCCACGCCCCCAGAGAATGCCGTGACCCATGCCCCCAGAGAATCCCGTGAGCCACGCCCCAGAGAATGCCGTGAGCCATGCCCCCAGAGAATGCCGTGAGCCACGCCCCCAGAGAATGCCGTGAGCCACGCCCCCGGAGAATGCCGTGACCCATGCCCCCAGAGAATGCCGTGAGCTACGCCCCAGAGAATCCCGTGAGCCACGCCCCCAGAGAATCCCGTGAGCCACGCCCCCAGAGAATGCCGTGAGCCACGCCCCCAGAGAATGCCGTGAGCCACGCCCCAGAGAATGCCGTGAGCCACGCCCCAGAGAATGCCGTGAGCCATGCCCCCAGAGAATGCCGTGAGCCACGCCCCCAGAGAATGCCGTGAGCCACGCCCCAGAGAATGCCGTGAGCCACGCCCCAGAGAATGCCGTGAGCCACGCCCCAGAGAATGCCGTGAGCCACGCCCCAGAGAATGCCGTGAGCCATGCCCCCAGAGAATGCCGTGAGCCACGCCCCCAGAGAATGCCGTGAGCCACGCCCCAGAGAATGCCGTGAGCCATGCCCCCAGAGAATGCCGTGAGCCACGCCCCAGAGAATGCCGTGAGCCACGCCCCAGAGAATGCCGTGAGCCACGCCCCCAGAGAATGCCGTGAGCCACGCCCCCAGAGAATGCCGTGAGCCATGCCCCAGAGAATGCCGTGAGCCATGCCCCAGAGAATGCCGTGAGCCACGCCCCCAGAGAATGCCGTAAGCTGCGCCCCCTTATAAAGACCAGAAAACTTAGCACCAAATAAAAAGGTCCATATTTCTGGAAGCGTATGGCAGATTTATTTATCTATTTTGTTTTACTAAAAACTCATGAGGGGAACAGGAATAAAATATGAGCGAAAACTGTTCACTTTTATTTCTTTATTTTATTTCTTATTTATTTAAAAAGGTCACTCATGTCATTAAAAGTGTCAATCTATCTATAAAGACAGGTAATAACTTGTGTCTCCACCGGGGTCCAATTTGCAAATTAGTAGTTCTAGTAGGATGAATATTTTATAGGATATTATATTATAGGATGAATATATTATAGGATATATTATATTATAGGATGAATATATTATAGGGATATTATATTATATTATAGGATGAATATATTATAGGATATTATATTATATTATAGGATGAATATATTATAGGATATATTATATTATAAGATTAATATATTATAGGATATATTATATTATAAGATTAATATATTATAGGATATTATATTATAGGATGAATATATTATAGGATATATTATATTTATTATAGGATATTATATTATAGGATGAATATATTAAAGTTATAAAACCACTGTGCACCACTCCCAGCAGTTATCTGTGCGCAGCATCGCTGACTGGTCACAGTTGTCTTGCTGGTTGCCCACCATCCTGCCTTGACTGATGTCCAGCCTGGCATGTGCAGTCAGTGCCAGCTCTGCGCAGCGAGACGTCTATTAAGTGTCCGCGCTAACAGCGAGGTGCGGTGATTTTATAACCTCCATTTCCGAGTTGCCAATTTTAACATGTGCTCCATCACAGGGGTATTTACAAGCCTTTCAGTATCCTGACCGAAGATTAACATAGCTCCCTATATTTACTGTATAAATAAAAACTTCTACAACTTTCTAATACACTTTGGTTTTGTATCTAGTTTTTGGTGACTTTTGCCTGTTTTTAATTTACGCCTCTTAAAATCTGTTGTAAATGTTTTTCACTTTTCTTTCTTACTTTTTTTTTTTTTTTTTTACCATTGTGGGTGAAATATGGGGGTTCCAGATGTTTTTTGCTAATTTATGAATTTCGGCTTTTGTCACAAATGTACTCCAGTCACTCCCTTAGGCCTCCTTCACATGTCCGTGTTTCCAGTACGTGTGGCATCCATTTTTTTCACAGATGGTAAGGGCCAATACAAGTCTATGGGTTCTTATATAACATGTACAGCACATGGATGGCATCCGTGTGTCATCTGTGTGCAGTTCAATGTTTTGCACCTAGCCATAGACTTGTATGGGTGCGTGCCGTCCGATATATGCTGCCAATCGCAGCATGCATTGATTTTTTTTTTTCTCATGCCAACTTGGCATCAGAAAGTAAACGCTAGTCGGCACTGCTCCATAGTATAACATTGGAGCGAGTGCTATCCAATGAAACATCGGATAGCACTCACCCACGTTATAAGCTGGCTACACACCAGTCTGAACGAGCCCTTAGGCCACGGTCCCATTATCAGTATTTAGTCAGTATTCGGTCACTATTTTTTCTTAGGAGTGGGAGCAAAAAGAAGGTGAACAACAATCAGAGAAAAGGTATAATAGAAACAAGTCACCAATTCTGCATTTATCACCCACTCCTGGTTTTGGTACTCACCAAGTACTGATTGTGGGGTTGTGGCCATAAAGTGATTTTATGTGCTCAGAAATTTTTTGAGCAATTTTTTGCTATATTTTGCAAAACTTTTTGCATAAAAAAAAGTTGCCAAAGGTAAAGAACATTTTTTAATATTTTTTAAAAAATTCATGGTGCAAAAAAATGGAAATAAATACAAGACAAAAAAGAAAAGTCACTTAAAAATGCTGCAAATGATGAATTGGAGCATTTATTCTTCAATCCTTCACCATTTTCAAGATAACACAGCAGCGTAATAAACTTTTTTTTGGGCATAGGTGGACATAAACTTTAGGTCTACTAAGTTAATTAAAACTAAGACATTAAAGAGGACCTGTCACTTGCTCAAAAAAATTTAGTAAAATACCTTGTAAAAAATCACTGGGCTCCCTTGATTCTGTTGGTCTTTTCCGTTTTGAGCTACGACACTCCATTGCAGAGATAATCACATTTGTTGATTTTGGAGCACAGTATGTGAAATCTCTGATTTGCAGCCCAACCGACCTTTTCTTCCCAGTCTTCTCTGGGAGCGTATGCTTTCAACACTCCTTCCCAAAGGCTGCCAATCACAACCCAGGAGCTGATCTAGCAGTATCAGACACTGGTGAGCTGTGATTGGCAGTGTATCTGGGAGGAAGAGAGGAGAGTGCATGTGACGCGCCCCCTGGGCCGCGCGTGTGTGGGGATACCCGGAACCGGACCCGTTGAGGATGCTGGGGGTTGTAGTCCTCGTGTGGCGGGGACCCGGTCCCGTGGCTCAGGGTGGTCAACCCATATGGCAGACAGTCTATTTATGTGGTTTTTATGATTATTAATGTCCAACTACACCACCCGTGGATTGCGGTCAGAGTGAACCGCCGCTGCAGGGCAGACCGTTGAGGCTGATGTGTGTGCAGCAGGAAATAGTATAACTCCCCACGGGAGGAGTATAGCCTCAGGGCAGCAAGTGTGGATGTTGGGGGTGATGGTGCGTGGGATCAGCAGTAACGACACAGAGTCCTGTAATGCAGTCCAGAGTATTTACTCACAGTTCTTTATCCACGTTACTACAGCTGGTCATAACGTCCCTCGTTGCACTGTGTTCACCAGGTGAGGGGCTCGGCCTACTCCTAGATAACTTTGGAGCGTTTCACAGGACCCCCTTTGTGTGTCCTTTCTCTGGTCTGTCATACCCCGCCAGTGACCTCGCTTCTGTCCGGCTGCCTCGGGCCTTCTCTTGGTAAACCTTGGCGCCAGTTTCCCTGACCCTATATGGTGCCTTCCTAGCGGGTGTAGCGAGGGGCTGCGCCACGTGAAATGTCACAGCCTCCGGTTTCTAGCTGAGGGTAGTTCCCCGCCTCCACTAGTTTCAGGGACTGGTCTCCCCCTTTGGCCTGACCCCCCTACGCAGGTAGATTCGGGCGTGCGGTGGCGACTCGCCGGTCCACACCCCTGGGGTCCCTTCGTTCCTTGTTCCTGGAGCCTCCTCCGCTCCTCTTCCTTCCTTCTTCTTCCTTCTGCTTCCTCCAGGCTCCGGCCTCTCTCTTAGGCCTGCCTGCGGAGCAGAGCCCATGCAGAGCCTCTGCTCCGGCCTCCTGCTCCCTCTTCTTCTCTCACTGAACTGACTACTGATCTAAGATAGTGCCCACCTTTTATACCTCCTTCTAGATGCACCCAGGAACTGCCCTCTCGCTCCTATGCACTACAGGGTTCCCCCTTCCTTGGTGTTCCCTCCCCCCACTCCAGCCAGGGACAGGGACTGTCGTGCTCTACTTGGAGCATATCGGTCGTCCTGCCCCCCGGAAATGTGGTGTAATGCATGCAGGTGTCGGGGTCCTGATCCACACTCTATCCTTACCTGAGAGTGAGATATCGCACATCTGGGTGAGGTGCAATACCTCTGTAGCAACCGAGCCCTCGGGGTGCTACACATGCCCCAGAGAGGACTGCAACCAGAGATTTCACATACTGTGCTCCAGGAGAAACAAATAAAATAAACATCTCCGCAATGGAGTGACGCAGCGCAAAACGGAAAAGAGTGGCAGAATCAGGGCAGCTCTGGGATTTTTACAAGGTATTTTACCCAATATTTTTGAACAAACTACTGGTCCTCTTTAAATAGCATATTGCATATTATAAATTGTACAGTTTTTGTCCTACACTGTCCTTAACATAGTAGACAGAAAGTAAGTTCAACCAAATTTAGACACATTAATAGAGTTCTCTGTTTTGGGATACTTATTAGATGGATCTCAGTATCATAAGCTGACTGCAAAGCGCTCCCCTGTTATGACCGCCAGCAATCAGCTGTGATCTGGGAAGAAAACTGGTTAAAAGTATTTAAATTCCCTACAGCTCCTCCACAGGAGAAACTAAGTATTGCAAAATGTCTATTCAAATCAGTGGTTCATGTGTGTAATATAAGTCAGGGCAGGTCCTCCAGAGCAAAAGATGCTCTTCATAACCTCCCTCTACACTTGCCAAGAAATAAGGATCCTGAATAGACGACTCTCCATTAGCTCAGTTATCACTCACTAGGGAGATGATAATGGGTCTTGTCTAGAGATGAGCGGATCGCTTCACGCAACCCCGGTCCACAGTCCAGGTCAGTGTTCTCTGGCCGTGGACAGGAGCTGTGCAAATTTCCTGAGCTTCCATGGTCCCTAGTGCAGCGCTTGATACTCTTGCCTGGTGTGACGTCATCTATGTAGCGCACAGGTGACAACTCGCCAGCCTGGCTAATCATAGGGCGAGCCTGGGGGGTAAGGAGATTGTTCATGGCCAGAGAGCACTGACCTGGATCATGGACCAGGGTTGCATGCAATGATCCACTCGTTTCTAGTACTGTTCAAACTAATTTACAATCTGATCCACATTATCTATTATAACTGTGTGGGAAGGTTTGGGACTGCAGCAAATCTAATAAAGGGCGCTGCAGGATGCTTTTTTTGAGTCTGAGATGTGCACGGTGTCTATTATTTGTAGACTAGAGACAGACTATTAGCCCAATCTCATACAAACGCTTCTATATATAGATCCCCTGATGTAACATGCACTTAATAGAAGGAAAGCACACGTGCACATCTGGAAGAAAGCAGACAGCTCTGCTGGGTGTAGCAAGGATAATATGCAAACTGTCTAAATTGTATGTATCTTCTGACAACACACGAACTAATAGGATAACCAGCAATTTAAACATGATTTAAAAGTTATGTATACTTTGGCATCTACTTTAGGCTAAGTTCCAATGGAACGTATTTACTGCTGACTTCTTTCAGCAAAGGCGCCACAGTGATATCTGCAATGGGAAAAAAATACAAAAAAATGGAAAATTCACAGCGTCTTTAAGTGATCATGAGTTTTCTTGAAATTTCATCCACTTTGTTTGAAGTGTTAGATGCAGCAGATTTTCTGCACAAAGAAATGCACTGGAAAAAATGCAGCATTTTCTTTACGTGTGTACATGTCCTAAATGCCTCATAACAGGTATACAGCATCTGTCATTAGCGGGTGATATTTCTTCATGCGTGAATATAATGCACAATGCACTCAAGAGATTGAGGTTGATGTCCAGCAGCTATGGTTTGGTATTACCTTAGATGGTGGTATATTAATCACTTTAATGCTGGAAAGGGGATTGACAGCTTGTCGCCCACTACAACATGGTGGCTGGGTACAAATGGGTTTCCATGAGGTTCTCTGCTACCTGTTTCCGGTCTTCCAGGACCTCTGTTACCTGTTTTCGGTCTTCCAGGACCTTTGCTACCTGTTCTCGGTCTTCCAGGACCTCTGCCACCTGTTCACAGTCTTAAAAGACCTCTGTTACCTGTTCCCAGTCTTCCAAGACCTCTGCTACCTGTTCCCGGTCTTCCAAGATCTCTGCTACCCGTTCCCGGTTTTCCAGGACCTCTGCAACCTGTTCCTGGTCTTCCAGGTTCTCTGATATCTGTTCCCAGTCTACCATGACCTCTGCTACCTGTTCTCCGTCTTCCAGACTACTGCTACCTGTTCCCAGTCTTCCACTGCTACCTGTTCCCGGTCTTCCAGGACCTTTGCTACCTGTTCCCGGTCTTCCAGGACCTCTGCAACCTGTTCCCGGTCTTCCAGGAGCTCTGCTACATTTTTCTGGTCCTTCAGGACCTCTGCTACCTGTTCCCAGTCTTAAAGGACTGCTGCCACATGTTCCCGGTCTTTCAGACCACTGCTACCTGTTCCCGGTCTTCCAGACCGCTGCTACCTATTCCCAGTCTCCCAAACCTCTGCTACCTCTTTCCGGTCTTCTAGGACCTCTGCAACCTATTCTCGGTCTTCCAGGACCTCTGCCACCTGTTCACAGTCTTAAAAGACCTCTGCAACCTGTTCTCGGTCTTCCAGACCACTGCTACCTGTTCCCAGTCTTCCAGACCACTGCTACCTGTTTCCGGTCTTCTAGGACCTCTGCTACCTGTTCCCGGTCTTCCAGGACCTCTGCAACCTGTTCCCGGTCTTCCAAGACCTCTGCTACATGTTTCTGGTCTTTCAGGACCTCAGCTACCGGTTCCCAGTCTTAAAGGACTGCTGCCACATGTTCTCGGTCTTCCAGACCGCAGCTACCTATTCCCAGTCTTTCAAACCCCTGCTACCTGTTTCCGGTCTTCTAGGACCTCTGCAACCTGTTCTTGGTCTCCCAGGACCTCTGCCACCTGTTCACAGTCTTAAAAGACCTCTGCTACCTGTTCCCGGTCTTCCAGGACCTCTGCTACCTGTTCCCAGTCTTCCAGGACCTCTGCAATCTGTTCCTGGTCTTTCAGGTTCTCTGATATCTGTTCCCAGTCTACCATGATCTCTGCTACCAGTTCTTGGTCTTCCAGACCACTTCTTCCTGTTCCCAGTCTTCCAGACCACTGCTACCTGTTCCTGGTCTTCCAGGACCTCTGCTACCTGTTCCTGGTCTTCCAGGACCTCTGCTACCTGTTCCCGGTCTTCCAGGACCTCTGCAACCTGTTCCCGGTCTTCCAGGATCTCTGCTACATTTTCCTTGTCTTTCAGGACCTCTGCTACCTGTTCCAAGTCTTAAAGGACTGCTGCCATATGTTCCCGGTCTTCTAGACCGCTGCTACCTGTTCCTGGTCTTCCAGACCGCTGCTACCTATTCTCAGTCTCCCAAACCTCGGCTACCTCTTTCTGGCTTTCTAGGACCTCTGCTAACTGTTCTTGATCTTCCAGGACCTCTGCCACCTGTTCACAGTCTTAAAAGACCTATTAAACCTGTTCCCGGTCTTCCAGCTTCTCTGATATCTGTTCCCAGTCTACCATGACCTCTGCTACCTGTTCACAGTCTTCCAGACCACTGCTACCCGTTTCCGGTCTTCCAGGACCTCTGCTACCTGTTTCTAGTCTTCCAGGACCTCTGCTACATGTTTCTGGTCTTTCAGGACCTCTGCTACCTGTTCCCAGTCTTCCAGGTTCTCTGATACCTGTTCAGGGTCTACCAGGTTCTCTGATATCTGTTCCCAGTCTACCATGACCTCCGCTACCTGTTCTCGGTCTTCCTGACCACTGCTACCTGTTCCCAGTCTTCCAGACCACTGCTACCTGTTCTCGGTCTTCCAGGACCTCTGCTACCTGTTCCCGGTCTTCCAGATTCTCTGATATCTGTTCCTGGTCTTCCAGGTTCTCTGATATCTGTTCCCAGTCTTCCAGAATCTCTGCTACCTGTTCCCAGTCTTCCAGAACCTCTGCTACCTGTTCCCGGTCTTCCAGGACCTCTGCAACCTGTTTTCGGTTTTCCAGACCACTACTACCTGTTCCCGGTCTTTCAGGACCTAGGCTACCTGTTCCGGTTCTTCCAGGATCTCTGCAACCTGTTCCCGGTCTTCCAGGACCTCTGCAACCTGTTCCCAGTCTTCCAGGACCTCTGTAACCTATTCCTGGTCTTCCAGGTTCTCTGCAACCTGTTCCTGGTCTTCCCGGACCTCTGCAACCTGTTACCGGTCTTCCAGGTCCTCTGAGATCTGTTCCCTGTCTTCCAGGACCTCTGCTACCTGTTCTCAGTCCTCCAGGACCTCTACTACCTGTTCCTGGTCTTCCACGACCTCTGTAGGACCTCTGCTATCTGTTTCAGGACTCCTGACCGCAGCTTCCAGGACCTCTGCTATCTGTTTCCCGAATGCCTCATCTGCTTGCTGCACGGACTCCTGTGGCCCCTGTGCCCACCCAGATTTTGGACTTTGAGGATCCACCTCACCAGCACATTACTGTGTCGGAGCCTGGGCTTGCTCTTGGGAGTTTGGCTGCCCCAGTTCAACCCTTGTAATCCAATATAATATTACCAGTATGGGCCCCTTCAGTGGCCGGTAGAATAGGTATGAATGACGCTGCCCAGATGGGCATGTAAACCCAACTTTTTAGATATCACCATCTCTCATCAGGGACAACATGTAATTACCAAAACTTTTTTTAAAGATGTGGATGCCAATAGTTATATCCATTTTTCCAGCGGTCACTATAAAAAGTGGCTTGAAAATGTCCCTTTTAACCAGTTTCAACGTAACTGCAGCAATGAGGTTGATTTTGAATCACAAGCCAATATCCTGCGTGAGTGTTTTCATAGGCAAAGTTACCCCAAAGGGCTTATCAAGCGCGTTTATCAGAAAACTAGGAACTTGTCACAAAAACAGTGCATCCAGCCCAAAACTGCCCCACAGGCTAGTGCAGGTGATGATTTTAATTGTAATTTTATCACAACTTTTAAGTCAGCACATGAGTCCATTCGAAACTCACTGCACAAACATTGGTACATTCTTCTAAAAGATCCGATTCTGTGTTCTCTTATTCCTAAACAGCCTAAGGTTACCTTCAGACGAGCCCCTACACTGAGGAACATCCTAGCCCCCAGCCGCCTGAAACACACTACCCCCAGTGGTACACGCACCAATAAACGTTCACAAAAAAATGGGAGTTTGAAATGCTTTTCAAGAAAAT
Organism: Phyllobates terribilis; assembly: GCF_046119375.1. Classification (NCBI taxonomy): domain Eukaryota; kingdom Metazoa; phylum Chordata; class Amphibia; order Anura; family Dendrobatidae; genus Phyllobates; species Phyllobates terribilis. Next base: position 63,419,409 of record NW_027362764.1, on the reverse strand, counting down.
GCCTGTACACCTTTTTTTTTTTATCTTGAAAAAGGCGCCGGTAGGGCGTTGAAACGCGTTGTTAATAAAAAGCTTTATCATCATCATCTCTGAAGAATTGATTTACTTCAGCAGCGCAGCCCACCTACGTGTTTATCCAATTGGATCCAGTTCAACCCTTGTAATCCAATATAATATTACCAGTATGGGCCCCTTCAGTGGCCGGTAGAATAGGTGTGAATGACGCTGCCCAGATGGGCATGTAAACCCATTGAAACCCCTTTTACAAGGCTTTTGTGCAGGATACGGTCACAGACAGAAATCAAGTTCTGCATAAGCCCTGGGCAAATTACATGGTATTCCTAGCCGGGCGGCCGGGGCCCCAGACTTGACTACTTATCCTGTTACTCATTTTGCAGATATTTGCTGCCAATTCTACAGACATTAAAGAAATATTCCTACAAAGGAAGAATTCCCCATGTATCCTGCCAATTCCCGACATTATCCCTCTGGACTGCTTGTACGGTCTACCTCACCATGGACCAACCTGACGCATCTCCACCACGTGGACCCCGACTGGAGAGAGGGCCAAACAGATTGTATTTCATGCAGATGTTCTCATAGCTGCAGAGCATTTCCCTATAAATAGTCGTTCGTACACCTGTAGGAATACGATCAGTTGCTGCTTATTATCTGCTGGTACCAACCCATATGTCCAGTTTCTCAGTGGTTGGAGCCGACTCCTGGTGTTCCCAATCAAAAGAAGAAGTGAGGAGACCGGCAGGGGACACAGTCAGAAGTATGGAGGAACACCTTTCTGCTGCTGCCAGTTTTCATTTTTGCGTTTCCATCTTTTTGCGCAACTTCTTCCAGGAGCCATAACTTTTTCATTTTTCAGTCTTTTTTTGCAGAAGAGTTGCAGTTTTGTATCACACCATTCACCATACACCATATAATGTACAAAAAACAGGGGGGAAAAAAATTCCGCTATTGATTTTTTGGGTTTACTTTTTTTTTTTGTGCAGTAAAAATAAAGATTCTCCAAATCAGTACCATTACAGAGATACCAAACTTGTATAATGGTGAAAAAAAAAGTTTCAGATTTGAAAAAAAAAAGTTTGGGTTGCCATTTTCTGAGACCTGTAAGGAGTTTTTGAGGGTTTGTTTTTTGCATTTTTGTCTGTATCAACTTTTGCTGCATTTTTTGAGAGAAGAGAGGTGATCAAAAAACGTTCATTTTAATTATTTTTGTATAGCATTTATTGTAGGGTTAAGTCCTTTTATTTTTTTCATATTTTTGGAAACACCAAATATGTTTTTTGCATCTCTTTATTTTAAACTGAGGAAATATTTATGTACATATATATATATATATATATATATATACAGTTATATGAAAAGGTTTGGGCACCCCTATTAATCTTAAGCTTAATGTTTTATAAAAATTGGTGTTTTTGCAACAGCTATTTCAGTTTGATATATGTAATAACTGTTGGACACAGTAATGTTTCTGCCTTGAAATGAGGTTTATTGTACTAACAGAAAATGTGCAATCTGCATTCAAACAAAATTTGACAGGTGTATAAGTATGGGCACCTGTGATGAACCCGTAGCCGCCATCTTGGTAATGATAAATTATATCCAGGGATGGCCACACTTCAGCAGCCCCCACCCTTGGGACCTTCTGTTAAAACGTCAACTAGATAGTTTCCCCCATCCAGGCTCCTGTGAGATAAGAAGCCCCAGGGCCTACTTAAAGCCCCCGTCTCACATAGCGATATCGCTAGCGAGATCGCTGCTGTGTCACGGTTTTGGTGACGCAACAGCGACCTCACCAGCGATGTCGCTATGTGTGACACTTTGCAACGATCAGGCCCCTGCTGTGAGGTCGCTGATCGCTGCAAAGTGTCCTGGACCATTTTTTGGTCGTTGGCCTCCCGCTGGCCAGCACACATCGCTGTGTGTGACCAGCGGGACCAACGATCAGGCTGGTAACCATGGTAAACATCGGGTTACTAGGGGCACACGCGCACTTAGTAACCCGCTGTTTACCATGGATACCACTCTGCTACGGTGCGCGGGAGGTTACCGTTCACCTTAGCAGAGTCGTATCCATGATAAACATCGGGTTACTAAGTGCGCGCGTGCCCCTAGTAACCCGATGTTTACCATAGTTACCAGCCTGCTCCTGGTTCAGCAGCAGGCTGGTAACCGGGAGCAAGACATCGTGGACGATGTCGCTGCTTCCCTCATCGCTGGTGAGCCTGCCTGTTTGACAGCTCACCAGCGATGTATTAGCGATGCAGCAACGATCCCTGACAGGTCGTATCGTTGTCGGGATCGCTGCTGCATCGCTTAGTGTGACGGGGCCTTTACACTTGAATGCTAGGAGCTTCAAAGACTTCGAGAGGAAACACAGCCAGCAGGGGGGGGGTGCTTCGTCCATCTGTAACTGACCATTTGTCCCATAGGACTAGTTTCTTTGTCTGTCACAAGCATGGAGGCATAAGATATAGAAACATGAATAGTACACGCATGTTGCGTGGGATGGGCCAATAAAAAAATATCACGGCGTCCCGGAGCCATTGCGCACACAAGCCTCCGCGGTAGACGTTTGTACGTGCTCTGGAAGCCAAGATATAGCGCTGAGCCATTCCTGAGGACCGTATGGTATCATAATTGATATCAAAAGGTCGGTTACGGCGGCCCGAATCCATGGGAACCCCTGGGGGTATCATGAGACCATCCCAGAAGAAGTTATTGGGTTCCGTAGAATTTGGGCTTCTGATCGAAGTTAGACCTGAGGGTGGAGACTGAGCCAGCTGACCTCACCAGCAGTGGGCGGGACGGGGCAGGTAAGATAGCAGGACAGACAAGAGACAAGTCAGTCTTGACCCAAGAGTGGTGTGCTGAACATCTGAGCACCAGCTGAGGCCACCAAGGGGAGGAGCAGTTTGACCATGCGGTGGTAGGCCTCAGCCTGTAACAAAGAACCGTGCCTGCGACCGCAGAATCCTCTCCCTGCGTCACAAGAGAATCAAGAAACCGGTAACTGATATGCTGTGGTGATTCTGTGTGTTGTATTCCATTGTTGTATAGTTTAGCCTGACCTTATACCTGTGTATATTTAGTTGTATATCGTGTATCTAGTGTATTATTATAATCAATTACCTCAAGTAATTGTGGGCCTGCCTTTTATTCTGCATAACGAACGCACGTCCGTGTGAGCTCGGCTCAAGCCAAAAACGCTACCCAGGGTTGGTTCCTGACCCGATATAGGCCCATTCACGGACTGGGCGTATATCTAAAATAGGGACTGGTGGCAGCATACCAACTGGGGATTGGGGAAGGCTGGTAGTGACGGTCGGAGGTTCAGATATATATATTCCTGGCGCGGCCAAGGAAGATATATATACCGCCCTCACTACAGAGGGCCCCGATATCCAGTAGGTTACAGGACAGTCTCTCTGGCGACCGCTTATCCTAGGTGCAGTTCCTTGACTGACCTGAGGCTAAGAGGGCGCTAGCGAGTTGTGCTGTGTAGTGACGTTACGGTTTAGTGACGTTGAAGGGATAACACTCTACCGTGTTCCCTGCGCTGGTTGCAGCTACCTGGCACTACTTTCTCTAGGTGCGGTACCTTGACTGACCTGAGAGGTAAGGGGGCGCCAGAGAGCTGCACCCACCGGCCGGCTTTCATCACAGCACCCTTGTCATTTTCTTGTTTTAAATACTCCTACCTACTTTTTACTGACTTACTAAAGCACTTTTTTTGGTTTTGTAACCTCATTGAGCTTTGAACTTCATAGCCAGGTGTATGCAATCATGAGAAAAGCTACTTAAAGTGGCCACTTGCAAGTTGTTCTCCTGTTTGAATCTCCTCTGAAGAGTGGCATCATGGGCTCCTCAAAACAACTGTCAAATGATCTGAAAACAAAGATTATTCAACATAGTTGTTCAGGGGAAGGATACAAAAAGCAGTCTCAGAGATTTAACCTGTCAGTTTCCACTGTGAGGAACACAGTAAGGAAATGGAAGAACACAGGGACAGTTTTTGTTAAGGCCAGAAGTGGCAGGCCAAGAAAAACATCAGAAAGGCAGAGAAGAAGAATGGTGAGATCAGTCAAGGACAATCCTCAGACCACCTCCAGAGAGCTGCAGCATCAACTTGCTGCAGATGGTGTCACTGTGCATCGGTCAACTATACAATGCACTTTGCATAAGGAGAAGCTGTATGGGAGAGTGATGCGAAAGAAGCCGTTTCTGCAAGCACGCCACAAACAGAGTCGGCTGAGGTATGCAAAAGCACATTTGGAGAAGCCAATTTCTTTTTGGAAGAAGGTCCTGTGGACTGATGAAACCAAGATTGAGTTGTTTGGTCATACAAAAAGGCATTATGCATGGCGGCAAAAAAACACAGCATTCCCAGAAAAACACTTGCTACCCACAGTAAAATTTGGTGGAGGTTCCATCATGCTTTGGGGCTGTGTGGCCAATGCCGGCACCGGGAATCTTGTTAAAGTTGAGGGACGCATGGATTCCACTCAGTATCAGCAGATTCTTGACAATAATGTTCAAGAATCAGTGACAAAGTTGAAGTTACGCAGGGGATGGATCTTTCAGCAAGACAATGATCCAAAACACCGCTCCAAATCTACTCATGCATTCATGCAGAGGAACAATTACAATGTTCTGGAATGGCCATCCCAGTCCCCAGACCTGAATATCATTGAACATCTGTGAGATCATTTGAAGAGGGCTGTCCATGCTCGGCGACCATCAAACTTAACTGAACTGGAATTGTTTTGTAAAGAGGAATGGTCAAAAATACCTTCATCCAGGATCCAGGAACTCATTAAAAGCTACAGGAAGCGACTAGAGGCTGTTATTTTTGCAAAAGGAGGATCTACTAAATATAAATGTCACTTTTCTGGTGAGGTGCCCATACTTATGCACCTGTCAAATTTTGTTTGAATGCAGATTGCACATTTTCTGTTAGTACAATAAACCTCATTTCAAGGCAGAAACATTACTGTGTCCAACAGTTATTACATATATCAAACTGAAATAGCTGTTGCAAAAACACCAATTTTTATAAAACATTAAGCTTAAGATTAATAGGGGTGCCCAAACTTTTTCATATAACTGTATATATATATATACTCACACATATGGGACCTGTGATCATTTGAACGCTTGTCCTATATACTGTAGTTCTTCAGTATAGCAGTATACAGTGAATTTACCAGTATGGCAGGTGGGAGTTGTCACGCCATGTGGGATCACAACACTTAAAGGGGTTATCTGGGACAATTTTTTTTTTTACTATGGGTCTAAGGACTAACAAGCAATTAGTTGCTAACAGGCAGGTCCAGCTCCTGAGCCCGCTCCGTGCACACACACCTGACATGCACAACAAATGTTGGGAATTGGTTAAAGGAGTTTATGAGCCTAGAAAAACATGGCGGCTTTTTTCCAAAAACATCACCACTCCCGACTAAATGTTATATCTGTAATTGCAGCAAAGCCCCAATTTCTTTTTAAATAACCTTGTTCTGCAGTTTTTCAAATCTTATGCAACCCTTTATACAATATTATAGAGAACTTCTGGGGAAAATGAGACCCACCTGGAAGCCACATGTTCTTGCATTTTTTTGTCCCTACATCCAATAATATAAAAATACATTGTAGATTATTAAAACCTTATAGATGTGAGATTCTCAAAGTGTCACATTGCGTCCTCAGATGTCCTGAGCTTGTACTCGGTAATGTAATGGAAGATGTTTTTGCAACTAAATAAACTACAACTAAGAAGAATAATTAATGTATTAATAGATGGGGGGATTCTGAGCTCGGGCAGATATGTCAGTATGAACGAATTTAGTATTTTCATGTGAAAGCAACTTAAAACGGATCAGTCACCGGATTTCACAATAAAAAAAAAATCTTACGTTATTATATAGATCTCTTGGACCGGATGAGACTGGTGTACTTACTTTGAAAATTCACTCCAGCGTGGCTGTATAATCCTCATATTAAAATTAGCCTTTTATGAGTGACGCTAGAGAATCAGAGAGTTGGATTATCAAAGTAAGTACACCAGCCTCATCAGGCCACCATTTATTCTAGGATACTAAATTACTGATGCCTGACTGGTTATATCTCCCCCAAGTGAAAATAATTTTTTACTGACAGTTGAAGGACACCGCCGCGCTGGACCCTCGGATGTCAGCTGTTCACACCTGGACTACATTGTGAAAATAGAAATCTCTGATGTTACTGCCAGGGCTTTGAGAACATCAAATCCTCCAAAGACCTTATACCTCTCAGAGCTGAGAATTTACTACAGTTTTATCTGATTCAGACAATCCCAGGAGCTAAACAGTCTGGACTCTAAGGATGATACATTTTACCTGCACTGACACATTGTAACAAATCATCCAGGAGGTTTCCAGGCTCACAGAGGACTCCCTAGACTAGATACCACTGTAACAATGAAATAGAGATGTAACATTACGCTCCACGATCTCTAGGATAAAGCCGACAAATGAGCCCCCAAATACCAAGCATCAGTCATAACAGTGGTCTGATTACATGTGGCGAAGACCTTTTGGGCTCTCTTAAAGGGATTGTCCAGGATCAGAAAAACATTTTTACCTTTTTCCAAAAACAAGCAACTGGTTATCTTTGGTAAGGCAGCTTTAAATGGAACCTGACAGAAGATTGATGACGCCCGAGAAAACATTTGAAAAGCCAAGAAGGGTCACTTGGATGAGTCTCAGATGACTAGACCAAGGCAGGTTACCAGCGACTACCTGACCTTCTCCGCTACACTGACCAGTCTCTCCCTATGTGTGTGTATAGAGAGACACCTGTCAGTCTAGGGGAGAAGTCTCTGAACATTCATGGCTGCAATAATGAAGCCGCTGTCTGATTTATGGATTGGGCAACATGAATCATCTGACAGGTTCCCTTTAAATCTGACTTTAAAGTGAATAGTTCAGAGCTGCAATACCACAAACAACCTGTAGAGGAGGGGCGATGCTGTTTTTGGAAAATGGAAAAAATATGGCTGCCTATCTCGGTAAACCCCTTTAAGTTACCTGATTAAATCTCAACAGTTTTCAGCTTCTGAATGTAGACCAGATTGTTCAATGTCATGCCGGCATCTCGCACACCTTCTCAGCACCACGCTACTCATTGCGTTCACCGCTCTGCTTCCCCAGTGTCAGACCATCTCTTGAGCTGCTTTGTGCTCACTGCCAGCTCTGATCCTAGAGAGTCTCCACCTGGCTATAGGAAAACACAGCCAGATCCTGCAGGAATTTAACCCTGCTGTGTCTTACAGAGTTTGCCTTGCCCAGCCTATCCCTAGGCAGCAGGGGGTTTATTAGGCAGCTCTTCCCACCGCCCGATCATTGGTTCCCAGTTGCTTGTCTCTGGATCCTGTGGATGCATGTTTGTTATGTCTCTCCTGCTATTGACCCGGCTCGTTTACAGCTTATCCTGACCTCTTCGCTCCTGACCTTGGCTACGTATACTGAACGGTCTGAACCTGTGCTGCCTGTCCGGACCCCAGATTGTCTGACCATGTCTTTGCTTTTGTCCTCCTGTACCTTGTTACCGTGTTTCTAACCCTCCAGTCAGCAGCTGCAGACCCACGGACAGCCTTGGAGTGGTACCTGGTGACTACTTGTGACCAAGCATATCCTCACCATCAGAGTCTCCAGTGAATACCAAGTAGTCACTTAATTACACTCCTCTGGGGATGAGCCCGGCCCATGGATGGCGCAGTGGGTCCAAACCCACCAGCGTTATATTCAAATTCACTGGAGAAAACAGAGATCTTGAAAATGGTGAAGAATTTAAACACAGTGGTTCACGTTGGTCTCGATGAGAGGGTATGCTGGGGTCTTAGATGTTCCCGCGAACGCCTCTTCATGAATCAGGAGAGTATGACGAGGAGGATACACCTCTGTGTGCTCCTTGCCACAAATCCTAAGCCACGTCCGTTCCTACCCCAGAAAGTAACATGAAAACGCCAAAAGCCTCAAAATTTTGCCGCAAGTCCAAGTTGCACCTAAATTTTGCAACTTTTCAAAGCTTTTACGCCATAATTTAGGCGTGAAAACTTTGATGAATCAGAACCAAAGTATATTAGGAAGTTGCAGAACTTTTTAATATGCGGTGATTAAACTTATTTTTACACGAAACTGGAAAACCCCATTAAATCAAGCACAAGTAACAATCAGATCATGCGGTCAAGCCTTGTGGATCTTTTTGAAGTCCAGATACGGAATTCTTCACTTTGGCCTCTTTCCAGACACAATTAAGTTATTACAAAGCGAAACGTTGACTTTCTGAAAACATTGTACTCAGAGAAAAGCTCTGACAATATCCAGAAGTTTAGGCCTTTATCTGAGAGTCCTACGTCTTCGCCTTAAGTTTGGCTCTTCTCTCATGTTCCTTCAGGATCATCTCAGCCTCCTTCTGCCCGGTCTGGAGGAGGAAATGGTTCTTGCTCCTTGCAAGATGTATTGTGAGATTAACCATTGGCTCTCAAACAACTGGGGTCATCTTGTGTTTCTCAGTTCATACAAACGGGACGCTAAAGCAAATTTTTTTTTTTTTTTTACCCTTCTCGTTCTTGAAAGCACATCCTGCAGAAGGCTGATGTTATCTCGTAAACTATGTGACCAAGGGGCTGAAACAGATGCGTCCAGACTTAGGAGACGCTCTGTAAAAAACTATTTTTGTATAAAAAAAAAAAAAAAAATCAGAAACATGTGTAGGTGGATTTAAAAGAAATGAACTGAAAGCATCTACTGCAGCCTCGTGTTAGCTTTTGATCTCCTGTCTACTGTTGTGAGAGATTATGTGTGTCAGTGGCTTCAGTCTGTGATCTTCGCTGGTAAGAAGACTAACTGCAGGGAACATCAATGCGACTTCAAGTTTCAAGGATACAATTTGACATAAATATGTGCGGGGACGTGTCTCAATCTATCAAAAAAGGTGGGTTTTCAGTCCTAATGGTTTTGGACATGTCAGTCGATTACATAGGTGGAGATGGAGATGGTGGAACTCACATGGAGGAAGTGGCTTATTACCTCTAAGAACAAGAGAATAGGGCATATTGAAATCCAGCTGCCTGATCCTTCTCATCTCTGGATAGGAGACATTTATACTCATTAGATGGCAACTAAACTACGTAGATCATGCTTTATTCTAAAGCTGGCCATACAAATGAGATAGTTGCTTGCCGAATGTTCTTTTGACAGACATATCTCTCCCAACTCTCCCAACATATCAGCATTTGTATTGGCAGAGCATTCATGTGTTTTCAACAAGGGACAGTAGAAAGCTGCTGCCAGATACCTCTGGCAGTGTTTTTTTTTTCTCCTGAAAGAAAAAGATGGGCGTTAAATTCCAAATGTCCGATCCTTTTGTCCCCAGAGAGTTGGGAGGCTCACATACGGATTATTAGGCTCACCTGGTGAGGTGGATCCTCCAAACCCAAAGTTCAGGTGGGCACACGGACCATGGGCGTCGGTGCAGCAGGCAGGTGAGGTACACAGCAGACAGGTAGCAGAGGTACTAGAGACCGCACGTGGACAGGAGACTGAGGGTTCGGATGCCGCAGGCAGCCACGAGACGTCTTGGAGACTACAGATATGTTGCAGAGATACTGAAAGACGCAGGCAGATAGCAGACTGAGGGACTGGAAGCCGTAGGCAGTCAGGGGACATCCTGGAGACTGTAGACAGGTTGCAGGAGATACTAAAGGCCAGAGGCAGACAGGAACAGAGGGACTGGAAGATGCAGGCTGCCAGGGGATGTCCTGGAGACCGTAGACAGGTTGAAGAGATATGAAAGTCCACAAGCAGACAGGAGACTGAGGGACTGGAAGCAGCAAGCAGCCAGGAGATGTCTTGGAGACTGCAGACATTTTGCAGTGATACTGAAGGCCATAGGCAGTTAGGATACTGAAGTACTGGAAGCCACAGGCAGCCAGGGGACATCCTGGAGACTGTAGACAGGTTGCAGAGACATTAAAGGCCAGAGGCAGACAGGAACTGAGTGACTGGAAGCCGCAGGCAACCAGGGGATGTTCTGGAGCCAGTAGACAGGTTGAAGAGATACGGAAGGCCACAAGCTGACAGGAGACTGGGGGACTGGAAGCCACAGGCAGCCAGGAGATGTCTTGGAGACCGAAAGCATGTTGCAGTGATACAGAAGGCCGCAGTCAGACAGGAGACTGAGGGACTGGAAGTCACAGGCAGGTTGCAGAGATACTGAAGAACGCAGGCAGACAGGACTCAGGAAAACTAAAGTTTTAAAATCAAGACACAGGTGTGTGTCTTGGTGAGACTTATATAGGCCCAGGAAGGTGATCACAGGGATCATGCTGGGCCATCTGCAAAGCCTGACTTGGAGCACAACAGAGTTTAGCAGACCGGGGTGAGGGACAGGTGCATGACATGCATCAGATGGTTGGGCAGTTCTGCCAAAAATCGGCACCTGGAGATGACTTTCAATTGATGTTTATGGGGTACTTAAGACAAGGAAGGAGTGCTATATGATATCTTAGTCTTAGGCCAACACACGGACATAAAAACAACCCCAAAAATTAGGTTCTTATTAGATTCCTTGGAATTTTCCCAAATCTGAGATGAGTATATTCCCATCAGTATATGTGGAGTAGTTTCTTTCCCTAGGAAATAAATTCAGTAAAATTTCTCTTCAATGAAGTGGGCTTCTGCTTAAACACCACAGCCAATCTGAACGAGACGAGCTGAAGTTTAAAGAGAGAGTGCCCCGATGCTCGAATGAGATGAGTGGATCTCAGATTGAGACTACAGAGGATCTGGGATCCTTGGTCATAGCTGTGCCCTGGTGCTGGGAGCAGCTTCTTCTTGTAGTTACATGAGGAGGTCAGTGATGACCTTTTGATCTGTTTGTTTTTTTACGACATCCTAAATTCTGCTTACTTCCCTCTAATGAACATGAGGTGGAGAGGAACAATCACCACCAGACCATGAGAATCATCTTGTAAAACAGTTCATAAAGACCAAAGCGTGAAATTTCCGAACGGTTGATGTTCGTCTTCATTTTGCTGGTTCTTCTTTTATAGTCGGAGGCTGTGAGCTCAATTCCAAAAATAACCAAGAGTATCTGTTTGTATAAATCCCAAGTATAATCACACCGCGGGAGCCGAATATGAGGCTGGGATTTATGGCGCTGGATTAAGTGGTGTTTTCGTTTTCAAGATTTTAGATAAGCATCATTAAAATGACTAATTTAAATGTGTTTCCTACCCCTAAAAATACCTAAAAATGTAATATACCAGCCTGTTAAGGCACTACAGGTACTGTGGGTACTTGTGCCCCCTGCCATATAGTGATCATAGCAGGAGGATCAGGTTATATAGACATCATTGCCTGCAGGAGTCACATGGCATGGATGAAAAGTCCTTCTATGGCAGGGATGTCAAACTCAAACACACAGAGGGCCAAAATGAAAAACTTGGACAAAGTCACGGACCAATCAGTATAAAGTAAATGGGGCGCACATAGTCCTCCATACAGAATAATGGCCCCACATAGTCCTCCATACAGTATAATGGCCCCCATAGTCCTCCATATAGAATAATGGGACCCACATAGTCCTCCATACAGTATAATGGGTCCCACATAGTCCTCCATACAGTATAATGGCCCCACATAGTCCTCCATATAGAATAATGGGACCCACATAGTCCTCCGTACAGTATAATGGGCCCCACATAGTCCTCCATATAGAATAATGGGCCCCACATAGTCCTCCATACAGTATAATGGGCCTCACATAGTTTTTTATATAGAATAATGGGCCCCACATAGTCCTCTATACAGTATAATGGGCCCCACATAGTCCTCCATACAGAATAATGGGCCCCACATAGTCCTCCGTACAGTATAATGGCCCCACATAGTCCTCCGTACAGTATAATGGGCCCCACATAGTCCTAAGTACAGAATAATGGGCCCCACAAAGTCCTCCATACAGTATAATGGGCCTCACATAGTTCTTTATATAGAATAATGGGCCCACATAGTCCTCCATATAGTATAATGGGCCCCGCATTGTCCTCCATACAGAATAATGGCCTCACATAGTCCTCCAAACAGAACAATGGGCACTACATAGTCCTCCATACAGAATAATGGGCACTACATAGTCCTCCATACAGAATAATAGACCCCACATAGACCTCCATACAGAATAATAGGCCCCACATAGTCCTCCACACAGAATAATGGGCCCCACATAGTCCTCCATACAGAATAATAGGCCCCACATTGTCCTCCATACAGAATAATAGGCCCCACATAGCCCTCCATACAGAATAATGGCCCCACATAGTCCTCCATACAGAATAATGGGCCCCACATAGTCCTCCGTACAGAATAATGGCCCCAATAGTCCTCCATACAGAATAATGCGCCCCACATTGTCCTCCATACAGAATAATGGGCCCCACATAGTCCTCCATACAGAATAATAGGCCCCACATAGCCCTCCATACAGAATAATGGCCCCACATAGTCCTCCATACAGAATAATGGGCCCCACATAGCCCTCCATACAGAATAATGGCCCCACATAGTCCTCCATACAGAATAATGGCCCCAATAGTCCTCCATACAGAATAGTGGTCCCACATAGTCCTCCATACAGAATAACGGCCCCACATAGTCCTCCATACAGTATAAAAGGTCCCACATAGTCCTCCATACAGTATAATGGCCCCACATAGTTCTCCATACAGAATAATGACCCCACAAAGTCCTTCATACAGAATAGTGGGCCCCACATACTCCTCCATACAGTATAATGGGCCCCACATAGTCCTCCATACAGAATAATGGGCACCACATAGTCCTTCATACAGTATAATGGGCCCCATATAATCCTCCATACAGAATAATAGCCCCACATAGTCCTCCACACAGTATAATGGGCCCCATATAGTCATCCATACAGTATAATGGGCCCCACATAGTCCTCCATACAGAATAATAGCCCCACATAGTCCTCCATACAGTATAATGGCCCCACATAGGGGAAGTGGTTCTGGTGTTGCGGGCCAAATAAAACACCCTGCCGGCCAGATTTGGCCCATGAACCAGAGTTTGACATGTATGTTCTATGGCAACACAGGAGCGGGCACAAGTAATGGTGGGTTAGTGTAACTTATATTTTTTTATATAATTTTGAACCTGCTAAAATTTATTTTTAGGGATAGGAAACCTCTCTAAAAAGGTTGTATCATTTGATTGCTCTAATTGCTCTAAATCTTTCTTCCCTTCAACCAAGCAAAAAGTTGTTAATGGCAGGGTAAGCTATAGGCAGCCATGCATTTTCCCTGCATAATAGAGAAAGAGCGGCTTGAATAAGTAAAGTGAAGAAAAACAGCAATAAAACTGAAAGGTTGTTAAAGGAGAAGCCACAACTAGCATCTCACCAATGAACATTTTGTGTCTCTTTGTGAGTACAGCTATAATTGTGTGCTTTTTTGGATGTGTAACCATTATGCTGTGTAGCTCTATAAATGTGTAATTACTATGCTATTTCCCTCTTTGGTACTGTAACCATTATGCTGTGTATCTCTTTGGATATGTAACCAATATGTTGTGCACCTCTTTGGATGTGTAACCATTATGCTGTGCACCTCTTTGGATGTGTAACCATTATGCTGTGCATCTCATTGGATATGTACCCATAATGATGTTTCCCTCTTTGGTTGTGTAACTATTAAGCTATTCACCTCTTTGGTTGTCTAACCAGTAAGCTGATTCCCTCTTTGGATGTATGACCATTAAGCTTGGTACCTCCATGGTTGTGTAACCATTAAGCTGTTTCCCTCTTTGGATGTATAACCATTAAGCTTGGTACCTCCTTGGTTGTGTAACCATTAAGCTGTTTCCTTCTATGGCTGTGTAACCATTAACCTGTTTCCCTCTTTGGTTTGTAACCATTAAGCCTGGCTCCTCTTTTGTTGTGTTACCATTAAGCTTTTTCCCTCTTTGGATGTGTAACCATTTTGCTGTTTCCCTCTTTGGCTGTGTAACCATTAAGCTGTTTCCCTCTTTGGATGTGTAACCATTAAGCTGTTTCCCTCTTTGGTTGTGCAACCATTAAGCTGTTTCCCTCTTTGGATGTGTAACCATTAAGCTGTTTCCCTCTTTGGTTGTGTAATCATTAAGCTGTTTCCCTCTTTGGATGTGTAACCATTAAGCGGTTTCTCTCTTTGGATATGTAACCATTAAGCGGTTTCCCTCTTTGGATGTGTAACCATTAAGCTGTTTCCCTCTTTGGCTGTGTAACCATCAAGCTTTTTCCCTCTTTGGTTGTGTAACCATCAAGCTTTTTTCCTCTTTGGATGTGTAACCATTATGCTATATATGACTTTGGATGTGTAACCATTAAGCTGTTTCCCTCTTTGGATGTATAACCATTAAGCTTGGTACCTCTTGGTTGTGTAACCATTAAGCTGTTTCCTTCTTTGGCTGTGTAACCATTAAGCTGTTTCTTTCTTTGGCTGTGTAACCATTAACCTGTTTCCCTCTTTGGTTTGTAACCATTAAGCCTGGCTCTTCTTTTGTTGTGTTACCATTAAGCTTTTTCCCTCTTTGGATGTGTAACCATTTTGCTGTTTCCCTCTTTGGCTGTGTAACCATTAAGCTGTTTCCCTCTTTGGTTGTGTAACCATTAAGCTGTTTCCCTCTTTGGATGTGTAACCATTAAGCTGTTTCCCTCTTTGGTTGTGTAACCATTAAGCTGTTTCCCTCTTTGGATGTGTAACCATTAAGCTGTTTCCCTCTCTGGATGTGTAACCATTATGCTGTATACATTTACTGATGTGTAACCACTATTTGCCTCTGGGGAGAAAACTAAACAAACCTTATGTTCTAAAAGCTGCCTCTGTCTGTTCCTTGACAGTAAAGCAAACCCCCTGGTCAGCATAGTTCATTTTACCCCTGGATGACCATCAGCATCATGACCTCACCACTGTCACTGCACCTTCTTGCCATACGATAGGACTACTTGAAAAATCCTTGCAAAACCATTGTTCAGTATTTTTACTTCCTGTAGTAAGAAAATATACCTTAAAAATATGACAAGAAATCCTGCCACAGTTTATAAAGTCCAGACCACTGCAATCCAGGCAAGGAAACCGGACAAGCATTGCCAGACATTTACCACTCACATCACTTCTACTTTACAAGGTGCAGAGTGCAGTACATGACAGGTGGGGACGGGGAAGCAACTAAGCAACACGTACATGTCGAATGAAGACCTCAAAGAAATGCACAACCAGCACGAAGTACGATCTTTTTACTTAAAGACATAATGCACAATGCCAGAATAGCTCTTGAAAGCTGCCCATAAATTAATGCGTCTCATTACAAATTGATATGTTTTATATTAAAACTTGGTTTCCAAGTCATTCCTAAATATGACTTTAAGGGTATGTGTGCATGACATCTTTTCCAGGCAGGCGAACTCAACGAGGTTTTCAAGCGAGTGTAAACCGCCCAGGAAACGCCAGCGTTTTTTTTTCCTGAAGCCTTATGTTAAAAGTAGTTTTCAAGCGTAAACCGCCCAGGAAAAGCCGGCCATTTTCATCCTGAAGCCTTTTTTTGGGGGGTTTTGGGAATGTTACATACTACCCCAACTTGGTGGATGTCCAGCCGCTAGGATCCCACCAGTGTGCCCAGTGTGAATGGAGCAGTAGTGGGCATGCTTGACCATCAAACCATTCTCTGCCTATGGATGTGGTGGTCACACGTGTGCATTACCACCCCTGTTAAACATATGCACTACTGCTTGGTTATATACATTAAATATCACTTGAGTCTTTATCCTCCGGTTGGCGCTCTCTGGGAATCTTTAGAAAGTTATTCTGTCATTAAAAGTGTTTCTAGAAGGGTCTTAGTCATTAAAACCTGATTACAGAAAGTCCTGAGACCCTCAGCGATCAGCAGCAATCAAAGAGAGAACCTAGCCTGTACGTTTTTAGTTATGCTGCAGTGCCCCAACAGGAGAAATAAGGCATTACAGGGAAAAGGAAACTGGTGATTATGGGAGCCCTAGAGACAAATAAGGAATTTCATCTCTTACTCATCCTATGTATCCAAGTGCAATGGGGGTTCAATGTAATGGTACAGAGAGCACTGGAAGGATGTTCGGTTGCTGGGGAAAGAAGAAGCATGTCAGGAGCGAAACTCGGACGCCAGAAGCAAATCAACAGGGAACAACTATCCAATAATAAAAGTATTGGGCTGCGAGCATGTAACACTGACAATAGGAAACAATGCTTTCTGGGCTTCTAATTAACACGTGGAAGTCGTTACCACCGTCAGTTGCATGAGAAAATAATAATAACAGGCTAAAATTACACAAGACAAAGTCATGGCAGTAAAACCCATCAAAGTCTTCAATTATGTGCCCGAAGCACACTATATAAATCTGTGAAATTCATAAAAGCCAGCGGCGACAGATGAACTCAGAAAAAAACCTGCAAACATGGGGGTTACTACTGATTTCTATACAAAAAGGCCAAAAATCCAGAGAAATATGGATTGCCATTCCCACCAATGCAAACCGTGCTCATACATTATAGATGACCAGACAGAAGAGGGCTCCTGTGCAAGAACAGTATATGGACCTGCTTTGGGGGTGGGTAGTGGCCCCCTAACCTCCTGGGCCACTGTGCAAGAACAGCATATGGGCCCTTTGTAGTCCAATGCACAATTACACCTGCTTTGGAGGTGGTTGTGGCCCCCTTACTTCCTGGGCCCCAGTGCGGCGGCACAGGTTGCACCACCACCCCTGGTGCAACCAAATATCGCTATGTGCTGCTGCTACATTGCAGCATAATGCAGGTGACTGAGGTCACATTGTGTCCCCTAGGTTGCCGATACTTCACCAAGCAAGTTGCAAAAATCTGATTAAGATGTCTCTTTGTAACTTGTTAGTTGAAGTTGCGGTACCCTAAGGGGTAGCAATGTGACCCCATTTACCTGCAATGTGCTGCGATGTAGCATCAGCACAATAGAGACCTTTAGCTATATAGCCCCAGCCTTATACTTACCTGTGCAATCCACTCCAGTCCCCAGTTTGTTTACTTCTCTGCAGTGATGACATCACTTACATCCATGTGACTGTTGCAGCCAATCACTGGCCTCAGCAGTCTTGCATTGTGAATGGAAAGATCACTGCTGAGGCTAGTGATGGGTTGCAGAGGTCACATTTATGTACAGCAGATCATCGCTGCTGGACAGTAAGGAAAGGCCAGCAGGAACAACCAGGGCATTAATGCTGGAGCTGCAGACGACTGAACAAATTAGTATTACTTTTTTTTTATCACTTTCTTCTATTATCAATTTTAGATACTCCAGACAAACCCTTGAAATGTAAACATAAAATCTTTCTACGTACAGCCAGCACTAGAGGACGCCTTTTACATTGTCCCTTACATTGCTCCTCACATTGCCCCTTACACTGGCCCTTACACTGCCTATTATGTTGCTCCTTACGTTGCCCCTTACATTGCCCCTTACATTACTCCTTACATTTCCCCTTACATTGCCCCTTACACTGCCCCTTACATTGCCCCTTACATTGCCCCTTACATTGCTCCTTACACTGACCCTTACATTGCCCCTTACATTACTCCTTACATTGCCCCTTACACTGCCCCTTACATTGCCCCTTACATTGCCCCTTACATTGCTCCTTACACTGAACCTTACACTGACCCTTACATTGCCCCTTACATTGCACCTTACATTGCCCCTTACATTGCTTCTTACACTGCCCTTTACACTGCCCCTTACATTGCTCCTTACACTGACCCTTACACTGACCCTTACACTGCCCCTTACATTGCTTCTTACACTGCCCTTTACACTGACCCTTACATTGCTCCTTACATTGCCTCTTACATTGCTCCTTACATTGCCCCTTACACTGCCCCTTACATTGCCCCTTACATTGCCCCTTACATTGCCCCTTACATTGCTCCTTGCATTGCTCCTTACATTGCCCTTTACATCGCTCCTTACATTGCCCCTTACACTGCTCCTTACACTGCCCCTTACATTGCTCCTTACATTGCTCCTTACGTTGGCCCTTACATTGCTCCATACATTTCCCCTTACATTGCGTCTCACTTTGTCCCTTACATTGCCCCTTATATTACATATTCACACTAATATTGGACCCAATGGGAGCCGTATAATTTGTATGTAACAAGCTCCCCCTAGTGGTAGTTTCATATATTCAGAATTTTATCATTTCACATTAGGAAATTGATTAAAGGAAGCAAGTGGTTCCTCTCTTGATTTGCTGCCTAAGTGAGTGCTCCACAGTAAGATTAAACTGTGAACATCATTTTAATTATTTTAGGATGAAAAAAAACCTGTTTTTTATATTTTTTTTACTAGAAAAATTGCAACGGCGCCACTCTTGTCTATGGGCTATTTCTATTATTGCTGATCATGACCAATTGCTTGAATCAATTGCTGCAATACCAACACATCCCATAACAATGGGAGGCACTGTCTCTGCAAAAATTATCTTTTTCCTAATCTCCAGTGTCTGACCCCTGTAAACCACCCTTCTCTGATCTTTGAAGAGTAAAGCTCCCATGGGTGACAGAGGGCTGAGCTACAGCTCCAGAACTGGATCCCTCACCTTATTATTATAACTTTAGAAGTAAAGATACATAATAGCACCACAATGACACAACGTATCACACTGCAACACAGCACCGAGGCTGGTACATAATAGCACCACAATGACACAACGTATCACACCGCAACACCGCACCGATGCTGGTACATAATAGCACCACAATGACACAACGTATCACACCGCAACACCGCACCGATGCTGGTACATAATAGCACCACAATGACACAACGTATCACACCACAATGACACAACGTATCACACCGCAACACCGCACAGAGGCTGATACATAATAGCACCACAATGACACAACGTATCACACCGCAACACCGCACCGAGGCTGGTACATAATAGCACCACAATGACACAACGTATCACACCGCAACACCGCACCGATGCTGGTACATAATAGCACCACAATGACACAACGTATCACACCACAATGACACAACGTATCACACCTCAGCGTGTTCACTTTTACTGTTAACCAAATGGGTCACCACCTTCCCGAATATGCAAACACCTTTACATCACGAAACCCTGGCACGAGAATGGCCGCCATATGGTCATGTCATCACTGGTGGTGATCCCACACATGGTAGAGATATACTCACTAGTGTTGTCAAATGGGATCCTCTTACACGGAGCCCCTGTGCTGGGGAATGGGCAGTTGTACACCGCTCCTCCTTCCACTATCTCAGGTTGGCTGGTGTTGGCTTTGGGGGCTCCAATTAATACTCTGGTTCTGTAAGAGACGGTGAGAGGGGAGCGATGATCAGCACAGAATACAGTTATGGGATGTTCCTCATCCAATATACAGAATAATACAACGGTAGCAACTACTGTGTGGTCCAACAGCACCTCCACCATAGCGGGAGCTCATTATATAGCATAGGATAAGGGTAATGATATACAATGGGATATATAATGAGGAAACGTACAGACATATTTAATGTACAGTATGTAACATGACACTTATAGTACATGACTGATATCTAATATCTATCTATTATCTATCTCATATTGTATCTATCATCTATTTATCATCTATCTATTTCAGTTACCCATTATCTATAACTATCTATATATCTAACAGTTATCTTTCTATTTATTAATTTATAATCTATTTTTTTTATCATATTCATTTATAAATCTATCTTGTATGTATATTAATAAATGTATAATTTATCAATCAATCTATATCAACTCTACTTGTGGACTTGATGTTTCCTATTAAGTACCCGGCACAGCTATCTGTTCCTGTGCTTTGATCCATTATCATTTTACTGACTATTAGTTTGTAAGCTGCAGACCTCATATAATATAATAATAGATGATTGGAGCGCCTGGCAATATTTTTTATCTATTTATCGGTTCCATATCAATCTCATATTTTCTCTATGTATTCATCCATTTAACATTTATCATCTGTCTATCATGTCTGTTTCTCACATATGTATCTGACCTTGTTATCTTACAATACTTAATCTGAATGTTAGGTAGCAGTAATCACCATATCTATACAGAACAATATTAGGTTGGGAACCAAGACCAAACCTGACACCCGGATAACTGCTAGATGTAATAGATAGATGATAGATAGATAGATAGATAGATAGATAGATAGATGATAGATAGATAGATAGATAGATGATAGATAGGTAGAGAGATAGATTGATAGATGTAATAGATAGATAGATAGATAGATAGATAGATAGATAGATAGATAGATGATAGATGTAATAGAGGATAGCTACTGTAGATAGATAGATGATAGATAGATAGATAGATAGATAGATAGATAGATAGATAGATAGATAGATCTCTGCTTTGCTCAGCTCCATCCTCTGGTCTGCAGGAACCTCTGGGTCATCCCCTGGTCCCCAGGTCCACCAGGACAATATCTGAGTCTGCACAGTGTCCCCTCCACTTCATAAGGAAGCTGACCATGAAGTAGAGGGAGTCGGCTATTATTTGTCCCTCAGCCTTGGCATGCCAGGGGTTAATGATTTCCATAGAACTTTGGGAAACTAAAGTCTTTTCTTTCCCCCAATCATCAGAACAAGGTGCTGATTTAGGTCCGGAATAGGGTGCACTGACTTCTCATCAGCCGTGTGATCAGCGGCAGACTCGGAGATGAATATTATTTATTGTGCATTCATTTGCACAGGAGGCTTATAGTATAAGTATAACCCCCATCATCCTCCAGCCCCATCATCCTCCAGCCCCATCATCCTCCAGCCCCATCATCCTCCAGCCCCATCATCCTCCAGCCCCAGCTCTGTGCAGCACTTACGTTTTGGAGTCCGGGATGTAGAAATCCACAGAATATCCAAAGTAGCTGTTCTGGGGACCACTGTACACTGTCACCTTGTCTACATCCAGGTTAAATGCCAGGGGTGCAGGGGGCCAATGCATGAAGAGCAGCAGCAGCTGCGGCAGTGCCAGGCTCCACTCATGTAGCATCTTGTATCCAGAGGTCCTGAGCAAAGCACTGATGGAGCAGAGGTAGGACTGAGTGCTGAGCTGCTGGAGCACACACTGAGCCTGACGTGCCTGCAACCCACTTACTCCCTTAAGGAAAGGGAAGAGGAGGGGGAGGTCTTATTGACTGGCGCAGCCTGTAGTGTCCTGCACTGACAAAGAGGGACCCTCTACTGAGAAAGAGGGACCCAGTACTGAGAAAGAGGGACCCAGTACTGAGAAAGAGGGACCCAGTATTGAGGAAGAGGGACCCAGTACTGAGAAAGAGGGACCTTGCACTGAGAAAGAGGGACCCTGTACTGAGGAAGAGGGACCCAGCACGGAGGAAGAGGGACCCAGCACTGAGGAAGAGGCACCCAGCACTGAGGAAGAGGGACCCTGCACTGAGAAAGAGGGACCCAGTATTGAGGGAAAGGCACCCAGTACCGAAAAAGAGGGACCCACTACCGAGGAAGAGGAACTCAGTACTGAGAAAGAGGGACCCAGCACTGAGGAAGAGGGATCCAGTACCGAGGAAGAGGAACCCTGTACCGAGGAAGAGGGACCCAGTACCGAAAAAGAGGGACCCAGTACCGAGGAAGAGGGACCCTGTACCGAGGAAGAGGGACCCCGTACTGAGGAAGAGGAACCCAGTACTGAGGAGGAGAGACCCAGTACTGTGGAAGAGGGACTCAGTACAGAGGAAGAGGGACCCAGTACTGAGAAAGAGGGACCCAGTACCGAGAAAGAGGGAACCAGTACTGAGGAAGAGGAACTCAGTACCGAGAAAGAGGGACCCAGTACTGAGAAAGACGGAACCAGCACTGAGAAAGAGGGACCCAGTACTAGGGAAGAGGGACCCAGCACTGAGGAAGAGGGATCCAGCACTGAGAAAGAGGGACCCAGCACTGAGAAAGAAGGACCCAGTACTGAGGAAGAGGGACCCTGTACTGAGAAAGAGGGACCCAGCACTGAGAAAGAGGGACCCAGCACTAAGGAAGAGGGACCCTGTACTGAGAAAGAGGGACCCAGTACTGAGAAAGAGGGACCCAGCACTGAGAAAGAGGGACCCAGCACTAAGGAAGAGGAACCCAACACTGAGGAAGAGGGACCCTGTACTGAGAAAGAGGGATCCAGTACAGAGGAAAAGCGACCCAGTACTGAGGAAGAGGGACCCTGTACCGAGAAAGAGGGATCCAGTACTGAACATCAACTCTGGGCTACATGTAACTCAGGAACTGCATTGTATAAGCCACCAAAAAAAATTACATTGTAGGCAAGACTGCACCATGCAAGATAAGTAATGTAGTCCTGTGATTGTGTCTTATTCTACACTCTGTAATAAAAAGCAAATTACACTGCAGTCCAGGGACTACACGTTATTACACCTTGTCAGATGAGACTATTACATTGTATTTAGGGATTATATCTTTTTCTACTTCTTGTAAAATCACACAAATTAGTTGTAGTCCAGTGATTGCACCTTATTCTTCACTTTGTAAGATTACACTGTGACAACATCTTAATCTACACCTTGTAAAATCAGATAAATTACATAGTAGACCAGTGATTGCATCTTATTCTTGACTATGTAAAATCCAATATGTTATATTGAGACCATAGATAACATCTTATTCTTCACATTGTAAGATCAGATAAGTTACATTTAGACCAGTAACCACATCTTAAGGTCCCTATACACATTAGACTACAACCTACTTAGATCGATGATAACTCAAGATGCAGTGAGGACACCAGAAGTCAATAGGAGAATAACTATGAGCAAATCAACAATGAAGTCGGTGGACAATGTCTTCAATTCGAGAAACATTTCATTGGTGACGAAGACACGGCTTTTACATAGTCTGGTGTTTTCTTTAGTAACATACGGATGCGAAACCTGTAAAGAAACAAGACAGGAGAAGAATCGATGCCTTTGAAATGTGGTGCTGGAGAAGGATGTTATCAATACCATGGATGGCAAGAAGAACAAACAAATCAATTTTGGAACAAATCAAGCCAGACATGTCTCTGGAAGCAAAAATCACCAGGCTATGACTATTTTCAACACATCATATGAAGAGAGCAATCACTGGAGAAGGAAGAATAGAAGGAACAAGGTGAAGAGGAAGACCAGCAATCCGATGGCTTGATACTATCAAGATAATGGCGGAGAAGACCCTGGTGGACCTATCTAGACTTACATCCATCAGAGTTCATCCATCAAGTCGCCGTAGCTCAAGATCAAGCCGAAATCAGTAAAAAAAAACAAAAAAAAACCCATTAGACTAAAGTCAACAAAATTCACTGATAGGGTTCAGACAATAGACTAATGTGTATGGGGGCACCAGCCATCTGATCATAGGGGGAAATATCGATTAGGCATGTCCAATTTTGGACTGCTATCGCATTGTTCTCTTGGATATAATAAAACAGCCGTCGTATCATTCGGTGGATTGCTGCTAGAGAACACTCTGCCAAACGAGCACTTCTGCGTATGGGAGAGTTGGCTGAGAGAGCTGTTGGCCGAATGGTCGAGCAATGAATCATTTGGCCGACAGTTATCTAATGTGTATGGCCGGCTTTATTCTTCGCCTTGTAACATCCGATAAGTTACATTATAGTCCAAAGATAACATCTTATTCTATATCTTGTAAGATCTGATAATTACTTTGTAGTCCAGTGATTATATCTTATTCTAGACCATGTAAGATCATACAAATTACAGTGGAGTTCAGTTTTTGCATTTTATTCTTCATCTTGAAAGATCAGATAATGACTTTGTAGTCCAGTAGTTATTTCATATCTAGTCCAGTGATCACATCTAACTTATTAATGACCTATCCCAATCATAGGTCATAAATATTTCATTCCCAGTAACCCACTTTAAGGACGTCTTTACATTGGGTGGATCTGCTGCCACTTTTTCTTCCGGATTTTCTGTTTTACAATAGCAGCTAAGTTGATTTTGGTACAGGTTAAATGAAAAGATAAATGAAAATGAACCCTAAAGGCTTTGTTCATGGTCTAAGTATTAGTATACAGTTTTGCTGTTATCATTTTAATCTTAGAAAATAATTTCTCAGAGCACGAAAATTAAGCCTTTGATGGTTTCGGATTGTTCTTTGTCACGTTTTGTCATTATCTCCTAAATCTGAAATGTGCTTTGTAGTTTATTAATTTGTAGTCAGGATCACTATAAGGCCACGTGCACACTATCAGCATTTGGTCAGTATTTCACATCAGTATTTGTAAGCCAAAATCAGGAGTGGAACAATCAGAGGAAAAGTATAATAGAAACACGTCACCACTTCTGTATTTTTCATCCACTCCTGATTTTGGCTTATAAATACTGATGTAAAATACTGACCAAATACTGAACGTGTGAACGTGGCCTCAATGGGGCTTGTACTGAACTGACTTGTTGTATGGAGTAAGATTCTTAATTCAAGATTTCCATATATTATTAAAAAGCATCTATCTCTCTGGAGGACCCATTGTATCTCTAAATTCTACGGACAGCTCACTGATTTCAATGGGTACCATGTAGTACTCAAATTTCTCTGTGGTGGCGCTGCAGGTAAAGTAAAGACCTGCAATACCAAATGATTACTGTGCAGATCATAGATGATTACTGGAGGTTCCAGCAGCGGGACACTCCTTATCATTGAGGAAGCTTTTAAAACGAATGTTCGAAACCGATAACCCCTCTAAGGAACAATTCACTTAAATAATTGAATTCAATTAAATGGTCGTTTCCTGCAATTTCTATGGAGGCAGCTTATTCTAGACATCCAAGTGCTGCCTGCTTAATATTCACATTCCATTCATAACATTGTGTTTCCTCTTGAAACAAAAAAACAGAATGAAAGCTACAATCACAAGTTACAATGCGACATCTACTGTGTGTCTCAGTAATTGAGCCTATAATGTATGGAATCGAGAACAGAGCAGTATCTTAAATCATAAATCCAAAGAAGTGTCAGTAAAGAATTGTCTCAGAAGACATCATAGATTCATGAGCTACCAAAATTCCAGTAGACATCATAGATCCTGAAGACACCGTAAATCCAAAAGTCACCAAATATTCAGAAGGAACCATACATTCAGAAGGCACTAAACGTTGAGCAGGAACAATTGATATGAGAGGCCCAATTGATCTAGGAGGCACCATAGAGCCAAGAAGCATGATTGATCTGGACTGGAGGTATTTAAGATCCAGCAGACACCATAGATCCAAGAAGCACCATAGATCTGGAGGTATTTAAGATTCAGCAGGCACCATAAATCCGGGTGGCATCATAGGTCTTGGGAGCACCATAGATCCAACAGGTACCATAAATTCAAGAGGCATCATAGATCTGGAGGCACTAAAGATTTAGTAGATCAATGAGGAATCATTGCTTTGAGAAGCACCATAGATATAAAAGGCACCATAGATCTGGCAGCCCCTAAAGATTCAAATGGCACCATAAATCCAGAAGGGAAACAAAGATCTAGAAGATGCCATAAATACAGGAGACACCATAGATCTGGCACTAAATGCACTAAAAGTTTTATAGGTACCATAGATCTACGAGGAACCATTGCTCTGAGAAGCACCATAGGTTCAGGAGGTACCATAAATCCAGAAAGAAAGCATATATCTAGAGGGCACAATAAATCTTGGAGGCACTATAGCTCTGGAGGCACTAATGATCCAGGCGACACCAGAAATCAGGTATGGACCACAGATACAGAAGAAACCATCAATCAACAAGGTACTATAAATCTCTGAGACATTATAATTCCTGGAGACAACATAGATCCAGAAGGCACCATTGATCTGAGAGGCACCAAAGATCCAGTAGGCACCATAGTTTACTGTTACAGAAGCAGCAATGCGAGCTACTGATATATCTTACATTTTATTCTAAATGATATCTCTCATCTTTTGCTCTATCTGTGGGCTCATTCAGATTTCCATTTTTAGTGTATGAGTGCTATTCGTGGTTTTGTGGATAGCATTCATACATATGATAGTCTATGGGGCCATTCACATGTCTATGATTTTTTGTGGACTGAGTGGTCCGCGGAAAATCTCAGAGACACGTCCAATTTTGATCCAACCATCGGATCAAATTCGGCAATGCAAGTTGTGACGACACAGCTTCTAATCTTAATCAGCCAGACGTCTAGATTTGTTAAGCTAAGAGAAATACCCTATTGTGTTTGTGTTGACTTGTGAATTTATGTGTATTTCTGTGGCTGGTCAAGAAGGACAGTGAACAATGAATGTTTGCTAAATATGTTGATTAACCATTCTGTGGACCCTGTGGCTTGTTGACTCACAAGACAGGAGGACAAACTACGCAAATTCATTAAACTCTCAAACAATGAGACCTAAGCGTTGCTATTTCCCAAAACCTGTGACTGATGACCTTAACCACATATGTAAATATGAAAAGGGTTTTTCTATCCTGCTGCAAAGAGAATCAAGGAGAAGCAAAAGATGAGACTCTCTCAGACCATCAGCTTGGAAGTGTGGCTTTAACCAAAGAGACACAGATTTGTATTCTACGTGATTTCCAGCCTAAGGGTATATGGCCCTGACTGGAAAGATACGGATCTGCTCCATTGACCATCAGAGAGCCCATGGATACATTTGGGGAGACCAGGTTGGGACGATTAAGTCACCTGGACCCATGGATATGTTGTTTGGGGACATTCGGAGAAGCCAGATTGGGATCAGCCGGTCATCTGGCCCCATGGAAACTATTGGAGAGGCCAGGTTGGGACCCTCGGGTCTCCTGGCCTTGTACCTCGATGGACTGCTAGCTTCCTAAGCTTGCTGCTATCTCCTCTCTGTGCTGGCCCACCAGAAACAGGGGGCCACTGGTTGAGGTAGTTGGCCCTGGAAGTCCCAAAGTCGCAGCTGTTCTATCCCAGGAGGGACAGCGGAAGGATGAGACTGTTTAATGTTGTACCATCTTGGGTATTAGTTGGGACTGTTTTATGTGTTTATTGCCTGTTTTGTGGTAAATTGGACTAGACTTAGAGGCCATCTGAGTGTAGTCTGATTTTTATGGACTTTCAGAAAGGAGAAGGTAGAGATTTTTTTTTTTACATGTACGAGAAAAACTGATGACATTTTGATCAAACTCCAAACTCTGATGAAAGTTTGATCAAAATAATCGGTACGTTTTTCTCGTGCATACAGTATCTCATATTTATCTACCTTCTATCTATCTATCTATGTATCTATCTATCTATCTATCTATCATCACAGCTATATCTATATATCCATATCTCATATTTGTTTTTCATCTATCAATCCATCTATCACCTCAAGTGCCATCACATTACATTCTTCAGCGCTGGTTCTCTGTCTGTATATGGGAGACCAGGAGTCAGCACCGGACGCGATGTCTTCTAATGCACAGTTGCGAGCAGCCCACAGAGTGGACAGCAGCCAGTCAGTCCTACTACTTGGACACAAATAAAACCATGCGAGTAATTTAGAAAAGCAATAATTGTGCACTCTCCTGAGGTACAATCGTTAGTCTGTATCATTGGACATAAACTTTACATTTGCATTGAATATTCAGCATTACTTTTACATGTAATAAAGTGTAACCCTGGAGCCATCAGATCCCACCAGTCCGGCGGGGAACCAATATTATTCCTTTTACAGGAAAGTGAACTTCCGCTGTAACGATGAACATGACTAATTTATAAGTGACAGTAAAAAGACAAACAACTTTATTCTTCATGTCAGAATATTTACTTTCATGCTCGTATTGATTCAGAGGAATGACGGCTCCAGTAGTGGGGAAGGCGGCATACCTTGTGCTAGGGCTCATGATCAAAGGGTGGTCTTATGGAAGGAGGCATGTCATTACCCTCACAGTGCCAGTGCTGGTTATAACACGGCCGTGGTAAGGTCAGAAGCTCCCGGTATTGAGGCACCTTGATGAGTCACAGACGTTTTCTGTGTATACTACCGCACTGGTCTATGGGTTTATACATTATGAAGCTTGATATATGTTGTCACTAGTAGGGAGGGGTGAATCAATTCTAATCGCTTTCGCTATGGATTTCCCCAAATATTTAGATCTTAACTAATCCAAATTTATCGAATTCGGTTTGCTTGAATCCAGCTGCCAGATGATTTGCTCAATTCTGGGGTTGGAAAGGGGTTAAAATGCAGTACTCTTTTATTCTCACCTCTCCTCAAACCAGTACTGCCGCAGCCCAGTCTTCCAATTGCTTCTCTTTGGTCTTCTTCTTATTCTGCATCCCGACTAGGCCCCACACAGTCATGGTCCCACATGGTCATGGCCCCACACGGTCATGGCGCCACACAGTCATGGTCCCACGTGGTCATTGCCTCACACGGTCATGGCCGCATACAGTCATGGCCCCACACGGTCATGGCCCCACATGGTCATGGCCTCACACGGTCATGGACCCACATGGTTATAGTCCCACATGGTCATGGCCCCACATGGTCATGGCCTCACATGGTCATGGTCCCACATTGTCATGGTCCCACATGGTAATGGTCTCACATGGTCATGGTCCCACATGGTCATGGTCCCACACAGTCATGGTCCCACATGGTCATGGCCCCACATGGTCATGGCCTCACACGGTCATGGTCCCACATGGTCATGGTACCACATGGTCATGGCCCTACATGAAACCTGGAAGCGGCAGGAAGGAGATGGCCAAAGAAGTGCAAATAAGAGCACCGGATGGACAAGTGTATAGGATAGTTTTATCTTACAGACTCCCTTTAAGAGTTAACTTTTTTAACCCCTTCCCGGCAGATTGGATTTACTCCAAAGTTATTCTTCAATGCCTATAAAAATCCTCCTCCCACCTCAAACTAATTAAATCTACCCCAATCAAATTAATTCTATTTTCCAGTCACCATAGAGTTAACTGTACACACATTCACAGCATAGAAAATGCTCTAATCTAATTTTTGCTGCAATTGCATATGGTATAGCTCTGCATAGGAACTGTGTACACAAAACGGTAGTAGATTTTTTTTAACTAAGACTATTTGCAAAGTTGCTCCATGCTTTTTTTTTGGTGCAAAAAATAGGTTGCAAAAATGTAATACATGCCCTTTACATCTTAAATCTTAGAAGGAAATAGAAAGTTTATTTTTCTTTTTTGTTAACATTGTAGTAGAATACTTACTGTAGAAATTATGCCTCGGAGGGTTCGCTCAGCCTACGATTGCAGTGGAAGGAAACATTTATAAAAAATAAATCTCTCAACTCAAAATTTAATTAAAATTAGACAGTCAATTTCCCCGGGATAACTTGTTGAAAGCAGCGAGCTGCACAGAGTCCATTAGGATCTTTGGGCCATTAACAAGCGCGCATATTGATTTTCATGGTGAAGCTAATTTTGTTAATGACGGGATGATGTGTCATTGGGATTTGGAGAATAATGCACTAATCTAAAGAATGCTCCAACTGTACGGCTAGTTAACTGTCCAGATCATCCCTCATATACATTAAAGAGCACTGAAATCATACAATCATTGAAATAAATGTAAAAACTCATTGTATGTGCCATAGGATAAAGGTACCATATGGCTAAAAGTATTTGTGCCGCCCTCACACATCATACAATTAAAGGAATTTTTTTAAGTTATCCCATATTCATAGGATAGGGGGGAACTTCCCGTGCACCAACAATCCCAATTACTGGGGCTATGAAGAGCCCCATGTGAATGGAGTGGTGGTCAATCATGCGCACTGACGCTTCATTTATTCTGTACTGGACCACCAGTGATAACCAAGCGCTGCGCTGGAGTGGTCTTCTGCACTTTCATTAAAAATAAATGGAGCAGAGGTGCACATGATTTACCACCGTTCTGTTCACACGTCGTTTCTTGGGATTGATGAAGGCCCTATGGATAGGAGTTAACTTCCAAACTTGGTACAGCCCCTTTAACAAGTTCAGGTATTTAAGCTGCACTCATTGCAAACAAGTACATAAAATCAAGCACATCCGAATCCAGTGGAACAGTCCTAATGGGAAGTGGTCCCATTGTCCTGGGGGGTGGGCAGCGTGTCCCGGTTTCAATTGCATCTGCATCTTTTGGAAGCAGGTTCGGTTCAACATAGTGGTGTAGCAGGGAGTCTTCAGCTCCTTGCTCCATCATTTACCTGTGCCGTCTGAGGCGAGGCAACAAAGGCGCAATCATGTCACTACATCCCGCCTGCTGTCGGGATACAGACATCTGCTCATTGTGGGACTAGGGCTCAGTTTTGCTTTTATTTGGCAATGGATGGGGGGAGTAAAATGGCACCATACAGTGTGTGAAGAGGACTGAGGGTATAAGAACGTATGTTGGGGATCATTGTGTGTGGGGGCACTGGAGACATCATACTGTGTAGGGTGAACCTAATGGATGGGGGAAACACTGTGGTGGCATCATATTGAATGTAAGGGGGCACTATGAGGGCATCAATGTGTGGAGAGCATCTTTGGAACATCATGAAGGGTCATGATAGTGTCTTTATACTGCGTGGGGGCCATAAAACAGGTATCAAATTGTTTGAGAACACTAGTGGGCATCACTAGTGGCACAATTTCTATGTGGTTACATAAAATGGATTGGTTGCCCTGCGTGCAGCATAATATGTTCCTTTTTTCCTGACCAGCAGATTTGGGGGTCGTACCAAAAAGCTCCGTGCCTGGCACCGGCATAGGATGCCAACTTTGCTGTAACTCAAGTCATGAAATCTATGATCTGATAGATCAGTAAGTGATATTGCTGTAAAGTAGACGTGACCAGGAGTACCAAAAGCTCAGCGGAAGGTGGCAGTTTCACAAATGATTTGGGTTGGGTTGATGCTCGAAGAACACTAGGTACATGGGGCCTACTGTATTGGTGTAGGAGGGATAATGGTAGGGGGCTATTTTTCATGTTTTGGCCACTTATTTTTCAGTCAACAGTAGCGTTACTGATCCAGCATTCGGAGACATTTCACAATCCTACTCTTCCACCTTTGTTGTAACAGATGAACCCCTTCAAGATGGGGCCAATTGCGTTTCCGTTTTTTCCTCCCTTCTTCCCAGAGTTATAACTCTTTTACTTTTCCGTCCCCTTAGACATATGAGGGCTTGTTTTTTTGCAGGAAGAGTTGTACTTTTGAATGATGTCACTCATTTTACCGCATAATGTACAGTAAAATGGGAAAAAAATCCAAGTGCGGTGAAATTGTGGAAAAAATGCAATTGTGACATTTTTTAGGGGGGGAATAGTTTTTACGATGTGTATTAGTGTTGTAAAAATGACCTTGCAATATGATTCTCTTCACCAAAACATGTCCAGTTTTTTTATTAATTTAGTGGTGAAAAAAAATCTGAAGTTTAAAAAGAAAAATTTTTTGGGTTGTGTCACCATTTTCCAAGACCCGTAACATTTTTATTATTCAGCCAATGAGACTGTGATGGCTTATGTTTTGGTGGATCAGATGACATAGAATCATAATCGCCAATGCTTTTATTAATGCCATTTTGGGATAGATGTGACTTTTTGATCACTTGTTACAGCCTTTTTTGTGGAATTGCGGCAACCAAAAAAACCGAGATTTTGGCGTTTTTTTTTTTTTTTCGTTTACGGTGTTTACCGATCGGGTTAACTGTTTTTATATTACGATAGATTGGACTTTTCTGAATGCGGCGATACCACATATGTGTATTTTTAAAAAATTGTAATATCAATTTTCAATGGTGGGAAAAAGGGTTGAACTTTTAGGGGTTTTTTTAATGTTTTTTTTCATATTTTTTAAAATATATTTTTTTACTTTTCACCGTTATTGTTAGCCCCCTTAGGGACTTGATGATGCGATCATCTGTGCTATATACAGTGATAACACAGCATTGCTGCATATGGTAAAAATGACGGTCTCCTTTGAAGCCCAGCCACAGGCTCTCTACGTGAACCTGCTGCATACACCCTCTTCTGACTCGCACCTTACATGTCTGGTCGAGGTCGGTAAAGGCCCACAATGACTTAGGCCCCGTATGCCTCATTTATCAAACACTGTCTTTGATGCCCATAGCAACCAATCAAAGCTCAGCTTTCATTTTTCGAACAGCTTTGATAAAATGAAAGCTGTGCTGTGATTGGTTGCTATGAGCAGCAAAGTCTGTTTTACTTTTAGACCTAAATCTGCCCCAATAATGTGTAATGAGTTTGATGTGGAGGAACTCAAGTGGCCCATACCGAGCCCTGACCTAAACCCCCACCCAATCTGGTAATTGTCAAACAGTCCTTCTCCCCCAACATCAGGGCCAACGAGAGATCAGACCTCCATGATCATAACGTTATGGAATATCCAACAATATGCTATCACATTACATGAGAGTAATACTCCTTTTATATGGCTATAATACAGGCCTCCAGAAAATGTATTCCGAAGCTGATAACACTTATTTACTTACTGGTGTTCTTCTCCACCCTATTTTATGTGAAGGCCCCCTGAGATGAACACTTTTCTTCTACTAAGCATATTTCCCATTCCAATTGTTTGTTTGCTTTCTATAGTCATTTCCCTTTTAGGAACTTAGAGTTCCCCCCAGGGTAAACATGACCCCACTCCTGCGAGGTCAACAGAAACAAAAATGTCATGAAATATTTAATTCATTCTACCTACATGATACTAGAAGAGAAATGTCAGGAATGCAATGAGTCCACTTCATGTATCCAGCGCTGGATAAACACCGATGGAAGGTCTAAACATTTGTGGTAAATAATCGTGATGTCCACATGTTGAGGAGTAATTAAGTATCTCCCATTCTCCCAATCTCCAGCTATCACTGCATCCAAGAGGAAAGCAAGACTCATCTTTGAAGAGGATAGACATCCTTTCCAGCCCCCATTGCATTGCCGTTGTGATAGCCGGAGATTGGTCTGGAGACCACGTGAGCAACGTCATGCAGAGGTCTTCATGAGCGAACGTCAAACCAGTCCTTATGGTGTGGGGTGGCATACTGTACAGTAGGCGGACCCCACTAGTCTTTATTCCAGATGTACTAACAGCTCAACATTACATTAATTTGGTGATGGAACCAGTGATTTGGCCATTTCTCCATCGTGTCCCAGGAGACGTTCTTCAACACAACAACGCAATGTTGAATGTTGCTCTTGCTACTATAAGCAATCTATATCGTCTAAACATGATATCATGTCCTGCAGCGTCTCCAGACTCGAGGGTGGACATATCATTGGTGCAACCTAGGCGGCCGCACAGGGCTCAAGACTTAAGGGGGCCCATTTCTACCTAAAATGCAGGTGTAATTTTGCGTTTCTAGGAGCACTTGGGCTGCAAATTGCCCATATATTCTTCTTGCACAGGGTCCCTTTTCTGTCTGTGTCTGGACTTGTCTCCCATCGAGCACATCAGAAACATCATTGGTCGGTAATTGCACAGGGAGCAAGGTTTCATGAAGGTGGATATGGCTTGAAAGAGCTAGTCCCAACATCTGCAATCATTAGGTCATCTGCTTTCATCTTAAAACCAGATGTTCAGCCTCTTTAGTGATGATTTTGGTTAGACATGTGCATGGTAGAAGTGGCATGTATCACTTTTTTTTTTTCAGTTGTTGAGCATCTAATATTCTGCTTAGGTCATACTTTTAGCCACAGACATAACTTTTTATGAAAAATCATTTTGAAAAAAAAAGTGTAAGAATTGTCCTACCAGAAGTGAAAAATGTTCAGAAATTCCTGGTAGTGAAAAGGTTTAAGGATTTATTGAGTGAGGAAGAGGAAGCAGGGCGTAAGACAGACTGGGCGTCCAAGGCAAAGGGTATGTAGACCAACAAAGGGAGGGAGAAAAAGATGCAATTTATTAAAACCAGTGGAGAACTGGGAAGTCATAGATCCTTGTAAATGACATCAATGGGTTCCTTGCCAGTCAGATAGTATTATACGAAACAACATCAAACGACAAACAGGTGTCCAAAGTTACAGACAGATATTGTCAGTCATTCACCAGACCGGCACATGACACCGCAGCTGCAGACAGGAAGGAAAGTAACATGCTGCATCGGGAAGGACATCCAAAGTGGTCAGTGTCTAGAATTGTATTCATCTACACTCCCTAGAGTAGGAAATTACATTTGATATGTGCCCTGGGTCATGACCATCTAAGCTTGGAATATTTAACATTCACCGGGATATGAACTTACTGGTAGATGTGGACACATCTCCACGTTGGCTCCATAACTGAAGCCAGATAATCTTCTCTTTCTAAGGGCTCATATAGATGTCTGTTTTTTTTCACATACAAGCAAAATGGTTCTAGTTTTGTTTTATGAAGACTTTCATCAGATATCACATTTTCATCAGTTTCATCTGAGTTTGGTCCGAGTTTTATCAGTTTTTCTCGGATGAAAAAAAAAAAGTTTTTGAAACTTCTACCAAAAAAAAAAGTATCTCAAACTTCTCCTATCTAGCAATCCGTTAGAAAACAGACCGCATTCAAATGTCAGCACTCAGATTTTTTCATGGACTCATAGACTTGCGTTGCTGATTTTGATCCAACACTCGGATCAATATTGGACATGACTCCAAAATTTTGCGTGGACCACATAGTCCGTAAAAAAAAATATGGATATGTGAATGGCTGCAGCGATTCTACTGGATATGAGTTCTCTCCGTGAAAATCATGGATAGAACTTGTATGCAAAATATGGACGTGTAAATGAGCCCTAACCTTTTATCTTGCAGTTAATGGACCACAAAGTTTATGTTGAAAATGGACCTGTCACTGGTGTAAATGTTCTCCTGAAGTCTGCGGTTTTTGTTTTGTTGCTGCACCTCTCTTCTATCTCAAGCTGCGGAGAACCGGTGTTAAGTCTAATTCCATTTGGAAAGTATGAACCTTAGGGCTCGTTCAGACAAATGTACAATACAGACTTGTGCTGTCCGTGCAAAAATCAGACTGCTCACTGACTGATGTAGTGAGAAAAATCACAGCGTGCACTATTCTCTTCTGTATCTCGGATGAAACTCAACTATAAGTCGGTGCGCCAAAAACCTCAGATCCCCATACGAAACATCCGTACATGTAAAGCGCCATGGAATAAATGGTGCCATAATAATAAATAATAATAATAATATAGTATCCGATTTTTATAGATACATTGCAATTATTAACATAGGAAACTGTAGAATGTCTTGTAAATTTTTAAAATGTTGATGTACATATACGGATGGCACGCGGACACATGGATATCACATGGATCGCAATTCAGATGAAAAACATGCGAGTTTTCTGGATGAAAATCCTCGTCTGATCTCGTCCTTATTAGACTACAAATAAATGAAGACTTCAGCTCTGTCTATAACTTATTTCTAGCAATATAACTTTGCAAAATCTTTTTGCACCGATTCATTATGGCATTTGTGCCTTTATTTATCTAGTTGTTCAGTTTTCTCCTGTTTTTCATTTGCATTTTATTCTTCTTTTAACTTGTGCCTTTTTTAAAGTCTATTTTATATGTGTCCACCTGTTTGTTTTTTTATGGTCATCATTGAGGGCAGAATTTACGGTTTTCAGATGTTTCCGGCAGATTTATCAATTGTGACTTTTTAAAAAGTCACTACATTTTTGTGCAAGTGTACTCCAGCTCCCACCGTAGGGATTTTCAGTATTCCAGAAATTTTTTCCCCATTAATTTTCTGACACTCTTAGTGGAACATTTCACTAAGAGCACATATGATGAATTGAGCCCTTTGCATTACTTATTTTTTAGTGATTTTCTTTATTTAAAGGGACCTGTCACTTGCTATAAATAATATGTAATGTTTTATCTGGTGTAAAAGCCGCTGTTCTCCTGAATCCGGCGTTGTTTTTCTTTTGTTCCTGCGCCACTCCGTTCCGGAGATATGACCCTCTCTTCCCAGTATATATATCTATTCATTTTTAGCATGGAGACACCACATAGATAAGTCAATGACCATGCCCACTTTGCTAGCAATACTAGATTTACATACAGCCAAGAGTGGGCCATATCTCAGGAACGGAGAGTCGCAGCAAGGCATGAAAAACAACGCTGGATTCAGGAGAACAGCGACATTTACACCAGGTAAAATAATTAAGTATTTATTGCAAGTGACCAGTCATCTTCAAAGCACTTTTTAAATTTGGAAATTTGGGATCTTCCAGGAATCTGCAAAGCACTGTCCATACTAATGTGGATGGGCCTGGTACTGCAGCATGACCCGTTCCAGTAATGAGGCTCATTAGGGCTGAGTTGCAGTGCTAAGTTGTACCACGTACTACAGTAAAGGATCTGGTTCTTTGGGGTCGGATCTCCATGATCTTTCAGTGGTGGCCTATCTAATTTTTGAAAAACTCATCACCTTGATCCTTATAACACTAATCCAGTGGGTACATGTAAAACAGGTTTCTAGGAAACAA
The DNA here is from genome assembly GCF_046119375.1 of Phyllobates terribilis. Taxonomy (NCBI): domain Eukaryota; kingdom Metazoa; phylum Chordata; class Amphibia; order Anura; family Dendrobatidae; genus Phyllobates; species Phyllobates terribilis. Next base: position 63,382,786 of record NW_027362764.1, on the reverse strand, counting down.
CACGCAGACAACGACAAGGCGGAAGTAACCAAATAAACTATTTATTCTCTTAAAACAGAAATAAAAGGGTTAATTTTACAAAGAGTCAATTATTCAAATACAGTGCTTTCCGGTGACTTAGCCGCGGTGTCCCTCTGCGCAGACGACCCGCTGGTTTCACTTGTTGGCGCCAACTGACTTCCTGCCTTGCCACTCTGGCTTTTTATATCTGGTACCTGCGTCACAGATGTCACCTGACCATGTGCTCTCCTTGGATCCATCCTTCCTGAAACACTTCTCCCATTCTTCAGTTCCGCTAGGTTCAGTTGGACAGTAGGTGGCAGTCTCCAGTCTCAAATGCTGCACAATGCTGAGGAACCTCATTCTCCACCGCAGACCCCCTTACACACACAGTCAAGGGGCTCAAGAAATGGCGTCCAGGGGTCTGTAATGAAATTTGTCACATATGCCAATGAACAGTTTATTTGCTGTTTCTCCCAATGTTTCATTTGCCATTAGAAGAAAACTACTTCTTTTCTTCAACAACTTCGATAGGGCAAGAGTTGTGAGGCCTTATACACATAGAATTCGGCAAAATTTGCTCTTGGGCATATGCGCACCTACCATGGGGTGTCATGGGGATTGTATCAAATCCTTTAGAGTTATTGAACAACAGAGATAAATTACTAAATGCCTAGGTGGTCGAATTGTGGTTTAACCTGCAATTTTTGAAAAATTGTGGCATAATGGTTGGATTTTCGAAGCAATTTTTTAAATTTCTAAGTGATCGCACCGATTATTGCAGTCTAGCTGCACAAAATGACCACACTTGGCCACAATATATGTAGAGCTGATCTTTTGCAATGTCTGTGTGGTGAAATTGAATGCTTCTAATGTGATTGTTGAGACCTTCAATGAGTTATTAACCTAGATGTACGATGAAAAATTTGGTGCTCGCATTTCAAGAAGAATTTTTGAAGGACATTTCACTTTAGATATTTTTTTTTACAGGTGACTTCCTGGGCAATGAGTTGATCGGAGATTTCCTGCTACTGAGATCCCGAGCAATCCGCTGTAATAAAGAAAAACCTGACAAGTGTTTGCATAACCTGCAGCACCACCACAGGGAAAAGATAATAACATAGTTTTTCTTCAAATCAAGTGACGTCCTTGGTCCTCCAGAGAGAAGTTTTTTGCTTTTGCTGTGACTAATGAATGAACAGCTGAATCCACTCTATCCTCAGGATGAAGATACTTTGCTGAACCAGACAGGTATTTATGGTGACTTAAATAGGTGCCACATAACATAATATGTATTTAGATGCGATAAGTATAATTGTACCCGACATTGTACAGACCTCTACTGCACCCTAACAACCCTTAATTACAGATTACTCCCTTCTTAAGAAATAAACAGGCTTCCTTCACCAGCAGGAGACAAACTCGTCCAGTTGGCAGAGCTGGAATTTGGTTGTTTGCACATTTGGATTATAGTATTGTTTATCGTCAAAGCCAATCATATTTAATTCTTTACAGAAATGTTTTGCTGCAATTTTCTGTTTATAAAGACTATTTCCCCCTATTGACATTTAGCACCTATACACAGACAGGTTAGTGTTTGATCGCTGATAAGTGTCAAGGGAAAACCTCTTTATGGTATGTGCACATTGCGTCTCCTAGACGCCGGTGAACCTGCAGAGTTTTTGAGGCAGAAGATGCTTTAGGAAAATGTGCGGCAGTGTTTATACCGAATCGTTTTCTTTATTGTCTTCTTTGTCATTTTTACGGTATCTTTGTCACCAGCAACTCTTTTCAAAAATGTTATGTGAAAAGTAGGGGCAGTTTCCAAGTGGAAGTTGCCTAAAAAATGGTTAGGTCACTTATTTTGCTGGTTCATGGCCCTCAAAGCCCCATGTCTCTCTAGTGATGTATGTGCCGCAGCCCCATGTCTCTTGTGATGTGTATGCCGCAGCTCCGGTGTCTCCTATGTGATGTATATGATGCAGCTCTAGTGTCTCCTATGTGACTGTGTTTCCTGTGTGATGGATAAACAGCAGCCTCAGTGTATCCTACGTGATGTATATACAGTAGTCTCGGTGTCTCCTATGTGATGTATATACAGCAGCCTCTGTGTATCCTATGTGATGTGTAACAGCAGTTTCAGTGCATCCTATGTGACGTATATACATTAGTCTCAGTGTCTCCTACGTGATGTATATAGAGATGTCTTGGTCTTTCCTATATGATATATATACAGCAGACTCATTGTATCCTATGTGATGTATATACAGCATCCTCAGTGTCCCCTATGTGATAATATACAGCAGCCCCAGTGTCCCCTATGTGATATATATATGACACGCCCCCTGGGCCATGGGGTACCCGGTGCCGGGCTGATAGATGCTGGGGGAATGTCACAGCGGCAGTGACCCGGTCCATGACCCAGGGCGGTCAATAAAAGGGGTATTGGATAGGGGATTTATAGTGTTTTTATAGAGTTCGTGACGCCACCTGTGGAATGCGGCTAAAGGGTGCCGCCGCTGCGGAGCAGTCCTCTGAAGCTGATGTTACTGCAGCAGGGATGGTGTGGCTCTCCACAGGAAGAGCTAGCTCCAGGGCAGCATAGATGTTGCAGGTTGTGCTGGGCGTTGTGGTGCAGGGGTTGATGGCGCAGCAAGAAACACAGAGACAATGAAGTGCAGTCCCAGGGTCTTTACTGGTGCTGATTAGACAAGCCGGGACTAGGGTACTGGCTAGAAGTGGAAGTCCGGGCAGCCTGGAAGCAAACAAAGAATCCTCCTTGCCAGGTGAAGTTGGAGGCCTTCCCTTTCCACTAAACTCTTTGGCCCTGCTACTTGTAGCTGTGTGGTGGCCCTCGTCCCTGAGTGCGGCGTTTCTGTGCTCACCCGTATGGCAGGCAGCTCGGGCCTTGCTGGTGCGTTGCTCCCACGTGGCGGTGCTGGACCCTCCGGTGCTGCTGAGCCTCAAGGCGTCTGATGGGGCCAGGAGACGTGCAGTCTCCTGCCCTCCGGTTTCTGCGGCTGGGCCTTCAGTGCCCCACAGCCTCAGACTCCGGTGTCCGGTTCTTCTGTGCGGTACTTCTGGGGTGAGCTGCCGCACAGCTCCAGTCCCCAGCTCCTCTCTTCTCGACGTCCTCTCTTCAACTCCTCACACTAAGACTCACTAACCCCGCCCCCAGATCCCAGTTGCCAAGGGGAGTGGCTCCCCTTGCTGGTCTGGAGCCGGGAAAGTGTTGCATGATTAGTATACCTGACTAGGGGATCCCTGCTTGCTTCCAGGCATGGCATTACCTCTTTTGAGGGAGGCAATGCCACTGTGGCAACCGGACCCCTGGTGTGCCACATATACAGCAGTCTCAGTGTATCCTATATGATGTAAACAACAGTCTCAATCTCTCCTACATGATGTATATACAGCAGTCTCAGTGACTCCTATGTGATGTATACACAGCATTCTGTGTCTCCTATGTGATGTGTATACAGCAGCCTCATTGTATCCTATGTGATGTATATACAGCAGTCCCAGTGTCTCGTATGTGATGTATATGCACAAGCCCCAGTGTCTGCTATGTGATGTATATACAGCAGCCTCAGTGTCCCCTATGTGATGTATATACAGCAGCCTCAGTATCCCCCATGTTATGTTTATACAGCAGCCCCAGTGTCTCCTATGTGATGTATATACAGCAGCCTCAGTGTCCCCTATGTGATGTATATACAGCAGCCTTAGTGTCTCCCATGTCATGTATGTACAGCAGCCTCAGTGTCCCCTATTTGATATAAACCGCAGTCTCAGGACCTCCTATGTGATGTATATACAGAAGCCTCAGTGTATCCAATGTGATGTATATACAGCAGTCTCGGTGTCTCCTATGTGATGTATACCACTTGAGTTCTATAAATGTTACATGAGCAGTGATGAATTTCCCACTGTCAGGAGACCTGCAATGTAATATACATCTGTGCTCAGGGCTGCGAGTCCTTTACAAAACTTATCATATCAAAGAGTCGTCTGCGCTCCAGAGAGATGCAAACCTGGAGAAACAGTTACTAGTAACAACATCATCACTACCATCTAACATCACAGTCACACCAATAAGAAGCAGTTCCAGGCATCACATTAGGGGTGAGTTAATTAAATGTTTGACCAGATATAGCGGGGTAATATTCAAGTTGATAATTTTGTCTGGGCCCCCGAAGTATGGTGTAAATATCCAAATGGCCCTTGGTAGAAAAACGTTCCCCACCCCTGACTTATACAATGAACATATGCTTTGCAATGTCAAAACGACTTGCTGTACACATTTCTGGATCTTTTTGAACTTTTAGTAATTTTTTCAGGCTTTAAAAGCCGCAAGACGGTTAAAAGAAGTGTCCTGCCCATTCTTCAGGCCACTGGGAAGCTGCTCATAATTGTATACATAATGGAAAAAATAAAAAAAAACTACCCGTGGCAAAAAGCAACACAAAAGACACCAAAAAAGATACAGATACATTGCAATTCTGTAACATAGGAATCTGTAAATGCTCCTGTAAATGATTAATAGCTGCTGTAAAAACACAGATTGTACATGGATGACAAGTGAGAAAAAAGTCGTCCTACTTTTCTGGATGAAACTATTTTTTATACGTTCGTATGAACCATCCCAAAGGAAAGGGCAGAAGCAGATCAGTGTACGGGCTCAGGTAAAAGCATGTGGGTCTGTACCATTATCCTTGCACTCCAAGGATTAGTTGAGAGCTGCTGACTTTTCATTTGAGCGATCAGTCAGGCTAGGTCTACATTATGTTTCTGCCATACGTTTGTGGCTTCATCAGGGGCTTCCATCTGTCACAGGATTCGGATGGAAACTCTGAAGAGGCCAATCACTATAATGAGGCAGATGGAGTCACTTTGTACTCTATCCGGCCTCTGTTTCGGTGGTGTTTTGTCATTTTTGGCGAACACAAAAGCGTGGTCTACCAGGCCTAAAAAGATGGATGCTGCAGAACAGAGGTCAGACAGAGTGCAGGTGACTCCAGGCCACCACCAATCAAAACTAAAGATCATTGTTACAACTTTTTATAAAGTTTGGTTATACTTTAAACTTGTTTATGTGAGTAGAAGCTATCAACAAATAGGGGCAAAGCTAAAGAGTGTGCAGAGGTGGCAGTTGCAGTCAGGACTAGTGTTGAGCCACCCCCGTAGTGTTCGGGTTCGGTTCGGTTCGTCGAACACCGGGATGTTCGAGGAACTGTTCGTCGAACTGTTCGTCGAACACCTTAGAACACCGTCGAACACCGTTAAAACCAATGGCAAGCAAACAAAAACACATAGAAACACATAGAAAACACCTGCAAAGGTGTCCAAAAGCTGACAAACTGCTCAAAAGACACTCTCTTTAAAAAAGCCGGCCGGCAAATTCAGCAGCGGCATATGTGACACCCCAGGGGTCTGGTTGCCACAGTGATAGAGATATTATGTCTGAGAGCAGGTGGGAGGTCCTTTGGTCAGGGATCCTGTGCATGCCACACCTCCTGCCCAGTCTTGGGAGGGGAAGAACTTCCCCTGTATAAACCCGGGGCTGAGGCAGGGTGAGTCAGACAAGGAGAGTGGAGAAGAGAAGCAGCATAGGAAACAGCAGAGTTACAAGGAGTCAGGGGCTGGCAGCTACAGAGCTCGCCCTGACTAAGAAGATTCTTTACCGGACCCGGAGTCCGAGGCTGTGGGGACTAACTCCTACCCAGCAGCAGAATCCGTCGGGCAGGGGATCTCAGGTCCTCTGGCCCAGAAGCCCGAAGGCACGGTCACACGCGTGGGACCAGCACCGCCATCGTGGAGCGGAAGCCATTAGAAGGCCCCGAGTCACCGGCCATACGGGTGAGCACCACACGGTACACTCAGGGACGTGGGCTACTTACATCAGCTTCTAGCAAGGTAGCCAGAAGAGTACAGTCAGTTTGGGAGGCCTACAACTACGCCTGGCCAGGGGAGATCCCATCTGCTCAAAGACTGACCAGGCCCCGTTTGCTAGCAAGTACTCCGGGAGGGTCTGTCGTTGTTACCAGTAAAGACCCTGAACTACACCGTACCGTCTCTGAGTGGTTCCTGCTACCCCCATCATCCACGTCGGCTGCCCTGAGGCCATACCCCTCCCGTTGGGGGTTATACTATCACGCTGCACAATCCTACCACCGGCCTCAGCGGTCTGCCCTGCAGCAGCAGCTTCCTGGCTGCACTCAACGGGTGGCGTAGTCATCAACTATTTACTACTAATAGACTGCCGTCTAGTTTGACTCCCTGGGCACGGACCGGGTCACCGCCACGAGATTACAACCCTCCACGGATCCGGCTCCGGGTAAGCTCCCGCGTGCGCACCGCAGCGCGACACAGGCCCAGGGGCGCGTCAACTTTGGCGTAGTCGGCAGGATTTTGTGCCCGCAACCACCGGGTACTGCGTGCCTGAAAAGCAAAGACTGTTCAAACTTACCAGTGGTGAAGGTTTCCCGCCATCCGGCGCCATCTTCTACCTTCTTCCCGCCATCCGTGGAGTTTTCCCGCCATTGGACGCCATCTTGAGGACGCCGCGCGGGAAGAAGAGGGGCGTGGACTCCGAAAGCGCGCGAGAACTGAAGCCCCGCCTCACGTCCGGACGTTGCGTAAGGTCCTGGAAGGAGCCCAGCAGACGCCGACGTCACAGGAGCGCGACGGAAGGTCCTCAACCCTGACGATCCACTGCGGAGCCGCGGCCTACGGAAGAGGATCATCGCAAGGTAGGCCACGGTCCACTAGGGGGGAGGAAGATGTCGGATACGGAGGAGAGCTTCACTGCCTCAACCCCCGCCAGCGCTACCGCTGCTGCAGTTATGCCCTTCACCATGCCCTATATCCCGGGAGCAGCTTGGCTACCCCAGTACTCAGGGGAGTCACATACCCTGCATGACTTTAGAGAAAAGCTGGATAGCCTCTTCCAGGTGTACCCCCTCACAGAAGAGCAAAAAGTGAGCATCCTGGTGGCCCAACTAACCGGGGCAGCCAAAAGGGAAGTAAAATCCTGGCCACCTGGGAGGAAGACTGTCGCAGGGATACTAACCCGGCTGAAGGACACCTTTGATACCCGCACCTCAGCCGAGATTAAGCTTAGATTCTACGGGTGCAAGCAGCGAGCGCATGAGAGTATAAGGGACTATGCACTAAACCTACAAGAGGCCCTGAGGGCCATAAAGCAGACCGACCCTGATGGGGTGGGAAACGAGGACAGGCTGTTGACTGAACAATTTATAGAGGGTTTATATTGCAATGCCCACCGAACCCAGTTGCGGGCAATGGCCTTACAGGATCCCCATCTGGACTTTGCACAGTTCAAGGACAGAGCCATCCGGGTGCTCCGAGAACCGGCACCAGGTGGCGTTGTGACCCACAGACGCCCCACTACCACTTACTACCAGGAGGCGGCGCCCTTGTCAGCAGGGCCTGTGGGAGCTGATGCGCAGGCTTTGGACAATGACCCGGCTCCAGACCTACACCATCAGGTCCAAGAGCTAGCTAAGAGCGTTGCTGCGCTAACCCGAACTGTGCAGTCTTTACAGGTTTCCACCCCAGGGAAGATCCAGCTGGCATCCGGACCGGAGGACATCCCGTGGCGTCGACCAAGGAGGACCCCACCGGCCAGAGGAAGACCCAGTGACCGATACAGTGAGGACGGACGACCCATCTGCCGCCGCTGCAATCAACCCGGACATATGGCAAGGTACTGTTCTTTAAACGGGCACAACCTGGGGTAGAGGGCCAACCCCCAGGAAAAAGATCACCAGGCCCATCGAACTGGCGCGACAGATATGTGGGAGGACGTCCAGTCTTGCCTGTGGTACTGGATGGCATTCCCATGAGTGCCCTACTGGACACCGGGTCACAGGTCACCACCATCCCGTACGTGCTCTTCAAGCAGTACTGGAATGACTCGGATATTACCCGCTACCCCGACGACGACTTGAGTATCATCGCCAGCAATGGTCAGCCCGTGCCACAGATCGGATTTAAAGAGGTGACCATCAAAATTGGTAGAGTCGAACTGGCCGCACAGGGACTGATCATTGTAGATATCGATAAACATGAGAGTCACCCAAAAATAACTCTAGGAACTAATGTAATTGAAAATTGTCTTGCAGAGGTGATTTTCCTTTTACAGCAGGTTGCCAAGAATGCCAGCTCCGGCGAGCAGCGAGTGCTCCAGAAAGAGATCCGGGCACTGATGCAACGGCAACAAGTGGAACTCTCCGGCGGTGAGATTGGTAGCGTAAGAATGTGTGACCCTTTTCCTATTGCCATGCCCCCAAAAAGTGAAATGATGATTTGGTGCCGGGCAGCTATTGGTCTGAGAGGTAGAGATTACCAGGCAATGGTAGAACCAGTTTACTCAGACAGTAGGCCCACCATTTTGACAGCACGGGGGGTGGTCAATGTACGCCATGGGAGGGTGCCCATTCGCATAATAAATATCGGGGAGAGGGAAGTGTACCTGCCCCGGTATGCCACGCTAGCCAAATTATATACCACTAATCAAAGTTCTATACAATCTGTGGAACCCTTGCCTCCATCTCACCCGGAGGAAGGTAACGGCTCTAAGAAAGACATGGAGGACTGGTGTCAGCAACTACATTTGGGTACTGACTCCACTCCCTCACATCAGAAACAAGGAGTCTATCGGGTGGTTCAAGAGTATGAGAGAGTGTTTAGTAAACACCCGTTAGACTTCGGGCGAGTCAAGGGGGTAGAACATCGCATCCCCACGGGAGATCATCCTCCCATAAAATAGAGGTATCGACCCGTACCCCCTGCACATTACCAACACGCCAAGGGGATGCTTAGAGATATGAAGGAGGCTGGGGTAATCCGGGATAGTTGTAGCCCCTGGGCAGCCCCATTAGTTTTAGTCAAAAAGAAAGACAACACCATGAGGATGTGTGTAGATTACCGGAAAATCAACCGTATCACACACAAGGATGCGTACCCCTTACCAAGGATAGAGGAGTCATTGGCTGCTTTAAGATCTGCTAACTTCTTCTCTACCTTGGATCTCACTAGCGGGTACTGGCAGGTTCCTGTAGCAGAGGCGGACCGGGAGAAGACCGCATTCACCACCCCGATGGGACTTAGCGAGTTCACCTGCATGCCGTTCGGACTCTGCAACGCACTAGGAACCTTCCAACGCCTAATGGAGTGTTGTCTGGGCCACAGAAACTTCGAGACGGTCCTGTTGTACCTGGACGATGTCATCGTATATTCCAAGACGTATGAGGACCACCTGAAACACCTGGCGGAAGTGTTCGAGGCTCTGGCGAGTTACGGCCTAAAGGTGAAACCCTCCAAGTGTCACCTCCTGAAACCAAAGGTGCAGTACCTGGGACACGTGGTGAGCGCTGACGGAGTGGCTCCCGACCCCGATAAGATCACCGCAATTAAGGGATGGCCAAGCCCCTCCAGCGTAAAAGAAGTGCGGCAGTTCCTCGGGTTGGTAGGCTACTACCGAAGGTTTATTCCCGGTTTCACCAAAAAGGCAGCACCTATGCAGGACCTCCTGATAGGCCAGTCCCGGAAGGCCAAGAACCAGAAGCCGCCCTTCAAATGGGAGGAGCTGGAAGAAGAGTCCTTCCGCCAGCTGAAGATGGCCCTCACGGGGGACGAAATCCTGGCGTACCCGGATTATAGCCAGCCCTTTATCCTCTACACCGACGCCAGTAACATCGGGCTAGGAGCCGTACTGTCCCAGATCCAGCAGGGGAAGGAACGAGTAATCGCCTACGCCAGCCGAAAACTGCGACCCACCGAAAGTAACCCCGAGAATTACAGCTCATTTAAGTTAGAGTTCCTGGCCGTAGTATGGGCAATCACTGAGCGCTTTAAGCATTACCTCGCTTCTTCCCGGTTCACCGTGTACACGGATAACAACCCGCTGACACACCTGGACACGGCAAGACTCGGTGCCCTGGAGCAGAGGTGGATGGCCCGTCTGTCCAACTACGAGTTCACAATTAAATACCGGGCAGGACGCTCCAATACCAACGCGGACGCCCTGTCCAGGATGCCCAACCTGCCGGACGGAGGAGAAGATCCGGAGGGACTGGAAGAAGTTGAACTCCCTGCGTTCCACCGTCATGGGACTATTCAGTATTCCCACCGGGTAAGGAGTAAGCAGGCTGCTACGTTGAACCCCTTACCCCACTACAACTGGGCGGAAACGCAAGACAGCGACCCTGCCGTCCGACTGGTGAAGGAGATGCTGACTCGGCCGGAGGCTCGCCTTGAACCAGACGCTCCGGAGGAAGCCAAACAACTATGGGCAGAGAAGAGTCGACTGTTCCTTTACAAAGGGAAGTTGTGCCGCAGAATGGTTAACTCCCGGACGCATGAATTACTCTGGCAAGTAGTGGTGCCACGAAGAGACGCAGCCATGGTGATGGAGGCATACCACGACGGAGCTGGACACTTTGGGTGGAAAAAGCTGGAGTTCCTGCTGCGCGAGCGGTTCCACTGGGTAGGCATGAGGGGAACCATCGAGAAGTGGTGCAGAGATTGTGGCCCGTGCAACCTGAGAAGGAAGGACCGAGCCAGCCAGAAGACTCCCCTGCAGTCCATCGTCACCCGGCAACCGTTGGAACTGGTAGCCTTGGATCATGTAAAACTGACCCCAAGCAGAAGTGGCTACGTCTACGCGTTAACCATCGTGGATCATTACTCCCGGTTCTTGGTTGTCGTCCCCGTCAAGGACTTAACGGCTCAAACAGCAGCTAGAGCCTTCCAGCAGCACTTCTGCCGTCCACACGGGTACCCGGACCAAGTGCTGACGGACCAGGGACCTGCCTTTGAAGCGGAGGTCTTTCAGGAATTCTGCAATCTGTATGGCTGCCGGAAGATAAGGACGACACCCTACCATCCGCAGACTAATGGACTTTGTGAAAAAATGAACCAGGTGGTAATGGATCTTCTAAAAACGTTGCCCCTGGAAGAACGCAGTCTGTGGCCTGAAAAGTTGCCCGATCTGGTGGACCTATACAACCACATCCCGGTAGGTTCCACCAACTGTACCCCGGCTTACCTAATGAGGGCAAGACCTGGTAAGTTACCTGTTGACCTGGAAATGGGAGTCCTGACCCCCGAGGACACTTCACCAGAAACAGACTGGGACACAGAGAGGCAGCAGCAGTACCGGAGAGTACAGGAGAGCGTGGAGCGAAGTCTCTGTCAGGCTAGGGAAAGACAAGAGAAAACTTACAACCAGTATGCTCCCGCTGTTCCCCTGGTACCCGGAGAGCAGGTCTTGAAGAGGAAGAGACGGCTCCACAAGTTGGACGACCAGTGGGAGAAGGACCCGTACACCGTACTGCCCTCAAGCCACGAGAACCCGAAGGTCTGTACCATCAGTAAAGACGGAGGGGAAACCACAGCCATTGTATCCCGGGACCACCTGAAGAAGTGTCCCGAACAACTGAGGAACCCTGAAGAGGAACAAGAAGACCATCGACCCGTGGAAGAAAGGGAAGATATGGTTAGTACCGTGCTCGGGGACTTTCCTCAGTCTTGGACTCAAGTCAATGGTGCAGTTGTGGTACCCGTACTCACCTTCCTCCAACCATCATCCCAAGAACCTACGGAGCAACGGGTAGAGCTGGAAGAACAGCCGGTCCAGGAGGCAGAAGACTCCACACAAGCAGAACAGGAGAATCAACCCTCTGCTTATAGTGAGCCTGCCGTACCCCTAGTGAGACAAAGAGCCGGTAGACAGCTGCCCAGTTTACCCTTGACAGCTCCTACACCCTGTAGTTCAGGGCCAGACAGTCAGCTCCGTAGGTCCACTCGGGCCACTAGAGGCCAGTTACCCGCACGCTGGAGAATTTAAAGTGTATAAATTGTTTTATTTATGTTTTTCTGTGTCTTGTTGCTTGTGTATAATTTTGTGTTTCTAGTTATTTTTAGGAAACCTTGGTGGATTTACCGGGAATCCTTGTATATAGTTGGAGCGTAACCCAGGATGGACTAGAGACTGTTAAGGACTCGGGGTAGGACAGACCCCTACCTGGTTACGTCTCCCTGTGTTGGTGAAATGGACACCTTTGCTTTTCTTCAAAGACTGCATCCGGTTGCGGACACGCCGTAACCATCTTATGTGTTTTTCTTATAGTATTGTTATTGTTATACTTTGTTATGTTTTTCTAAATGTGTTTAGTCCCGGAGTACTAAATTTCACTAGGGGGGAATGTGACACCCCAGGGGTCTGGTTGCCACAGTGATAGAGATATTATGTCTGAGAGCAGGTGGGAGGTCCTTTGGTCAGGGATCCTGTGCATGCCACACCTCCTGCCCAGTCTTGGGAGGGGAAGAACTTCCCCTGTATAAACCCGGGGCTGAGGCAGGGTGAGTCAGACAAGGAGAGTGGAGAAGAGAAGCAGCATAGGAAACAGCAGAGTTACAAGGAGTCAGGGGCTGGCAGCTACAGAGCTCGCCCTGACTAAGAAGATTCTTTACCGGACCCGGAGTCCGAGGCTGTGGGGACTAACTCCTACCCAGCAGCAGAATCCGTCGGGCAGGGGATCTCAGGTCTTCTGGCCCAGAAGCCCGAAGGCACGGTCACACGCGTGGGACCAGCACCGCCATCGTGGAGCGGAAGCCATTAGAAGGCCCCGAGTCACCGGCCATACGGGTGAGCACCACACGGTACACTCAGGGACGTGGGCTACTTACATCAGCTTCTAGCAAGGTAGCCAGAAGAGTACAGTCAGTTTGGGAGGCCTACAACTACGCCTGGCCAGGGGAGATCCCATCTGCTCAAAGACTGACCAGGCCCCGTTTGCTAGCAAGTACTCCGGGAGGGTCTGTCGTTGTTACCAGTAAAGACCCTGAACTACACCGTACCGTCTCTGAGTGGTTCCTGCTACCCCCATCATCCACGACGGCTGCCCTGAGGCCATACCCCTCCCGTTGGGGGTTATACTATCACGCTGCACAATCCTACCACCGGCCTCAGCGGTCTGCCCTGCAGCAGCAGCTTCCTGGCTGCACTCAACGGGTGGCGTAGTCATCAACTATTTACTACTAATAGACTGCCGTCTAGTTTGACTCCCTGGGCACGGACCGGGTCACCGCCACGAGATTACAACCCTCCACGGATCCGGCTCCGGGTAAGCTCCCGCGTGCGCACCGCAGCGCGACACAGGCCCAGGGGCGCGTCACATACACCGGTACCCGACAATTTAGACAAGAAGGAATAGAGCCTCACACATAGATTAGATAGATAGAAACATGTCAGTCACACATATATGAAGTACAGTGACAGTGTTGGTTACTGCACTTGTCATTTAGTGTAAAGGATTTATTAAAAAAAATATTAGTGTTTTCATGCACCGTCTCTTTAAAAAAGCCGGCCGGCAATTCAGCATCTGTACCCGACAATTTAGAACAGAAAGAATAGAGCTTCACACATAGATTAGATAGATAGAAACATGTCAGTCACATATATAATAAGTACAGTGATAGTGTTGCTTACTGTACTTGTCATTTAGTGTAAAGGATTTATTTAAAAAAATAATATTGTTTTCATGCACTGTCTCTTTAAAAAAGCCGGCCGGCAATTCAGCAGCGGTACCCGACAATTTAGAACAGAAAGATAGAGCATCACACATAGATTAGATAGATAGAAACATGTCAGTCACATATATATGAAGTACAGTGATAGTGTTGGTTACTGTACTTGTCATTTAGTATTAAAATAAAGGATTTATTATTAAAAAAATTGGCGTGGGGTTCCCCTTAATTTTAGGCTCTAGCGGAGGTTAAGCAGACGGCTGGGGCAGATGTTTGAAGCCTGGGAAGGGGGTAATACCCACGGAGCTTCCCAGGCTACTAATATCAGCCCCCAGCTGAATACCTAGCCCTTACTAGCTATTAAAATGGGGGACCCCCCCAAAAAAAATGACGTGGGGTCCCCCCTATTTTTATAGCTAGCAAAGGCTAGGCAGACAGCTGGGGGCTGATATTAATAGCCCAGGAAGGGAGCCATGAATATTGGCCCCCTCCCAGGCTAGAAACACCAGCCGTCAGCCGCCCCAGAAATGGCGCATTCATAGGATGCGCCAATTCTGGCACTTAGCCTCGCTCTTCCACGCTGCCCTGGTGCGGTGGCAGGGGGTAATAGGGTTGGGGTTGATGTCAGCTTATAATGCCAGCTGACATCAAGCCCAGGTTAGTAATGGAGAGGCGTCTATAAGACACCCCCATTACTAACCCCATAGTCAAAGTTAAAAAAAACACAAACACCCAGAATAAAGTCCTTTAATTGAAATAAAGACACAATCCTTTATTGTTCTAAATTAAACCATACTTACCATCACGCCCATTCCAGCTGAAGCCAACGATCTCCTGCAATAAAAGAAAAATAATAAAGCAACCTCATCCTTACCTTTCCATGGTTCCCACGACAGCTTCAGATCTGCTACATCGAGATGACAGGCTGGACCGCAGCAGAACGCTGCCATCCAGCCTGTCATCCCGCAGACACTGAGAAGCGCAGGCTTGCTTGCGCTGCTCAGCGTCTCTCTGTGACGACATCCAGATGAGCCGAGTTCATGTCCAATGAACTCGACTCACCTCATGCACGTCACTGACAGCGTGGGAAAATTCTCACGCTGAAGCGCTGATTGCAGGAGAATTTTCCCACGCTGTCAGTGACGTGCAGGAGGTGAGCTGAGTTCATTGGACATGAGCTCACCTCATGCACGTCACTGACAGCGTGGGAAAATTCTCACGCTGAAGCGCTGATTGCAGGAGAATTTTCCCACGCTGTCAGTGACGTGCAGGAGGTGAGCCGAGTTCATTGGACATGACCTCGGCTCATCTGGATGCCGTCACAGCGAGACAGTGAGGAGCGCAAGCATGCCTGCGCTTCTCAGTGTCTGCGGGATGACAGACTGGATGGCAGCGTTCTGCTGCGGTCCAGCCAGTCATCTCGATGTAGCAGAGCTGAAGCTGTCGTGGGAACCATGGAAAGGTAAGGATGAGGTTGGTTTATTATTTTTCTTTTATTGCAGGAGATCGTTGGCTTCAGCTGGAATGGGTGTGATGGTAAGTATGGTTTAATTTAGAACAATAAAGAATTGTGTCTTTATTTCAATTAAAGGACTTTATTCTGGGTGTTGTGTTTTTTTTAAATACTTTACTAGAAATTCATGGCGGTCATGTCTAATACTGGCGTGACCCCATGAATTTTGGGCTTGGGGCCAGCTGATAATACCAAGCTGGCCCTAACCCCTTTATTACCCAGTGAGCCACCGCACCAGGGCCCTGGATGAGTTGGGTACAGCGCCAGAAGATGGCGCTTCTATGAACGCGCCATTTTCCGGGGTGGCTGCGGACTGCAATTTGTAGCGGGGGGGGGGCCCAGAAAGCTTGGGCCTCCCTGCGCTGCAGATTCCAGCCCCCAGCTGCCTAGTTGTACCTGGCTGGACACAAAAATAGGGCGAAGCCCCACGTACTTTTTTTTTAATTATTTCATGAAATTCATGAAATAATTAAGAAAAAAAGGGCTTCCCTATATTGTTGTGTCCGGCCAGGTACAAATAGGCAGCTGGTGGTTGGGGGCAGCCCGTTCCTGCCTGCTGTACCTGGCTGGACACAAATATAGGGCGAAGCCCCACTTCAATTTTTTTTAATTATTTCATGAAATTCATGAAATAATTAAGAAAAAAAGGGCTTCCCTATATTGTTGTGTCCGGCCAGGTACAAATAGGCAGCTGGTGGATGGGGGCAGCCCGTTCCTGCCTGCTGTACCTGGCTGGACACAAATATAGTGCGAAGCCCCACGTCAATTTTTTTTTAATTATTTCAGGAAATTCATGAAATAATTTAAAAAAAATTGACGTGGGGCTTCGCACTATATTTGTGTCCAGCCAGGTACAGCAGGCAGGAACGGGCTGCCCCCAACCACCAGCTGCCTATTTGTACCTGGCCGGACACAACAATATAGGGAAGCCCTTTTTTTCTTAATTATTTCATGAAATAATTTAAAGAAAATTGACGTGGGGCTTCGCCCTGTTTTTGTGTCCAGCCAGGTACAACTAGGCAGCTGGGGGCTGGAATCTGCAGCGCAGGGAGGCCCAAGCTTTCTGGGCCACCCCCGCTGCAAATTGCAGTCCGCAGCCACCCCGGAAAATGGCGCGTTCATAGAAGCGCCATCTTCTGGCGCTGTACCCAACTCATCCAGGGCCCTGATGCGGTGGCTCACTGGGTAATAAAGGGGTTAGGGCCAGCTTGGCATTATCAGCTGGCCCTAAGCCCGAAATTCATGGGGTCACGCCAATATTAGACATGACCACCATGAATTTCTAGTAAAGTATTTAAAAAAAACACAACACCCAGAATAAAGTCCTTTAATTGAAATAAACACACAATTCTTTATTGTTCTAAATTAAACCATACTTACCATCACGCCCATTCCAGCTGAAGCCAATGATCTCCTGAAATAAAAGAAAAATAATAAAGCAACATCATCCTTACCTTTCCATGGTTCCCATGACAGCTTCAGATCTGCTACATCGAGATGACAGGCTGGACCGCAGCAGAACGCTGCCATCCAGCCTGTCATCCCGCAGACACTGGGAAGCGCAGGCTTGCTTGCGCTCCACAGTGTCTCTCTGTGAGGGCATCCAGATGAGCCGAGTTAATGTCCAATGAACTCGGCTCACCTCATGCACGTCACTGACAGCGTGGGAAAATTCTCCTGCACTCAGCGCTTCAGCGTGGGAGAATTCTCACACTGAAGCGCTGAGTGCAGGAGAATTCTCCCACGCTGTCAGTGACGTGCATGAGGTGAGCTGAGTTCATTGGACATGAGCTCACCTTATGCACGTCACTGACAGCGTGGGAAAATTCTCCTGCACGCAGCGCTTCAGCGGGAGAATTCTCACGCTGAAGCGCTGAGTGCAGGAGAATTCTCCCACGCTGTCAGTGACGTGCAGGAGGTGAGCTGAGTTCATTGGACATGAGCTCACCTTATGCACGTCACTGACAGCGTGGGAGAATTCTCCTGCACTCACCGCTTCAGCTTGAGAATTTTCCCACGCTGTCAGTGACGTGCATGAGGTGAGCCGAGTTCATTGGACATGAACTCGGCTCATCTGGATGTCGTCACAGAGAGACGCTGAGCAGCGCAAGCATGCCTGCGCTTCTCAGTGTCTGCGGGATGAGAGGCTGGATGGCAGCGTTCTGCTGCGGTCCAGCCTGTCATCTCGATGTAGCAGAGCTGAAGCTGTCGTGGGAACCATGGAAAGGTAAGGATGAGGTTGCTTTATTATTTTTCTTTTATTGCAGGAGATCGTTGGCTTCAGCTGGAATGGGCGTGACGGTAAGTATGGTTTAATTTAGAACAATAAAGGATTGTGTCTTTATTTCAATTAAAGGACTTTATTCTGGGTGTTTGTGTTTTTTTTAACTTTGACTATGGGGTTAGTAATGGGGGTGTCTTATAGACGCCTCTCCATTACTAACCTGGGCTTGATGTCAGCTGGCATTATAAGCTGACATCAACCCCAACCCTATTACCCCCTGCCACCGCACCAGGGCAGCGTGGAAGAGCGAGGCTAAGTGCCAGAATTGGCGCATCCTATGAATGCGCCATTTCTGGGGCGGCTGACGGCTGGTGTTTCTAGCCTGGGAGGGGGCCAATATTCATGGCTCCCTTCCTGGGCTATTAATATCAGCCCCCAGCTGTCTGCCTAGCCTTTGCTAGCTATTAAATTAGGGGGGACCCCACGTCATTTTTTTGGGGGGGTCCCCCATTTTAATAGCTAGTAAAGGCTATGTATTCAGCTGGGGGCTGATATTAGTAGCCTGGGAAGCTCCGTGGGTATTACCCCCTTCCCAGGCTTCAAACATCTGCCCCAGCCGTCTGCTTAACCTCCGCTAGAGCCTAAAATTAAGGGGAACCCCACGCCAATTTTTTTAATAATAAATCCTTTATTTTAATACTAAATGACAAGTACAGTAACCAACACTATCACTGTACTTCATATATATGTGACTGACATGTTTCTATCTATCTAATCTATGTGTGAAGCTCTATTCTGTCTGTTATAAATTGTCGGGTACCGCTGCTGAATTGCCGGCCGGCTTTTTTAAAGAGACGGTGCATGAAAACACTATTATTTTTTTTGATAAATCCTTTACGCTAAATGACAAGTACAGTAAGCAGCACTTTCACTGTACTTCGTATATATGTGGCTGACATGTTTATATCTATCTTATCTATGTGTGAAGCTCTATTCTTTCTGTTCTATATTGTCGGGTACCGGTGTATGCCGCTGCTGAATTGCCGGCTTTTCATGTTTCACTGTTGGCACTGTTCCCATCGATTTGGGCAATCACTGTAATGCCACAACCACCATGGCTGTGGCATTACAGTGAGTGGCAGACAATCCCTGCATGATTGGTGCTCTAAATAGCGCCAGACATGCAGGACACGCTTTTGGTGCACGAACAGTTATCGAACATAACCTCGAACAGCCGAATTTTTTGCAAATCGTTCGGGTTCGTCGAACAACTCGAACACCGCCCAAAACAGCTCGAATTTGAGATTGGCGAACAGTTCTAGTCGAACACCGCTCATCTCTAGTCAGGACCTGGTGCCCGATGGTACCCAAATGGCGCCTCCTCCACATAAGTAGACACCAGTACTATAAATGGTAGATAGGGGGCCTGATATAGTTTTTTGCATAGAAGTCCAGAAACTTCAAGTTACATCTCTTGCAATACACGTACAGTACAGACCAAAAGTTTGGACACACCTTCTCATTTAAAGATTTTTCTGTATTTTCTTGACTATGACAATTGTACATTCACACTGAAGACATCAAAACTATGAATTAACACATGTGGAATTTTTGTACCGTATTGCATCTTAGTCCTTAAATGAGTCTGTCCTGCAATACAAGACACAGCCTATGTACAAGAGTGGCACTGTTTCTAAAAAATAAACCTAAAATCATCCAATTTTTCTAATCTATAAATGCTGTAATACTATAGGTGAACATGAAGTCTTCGTTCGGTATTCATGCTCTACGGGTCGTACCCCAGTGTATTTGGAAGGCACTTCTCCTTTCACACAATCTAATCCTTCTCTCTATAGGGTGCATAGACGTGAGAACCTCACAGATGTGACCGTCAGGATTGAAGGACGCGTCCAGGTGTTCATTCACGAAATGTTAAATTGTATACACGAGCCGTGTGACCTGCAGGCTGCTCTCCTCATCCTTGATCGCATGATAGATCATAGCATTAGTTTGTATACTACAGTCATGGCCAAAAGTATTGAGAATGAGACAAGTAGTAATTTTTCCAAAGTTTACTGCTTCATTTTTTGTAATGGCAATTTGCATATACTCCTGAATGTCAAAGAGTGATCAGCTTAACAGCAATTACTGTACTTGCAAAGTCAATATTTGCCCAGAAAATGAACTTTAACCCCCAAAACACATTTCAACATCATTGCAGTCCTGCCTTAAAAGGAGCAGCTAACATCGTTTTAGTGATTGATCCATTAACACAGGTGTGGGTGTTGATGAGGACAGGGCTGGCGATCAATCAGTCATGATTAAGTAAGAATGACATCACTGGACACTTTAAAAGGAGGCTGGTTCTTGGTATCATTGTTTCTCTTCAGTTAACCATGGTTATCTCTAAAGAAACACGTGCAGCCATCATTGCACTGCACAAAAATGGCCTAACAGGGAAGAGTATCACAGCTACAAAGATTGCACCTCAGTCAACAATCTATCGCATCATCAAGAACTTCAAGGATAGAGCTTCCATTGTTGTCAAAAAGGCTCCAGGGCGCCCAAGAAAGACCAGCAAGCACCAGGACCGTATCTTAAAACTGTTTCAGCTGCGGGATCGGACTACCAGCAGTGCCGAGCTTGCTCAGGAATGGCAGCAGGCTGGTGTGAGTGCTTCTGCACGCACTGTGAGGCGGAGACTCTTTGAGCAAGGGCTGGTTTCAAGGAGGGCAGCAAAGAAGCCACTTCTCTCCAGAAAAAACATCAGGGACCGACTGATATTCTGCAAAAGGTACAGGGAGTGGACTGCTGAGGACTGGAGCAAAGTCATTTTCTCTGATGAATCCCCTTTTCGATTGTTTGGGACATCTGGAAAACAGCTTATTCGGAGAAGAAGAGGTGAGCGCTACCACCAGTCTTGTCTCATGCCAACTGTAAAGCATCCTGAAACCATTCATGTGTGGGGTTGCTTCTCAGCCAAGGGAATCGACTCACTCACAGTCTTGCCTAAAAACACAGCCATGAATAAAGAATGGTACCAGAATGTCCTCCAAGAGCAACTTCTCCCAACCGTCCAAGAGCAGTTTGGCGCCCAACAATGCCTTTTCCAGCATGATGGAGCACCTTGCCATAAAGCAAAGGTGATAACTAAATGGCTCATGGAACAAAACATAGAGATTTTGGGTCCATGGCCTGGAAACACCCCAGATCTTAATCCCATTGAGAACTTGTGGTCAATCATCAAGAGACGGGTGGACAAACAAAAACCAACAAATTCTGGCAAAATGCAAGCATTGATTATGCAAGAATGGACTGCTATCAGTCAGGATTTGGTCCAAAAGTTGATTGAGAGCATGCCAGGGAGAATTACAGAGGTCTTGAAGAAGAAGGGGCAACACTGCAAATCTTGACTTGCTGCATTAAGTCATTCTAACTGTCAATATAACCTATTGGTACTCATAATATGATTGCAATTATATTTCTGTATGTGATATAAACATCAGACAAACACTAATAAAAACCAGAGGCCAGCAGATCATGTGAAAATATAATTTTGGTGTCATTCTCAAAACTTTTGGCCATGACTGTATACATTGAGACCATACCATGGATTGTATGAGTTTACAAGGGTTGTGCTTTCTGCTTTCCCTAAACAGCGCCACTCCTATTCAGAGGCTGTGCCTGGTATTGCAGCTCAGCTTCATTCCCTTTATTAGAACCTTTAATGGACAAAAGTGGCAGTGTTTCATAAAAAAAAAAAATACATACCTTTTAGGATCCATGGGGTAATTGTCAACCTAAATGTAGCTTATGTCTCCGACCTCATAGGGAGGCGAGCGGAGGATCTCCTGTCTGGTTCTTACTTGATTTAGGAGTCTGAGTTTGTATTTTTAATGGGGCTGGTCTGGGGTCTGTATCTATTTAGGGGCCTGGTTTGGTCTAATTTCATACTAATTTGGTTTGGGGATATTGTTGGGGGTACATGGTTGTTTAGTCTACTTTGTCCAGGAAGGTGTGATCTGATGTTTATATTATTTTAAGATACCTGGTCTTGGGACCAGGTTTGTATTTTTGGGGGATCTGATCAGAGCTTGTATTTATTTAGGTGGTCTGGTTTGGGGTCTGTATTTGTTTTGGGGGGTACGGATTTGGCTCTGTAATTGCTTAAGGGTGTTGTCTGAGTTTGTATTTTTTCAAGGGTCTGGTCTGCTGTCTGTATCTGTTCAGTGGGTCTGGTCTTTGGGCCTTTGTTTTGGAATTTTGTTTGGGATTTGTATTTATGTAGAGGGTCTGGTGTGGGGTTTGTATTTATTCATTGATGGGGTCAGGTGTATTTTTCTATAAAAGGTATGGTCAAAGTTTATATTTATTTGGGGTCTGATCTGTGGTCTGTATTTGTTTAGAGGTTTGGTTTGGGGTTTATATTTATTTAGAGGGTATGACGTGGGAGTTTGTGTTCATTCATTGATGGGGTTAAGTCTATTTTTCTATACAAGACCTGGTCTGAGTTAGTATTTATTTTATTTATTTAGGGGTTAGGTCTGGGTTTGTATTTATTTGAGGGTCTAGTCTGAGTTTGTATATATTTATATTCATCTGGGTTCTGTATCTGTTTAGGGGTCTGGTCTGGGTTCTGTATCTGTTTAGGGGTCTGATCTGTGTTTAATTTATTTTTCTGTGTCTCATTGTTTAGGGTTCTGGTCTGAGTCTGAATTTATTTGGGGGTCTGGTCTGTGGTCTGTAATTGATTAGGGGTCTGGTCTGCATTTGCATTTATTTAGAGGTCTGGTTTGAATTTGTATTTATTTTGGCGTTTTTTTCTGGGGCCAATATTTGTTTTTGGGGTCTGTATTTGTTTATGGTTCTGGTTTGGGGTTTTTATTTAGAGGGTATAATGTGTTTTTTTTTATTGATGGGGTTAGGTGTATTTTTCTATAGAGGGTCTGGTCCGAGTCGGTATTATTTAGAGGGCTGGTTTAGAGTTTACATTTACAGATATAGTATACAATGTTTGTTTAGGGGGTTGCTTTTATTTATTTAGAGGGTTTGATCGAGACTTTGCATTTTAGGGTTCTAGTCTATAGTCTTTATTTATTTAGGGTGTCTTGTCTGAGTTCATATTCTGGTCTCTTGTTTGTATTTATTTAGGGGGTCTAGTCTCAGGTTTGTATTTATTTGGGGGTCTGGTCTGAGTTTGTATATATTTAAGCGGGTCTGGTCTGCGTTCTGTATCTGTTTAGGGGTCTGGTCTAAGTTTTTATATATTTAAGCAGGTCTGGTCTTGGTTCTGTATCTGTTTAGGGGGTCTAAGTCTATGCATTTGTATTAGCTTAGTGGACTGGTTTAGAGTCTGTTTCTATTTAGGGGTCCAGTCTTCGGTCTGTATTTTTTTGGGGGGATTTTGATTCAGATCCACTTTTTTTTGGCAAGGTCTGTTCTAGGATGTGTATTCATTTTGGGATTTGCTGAAGGGGGTCATATGCACTATATGTGAATCAGATGACATAGGTTAGGGGGTATGCACTTTATAAATGGCCGGGATATGTAATAACATTTTTTGTCTGGTTTCCCTGACTTCACCCTGCAAGTATGGGTTAGACTTAGTCTTGATGAATAAGGTCCAATGACTCCTGGCCCAACGGCTGATCGATTACAGATGGTCCTCTTGTTGTAGATTCCCCACCTTTTCCTTCCAAGTTCTTTGGGTCGGCATGCCAGTTTATTAATAATAATAATAATGCTTTCAGCATGTGCTACCCGGATGGAAAATCCTTGCATACATATTTTTTATCACACAGTTTTGATGCACTTGAGCTGCAGATGTTTAAATTATGTCTTCACGAAAAACTGCCTAAGAAACAAAAATAATACAAAAATAGTCAGGGAGAGAAAAAAAAAGTAGAACCATCATAGTAATTTCCCCGTGTACATTGAAAACACATGGAGAAGGTTTCATAAATGGAGTTTGATAATGACCGGCCGTATTCAACAAACACAAAACAAACTGTGCTGGTTCACATTACACCGAACGTCAGACTCGTGTAATCTGATGATGGCCGTCGCGTGATTTGCCGGCAGAGAAGAGACTTACACGGAATGTGTCATCGGAAAATGGCCCCTTGTTTAAATCTGGTTTTTATGTTAAATGTATTTTTTTTTTAATGTTGATTTTTTAAAATTTTTTTACATATCACAATATTAAAAGAAAATGTGAAATCTTGCAATTTTCACACTGGCCACTAAGTCTAATACTAGATGCACATTTTCTGTTCTGTACAGGCAACTTTTCAGTAGTAGTCGAATTATCATCACAGACAGGATTACAATGATAGATAATACCTCTGTATACACTAGATTACACAGGATCCATTATACACAACAAGGTGATGTCACAGCTCACCTCCTCCCCCTCCTGTACAATGATAGATAATACCTCTGTATACAGTAGATTACACAGGATCCATTATACACAACAAGGTGATGTCACAGCTAATTTCCTCCTCCTGTACAATGACTGATAACACCTCTATATATAGAAAAAACCTGGAAGTCTGAACTGAAACGTAAATTGATGTGCATGCAAAATGGAAATGCATGTTCACACAAGGCCACTAGACAGAGAAAAACCAAAAACAAGCAAAATACCCAAATAACTGGAAGTAAATGGATAGATCGCACAGTGCAAAAATAATAATAAATAATAAAGGGTATTTGGTTAACATAATTTTGATCAAAATAATGTAAACGCCATCCCGCCACGTCACGGCAACCCTTATGGGACAGTCCTAACTCTAATATTAAAAACCTTACCATTTGTCAAGTGTCGTATATATGGATAAGGGCAGAGAGACTGAATGCCTAGTATAAGCATAGACCTGAGAGGCAGAATGAACCTTTCAGCTCAGACAGAGGGCGGCCACACCCTTATATGCACTGAAGCACACTAAACTACAAAGAAAAACCACCTCTATATATAGTAGATGACACAGGATCCACCATTCACAATAGGTGATGTCACAGCTCACCTCCTCCTCTCCTGTACAATAACTGATAACACCTCTATATACAGTAGATAACACAGGATCCACCATCCACAATAGGAGATATCAAAGCTCACCTCCTCCCCCTCCTGTACACTGACTGATAACACCTCTATATACAGTAGATATCACAGGATCCACCATTCACAATAGGTGATATCACAGCTCACCTCCTCCTCTCCTGTACAATAAGTGATAACACCTCTACAGTACAGACCAAAAGTTTGGACACACCTTCTCATTTAAAGATTTTTCTGTATTTTCATGACTATGAAAATTGTACATTCACACTGAAGGCATCAAAACTATGAATTAACACATGTGGAATAATATACTTAACAAAAAAGTGTGAAACAACTGAAAATATGTCTTATATTCTAGGTTCTTCAAAGTAGCCACCTTTTGCTTTGATGACTGCTTTGCACACTCTTGGCATTCTCTTGATGAGCTTCAAGAGGTAGTCACCGGAAATGGTCTTCCAACAATCTTGAAGGAGTTCCCAGAGATGCTTAGCACTTTTTGTCCCTTTTGCCTTCACTCTGCGGTCCAGCTCACCCCAAACCATCTCGATTGGGTTCAGGTCTGGTGACTGTGGATGCCAGGTCATCTGGCGTAGCCCCCCATCACTCTCCTTCTTGGTCAAATAGCCCTTACACAGCCTGGAGGTGTGTTTGGGGTCATTGTCCTGTTGAAAAATAAATGATGGTCCAACTAAACGCAAACCGGATGGAATAGCATGCCGCTGCAAGATGCTGTGATAGCGATGCTGGTTCAGTATGCCTTCAATTTTGAATATATCCCCAACAGTGTAACCAGCAAAGCACCCCCACACCATCACACCTCCTCCTCCATGCTTCACGGTGGGAACCAGGCATGTAGAGTCCATCCGTTCACCTTTTCTGCACTGCACAAAGACACGGTGGTTGGAACCAAAGATCTCAAATTTGGACTCATCAGACCAAAGCACAGATTTCCACTGGTCTAATGTCCATTCCTTGTGTTCTTTAGCCCAAACAAGTCTTTTCTGCTTGTTGCCTGTCCTTAGCAGTGGTTTCCTAGCAGCTATTTTACCATGAAGGCCTGCTGCACAAAGTCTCCTCTTAACAGTTGTTGAAGAGATGTGTCTGCTGCTAGAACTCTGTGTGGCATTGACCTGGTCTCTAATCTGAGCTGCTGTTAACCTGCGATTTCTGAGGCTGGTGACTCAGATAAACTTATCCTCAGAAGCAGAGGTGACTCTTGGTCTTCCTTTCCTGGGGCGGTCCTCATGTGAGCCAGTTTCTTTGTAGCGCTTGATGGTTTTTGGAACTGCACTTGGGGACACTTTCAAAGTTTGCCCAATTTTTCGGACTGACTGACCTTCATTTCTTAAAGTAATGATGGCCACTCGTTTTTCTTTACTTAGCTGCTTTTATCTTGCCATAATACAAATTCTAACAGTCTATTCAGTAGAACTATCAGCTGTGTATCCACCAGACTTCTGCACAACACAACTGATGGTCCTAACCCCATTTATAAGGCAAGAAATCCCACTTATTAAACCTGACAGGGCACACCTGTGAAGTGAAAACCATTTCCGGTTACTACCTCTTGAAGCTCATCAAGAGAATGCCAAGAGTGTGCAAAGCAGTCATCAAAGCAAAAGATGGCTACTTTGAAGAACCTAGAATATAAGACATATTTTCAGTAGTTTCACACTTTTTTGTTAAGTATATAATTCCACATGTGTTAATTCATAGTTTTGATGCCTTCAGTGTGAATGTACAATTTTCAAAGTCATGAAAATACAGAAAAATCTTTAAATGAGAAGGTGTGTCCAAACTTTTGGTCTGTACTGTATATACAGTAGATAACACAAGATCCACTATCCACAATAGGAGATATCAAAGCTCACCTCCTCCCCCTCCTGTACAATGACTGATAACACCTCCATATACAGTAGATATCACAAGATCCACCATTCACAATAGATGTCACAGCTCACTTCTTCCTGTACAATGACTGATAACACCTCTATATACAGTATACAGTAGATTACACAGGATCCACCATTCACAATAGTTGATGTCACAGCTCACTTCTTCCTGTACAATGACTGATAATACCTCTATCTACAGTAGATAACACAGGATCCACCATTCACAATAGGTGATGTCACAGCTCACCTCCTCCTCCTGTACAATGACTGATAACACCTCTATATACAGTAGATAACACAAGATCCACCATTCACATTAGGTGATGTCACAGCTCGCCTCCTCCCCCTCCCGTACAATGACTGATAACACAGGATCCACCATTCACAACAGGTGATGTCACAGCTCACTTCCTTCTCCTGTATAATTACTGATAACACCTCTATATACAGTAGATAACACAGGATCCACCATACACAATAGCTGATGTCACAGCTCACCTCCTCCTCCTCCTGTACAATGACTGATAATACCTCCATCTACAGTAGATAACACAGGATCCACCATTCACAATAGGTGATGTCACAGCTCACCTCCTCCTCCTGTACAATGACTGATACCACCTCTATATACAGTAGATAACACAGGATTCACCATTCACATTAGGTGATGTCACAGCTCGCCTCCTCCCCCTCCTGTACAATGACTGATAACACCTCTATATACAGTAGATTTCACAGGATCCACCATTCACAATAGGTGATGTCACAGCTCACCTCCTCCCCCTCCTGTACAATGACTGATAACACCTCTATATACTGTAGATAACACAGGATCCACCATTCACAATAGGTGATGTCACAGCTCACCTCCTCCTCCTGTACAATGACTGATAACACCTCTATACACAGTAGATAACCGGATCCACCGTTTACAATAGGTGATGTCACAGCTCACCTTCTCCCCCTCCCTTCACATGGACCTTTGCAAGACTAGAGCATGCACAGATAACACTTCTATACTAATAAATAGGGTCAGAGTCTGTATACTGCTGCTAATGTCCATTTGAAGAACAGGAAGTAGGATGCTAATATTAGGCCTAGTGGCCGATATGAAAATTGCAAGATTTTTAGATTTTAGCAAGTGGTAATTTCCCCTGCAACCCCACAACAAGCAAATGTTAGAATGACATGATTCTCTGGAAGACCTGACTCGTCCTGCATTACTCCTTCAGCTCACTGATTCGGATAGACATTGTGTAATGCTTCATTTCTCCTGTGGTGGCACTGCAGGAAAAGCGAACACAGGTTTCACCATAGATTAAAGCTGATCGTCGGGGTTCCGCATGGTGGACACTATGTGATCAGATAATTTTCTAGGAGGGATTGTTCAATGTGGAGAGACCCTTTAATTGTATAATAGTCATTGAAAAAATGGTGTGATTTTGCAATTTTGTAATATTTTAATATATTATAGCTATATATTTTTGGTTTTCACATGTTCTCCAGTTTTCTGAGCGTGTTCCCCTTCTTTTCATTCTTTACAAAAGAGAATGAGGCGATTGCCCCAAAATTAGAAAAAGAAAAAGGGAACAGATCCACACTAGGGGTGTGAAGAGGAGAGGAGCCCAAGTTTTATAGTCCGGTGAGGTTCACATAAAGTCACACACTATTTTTGGGATGCCCAACCCCACAAAAATGTGACAAATGTCTACTTTTTTTCTTTGTAAATTATTATTTTTACAACAGTGTATATAATAGTGCCCCATTTAGTAATGTGATCATACTCAAATAATAGTCCTCTCAATGAGGGACTTCTCCTACAAGGATTGGGCATGTTGAAATCCGACATGCCTGATCCTATTTTTTCCCCGGTTTTCAGGTTAAGGTCAGGAAACCCCCATACACATTACATAGTTGGCTGATTTGTATAGGCTACTCTATGTTTAGAGGTTTCTTAAGGGCAGACTTGAGCCTGAGCCGAGTGTTGTACACGGGTCGGTGTCAATTCTGTTTCCTGCAATCACAATTAGAAATTTCAATCTGAGCAATCAGTGAAATAAACTCGGACACGTTACATCCGTTAGTCTCCAGCTATGACTGTGTTGGTGAATTACTTGTGACACCAGTCAGACATGGTTATATGCTTATAGGTCTGTAGGAACGTCATGTTACTGCCAAAAACTGAGAACATTCAATGTGCAAAAATTATACTTACTTGTGCTGTACAAAATCAGAGGGAAAGAAGAAAGAGAAATGTGGATTTAAAGGAATTAGTGACTTTTTTGTGTTATAGGAACTGGAGAGAATTGACCAACACAAAGCTAAAAAAAAAAGAAATCAATGTCATTTTCTTCTCTTTTTTTTTTTTCTTAAGAAATCTGGATGATAATCAATATGGCTGCCATTACAGTAAGTTACTACAGGGGTATTTATCTGTCATTCCCAAAGTGGCCAGTCTGCATAGTTATACAACATTGGATCCCATAAGTACAAATTTTCTAAATTATTTTCCGAAAAATGAAAAATTTGCACAACTGAATGCACTTTCCGGCAAGTTACGTCTTTGCCACACTCCATTACTATCCTTCCCCTCATAGTGCATTGAACGCCGGGATTTGGGGTCAAAGCAAAGGAAACGTCTGAGGATTGCTACTTTCCATGGGGTTTTGGGAGGCCTCTACAACACTCGGGACTATTCAAGTATTGCAGAAAGTTACTGCCTTTATATATGCCGTCCATACAAGAAACTTGTCAAGTGGCCATCAACAGCAGTTTGGAAAACTGTACAACCCCAGACGCATCTTGATCGCCCCTTTTATCTGCCCCCTTAATGCCTGCAGTAAGCTCCCCCTAGTGGTGGCGACAGTCAGCTAGCATTGTATCATTCAACTCTGGTCTATGGGAAAGACCCATTGCTACCAAAAAGCATAGGTTGGCTGCAAATTTGCATTAAAATCTACAATCCTTAGAACTCTGCATAACTTGACATATCTTTAAACTGTTTTTTTCTGCACAGACCTCCAAGCCTATATATCAGAAAAATTGGGAGTTCCATAGATTTTGCAGCTGATTTTGGTGCAGATTTCCAGACAATTTCACCCTATGAATTTCACTGTGTGAAATTGGTGCTGAAAAAGGGTAAAGGGGTGCTCCAATTGGAACTGCAAGAGCAGTGACCCTCTCCTCTTAGTATAAATGTATCCTTGATATGTGAGCCACCAGTGGAATAAAAAGTGGCCTCGTTATACTATGTCTCACTGAGTTATGTCATATTTAGTTATGCATACAGGAATATAGTGTTTGTCACTACTTCATTGCTGGCATTGCTGGGTGTAAGCCCGTTCCGGAGTAGTAGCCGAGGTGTCCAGTGGGGCATTATCCAAGGGAGCTGCCCAGATGCCAAGTGAGAAGGAAAAAAAAGAAAAAATGAGAGCCACAAAATGGTGAAAAACAGGCAGACTCTAGGAGTGAACATGGAGAGCACCAGGAGACAGGTCAGCCGGGTGGACAGTGAACGAGTGGGCTTTTGAGTAGAGTGAAGAGCAGCCAAGACGCAGCTGCCCCGAGATAGTGACAGTAGGGAGGATCCTTGGTTGGAGTTTCTAATAATACATTTCAGCCATCATGAGTCTGCCGGCAACCCACACGGGACACTCGCAGATTCACCTACTACATGGCACAACTCTATTAGTCCCAAACCACTTCCACGCTCCGTGACTTCCTCATCAAGCCTCATCACACAAAAGCAACCACACTACCACAACCTCCACCTACAAATGACCTCTTCTGTACAGCTCCTCACAGGCCTTTCCATCACTTCTTTCTGTGGCGCCCCCGAGGGTTCGGTCGCCACAGAGGTACTGCACCTCACCCAGAGGTGTGGTGCCTCCCTTCACTCAGGTAAGGAGGGAGTGCTGCACGGAACCCCAAACACCTGCATCCAACACTACACTACCCCAGGCCAGCAGGAGGGGCAAGACGCAATGTAGTTTTCTGCTGAGCCCTGACCCTGGCTGGGGTGGGGGGAACTCGAAGTTGGGGGGAACCAGTAGTGGGTGTGGGTGGAGGAAGAAGTTCACGGGAGCACTCATACAGTAAAGATATAAAATAGGGAAGCCATCTTAGGGTGGAGAGAACAGAGAGTCTAGTAGTTGGAGAACAGTCTGGGAGCAGAGGCTCTGTAGGAGCTCTTCTCCACTACAAGGACCCAGGACTGAGGCCCAGGAGGGAAGCAGGGAGTAGGCTCCGATTTACTGAAGGGATCCTAGGGGGTACGGCGAGTGCAGGCGGCACCCGTACACCCCGAACCTGCCAGGTGTCAGGAGGATCTAGACCGCAAGAAGGGGACCGGCCCCTGACCCAGTCGTGCAGCTTCAAGCCTCGGCTGGATAATACCGGAGGCTTCTGACTTCTATAGCCAGAAGCCAAACTCTCACTTCAATCCCAGTAAGGTCGAGCAGGTCTGAGTAACTCCGACGGACAGGGGGGACCTCGCAGCACCCGAATAGGATTCACAGTGAGAAGCGCAGGGCAGGAGGGAGTAAAGACCCAGCGTGAAGTCGGTCTAGGAAGGTACATTTGAAAGTGGGGTTCTGCAAGGTACATCCGAGCAGCCTGAGGAAGGACCGAACCCCTGCCCGGTGAACGCAGTGCGACGCGGGAGGCTTGCACCAGTACTGTACACCTGAGGAACTTGTATGGAACTGTGAGTAAACTCGGATGACTGCACTGAACTGCCTCCACTCCTTCATTTCCCGGTACCTTTTCCCTCCCTGCACTACAAAGCCCAGCGCACCTCCTTCATCTTCTCCTACACTGCCCTGAGGCATGCTCCACCTGTGGGGAGCTGTCCCATCATTTGCTGCCCTAACATCTGCCTCAGAAGACTGTTGCAGCGCTGGTGATCCTCAACAGACACCACAGGTGGCATCACGAATAATTCCAAAAACCCCAAATAATAGAAGTTTCCCCATTTCACTGACCGCCCTGGGTCATGGACCGGGCCAGCCACTGTGATATCCCCCGGCAACCAGAGGCCCGGCTGCCGAGTACCCTACGGCCCTGGGGGCGCGTCACTTCAACCCCTCGTCACTTCAACCCCTGGTCAACAACTTTATCAACCTTCCCATCATCTTCCATCTCACCACAGAAGAACCAGCTTGTTACGTATCTCAGCCATGGTCCCAGGGTATCCCCGCTTATACCATGCGCACCCTAGTCCAGTACCTTACGCAGCAAATTGACTCGCCCCCTGGGCCGTGGGGCACCCGGAACCGGGCTTCAGTGCGATGCTGGGAGTAGTAGTGGCAACCCGATCCCGTGGCTCAGGGTGGTCAGACCAAATACTGTGGCAGTCTATTTGTAGAGCTATGAATGTCTGACTACGCCACCCGTGGATTGCGGTCAGGGATGACCGCCGCTGCAAGGCAGACCGCTGAGGCTGGTGTTGGTGTGCAGCACAGGGATAGGATAACTCCCCACGGGAAGAGTGTAGCCTCAGGGCAATGTAGGTGGATGCTGGGGGTGATGGTGTAGGCCGCAATAATCAGAGTTCAGAGACCGTTTCAAACAGTCCAGGGTCTTTATTGCAGGTATTTCTAATGACCCAACAGGAGTACCGGTTAGGAATGGGCCTGGGGGTCTGAGAACATTCGGGCGAGCCCCACTAGTCAGGGTGAGTGTGAAGGCCTACCGTTCTCTCTCTGCCCTTGCTGACTATCCCCCTTTTCGTGGTGTAATAGCCCACGTCCCTGAGCTGGCTGTGTACTTCGCCTGTATGGCTTGCGACTTGGGCCTTAGGTACCTGTTACTTCTCCGTGCTGTACTGGTCCCTCTGTGTGGCGGAGCCTCCAGGCTTCTTAGGCCAAGGAACCTGAAATCCCTTGCGGGTTGGTTCTCTGCTGTTGGGCTTGCAACCCTGACAGCCTTGGACCCCAATGTCCGGTAGTGATTCTCTCAGCCAGGACCGGCTCTCGTCGCCTCTGTCCCTGGCCTGCAGCTTCTCCACTGCCTCACGGACTCCTTGGCTACAGCTGAACTGTCCCTCCTTCTCTGGGACTAGTCTCAGTCCTGAGCTAGGTCATCCAGTTCTCTCTAACCCTGCCCCCAGTACCAGCTTTTATAGGGGCAGCCTGCTCCCCCTACTGGCCTGGGACAGGAGGTGCTGTATGCTAATTGTCCCTGACCAGGGAACCTCGCTCCTGCTCTCAGACACAGCCTTTAATATTTGTGGCATCCAGGCCTGGGGTGACACAAAATCACTTGTCAACTGGCTCCAAACCTTAGAAGGTTAGTTAATACTATTATTATTAATTTTTTGCCAAATTTTTAATCTTTGTTCAGGCTGGATAAAATGCTGTCACATCAAGGGTGTAGACAATGTTGGTACAATTTGGTACTGCTAAATCTGTCAGAGGCCACAGGCTCAAAAAGACTACCTCGGAAAGACTAGGCACAAGCCACTCGGTCTGGCAGATTCCAGAGCAACCCCGGCCTTCCCCTTTTAAACCCCTGTACAGGAATCTGGTCTTAAAATGGGGTCCACTGGATTGCTTCCACGGAAGAGCTGTTGCCCGGAGAAGCGAACTAGAGGCAAGAGAATAGTTGGGTAGCCGGCTCAGAACACGGAGGTCAGTGTAGGGACAAAATTGTAAGGAAGAAGAATAGTCATAAAGGAAGCCGAGGTCAAAAATCAGGAATGGTAGAATAGCAAGGCACAAGTTGCACAGAATCAAGTCAGACTATACGAGCGCAGTCAGACAGCCGTATAAATAAGACCGAGATTGGACTGCAATGCATGGACTGACCGACGGCTCTCCTGCCCGAGCATGCAGCTGCATATAAATATATGAAACTGTCATGCTTGGGTTGAGAGCCGCTGGCCAGTCCATGCATTATGATCTACTTCCGATTTTTATGCACGTCTGACTGTGTCCTGACTGGCAGTGGATAGCAGGATTTCAGGAGCTTAAATAGGCTGAAGCCCCACCCAAATCATACAGCATTTAACTCAATATCTCCCAGTCTGGATAGAACTACAAGTCCCAGAGGACACAAAACTAGAAATCTTGCTTGCCGCGCCGCCTGGTGACAGAAGCAGCGGGAGGAAGTGCAGGTACCGATACAGATGTCACAGGTACCTGATTAGATGGGTCCCAGCCAGTCAATCCCCTTTGCAACATGGTGACAAGAATCCCTTTTTAAGAAACACTCAGTTTGGTAGAGGGTATGAAGCACCATTCTGTCCTAGGAGGTAAAACACAGCACTATAGTGGGGGTCCATTTTGATCCTTGACATGAGTCCTATGTTCACCTGTGAGTCGACTGACTGATCAGTTGGGGATCTGTGGACCATTTTTAATCTCATATCCATGCCCAGCCTTAGTTCGCTGTTTGACAGCCAAAATATGTATCCATTGGAATCCTGGCATGGCGGTAAAACCCTTTCTCTGGTCCATACCTTTTGCATCTCCTGTGTTTCTGTTTCATTAAAACCTCCATATAATCCACGGTTGATTTAGCAGTAGTGTAGGGGAGAATCATAGACCCTAAAATTTGCTCATATTACAACCATTCGAGGATGTCTAAGGAATAAGTTGATAGGACTATTTTATTACCGCACTTCCTTAAGAAGTCCTCACACAGCTCTGGAAAGTCACTGAAGTCTCCAGAGAACATATTGACAAGCCATTTGCTCTGGGGCCCAGGGCAGATCAAAGCCTTGACAGCAGCAGAGGCTAATTGCTGGCTGCTGCGGAACATCTCATTTTCACACTTTCTAGATGGAATCCCTATCAACCCTATTTTGTCCATATTCTGTGTTCCCTCCTCGGCTATTAGACTTTACAAGTGTGTAGCAGCCATAACAAGGTCAGGGCAGAGGCCTCTCATAAAACATCTGCTGATCTCCTCCTAAGTGTTGATGACAACATCTCATTCACATGAGTGAGAGAAGTGATGGCTGCCACCATAGATGCTTCATTAATTCTTTGTCGGTTGTGTTCTTTCGAACCGCTCCAAAATCCTCCTCAAAAAATGCTTCAGAACTTTTGGAAAACAAAATAAACTTTGCTATTCAGATGAGAAGTTTAGTTTTTTGAGCTTTTTTTCTAGAAGTTATTTTGAAGATACCCGCTGAAAAAAAAAGATCATGTCACTTCTTTGAGGTGGATCCGGATTCCGGATGGATTCTGCTCCAAACTAGACGCTGTCCAATCAAAGGCTGCAAAAATGCTCCAAAAAAAGAAACTCTTCAAGGCTATGTGACTCACCCCCTGGGCCGTGGGGCACTCGGATCCGGGCAACAGAGCAATAATGGGGGTAGTAGTGGCAACCCGGTCTGTGGCTCAGGGTGGTCAGACCAGTGGCAGTCTTCTATATGTTTTGCAATGTCCGACTACGCCACCCGTGGATTGCGGTCAGTGCTAACCGCCGCTGCAAGGCAGACCGCTGGGGCAGATGTAAATGTGCAGCACTGAATAGTACAACTCCCCACGGGAGGAGTATGGCCCCAGGGCAGTATATAATGGATGATGGAGGGGATGATTCCGACAGCAATAGCCAGGAAACGGAGGCCTCTTAAACAGTTCAGGGTCTTTATTAGAACAGGTGAAACGACCCAAAAACAGGCCCGGCTAGGAGCAGGCCTGGATGTCTGAGAACAAGTGGGAAGCTGGCCCTGATCAGGGTGAGGGTGTAGGCCTACCGTGCTCTCTCTGGCTATTTCCCTCCTCGTGGTGTAATAGCCCACGTTCCTGAGCTCACCGTGTCTTCTCGCCCGTATGGCTGGCGACTTGGGTCCCTTTTTACTCTTGACCTGGTGCGGCTTCACCGGTCCCTTCTGCTGTGGTGGAACCTCCGGGCTTCTTAGGCCAAAGGACATACAGTCCCCTGCGGGCTGGTTATTTGCTGTAGGACTTGGAATCCTAACAGCCTCGGACACCAAAGTCCGGTAGATTAGCTTCTCTATCTGCCAGGACAGGCTCGCTTCGCCTCTTGCCCCCGGCTTTTGGCTCTCCTACTGCCACACGGCCTCTTAGGCTGCAACACAACTGTCTGTCCCTGCTCTGGGACACCTCTCAATCCAGAGACAGGTTGTCCAGTTCTCCCTAACCCTGCCCCCAGTTCCAGTTTTTATAGGGGCAGCCTGCTCCCCCTACTGGCCTGGGACAGGAGGTACTGCATGCTAATGGTCCTTGACCGGAGAACCTCCACTTGCTCTCAGACACAGCTTTATTATACATTTGTGGCATCCAGGCCAGGGTGACACATTCCCCCCTAGTAAAACTTAGTACTCCGGGACTAAGCTTAAAACAAGCATACTTATGCATGACCATAAAAACATTATTAGACAAGTGACGCACAGGTTGAGTTCTTAAGGTCACAGTGTGGTCTGTGACCGGGTGTCCGTATCACCAACACAACGGGAAGCCTTAACCAGGTGGGGGTCTGTCCTAGCCCCAAGTCCTTTACAGTCTTAATTCATTCCTTGGTTAGGCTCCGAGCGCAGTCCATACAAAGTCCCGGTTATTAAAAGTTCATAACCTTTGAGTCCGTACGGCAACTGTAAGAAACTGAAATACACAATTACTAATCATGCATGTAACTTTGCAAACATTTCAACACTTGGCAACAGGGTTATTTACAGTTTTAGTGCACCCTATATTTTCCAGCGAGCGGGTATCTGCCCCTTTGTGCTCCTGGTTGACCTGCGTAACCCACTGTCTGGTGGTGGTCTAACCTGGTTTTCTTCACTACCATTTAGGGTACAGTCACTGGCTAGACTTACAGGCAGGGCAGGCAGCTGTCTGCGGGTCCTCTGGCTTACCGCAGGCATGGCAGGCTCACTGTCAGCAGAGGGTTGATTCTCCTGGGCTGCTGGTACAGGATCTTCTGCCTCTGGAACTGCTTGTTCTTCTTGGCTTTCCCGCCCTGGTGTAGGTTGTTGCTGAGTTGGTTGCAGGAAAAGCAGGACGGTTACCACTATGGCATCGTTTATTCGAGTCCAGGACTGAGGGAACTCCCCAAGAACGGTGCTGATCATTTCTTCCTTGTCCTCTGCGGGTTCAAGGTCACTTTGATCCTCTTCTGCATTCCGTAGTTGCTCGGGGCACCTTTTTAGGTGGTCTCTGGAGACGGTACTAGTGGTTTCTCCTCCATCCTTAGTGACCACGCATACCTTCGGGTTGTCGTGATCAGACTGCAGTACGGTGTAGGGTTCCCTTTCCCACTGGTCGTCCAGCTTGTGTAGCCTTCTCTTTCGTTTCAGGACCTGCTCACCAGGTTCTAGGGGACCAGCAGGGGCGTGTTGGTTGAAGAGTCTTTCTTGCCTTTCTCTCACCTGGGCCAGGCTCTTCTCCACACTCTCCTGTACCTTCTTGTACTGCAGTCGCCTTTCCGTATCCCAGTCCGCATCTGGGGAGGTGTCCTCGGGTGTTAGTACTCCCATCTCCAGGTCTATGGGCAGCTTACCTGGTCTGGCTCGCATCAGGTAAGCCGGGGTGCAGTTTGTAGCATTCACCGAGATATGGTTGTATAAGTCTATCAGGTCCGGCAGTTTTTCTGGCCACAGGCTGCGTTCCTCCAGGGGCAACGTCTTCAGGAGATCAATGACTATATTGTTCATTTTCTCACACATCCCGTTGGTTTGTGGGTGGTAAGGCGTTGTCCGAATCTTCTTACAGCCATAGAGGTTGCAGAACTCTTGGAAGATTTCGGCCTCGAACGCTGGGCCCTGGTCTGTCAGGACTTGTTCCGGATACCCGTGTGGACGGCAGAAGTATTGCTGGAAGGCTCTGGCCACCGTTTGAGCTGTCAAGTCTTTTACGGGGACCACCACTA
Organism: Phyllobates terribilis; assembly: GCF_046119375.1. NCBI lineage: Eukaryota > Metazoa > Chordata > Amphibia > Anura > Dendrobatidae > Phyllobates > Phyllobates terribilis. The sequence continues at coordinate 63,345,692 of NW_027362764.1, read as the reverse complement.
AAAATCGGGAATAGTTGTCCACGATTGTCAGGGCATAAACGTATCCTGACCGGCTTGGAGCCAATTTGACGTGGTCCAGAGCTACCAGCTCAAGAGGCTGCGTGGTGACGATGGGCCTCAAGGGTGTCTTCTGGCTGGTTCGGTCCTTCCTCCTTAGATTACAAGGGCCACAGTCTCTGCACCACTTCTCTACAGCCCCTCTCATGCCGATCCAGAAGAACCGGCCTCTTATCAGGAACTCCAGTTTCTTCCAGCCGAAGTGCCACGCCCTGTCATGGTAAGCCTCCAGGACCATAGCTGCATCTCGCCTTGGGACCACGACTTGCCAGGTCTGCTCGTGCGTCCGGTGATTGACGAGTCTTCTGCACAGCTTACCTTCATAGAGGAACAGCCTGCTCTTCTCTTTCCATAGCTGCTTGGCTTCCTCTGGAGCGTCCGTATCTAGACGGGCGTCTTCTCGGGTCAACAGGTCTTTCACCATGCAGATTGCAGGATCACTATCTTGGGTCTCGGCCCAGCTGTGGTGAAGTAGGGGATTGATCATGACGGTGGTTAAGTCTTCCTCCTTCACGCGGTGGGAGTATTGAGTGGCTCCATACCGGTGAAACGCAGGGAGTTCTACCTCCTCCTGCTCTTCTGGGTCTTCGCCTCTGTCAGGTAAGTGAGGCATTCTCAATAGGGCGTCAGAGTTGGCATTGGTTCTGCCTGCCTGGTACTTGATCGTGAAGTCATAATTCGAGAGTCGCGCCATCCACCGCTGCTCTAGGGCACCTAGTCTTGCATTGTCCAGGTGTGTCAACGGGTTGTTGTCCGTGTACACGGTGAACTTTGCGGAGGCCAGGTAATGCTTAAACCGTTCTGTGACGGCCCACACCACTGCCAAGAATTCTAGCTTGAAGGAGCTGTAATTCTCCGGGTTCCTTTCAGTGGGCCTCAGCTTCCAGCTGGCATACGCAATCACCCTTTCTCTGCCCTGTTGGTTTTGCAACAGTACGGCTCCGAGCCCCACATTACTGGCGTCTGTGTGGAGAATAAAAGGCTGGCCATAATCGGGGTAGGCCAGGATCTCATCCCCTGTGAGGGCCATCTTCAACTGGCGGAAGGACTCCTCTTCCGGCTTGTCCCACTTGAAGGGTGGCTTTTGGCTTCTGGACTTAGACTGTCCTATCAGGAGGTCCTGCATAGGGGCTGCCATCTTAGTGAACCCGGGGATGAACCTTCGGTAGTAGCCTACCAACCCGAGAAATTGCCTCACTTCTTTGATGTTTGAGGGGCTTGGCCAGCTCTTGATTACCGTGACCTTGTCAGGGTCGGGGGCTACTCCTTCTGCACTTACCACGTGCCCTAGGTACTGGACCTTCGGTTTCAACAGTTGACACTTTGATGGTTTCACCTTCAGGCCATAGCCTGCCAGGGCTTCGAACACCTCTGCCAGGTGTTTTAGATGGTCCTCGTAGGTCTTCGAATAGACGATCACGTCGTCCAAGTAAAGTAGGACCGTCTCGAAGTTTCGGTGCCCTAGACAGCATTCCATCAGCCTCTGGAAGGTCCCTGGTGCGTTGCAGAGCCCGAAGGGCATACAGTTGAACTCGCTCAGTCCCATCGGGGTGGTGAAGGCGGTCTTCTCCTTGTCAGCCTCTGCCACAGGAACCTGCCAGTACCCGCTAGTAAGGTCCAAAGTAGAAAAGAAGTTAGCTGATTTTAGTGCAGCTAAAGACTCCTCTATTCTAGGCAGCGGATATGCGTCTTTGTGGGTGATACGGTTGATTTGTCTATAGTACACGCACATTCTCATGGTGCCGTCTTTCTTTTTTACCAGAACCAAGGGGGCTGCCCAGGGGCTACAGCTATCTCTAATGACCCCGGCTTCTTTCATTTCCCTCAGCATGCCCTTTGCGTTCTGATAATGTGCACAGGTCTGTGCCTCTCCTTTATTGGTGGGTGGCTCCCCGTGGGGATGTGGTGTTCCACTCCCTTTACTCGGCCGAAGTCTAGCGGGTGCTTACTAAAAATTCTCTCGTACTCCTGAACCACCTGGTAGACTCCTTGTTTTTGGTGCAGGGGAGTGGAGTCAGCACCCACATGGAGTTTCTGGCACCAGTCCACCTTTTGTTTCTGGGAGCCATTACCCTCCGCCTGTGGAGATGGAGGCAAAGGCTCCACGGCCCTGATAGCTTTGTGTTCGACTGCAAACAGTTTGGCAAGTGTAGCGTACCTGGGTAAGTGTACCTCCCTCTCCCCAATGTTGAGAATGCGAACGGGCACCCTCCCATGACGGACATCAACCACCCCCCCGGCCTGTCAAAATGGTGGGCCTGCTGTCTGAGTACACGGGTTCTGCCATGGCTTGGTAGTCTCTACCTCTCAACCCGATTGCAGTCCGACACCAGATCATCATTTCACTTTTGGGAGGCATGGAAATGGGGAATGGGTCACTCATTCTTACGCTATCGATCTCACCACCAGACAGTTCTACTTGCTGCCGTCTCATCAGGGCTTTTATCTCTTTGTTGAGGACTCTTTGTAGGCTGGAACTAGCATTCACCGCCACCTGTTGTAGAATTACAATTACCTCTGAAAGACAATTTTCAATCACGTTAGTACCCACAGTTATTTTAGGGTGACTTTCACAACGGTCAATGTCCACAATAATCACTCCTTGTGCCGGCAGTTCAACTTTACCAATCTTAATGGTCATCTCCTTGAACCCCATCTGCGGCATGGGCAAGCCATTACTGGCGAAGATGCTGAAGTTACTGTCTGGATACCGTGTTATATCAGCATCAGTCCAATACTGCTTAAAAAGTACATAAGGGATAGTAGTTACTTGCGACCCGGTATCCAGCAAGGCGCTCATGGGGATACCGTCCAGAACCACGGGCAAAACCGGGCGCCCCCCAACGTACTTATTACGCCAATTGTAAGGGCCTGGTGATCTTATGCCTAGGGGTTGGATCTCTGCCCCAGGTTGGACCCCTTTAAATTACAGTACCTGGAAATGTGTCCGGGCTGGTTGCATCGACGGCAAATGGGCTGTCCATCCTCTGCGTAGCGGTCTGTGGGCCTCCCTCGGAACGACGGGGTCCTCCTCTGTCGACGCCACGGGACATCCTCCGGACTTGAAGCCAACTCGATGGGTCTTGACGGGTCCACTTGTAACGCCTGGACGGTCCTGGTCAACGCCGCAACGCTCCTGGTCAGTTCCTGGACTTGGTGGTGCAGATCTTTCGACGGGGCTTGGTTCAGGGCCTGTGCATAGGCCCCCACAGAGTCCATAGAGGAGGGCGCCGCCTCCTGGTGGTAGGTGAGAGCTGGGCGCCGGGGGTTTATAGCGCCACTTGTTGCGGGTTCACGGAGCACCCTTATGGCCCTGTCCTTAAATTGGGCAAAGGTCAGATCAGGGTTCTGAAAGAACATGAGGCGCAGCTGGGTCCTGTGGGCGCAAGACAGCAGACCTTCTATGAACTGTGCTAAAACCGCATTTTAATTTCAGCGGAGGTACGTGTATCAAAGGTACCCCGCAGCCGGGCCAGAATGTCCTTTACAGTTCTTTTCTCCTCAGCGGGCCATAACTTTACCTCCCGCTGGGCTGCGCCAGTTAACTGCCCTGTCAGTATGCTGATCTTCTGTTCCTCTGTCAGGGGATAAACTTGGAATAAACTGTACAGCCTTTCCTTAAAATCAGTTAGTGCATGGGGCTCCCCTGAATACTTGGGCAGCCAGGCCGCTTCAGGGATGTAAGGCAGGGAGAATGGCATCACCGCTGCTGCAGCTGCGCTGGTGGTAGTGGGCGCCTCCGTGTCCGACATCTTCCTCCCCCCTAGTTAAGCGTGGCCTACCTTCCGACGACCCTCTTCTGTATGCCGCGGTTCCGCTGGTGCTGCTCCGGACGAGGACCTTGCGTCGCGTTCTGGTGACGTCAGTGTCGCTCTCTCTCCCTTCCAGGACCTTGCGCAGCGTCGGTGCGTAGGGCGGAGCTTCGGGTCTCGCGTGGTTTGGACGTCCACGCCCCTCTTCTTCCCGCGCGGCGTCCTGCAGATGGCGTCCGATGGCGGGAAAACGGCTGAATATGGCGGGAAGCTGCTGAAGATGGCGGGAGACGGCTGAAAATGGCGGGAAATGGCTCCGGATGGCGGGAAACCTCTTTTTAAGGTACGTGTACAGTCTTTTTCAGGCGCGCAATACCCGTTTGTGGCGGGTTGGTCACAATCCTGCCGACTACGCCAAAGCTGACTCACCCCCTGGGCCGTGGGGGTAGTAGTGGCAACCCGGTCCGTGGCTCAGGGTGGTCAGACCAGTGGCAGTCTTCTATATGTTTTGCAATGTCCGACTACGCCACCCGTGGATTGCGGTCAGGGCTAACCGCCGCTGCAGTGCAGACCGCTGGGGCAGATGTACTATTCAGTGCTGCACATTTACAACTCCCCACGGGAGGAGTATGGCCCCAGGGAAGTATGTGACGCCTCTACTCAGAAAGCCCGTGTTTTACCCTGGGTGATGGGGGACTCGGTGTCGGGCCCTGCGTTGAAGAGATGGGATGCAGCCGTGGCCCGGGCCCGACCCGTGTTCAGGGCCGTCACATTAGAAAGAGATGGTGTGGGCTATTCCGGGTTGAGTGGCTGATTAACGACTACGCCACCTGTGGTGTCTGGTGAAGGGCCACCAGCGCCGCTACAGTCCGCTGAGGCCTGGTGTCATGGCGGCTAAAGTTCTCACTGCTCCCCACAGGCGGAGCAAGGCCTCAGGGCAGGCAAGACAGGATGAAGGGGGGGTAGTAGTGCGGGGAGTATGGGCACCGTGTCGCGTGGTATGGCGCGTAATGAACAGTCCGGAGGCCATAGGGGTGAACTTCCAAGGCTTTACTCACTCAGAGATGTTAGCGGGAAGGCGACTCCCTGCTCCTCGCGGAGTCCTGCGGCCACCAGGGACGGGGGTCCGACTACCTCCGAGGAAGTCCAGTGTTCGGTAGCGACCCTACACCAGAGTGTTCCTGCACTACAGACTTCACCCTTTCCCATCTGTGCGTGTGTAGATAGGCCGGGTCTCCCTCTGAGCTCCTCTCAGGTGTAGGGGTCGGGTGGCAATTCCTCTCCATCCGACGCCTGGTGGGATCCTCAGGGCCTAACCGGGCTTTCCCATCCTGGACGTAGAGTACGAGGTCGGGTGTCGGGGGCCGGTACCCCTCTTGCAGCCGGAATCCCTCTGAATAGATCAGGTAGGCGAGGACAGATGGCGTGCTCCGCTCCGTCTGCATCCTCCCCGGGACCCATTTGCTAGGGAGCCACACTCTAAAGCTCCCGGGCCTTCTTGATCCTGGTCCTCGGCCGGGTTGAGACATTCCTACTCCTGCAACCTCCCTCTCGTCCCAAGATCAGGGTACGAGGGCTGTGTCCCATGCCGGTGCAGGCCCACACAGGATCTGCGCTCCCGGAGGGAAGTCACATTACACACAGTATTTTGACAGCACAGTGACAGCCGACAGACTAGCAAGGGCTAGACTGATGGACCACAGAAGAGCCAACTAACAAGGACCGAAGGACCAAGATCAAAGATGGCATTCTATTAAATATGAAATTAGAAGTGTAACTAACTAACTGTTCCTCCACCCACACCCACTAACTGGTTCCTACCACTTTGTGTTCCCCAGTCTCCCTGTAACCAGGGAAGCAGCACCTAGTGCATACTAGCTCCCTCTGGTGGAAATGTGGTGTTGGATGCAAAAGGCTAGATCACTACCATCACACTGTTCTTACCTCAGAGGAGGAACACCACACTCCATTGAAGAATTGCAGCATTCCTGTGGCGGTCGAACCCTCAGGGGCGCCACAAGTATATAATGGATGATGGAGGGGATGATTCCGACAGCAATAGCCAGGAAACAGAGGCCTCTTAAACAGTTCAGGGTCTTTATTAGAACAGGTGAAACGACCCAAAAACAGGCCCGGCTAGGAGGGGGCCTGGATGTCTGAGAACAAGTGGGAAGCTGGCCCTGATCAGGGTGAGGGTGTAGGCCTACCATGCTCTCTGCGCTCTCTCTGGCTATTTCCCTCCTCATGGTGTAATAGCCCACGTTCCTGAGCTCACCGTGTCTTCTCGCCTGTATGGCTGGCGACTTGGGTCCCTTTTTACTCTTGGCCTGGTGCGGCTTCACCGGTCCTTTCTGCTGTGGCGGAACCTCCGGGCTTCTTAGGCCAAAGGACATACAGTCCCCTGCTGGCTGGTTATTTGCTGTAGGACTTGGAATCCTAACAGCCTCGGACACCAAAGTCCGGTAGATTAGCTTCTCTATCTGCCAGGACAGGCTCGCTTCGCCTCTAGCCCCTGGCTCGTGGCTCTCCTACTGCCACACGGCCTCTTAGGCTGCAACAGGACTGTCTGTCCCTGCTCTGGGACACCTCTCAATCCAGAGACAGGTTGTCCAGTTCTCCCTAACCCTGCCCCCTGTTCCAGTTTTTATAGGGGCAGCCTGCTCCCCCTACTGGCCTGGGACAGGAGGTACTGCATGCTAATGGTCCTTGACCTGAGAACCTCCCCCTTGCTCTCAGACACAGCTTTATTATACATTTGTGTCATCCAGGCCAGGGTGACACATATGTGCAGAGGGTCTTTTAGATGCCAGCACAGCTGCCGAGTTTTGTAAATGATTAATAGCTGCTGTGTAAAAAAAAATATGGATGACAAGTGAGGGAACAAAATGGGAGAGAATGGGGCAGATTTTTTTTATTCGCCCTTAAAGAGCAACTGATTTACGAGCAGAAGCCGACCATAGAGTGAGGAGGTCACTTTGCTTCAGGGATTACAGACCCTGAAGCAGTTAAAAGAAGTGATATAAGATGGAACATGTGCACAGCAGTATTGTTTTGACGTTGCTGTGCACTATGTTCATTTTATATTGCACTTTTGCAATGCATTTTTAGGCAGATTCTCAGTTTAAAAAGATGCCGTGTGCACGTTTGCTTCTGTAAATGAAACGCTCTTCCAAAAGCGTTTCCTGAAACAGTTTCAGCCTTAAAAACTTGTAGTTTTTGAACTCCTCAAAAATACTACATGTGAACATGGCCAAATAAGTCAATTAGATCCATCAAGTATTTTTAATCTCCAACATGTGACAGAATTAGGCGCTCCCATAATTTTTTGCTTTTTGTTCCTATGTTTAAGGTCTCATTCAGACGTCCATTTTTCACTTACAAGTGCGCGCTCATACCTGTGATAGTCTATGGGGCCTTTCACATGTCCGTGATTTTTTCGTGGACTGAAAATTGCGGAGACATGTCTGTTTTCGATCCGAGGATCGGATCAAAATCAGCACTGCAAGTCTGTGAGTCTATGGGTCCATGAAAAAAAATCGGGCCGCACTCGGATGACATCAGAATGTGGGACGATTTTCACGGACTGTCACAAAGGAGAAGGTGGAAAAACATTTTTTTTTCTCCACGTAGGAGAAAAACTGAAAAGACTCGGATCAAACTCTGATCAGAATAATCGGTCTGATTTTCTCATACTTACAAAAATTGGACGTCTAAATGAGTCCTAACAGAAAACCATCAATAATAATTCAAAATGTGAGCTCACAAATTTTCTATATATAAGTGACGAACATAAAAGAGAGGGTCCTAGAGCCAAGATCAAAATGGCTCTTCCATTGTGGTCTCAGGTTTTGATCCTGGGAAGCTTGTAAGCCCCAATGCAACAAGTTCCTCAAGCCCAACATCTCCATCTGGGTCTCCAACTATCTCAGGTCTTTAGTAGTATCAGTCTTCTTCTATGGCCCAAAGAGACATTTTAGGTCCACCTAATCCCCAGGGTCAAGCGGTGTCTGCAACCACTGTACCCTGCTCCTGAGTACAGGAGACCCGGGTGTCTGTTACCCCATTACACCATTTTTTTAATCCTTACGTCCATCTCCTACACCTTTATTCGCAGTTCCTCTGTAGACCCGAGTCCTGCACAGGTTCTCCCCACCCAATAACACAGGTGAGGGAACTTACAAGGGCTGGACCCTTTGACCTGTCTCTATGACATATATCTTTTGATTATTACGGACGCCTAAGCAGTTCTGAAAGCAAAGTTTGAACACAGACCTCCGTGCTATTATTTATTAGCGCCCGGGTCCAGACGGAGCGGGGTAATCTCTTTCAGGTGTCATTGCACTTCAAACACACTTCAGAGTCCCGGCCGAAAATAGAAGGAGGGAGATCAGAAAACGTAAAAGAAAGTAAAACGGGTCTGACAAATCCGAGGCACTTGGAGGAGACGACATCAAAGGGCCACATTCTGGTCTGGAGAGCAGATGCATTACTGGCTTTTACTGTAAGTCTTTACTGCTTTCTCTTCTATTGTCAACACATTTCCCGTAAAGATTTCGGAACCGCCATAAAATTCAGCCCATATATACCATTAAGTAAGGAAATGCCAGCCAGAGAAGAGAGCTTTGGTTATTACCACAAATCCAGATAAAGGGTGCCCCAAACAGAAGGGTACAGCATCAAGGACAGTATGAAATTAGGTAAAAAAATATATATATTTTTTTAAACAGCGCCCCTCTAGGCTTTGTTTGGTATTGTGTGGCGCCCTGCTGCGCATTGGTGCCACAGAACCCAGAAGAGTGCATGGATGGACTTCTCCACAAGAGGCCCTCACACATTCACACACCTCCACCCTACCACCTCAGACCAGCAGAGGGAGCCCTGATAGGGATATATATAGGGAGGGTGGAGCCAGGCAGCTCAGCTTTAGTTTGGAGTTCCTGCTCAGACACAGAGAGGAACGGAGCTCAGAGTGAGCTGAGAGCGTACTGACGCTCAGAGAGCAGCGAAGAGGCAGCACGCTGGCTGCTGTGCTTAGGCGAGCCAAGGCCTACAGCACGTGTGAAGGCCTAGTGAGGGCCTTGAGTGGGCCGAAGGCGAGAGGAGAAGGAAGAAGTAGCGAGGGGGGCAGAGGAGCATACCAGGCTCACCCCGAGATATATACCGGACACCGGGTCCGCGCCTACAGGGACTCTTTACACCCAGTAGGGACTACCGGAACCCCTGGAGGACTACAGGTCCCAGGTTTGCCAAACACTGACTACAGTACCAGGGCTAGGAGTCACGGAGGCCCCAGCGTCCAGGGAGATTGATCTCCAAAGAGGAGGCCCTACCACCAGGTCAGCAGGCGCAAGGGAGAGACAGTAACCAAGCTAGGCCTAGTTCCAGGCAGGCCAGAAGCTTAGCGAGAAAAGCCACGGATCAGGAGGCCCTATACTCGCTCACTGGGGAGAGTCCAAAAGTGCGCCCTTCGCCCGGAGTACCCTGGACCGTGCCTGCACCATCACCAGTAAAGGTACTGAAGCTTACCCCCATGTGAGTGTCCGTCTTTCCTCCGGGACCGTCCTGCCGTCTCTCCCCAGCATCCTCCATTACACCCCACGCTGCCCTGGAGCTAGCTCTACCTGTGGAGAGCCACACCATCCCTGCTGCCGTAACACCCGCTCCAGAGGACTGCTCCGCAGCGGCGGCACCCCTTTTGCCGCATTCCACAGGTGGCGTCACGAACTTTCCAAATCCCCTATAAATTCCCCTTTTTACTGACCGCCCAGGGTCACAGACCGGGCCAGCCACCGTGATATCCCCCACCGGCATATGCAGAGGCCCGGCTGCCGAGTACTCCCATGGCCCAGGGGGCCTCGTCATGTCTTGGCATCACGAACAGGATTGCATGCCCGTTGCCACCGGGTACTGTGCGCCTTAAAAGACTGTGATACTCACTGTGGTGAAGGTTTCCCGCCATTTCCGAGATTTCCCGCCATTGTCCGCCATTTTCCTGTCGCCGGGAAGAAGAGGGGCGTAACCGCGGGAATCGGAGAGGCGTAACCGCTGGAAGCGCGCGAAGCCCAGGACACGCCCCGCCCCTGACGTCGAACCAGGAAGCGTCAGGTCCTGGAATGAGCCCAGGGGACGCTCTGACATCTGACGCAAGTGACGCAAGGTCCTGGAAGAAGACCGTCGCCCGCGGAGCTGCGGCCTACCGGATGAGAAGTGAAGAAGGTAGGCTCCGGTTCACTAGGGGGGCGCAACCCTGGCCGACGACCAGCAAGCCGCCGGAGCACCGGCGGTTAATGCTCCTGATGCCCAATTTGCGCCCGGTGCTGCAGAGGCCAGAGCGGCCGCTTCACCAGCAGGGGTTGTGACCCCGTTGATACCCATGGCCCTGCCGTATATCCCTGGAGCGAAATGGCTCCCCCAGTATAATGGCAAATCAGACTCCCTGTCTGGATTCAAGAGAAAAATATGCGGTGTACTGGACATGTATTCTATGACAGGCAAACAGAGAGCCGCTGTTGTACTTGGACAGTTGACTGGTGCTGCAGAGCGGGAAGTTGAGACCTGGCCAGCCGCAGACCAGTAATCAGTATCCATCATCTTTAAGAGACAGCAAACTGTGTTTGAAAACCGCACTGAGACAGATCTCCGGATGAGGTTCTACCACTGTGTCCAGACACCTGAGGACAGTGTCCGGGACTACGCCTGGCGCTTACAGGAAGCCCTGCGGGCCCTGAAACAGGTTAGTCCAGCCAGCATACAAAACGAAAATAAAATGCTGACGGAACAGTTCATCTGGGGGTTGAGGTCCCAGGAGGAGAGCAGGACTGTACGGTGGTGGGCCTTAGATCATCCAGATGCCACCTTTGACACCCTTAAGGACATGGCTATAAGGGGTCTGCAACCCCAGGAAACAACAGATACTGCTATCCAGCGTTACCAGTGCCCGCAGCACCCACTGCTCCTTCAGTAACGGCTGAAACAAAGATGCAAACAGTGCCTCCTAGCGAGCTGGACAGCCTACGCTCTGAAGTGCGCCAGTTAAGTAAAACCCTGACCACTGTCCTGAGCACCCTGCAGCTACAGACGGAGTCTGAGCTGGAAGGAAGGATCCTACTGGCCGACAGCCCTGAGGACGTCCCCTGGATGAGGAGGAAAAGGAGGACAATGCCACCCCGTAGGAGGACAATGCCACCCCGGAGGAGGACAACGCCACCCCGTGGGAGGACCAACAACCAACGTCGCCCTCCAGGTGAATTCATCTGCTACCGCTGCCAGAAGGCAGGCCACACAGTGCGGAACTGTCCTTTAAACGAGCAAACCCTGGGGCCGAGGGCCGACACCCAGGAGTAGATCAAGCAGGCCCATCAGGCTGGTACCATCGGTTCGTGGAAGGAAGACCTTTCCTGTCCATTGTGATGGATGGCATCGTGACACCTGCCCTGCTGGACACTGGATCTCAGGTAACCATCATACCTGATGTCCTCTACAAAAGGTACTGGTCCGTAGATGAACTCCAGCCGCCAGCCCCGAACCTCTCCGTGTATGTCTATAATGGCCTTCCTATTAACCTAGTCGGGGTTAAGGACGTGACAGTGAAGGTGGGGAGAGTGGAACTAAAGGACCAAGGACTGATTGTAGTGGAGTCTAATCCTGGTGATACAGACTTGTATATGATACTTGGTACAAATATTGTTGGTAACTGTTTGGGAGAAGTGTTGTTTTTGCTCCAACAGATTGCTGACACCGCCAAACCAGGGCAGAGGAGGGTGCTCCAGAGAGAGATCCGAGTCCTCATGTACCAGCAACAGGTAAAGCTAACAGGTGGCGAAATTGTACGGGTGACAGACCCGATACCCATTGTGATTCCCCCGATGAGTGGAATGCTGATTTGGTGTAGGGCAGCAATAGGTCTCAAGGGACAGAACTACCAGGCGGTAGTGGAGCCCATTATCTCAGAGCATAGACCTACACTCTTAACTGCCAGAGGGGTGGTTGATGTACGCAATGGGAGGGTACCCCTACGTCTCCTAAATTGTGGGGAGGATGAAGTCAAATTACCACGATATGCCACTGTTGCCAGCAGGGGTGTACATAGGAATCATGGGGCCCCATAGCAGAAGCTCTAATTGCCCCCCCCCCCCCCAAAAAAAATGTAAATAATTGTCGGGGTCACCAAAGGTCAGATCTCACAACTTTCCATCCTTTACATAGTATTTTTCCTCCTGCTGACGTCCTAGATCTCTCTTTCATTGCCCCATAAAGTGTGATGCCAATAAAAGGGCCCCCCAAACACAGTATGAAACCCTCATGGTGAATTCCTCCACATGCACAGTATAATGACCCTACTGTACCCCACCTCAACTCCCAGGGTAAAGTATGCTGACCCCAACACAGTATGATCCCCCAACTGTGAGCCGCTAGAGAGGATGGTACATAATAAGGGACGGCGCTATACATAATAAAAGAGGAAACTATATAACTAAGGATGGCACTATACATAATAAGTGAGTACACTATATACTAAGGGACTGTGCTATACATAATAAGGCTACATTCCTGCATCTGTGTGCAGTGTCAGTGTGCTGCCCTGTTTTACTGACGCATTGAGCATGTCCTATTCTAATCCTCAAAATCGGATCAGAACAGGACATTCTCTGACCCTCTTAGATCTCATTCTCAGATCCGTGATTTTCATGGATGTGTGAATGGATCTATAAAACTGTACGAGTCCGTAGACCATCCGATAAAAAGATCTGGCAGCACACGGACATTTCACACAAATGTGAGAATGCAGCCTAAGGGATTACAGATAACTTTATAACTCCAAGTCACACAGTGCAGATACAGAATAATATTTACATCCAGGCACTTACCGCTGAAGTCTCATCTGATCAGAGTCGGTTTCTGCTGCTTCTTCTCCATCTGGTCAGACCTTCATGTTGACATCTCCCAGCCACGGCTCGTCTTGTCACGATGATCTCCAGCCTAGAAAATAACAAGGTCACATATTGTGTGCATACATGTGTCTCCCCCGCTCTGCGTCCTCAAATACAGATATGTAACCCCCCATTAATATACTATTAGCCACTTAGTAATCAAAATATAAAGTGATAAGCAGCACTGTGCCCCCCATTAACTATAATCTGCACCGGCCAGTAATATAAATTATTCAGTCTCTGTGACTCTCCCCAATTAACTGTAAGGCTATGTGCACCCGGAAAACATACAAGGCTTCACAGTACAAGCAAAGTGAAACCCCCATAATTGCTCTCTCCCAGCACCCCCATCATTGCTCTCTCCCAGCACCCTCGTCATTGCTCTCTCCCAGCACCCACGTCATTGCTCTCTCCCATCACCTCTATCATTGCTCTTTCTCAGCACCCCCATCATTACTGTCTCCCAGCACCCCCGTCACTGCTCTGTCCCAGCACCCCCGTCATTGCTCTGTCCCAGCACCCTCATCGTTGCTCTCTTCCAGCACCCCCATCATTGCTCTCTCCCAGCACCCCCATCATTGCTCTCTCAGCACCCGCATCATTGCTCTGTCCCACCACCCCCATCATTGCTCTCTCCCAGCCCCCATCATTGCTCTGTCCCAGCACCCCCATCATTGCTCTGTCCCAGCACCTCCATCAATGCTCTCTCCCAGCCCTCCCTTCATTGCTCTCTCCCAGCACCCCCATCATTGCGCTCTCCCAGCACCCCCATCATTTCCTCTCAGCACCCCCATCATTACTCTGTCCCAGCACCTCCATCATTGCTCTCTCCCAGCCCCACATAATTGCTCTCTCCCAGCCCCCACCATTGCTTTGTCCCAGCACCCCCATCATTGCTCGCTCCCAGCACCCCCATCATTGCTCTCTCCCAGCAACACGTCATTGCTCTCCCCTTCCCCACCATCCCCATCATTGCTCTCCCCAGCCCTATCAGCCCCATTATTGCTCTTCCCAGCCCCATCATTCCTCTCCCCTGCCCCATCAGCCCCATTATTGCTCTTCCCAGCCCCATCAGCCCCATTATTGCTCTTCCCAGCCCCATCATTCCTCTCCCCAGCCCCATCATCCCATCATTCCTCTCCCCAACCCCATCAACTCCATTATTCATCTCCCCAGCCCCATCAGCCCCATTATTGCTCACCCCAGCCCCACCATCCCATTATTGCTCGCTCCCAGCCCCACCATCCCCATCATTGCTCTCCCCAGCCCCATCATTCCTCTCCCCAGCCCCATCATTGCTCTCCCTAGCCCCACCATCCCATTATTCCTCTCCCCAGCCCCATCAACCCCATCATTCCTCTCCCCAGCCCCATTATTGCTCTTCCCAGCCCCATTAGTCCCATTATTCCTATCCCAAGCCCCATCACTCCTCTCCCCAGCCCCATCATTGCTCTCCCCAGCCCCATCAACCCCATTATTCCTCTACCCAGCCCCATCAACCCCATTATTGCTCTCCCCAGCCTCATCAACCCCATTATTCCTCTCCCCAGCCCCATCAGCCCTCTCTCCAGCCCCAATATTTCTCTCTCCAGTCCCATCAGCCCCATTATTGCTCTTCCCAGCCCCATCATTCCTCTCCCCAGCCCCACCATCCCACCATTGCTCTCCCCTCCCCAGCATTTCAGTAAAAAAGAACAAAAAAAAAACAACAACTTACCTCAGCTCGCTCCCCTGCAGCAGCATCCTCCTGGTTGCCGGCAGCTTTCTTCCTGACCCAGGCGCGCGCTGCATGATGATGTCATCAAGCTGCGCGCGCCTGGGTCAGGGAGGAAGCTGAGGATGAACCCCCCCGGCTCACGGGCCCCATAGCAGTCGCGTGGTCTGCCGCCATTGGCGGTACGCCGCTGGTTGCCAGATTGTACACTGTAAATAACAACGCTATCCACACAGTGGAGTCCTTAACCTCACCTGACAGAGTGGAGGATAACGACTCGGAAACCCAGGTGGGGGATTGGTGTCAACAGCTTCATGTTGGGACTGACGCCACTCCTGTCCATGAGAAACAAGGTGTACACAGGGTGGTCCAGGAATACGAGGGAGTATTCAGCAAACACCCACTTGATTTCGGGAGGATTAAAGGGGTACAACACCATATACCCACAGGTGACCATCCACCCATCAAAGAACGTTACAGGCCCATACCACCAGCACACTACCAGAAAGCGAAGGAAATGTTGCATGACATGAAGAAGGCAGGGGTAATAAGAGATAGCTGTAGCCCCTGGGCACCTCCCCTGGTCCTAGTCAGGAAAAAGGATGGAAGCATGAGGATGTGTGTAGATTACAGACAGGTAAATTGCATAACACACAAGGATGCATACCCTTTGCCCCGTATAGAGAAATCCCTGGCTGCACTAAAGTCTGCAAATTACTTCTCTACCCTTGACCTCACTAGTGGGTACTGGCAAGTAGCAGTTGCTGAGGAGGACCGAGAGAAGACGGCCTTCACTACCCCGATGGGACTCTGCGAGTTCAACAGTATGCCCTTCAGACTCTGCAACGCCCCGGGAACGTTCCAGAGATTGATGGAGTGCTGTTTGGGGCACCGTAACTTCGAGACCGTGCTGCTATACCTGGATGACGTGATAGTGTACTCCAAGATGTATGAGGACCATTTGAAGCACCTGACGGAGGTATTTGAGTCGTTGTCCCAGTATGGGATGAAATTGAAGCCTTCCAAGTGCCACCTGCTCAAAAAGAAGGTTCAGTACCTGGGGCACATCGTCAGTCCAGAAGGAGTAGCACCAGACCCGGAGAAGGTCACCGCCATCCAGAAATGGCCAGAACCGAAGAATCTCAAGGAGGTACGTCAGTTCCTGGGACTGGTCGGGTATTACCGGAGATTTGTAAAGGACTACACCAAGAAGGCAGCACCTTTGCAAGATCTCCTCGTAGGACAGTCCAACAGAGGCAAACCCTCCCCCTTCCAGTGGGGTAAAGAACAGGCTGAGTCCTTTGCAGTGATGAAAGAGATCCTGACTGGCGAAGAAATCCTGGCCTACCCTGACTACAGCCAACCTTTCCTGCTGTACACTGATGCCAGCAACGAGGGACTAGGAGCTGTGTTGAGTCAGAAGCAGTATGGCAAGGAGAAGGTGATCGCCTATGCTAGCAGGAAGCTTCGTCCGACCGAGAGAAATCCAGAAAACTATAGCTCCTTTAAGTTGGAGTTACTGGCCTTGGTATGGGCCATCACTGAACGATTCAACTACTACTTGGCCTCCAGTAAATTCACGGCTTACACTGACATCAACCCCTTGACTCATCTAGAGACAGCCAAGTTGGGAGCCATGGAACAGCGTTGGATGGCCCGACTGTCAAACTATCAGTTCACCATCAAGTACCGGGCAGGCCACAAGAACGCCAACGCCGATGCCCTATCCAGAATGCCGCACCAGTCGGATACGGAAGAAGAAGTGGATGACCTGGAGGAGATTGAGCTACCTGCCTTCCACAGGAATGGGATGGTCCACGAGCAGCGCACCTCCAGGAGGTATCGTGGTAAGACACTAAACCCTTTGCCTCACCACAGTTGTAAGGAGACCCAGGACAGTGACCCGGTTGTCAGCCGTATCAAAGAACTGATAACCCAGGAAGGTTCCTCCCTGGAGAAGGACGCGTCTCCACAAGCCAAGCAACTGTGGAATGAGAGAAGCCGGCTGTTCATCTATAGAGAGAAGCTGTGCCAAAGGTATGTCAACCCTAGGACCCATGAGATGGTATGGCAGATCGTAGTGCCCAGGACAGACATCCAGATGGTGTTGGAGGCCTACCACGATCAAGCGGGGCACTTTGGCTGGAAGAAGCTAGAAACCCTGCTGAAAGGTCGGTTTTATTGGGTTGGAATGCGGAGTTCCATAGAGAGATCGTGCCGGGATTGTGGACCCTGTAGCCTCAGAAGAAAAGACTACAGCAGCCAGAAGGCACCCCTGCAGTCCATCAAGACAACCCAGCCTCTGGAGATCGTCGCTCTGGATCACGTCAAGCTGTCACCCAGCAGGTCAGGATACTCCTATGCCTTGACCATGTTGGATCACTACTCCTGGTTCCTGGTGGTCGCCCCCGTCAAGGATCTGACGGCAGAGACTGCGGCAAAGACGTTTCAAGCGTATACTTCTGCAGGCCCCATGGATACCCGGAGCAGGTGCTGACGGATTAAGGCCCTGCCTTTGAAGCCGAATTGTTCAAGGAGTTCTGCCATCTGTACGGGTGTAAGAAGATCCGGACTACAAACTACCACCCCCAAACCAATGGGTTATGTGAAAAGATGAATAACATAGTCATCGACCTGTTGAAGACCTTACCGCTAGAGGAGAGAAATCAGTGGCCAGACAAACTACCTGACCTGGTAGATTTGTACAATCACATACCTGTGAGTTCCACCAATTGTACTCCAGCGTACCTCATGAGAGCAAGACCCGGAAAGTTGCCCATGGACCTGGAGCTTGGAGTAGTAGAACCCGAAGCAGATATGTCCACTGAAGACTGGGACACGACGCGACAGGAGCAGTACAGGAGAGTACAGGCCTGTGTCGAAGACAGTCTAAATAGGGTGAGAGATAAGCAGGAAGCACAGTACAACAAGAGTGCACCAGCAGAACCCTTAACACCTGGAGAAGTTGTGCTAAAACGAAAAAGGAGAAACCACAAACTTGACGACCAGTGGGAAAGAGAACCTTACACTGTGTTGAATTCCAGATTCGACAATAGGAAAACCTGGAAAAACAACTGCAACGGTATCAAGAGACCATCTGAAGTTGTGCCCAAGTCTGTTGAAGCCCCAGGAGGAAGTGCCTCTCACCGTACCGGAGGAGCCTAAAGAAGAAGTACTCCATACTGACTTAGGAGATTTCCAGGCAGATTGGCCTCAATTGGATGGAGCTGTAATAATACCTGTGATACACTTCTACCAACAGCCAGAAGACCCTCCACTGCAAGTAAGACCTGTAAGTGCCCCAGAAGAGCCTGCTCAGGAAGAATCCCCGGAAGAAGGATCACCGGTAGAAGCAGAGCCAGTAGGCCCAGTAACCAGTGTACTTGCCAGTCCCGTAGAGAGGTTAAGGCAGCCTTGCAGTCCCTCCACACCTAGAACTGACAGAATGGGAGGTAGTACAAACACCAGTACCACACGCATCCCAGTACTACGTAGATCAACATGTAGCACGCAAGTGCAGACCCCTGTCAGATACAGAGAGTAGGAAGAGAAACTCTGACAGTATAAATAGTTGCCCCTTGGGGTATATTATTCTTGTCTAATTTTCATGTATGTATTTATTGACTTATTTTTGCCTTACAATGGACAATTTAGGTGACATGGACCCTTTTCTTGTTGCATTTAGTTACCCGTAAGGGTATATATAAAAAGACTCTGTGGCTGAGGACTGTGTGCATCCCAAAAACTGTTTACTTGTACATATTGCACTCCCTGGAGTGTCCCTTTTAGGTAACCACTGAAGAAAAACCTGTCAGGCGTGGCAAGACTTGTGGTCCAACATCGGATCACCTACGCCCTGCAGCCACGCCCAGGGCCTACGTGGAGGGTTTACGGACAGGTCCCTCAAGCTACCTTGTACTTTGCAGTGAAATGGACACCCTGTTAGGGGACTTACTGACAATAGCTCAAAGACTCTAACTATTGTACATATATTTATTATATATTACGTTTTTGTTACCTGTAACGTTCAAGCAAAGTGCCTCCCATAAAGGGAAGAAAAGTTATTACTGTTTAACCTGTTTTTGAAAAATGCTTCAGTCCAGGAGTACTGAGTTTTACTAGGGGGGAATGTGGCGCCCTGCTACGCATTGGTGCCACAGAACCCAGAAGGGTGCATGGATGGACTTCTCCACAAGAGGCCCTCACACATTCACACACCTCCACCCTACCACCTCAGACCAGCAGAGGGAGCCCTGATAGTGATATATATAGGGAGGGTGGAGCCAGGCAGCTCAGCTTTAGTTTGGAGTTCCTGCTCAGACACAGAGAGGAACGGAGCTCAGAGTGAGCTGAGAGCGTGCTGACGCTCAGAGAGCAGCGAAGAGGCAGCACGCTGGCTGCTGTGCTTAGGCGAGCCAAGGCCTACAGCACGTGTGAAGGCCTAGTGAGGGCCTTGAGTGGGCCGAAGGCAAGAGGAGAAGGAAGAAGTAGCGAGGGGGGCAGAAGAGCATACCAGGCTCACCCCGAGATATATACCGGACATCGGGTCCGCGCCTACAGGGACTCTTTGCACCCAGTAGGGACTACCGGAACCCCTGGAGGACTACAGGTCCCAGGGTTGCCAAACGCTGACTACAGTACCAGGGCTAGGAGTCACGGAGGCCCCAGCGTCCAGGGAGAGTGATCTCCAAAGAGAAGGCCCTACCACCAGGTCAGCAGGCGCAAGGGAAAGAGAGACAGTAACCAAGCAAGGCCTAGTTCCAGGCAGGCCAGAAGCTTAGCGAGAAAAGCCACGGATCAGGAGGCCCTATACTCGCTCACTGGGGAGAGTCCAAAAGTGCGCGCTTCACCCGTAGTACCCTGGACCGTGCCTGCACCATCACCAGTAAAGGTACTGAAGCTTACCCCCGTGTGAGTGTCCATCTTTCCTCCGGGACCGTCCTGCCGTCTCTCCCCAGCATCCTCCATTACACCCCACGCTGCCCTGGAGCTAGCTCTACCTGTGGAGAGCCACACCATCCCTGCTGCCGTAACACCGGCTCCAGAGGACTGCTCCGCAGCGGCGGTCCCTTTAGCCGCATTCCACAGGTGGCATCACGATCTTTTCAAATCCCCTATAAATTCCCCTTTTTACTGACCGGGCCAGCCACCGTGATATCCCCCACCGGCATATGCAGAGGCCCGGCTGCGGAATACTCCCATGGCCCAGGGGGCGTGTCAATTGCAACTAAACCCCAATCAAGTAAAGACAAATTTTAATATCGCTTAATCTTTTTAATTAATCCCTGTAAAGTGAATATTCACCTTTTACCGACAAGTCGTATCTAGGTGCCACTTCTGAATTTCTTAATATATTATTATAAAATCTTAGTGACGCGCCCCCTGGGCCTGTGCTGTGTAGGGAATACCCGGAGCCGGATCGCTGGGGGTTGTAGTCCTCCGTGGCTGTGACCCGGTCCGTGCCCAGGGCGGTCAAACCAGTGGCAGTCTGAGTGTGATAACAAATGTCCGACTACGCCACCCGTGGATTGCGGTCAGTGGGGACCGCCGCTGCGCTGCAGACCGCTGAGGCTGATGTTGTATGCGCAGCCAAGTATGGGATGACTTCCCACGGGAGAAGTATTGCCTCAGGGCAGCTAGTGTGGATGATGGGAGTGATGGTGTGAGCGTCCCAGTACTGATGGTGCTGGTGCGGCGATGAAACACAGAGACGTGGGGTTGCAGTTTCCAATGCTTTACTCACAGTTGTTATTCGTGTCAATCCTGCAGGCGATGACTGTCCAAGCCATGCTGCGTCCACCAGGCAAGGGGCTCGACCAACTCCCAGGCAATTCCAGAGCGTGGCACAGGGCTCCCTTCTCTGGCCGTCCTCACCAGTGACCCACCTTTGTCCAGCTCCCTCTGGCCTTCTCTTGGTGAAACCTATCTCCGGTTTCCCTGACCCTATGCGGTATGCTTTCCTGGTGGATGTAGTGAGGGGTTGCACCAAGATGTGGTCACAACCTCCGGTCTTTGGCTGAGGAATCTGTTGCCTCCACCAATTTGGGATCCGGTACCCTGCTCTGCCAACCCTTCACCCGCAATCTCCTGGGCCTATGGGGTTCCTTCTTCTCTCGTGTCTCTGGGCCTTTCTTAATGTTCTGTTCCTTGTTTCCTTTCTCTTCTGTTCCTGTTCTCTCTGCTGTTTCTTGCCTCTACTCCAGGCCCGCCTCATGGAGCTGGGCCCAGACTGAGCTCCCTGTCAGCCCTCTCTGGCCGAACTCCTCTCTGAACTGAACTAACTGAACTAACTGACTCTAAGATGGTGCCCACCTTATATACCTCCCTCTATGTGTGAGCCCAGGTGACTAGCAACCAATGGGCTCCTACCTATGCCCAGAAACCCACCCCCATCTGCTCCTACACCACTGGGTTTTCCTCCCCCTCCCCACTCCAGACAGGGACATAGTCTGTCGTGCCTGCACTTCTGTGGGAGCACCGTTGAACTGTCCCTCGGAAATGGGGTGTGTGTGGTGCATGCAGCCTAACGAGTCCTGGTCCACAATCCATCCTTACCGGGGAGTGGAATATCACACCTCTGGTTTGAGGTGCAATACCCCTGTGGCAGCCGAGCCCTCGGGGTGCTACATTAGCTTTTTTCTCGAAATCACCTGCATACATTTAGGTTTAACCATTCTGAGACTATTTTCAGCTTTGTACATTTTTTTTCCTTTGAAAAACAACAGTTTTGGCGTTTAAATTTTTTTTTATTTAATCCCTTCACGCCATGATCATTTTCCTTTTTTTTTTTCGTTTTCTTTTTTTTCCTCCCCTTATTCCAAGAGCCATAACTTTTTATTTTTCCATCCACATAGCTGTATGAGGGCTTGTTTTTTGTGGGACGAGTTGTAATTTTCAATGACACCATTCATTTTCTCATGTGATGCAGTGGAAAGCAGGAAAAAAATTCCAAGTGCTTTGAAATTCCAAAAAAAAGTGTAATTTCACAATAATTAATTAATTTTTTTTCACTATACGGTAAAACTGACCTGGCATTGTGATTCTCCAGCTCAGTACGATTATGCAAATACCAAAGATGTATAGTTTTTTTTGTTTTTTTTTTAAGTGGTGAAAAAAAATTTGGAAATTCATAAAAAAAAAATTTTTTTTTACTGTGTTGCCATTGTCCGAGACATTTTTTTTGGATCTGGTGCTGGGTGTGGGCTTATTTTTTGCGCCCTGAGCTGACGTTTTTATTGATACCATGTTTTGATCTCCTGTTATTGTATTTTATTGCACTGTTGCAGCGACCAAAAAAATGTAGTTCTGACGTTTTAATTTTTTTCTGTCGTTACAAAAATATGTAATTTTGGCATTTTGATTTTTTCTGTCGCTACCGATCGGATTAATTTATTTTATTTTTTGATAGGTCCGACTTTTACAAAATCACCAATACCAAATTATTAAATCAACCGTCATGGGCGGGGATAGTTGTGGGCTCAGAGTGCAAGCCTGCATTAAAGTCAGGAAGCCGGAATATGATATAGGGCTCAACCAACAGGCTGACCTTCATTTTGCTGATTATTATTATTATTATTTTTTATTTGTATCACTTAATATTGGGAAGAATAAAGTATGTTAAGCAGCAGCGAATGCTAATACATGATCTTACTATAGGGCTATGATAGGGCTAATAATAACTTTTTAATTTATGCTTAAGACCTGCAGTCATTTGCACTATATCCTTCAGTATTTCAATATATGAACTGAATTGATCACAGGTTCAAATCCTCTAAAAATATAGAGTATATATAGTATATATAGATATATAAAAGTAGCATTCTATGATTTTGCAAGATACAATAAGAATCCCAGTCTCCTATGAAGTTCATCCTGTGGCTAGGCTTCACAGGAGTACCAAGATGGTGGTGACGGGGGCCTGCATCTGCAGAGAAAGGGGAGGGCGATGCCAATCAGTCTCTAATTGCCTAATGCCGCCGTCTCTATTGACAGTGGCACCCAAGAGGTTAATTGTATGGCCCGGCTGAGTTCTCCACCAAAATGAGAGCTGCTTTTTGTTAGCCGATCATGGAGGGAGGAACGTGTAGGGTTTTATTCAGGCATTAATGAAGTGGAGAAATCCTTGCACACAGAAGGCAGAAGATGAGCAGATGTCTTGTGAACTCTCAGGATGTGAAGTCATAATGAAAGTCTCCCATGTAGAACGCCGGCTCTTCATATAGAGAACAGACGTGGTCATGTCCTTAAATAATCAGCACGGCTTGCTCCTGATGAAGAACAGGCACACAGTACGGCCATACGTTACATTAGGGGGCAACCATATTGGCTGAATCAGAGCTTAATACAGAGCAGGTCCTCCCCAACAGACTAACGCACAGTACAACCTTTATACACCCCGACTGTCATCGTAACTATTAACATCCCAGTATGGTGACATACAAGGCAGACATGACAGACAGGGCCCCTTTCATCAGTCAAACACCTTAGACGGTGCAACATCTAAAGCCCCAAATACACTTTCAATAGCTATCGGTCATACTTGTTGGAGCAGGCAGATATTTTATCCGACTCTCCTATACAAAAGAGTGCTCCACTCTCCATGTGCTCTATGTGAGAGCCACTGCCAGACTTCTCCAGGGACAGCTTATCTTACTCTCCCATACATAGGTGTGCTCGGCTCCTATGTTCTCTATGAGAGCACCACTGCCAGACTCCTCCAGGGGCGGCTTATCTTACTCTCCCATACAAAGGTGTGCTCGGCTCCAATGTTCTGTATGTGAGAGCACCACTGCCAGACTCCTCCAGGGGTGGCTTATCTTACTCTCCCATACAAAGGTGTGCTTGGCTCCTATGTTCTCCATGTGAGAGCCACTGCCAGACTCCTCCAGGGGCGGCTTATCTTACTCTCCCATACAAAGGTGTGCTCGGTTCCAATGTTCTGTATGTGAGAGCACCACTGCCAGACTTCTCCAGGGGCAGCTTATCTTACTCTCCCATACAAACGTGTGCTCGACTCCTATGTTCTCTGTGTGAGAGCCACTGCTAGAATCCTCCAGGGGCGGCTTATCTTACTCTCCCATACAAAGGTGTGCTTGGCTCCTATGTTCTCCATGTGAGAGCCACTGCCAGACTCCTCCAGGGGTGGATTATCTTGCTCTCCCATACAAAGGTGTGCTCGGCTGTCTATGTTCTCTATGTGAAAAGCACTGCCAGACACCTCTTGGGCGGCTTATCTAACTCTCCCATAGAAAGGTGTGCTTGGCTCTTATGTTCTCTATGTGGGAGCACCACTGCCAGACTCCTCCAGGGGCGGCTTATATTACTCTCCCATACAAAGGAGTGCTCGGCTCCTATGTTCTCTATGTGAGAGCACCACTGCCAGACTCCTCCAGGGATGGCTTATTTTACTCTCCCATACAAAGGTGTGCTTGGTTCCTATGTTCTCTAAGAGAGCACCACTGTCAGACTACTCCAGGGATGGCTTATCTTACTCTCCCATACAAAGGTGTGCTCGGCTCCAATGTTCAGTATGTGAGAGCACCACTGCCAGACTCCTCCAGGGGCGGCTTATCTTACTCTCCCATACAAAGGAGTGCTAAGCTCCTATGTTCTCTATGTGAGATCACCACTGCCAGACTCCTCCAGGGACGGCTTATTTTACTCTCCCATACAAAGGTGTGCTTGGTTCCTATGTTCTCTAAGAGAGCACCACTGCCAGACTCCTCCAGGGGTGGCTTATCTTACTCTCCAATAAAAATGTGTGCTCGTCTCCTATGTTCTCTATGTGGGAGCTCTACTGCCAGACTCCTCCAGGGGCGGCTTATCTTACTCTCCCATGCAAAGGTGTGCTCGGCTGTCCATGTGCTCTATGAGAGCACCACTGCCAGACGCCTATAGGGGCGGCTTATCTTTCTCTCCCATACAAAGGTGTGCTCGGCTCCAATGTTCTCTATGTGAGAGCATCACTGCCAGACTCCTCCAGGAATGGCTTATCTTACTCTCCCATACAAAGGAGTGCTCGGCTGTCCATGTGCTCTATGAGAGCACCACTGCCAGACTCCTCCAGGGGCGGCTTATCTTACTCTCCCTTACAAAGGTGTGCTCAGCTCCTATGTTCTCTATGTGGGAGCACCACTGCCAGACTTCTCCAGGGGCTATCTTACTCTCCCATACAAAGGTGTGCTCGGCTGTCTATGTTCTCTATGTGAGAGCCACTGCCAGACTCCTCCAGGGACGGCTTATCTTATTCTCCCATACAAAGGTGTGCTCGGCTACAATATTCTCTATGTGAGAGCCACTGCCAGACTTCTCCAGGGACGGCTTATCTTACTCTCCCATACAAAGGTGTGCTCGGCTCCTATGTTCTCTATGAGAGCACCACTGCCAGACTCCTCCAGGGACGGCTTATCTTAGTCTTCTATACAAAGGTGTGCTCGGCTCCTATGTTCTCTATGTGAGAGCCACTGCCAGACTTCTCCAGGGGCGGCTTATCTTTAAGAAGAGAAAGTTATCGGCAACCCAAAATTGGACATGCCGGATTCTGATGTCCCCCGACAGTTTGGGTGCTACATACACAGTAGACAGTCGGTCAAACCCATCAATATTGGACACTATTAGCCTAATGTGTATGAGGCCCTTCAGAGATTTAATGGCCGTGATTATAAATTGTGCTCGGGTGGTCTCTTAAGTATGTCAATTTCATAGCAAATTTCATCCCTGCCACAAATTTTGCTGTAATTTCTCCAGGGATTTTATTTTACCATGTGTGCACCTACTCCGAGGGCTAATTCACGAGACTCGATTTTCTCATTCACATTTTGGCACCAAATACTGACCTGACCGATCTTGTAACCTACACGGACCGCCTCATATGAGACTGGGAATTCTGATCAAAAACCCGTTGTCAGTCTGTAATACAGACGAGAGAATATGGCCGCTGTACAGTCATGTGAATTAACTCTTAGGCCTCATTCAGACATCCATTTTTCACGTACGCGTTCTGTTCTTGACTGTCGCAGATACTACATGTACACTATAATCTACGAGGAGGTTTACGTGCTTTTTTTCGGACCGTATGTCAGTGCAAAAATCACAGAGACCTGTAGGTAAAGCACACGGAGGGCATCAGCACACAGCGTTTGTACTATCCGTGATTAACATTGTAATTCATAAGAGAAGCTTTGTACTTTATTGATTTATCCATACGTGAATAATACTGATGGTAAAAGATGACTTACAGAGCAAACACTGGTGACAAACAAACGTGAACAACCGAATGATGTCTAAAGCCACGTTCACACATTCAGTATTCGGTCAGTATTTTACATCAGTATTTATAAGCCAAAATCAGTAGTGGGTGAAAAATACAGAAGTGGTGATGTGTTTCTATTATACTTTTCCACTCCTGGTTTTGGCTTACAAATACTGATGTGAAATACTGACCAAATACAGAACATGGCCTATTGGTAGAGTCAAATCTGCAATTTAATCCACGAATGACATTGCTCTAAACTTATTCCAATAGCACAAATGTGTGGTAAATTTGGCACATCTTGCTAGACACTTTTCCTTACACCACTTCGTTGGTTAACTTAATTTACAACAGTATTTGGCTTAAAATAAACATGCGTCATGTTGATAACGATACCTAATGTGCTGGCAGGATGTTATAGAGCAAGAGGAGCTGATCAGATCCATATACATTTCTGTGGGAAAAGTTTCAATAAAAGTTGTATTTTATTCATCGAGTCCTGTGGGCGGTCCTATTCAGGAAGGACCTCCCACTGGACTCATACATAAAACTACCTTGGTTTTTGATGAATAAAATACATATTATGCTGAATCTTTTCCAAATAAAAACTATATTGCAGCGCTGTGGTCCTGGATTCAAAACCACCAAGACTAACATCTGCAAGGAGTTTGTACGTTCTCCCCGTGTTTGCGTGGGTTTCCTCAAGGTTCTGCGGTTTCCTCCCACACTCCAAAGACATACTGATAGGGAATGTATATTGTGAGCCCCGATGATGTCAGTAAAGCGCTGCGGAATATGATGGTGGTATATAAGCAAAGCATAATAAATATATTACTCTGCTCAGGTTTGGGCGTCTCCTTTTTTAAAATGACCAGATTTATTAGATCATTGTTCCTACAATCAAAAGTTATCAGCTATGCAAAGGATTAATGATAACTCGCGGATCGTTGTGGTCCGGAACTGTCCACAGATTCAACATTACGTTCAACGAGACAGGTTCCCTTTAAAAGCTTATTTGTAACATTAGATGCGTTGTACAACCTTAGGCTACAAGTCTGCAACCTCACATCCTGTGCACTGAGGATTCTCTGATGTCTGGAGAATCGAGTGCGTGACCTCAGGTATATGATTTGCCTACATGTGGACACGTGCCGACTAGACGTGTACAGCCTCTTTGAATAAGAGGCCCGGACACAGTCTAGTCGGAATGTGTCTGGAAGTATGCAAATTACATACTTGCGGTCACATGACCACCATCAATCCTCAAGTCCTTAGAATAGATGATAAAACATTATTCTTTACAATTAACGTTAATAAAGTCCTCTTTTTCTCTGGCGAGGCAATTAGCATATTAATAAATCTGTTCATTTGACTTAAAAAAAAAAACATTCTAAATTGATGCATAAAAAAAAAAAAAGTGGCAGAGTTTTGTTGCATTTTTCGTACCACGTTTTTCTCACTTTATGCTTTTACAGATGAAGGATTTGAGCGGTGGAGACCCCCGAGGTTCACAGTGGGTTCATATTTACTGTAAAAGCTATTAAAGCAAAGTGACTATGAAAACTGAACATCAGCTCTGGGCACAGCCCGTAAATCACACAGATAACATAGATGGGAGGAGGACGCAGTCCTGAATCTTGTCCTTTCCTCCTCCTCATTATCAGTCATTAACTTATGAAGAACATCAGCAGCTGCACAGGACTTACATAGGGGTCCCCAAAATCCATACAACTCTGTGCTGTGTGTCACCCCCCATTTAGCATCGTATAGAGCGCACATCCATAATTCAGCATGGCCCTTTTTTTTTTTTTTCTAGAACTGAGAAGAGATCTTTCTCCGCTTCCTGTAGGACTGGAGAATCCAGATCTAAAATGGAGCCATGTGCAGTAGATCACAATTCAATCCGCACTGAGAAATCCTCTCTCAAGCCATTGGATTCCTAGTGGCCTTGTGATAAACTTGTACACCTTATTTGAACGAGCAGAGCAGCAGTATAAAGCACAGGGGTGAAACAGAGCAGCAGTTTGGGGTTCACAAGCACTTTCCATGGTATAGGTGATAACTTTCTAATCGCTGCGAACCAAAGCCGTGGCCCCCACTGATCCCAAGAATGAAGCAGAGGTCAATCATGCGCACTGCCTCTCCATTCATTCTAATAGGCGAGCCGAAGATCAGCCAACCACTGCGCTAAGAATGAATGGAGGGGTAGTAAGCAGGATCGACCTATGCTTCCATTCTTGGGATCGGTGGGGGCCACGGCTTCGGTCCGCAGCGATCGGAAAGTTATCACCTATACCATGCTCTATTCAGCTGGAGCTCCTCTTCTTTGGGTGGTCAGACCCCCAGTGATCGGAAAGTTATCCCCTAGCCCATGGATAGGGGAGAAGTTGAAAGGGGCGGTCAAGATTTATTTATTTTTTTTTAAAGGGCCTGGTCTAAAGCTATGGTCAAAAGTTTTGAGACTAACAAATTTTGGTTTCTGTTTTTATAGTGGCAACTTACATCAACTCTAGCGTGATCAGATGAATCGCAAAAAAATTGTAGTCATTCCTTGCCATGAAAGTTAACTATCACAAAAAAAAATATTTCCACCAAATTTCATCCTTGCCACAAAATGACCCGCTTACATAATTTCAGTGATTTTCTCCTTAGCTCAGAAAAAAAGTATTGACAAGGCCAAGGCAGCTGATATCACACAGTCATGCTCACTGAATAAGAGCAGACTGGTTGCTTTAAAGAGGGCTGGTTCTTGAAATCACTGTCTTCTTCTGATAAGCATGGTTACTTCCAAGGAAACACATGTAGTCATCATTGCTTTGCATCAGAGGGGATTTATAGGCAAGGACATTGCTGCTTGTAAGATTTCTCCTAAATCAACCATTTATCAGATCATAAAGAAGTTCAAAGAGAGAGGATCATTTGCTGTGGAGAAGTCTTCAGGGCACCCATGAAATCTCTGCAGGTGCCAGAACAGTCTCTTAAATGGGGATTCAGCTACAGCATCAGTTCAAAGCTAGTGCAGAGCTTGCTCAGGAATGATAGCAGGCAGGTGTCAGAGCATCTGCAGTCACAGTGAGGCGAAGGCTTTTGGAGGCTGGTCTGGTATCTAGAAGGGCAGCAAAGAAGCCACTTCTAAGAAAAACATCAAGGACAGACTGAAGTAGCAAAGGAATTACAGGGATTGGATTGCAGAGGATTGGGGGTAAAGCCTCCTTCAGACTGTTTAGAACATCTGGAGTAATGATTGACTGGAGAAGAAAAGGTGAGCTCTACCATGGGTCCTCTGTGATGCCAACAGTAAAGCACCCAGAGACCATTCATGTGCGGGGGCTTCTCATCCATGGAGGTGGGTGCACTCATAATTTTGCTTAAGAACACTGCCATGAATAAAGAATGGATCTAAACCTCCTCCAAGAGAGACTTCTCCCAATCATCCAGGAGCAATGTGGTGATGACCAGGCCTTTTTCCGCATGGTGGAGACCATGTCACAAGGTAAGTGTGATAACTAAGTGACTCGGCGTACAAAACATTGACATTTTGAGTCCATGACCAGGAAACTCCCCAGATCTCAATCCCATTTAGAACCTGTGGTCAATCATTAAAATGTGAGCGGATAACTAAAAACCCAGAAATGGTCCCCGAGGACTGATAAGACAACGGGCGGCAAAAGAAGGATCGTCTATTTTGGCATACAAATCTAAGCCCATGTTCAGTATTTGGTCAGTATTTTACATCAGTATTTGTAAGCCAAAACCAGGAGTGGGCGATAAATGCAGAAGTGGTGACGTGTTTCTATTATACTTTTCCCCTGATTGTTCCTCTCCTGGTTTTGGCTTACAAATACTGATGTAAAATACTGACCGAATACTGAACATGTGAACGTGGGCTTAGACTTGTATGCCAAAATAGACAACCCCTTTAATTACATTGAACTACTACACAAAGGGCGGTTTCACACATTGTGCTTTTTTTAAAGCCTCATTTTTACCTATTTTTTAGCGGAAAATAAAAAGTTGTGTTGATGTTGACTGTTAAGACTCATTTAGAGTGTATGGGACAGTTCAAATGTCAGTTTTATGTGTCTTTTTTTCACAAACCCCCCCCCCCCCCCAGATGCGTCTGATTTAGATCTGATTTCGGGATAAAAAAAATCACACATTCAAGTCTGGGGAGAAAAATCGAATAGCACTCACCCGATACCATCTGTGTTGAATCATAGTGCTGTTTTTTTTTTTTAAACTATTTAATGGGTAGAAGCGTGAACATTTTTTTTTTTTTTTTTTTTTTGCATACAGGAAAAAACTAAGGCCGCACTGATGGTAAAAAGACGAACCAAAGAGCAAATGAAAATAGGAATAAAAACAGTGATCAAAATCAAATCAGGTTTTCTTGCACGTCAGAAAAAAAAAAAATGAAACGCACTAAAGGCCGATGCATTTTTCGTTGCTTTTTTTCTTTTAATACTTTACAGCAGTTTTTGTTTTTTTTTTAGTTTTTTTCAATATGTGCCATTTTTTTTCTGAATGCAGCAAAACTTTAAATGACTTTCTTTCATTCATTCATTCTCCTGCAGATTTATCTATAGCAAGAAAAAGAAAAAAAAAGCAGGAAAAGGACGTGTGTGAACTGAAAAATGCCACAAAAAAGCATGAAATTCATAACCAGAAAAAAAAAGAAAGGAGTGTGAAGGAAAACAAAAGCTAATAATGAGAGCAGTGTCCTAATCCTGACCTAGAATAACCCAGGCCTTACAGAACCATAAGATCGAGTCAGATGAATCAGAAGCATTCATGTGATCTTCAAGGTCTGTGTCCGAAAACAAAGAGGTTGTGAAGAAGAAGCGGAGGAAGGCCGGACGTACGAGTTTCCTATTTCTGATGACAGTAATCATCCGGAGGAAAGAAGTTACAAGGTAAATGGCAATATAGTAAGGAAGGACAATAGTGTAGGGTGCGTTATCTTATCCCCCCCCAAGTCTAGTGTAGCAGCGAGAGACGTGTCCAGGGTGTAACAAAAGTATTATGCTGTCAAACTTTTTTTTTAAGCTTTTTTATTAATCATAAAATTAAACAAAAAAAAAAAATAAAATCACAGGGCAGAAAAAAAAAAAAAATAAACCAAAAAAGTTTAAGGCGGGAGACATGAACATAATAAATAGTGGACCATAGTCTCACAGTACCAGATGTTTTTCATGCGTTTTACACAGGAATGGAATAAAACCGCAGCTCCGAGAATTGGACAGAAGGCATTTGGCAAGAATTTCATTACAATAAATTGGAATTATTATTATAATGGAAAAAAATATATATAAAAAATTACAATACATGTCTGGTCAATACGGCAGTATAACAGGCTCATAAATAAAACTCACAGGGCCCCGTATTAATTAACAGTAACCAATGGCGGCCAATCAGAAATCAGCTCTCAAGTTTTTATAAGTCAGGGTAAAATATGAAAGAGCGATCTGATTGGTTGTTAGAGGAAACGGAGCAACTCCTGAACTTTTCCCCATCACATTATAATCAGGTGAATTAGTGTTTTCCACATATATTTAGGACGAGATGGAGAATGATGTGGCTTGAGCTTTTCTCTGCTGTCCGTAATGTTCGATTTAAACATTACTTAATATATAGACTCCCTCTGTTGAGAACTCTGTATATCTGTACAAGCCAGCCCATTTATTTTAAGGGGCACCCTGTAGTTCTTCATTTGCCCTGTGGTGGCGCTGTAGGGGAATTGCACACTTGGTTTCATGTTCCACTAAAGGTTACAGCTAATGAACAGTCCCCATGACAATGAGGTTGTAGAAGTGGCCGTAGATGCTAACCTATTAATGAAACCTCCCTTTAAGGGGACCCGTCACTTGCCACAAATATGTATTTTTTTTGCCCTGTATAAATGCCGCTGTTCTCCTGAATCCGGTGATGTTTTTCTTTCGTTCCTGAGCCTCTCCGTTCCGGAGATATGGCCTCCTCTTTCCTGTAGATAAATCTACTCTTGTTGCCAAGTGGGCGTCGTCCATAGAGCTTCTCTGTGGGCGTCTTCTTTAATGACCATGCCCACTTGGCTAAATTTATAGACAGGGAAGAGGAGGCCATATCTCAGGAACGGAAAGGAGTAGGAACAAAAGGAAAACATCACCGGATTCAGGAGAACAGCCACATTTACACCAGATAAAAAAAAATACATATTTATGGCAAGTGGCAGGTCCCCTTTAATGATAAAAGGGAAGGACTTTGAGGATATGGACACTTTACATCATGTCAGCAGTACTTGTTCTCTCCCCATACAGATAATTTTCAGATATCCTCGTGCAATAACAATTCTGTAGCTTCATTTCTTAGATCTCTTCATTGTACCGGTCCCTCTGTTATTCTTCCTGTAAATGTATTGCCAAACTGACAACCCTCTGTTACCATTCTCTTTGCCAATAAGATGGTCCCCTACATAGTGTAAACAGTGTTATACTGAGTAGGGGCAAAACGGTTTTTTGAAAAGAGAAATTAGTAAAGGCCAGTTGGTAAGTTATTTAGATATTTCCAGGAGGAAGAACAGAGGAACAAAATTTATTTAATTTTATAGAAATGTAAGTATTTATTGCAGGGGAGTTGATAAATTAGTCATTGACTCACTGAATGTATTTCCCCAACCCCATTAGATGAGATTTTAGCCATTTTACTGGTGTCCTGAACCCTATACACCATCTCAGACCCAGAGATAGAGATGAGACAGTACATGTGGATGAAGGGGCATTTGACGAGGGCATATTGGGGTACGGTGTTATGTCCGTAAGACGGATGCTAATATGCTCCGCTACTTAAAGGGGTATTCCAGCCTGAACCAGTCATTACCTATCCACTGGATAAGAGAGAAATGTTAGATTGGTATTGGAACCGTCACAAACACAAATTGCAAGTCTTGCGTCCTCCATACTCTCCCGTCTGCACGGCCATTGTCAGAATGAGGAGAATGGAGGGGGAAGTTGTGCATGAACCCTGCAACCCTCATTAAAAATTTTGCAGTATTCTAGTTTTACAGGCTTTTTGTTCCCCTGCACACTAAACTTTGATGTGATTTATGGTTATAAATCAGCTGAAAGGAACATAAAACAACAAACAGATAAAAGCCGTCAGAACAAAGCTCACTGGCAGATTCTCAGTCAACTCATTCTGCAGACAGCGCAACACAGAGGCTGTAGAAGGCAAACGGTGCAAAGTTTTGGATGAAATCCAATAACAAAGATGATTGCATTTAAGTAACAAACCAAAAAGTCCCCAGTTATGGACAGTCCCTTTAAGCTCCCCGATGCTTAGCTTTGTCAGTGTCCCAGACGTGAATAGAGCGACAGGACGCATGCACAACCTCCTACTCCACTCCAGGAGGTGATGACACTAATACTGTTTGTCCGCTGGCTATATATTCTGTACCCCAGAAAGAATAATGGCCGCCCCCCTTAGGGAAGCAATGGAGAAGACAGAAGAGTAGTAATTGTATTGTATATACATTAAACTGCGGTTTATTCTTTGATCGATGCCATAACCCTTCATAAGAACATTGAGAATTTCCAGTTAATAGTAAATAAAGTCCCTTATAAGTCGCCTCGCTTGGATTGAGTGATCATTGCTCGTAAAGTCAGTTTAATGATGGCGGCCGATCCGTGTTCCAGAGAAGCTCTACGTACGGCCATTTGGTT
Organism: Phyllobates terribilis; assembly: GCF_046119375.1. Lineage (NCBI taxonomy): Eukaryota > Metazoa > Chordata > Amphibia > Anura > Dendrobatidae > Phyllobates > Phyllobates terribilis. The sequence continues at coordinate 63,312,294 of NW_027362764.1, read as the reverse complement.
TGTAGACAGCGTTTGATGGGGGTGTCGTCCGTTTGTAATCTGGGGTCTTCAAAACCCATGACGGCGGTTCCTTCAATGTAAGAGACCTAAATAACAGAAATACCGAGAGGACATAAATACCAGATCTACTGTAGGAAGTCACAGTGACGGCAGGGTGGGACGGAGCGGCCCCCATAGGACCATTTCATGAGGATTTGCATTTGGTGTGAGATAAGAAAAAAAGTAAAAGTAGTTTATCAGGTACGCCAAGGAGAAATGATCCCCAAATAAGATGAACACATTATGACCCCTCTGGCACATTCTCTGCAAAAATTCCTGATTCTAAAAATTTGATTTTAAAATTTTACATTTTTTCTTTTCACTTTTTTCTCGGCAGCGGTTGTAGATCGTCGGCGCTCTCGCCCCGTGTACCAGCAGTCACTCATTTAGTTTTGAGTTATTCTACTTCTTTTCTACACATTTTTGATAACCTTTTTTTTTCCAGTTTTCTCTATAGCCGGTTATATCTATATTTAAAACACAAAAACAGAAATCTTACAATTGTAACAATGGCCATTAGGCCCAATATTAAATTCATTATTTCCTGTTTGGTACACGGACTATCAGCAGTTTCAGTATCATCGCAGAGAAGATTACGATGAACAGTAACATCTTTAACAAAGCATTACAATAGATAACAGGATCCACAATTGGTGACGTCTATATACAGGAGATAACACAGGATCCACCATACACAATAGGTGATGTCACAGCTCACCTCCTCCTCCTCCTGTACAATGACTGATAACACCTCTATATACAGTAGATAACACAGGATCCACCATACACAATAGGTGATGTCACAGCTCACCTCCTCCTCCTCCTGTACAATGACTGATAACATCTCTATATACAGTAGATAACAGGATCCACCATACAGAATAGGTGATGACACAGCTCACCTCCTCCGCCTGTACAATGACTGATAACACCTCTATAAACAGTAGATAACACAGGATCCATCATTCACAATAGGTGATGTCACAGCTCACCTCCTCCTCCTGTACAATGACTGATAACACCTCTATATACAGTAGATAACACTGGATCCACCATTCACAATAGGGGATGTCACAGCTCACCTCCTCCTCCACCTGTACAATGACTGATATTGATAACACAGGAGCCACCATTCACAATAAGTGATGTCACAGCTCACCTCCTCCTCCTGTACAATGACTGATAACATCTCTATATACAGTAGATAACAGGATCCACCATACAGAATAGGTGATGACACAGCTCACCTCCTCCACCTGTACAATGACTGATAACACCTCTATAAACAGTAGATAACACAGGATCCATCATTCACAATAGGTGATGTCACAGCTCACCTCCTCCTCCTGTACAATGACTGATAACACCTCTATATACAGTAGATAACACTGGATCCACCATTCACAATAGGGGATGTCACAGCTCACCTCCTCCTCCACCTGTACAATGACTGATATTGATAACACAGGATCCACCATTCACAATAAGTGATGTCACAGCTCACCTCCTCCTCCTGTACAATGACTGATAACATCTCTATATACAGTAGATAACAGGATCCACCATACAGAATAGGTGATGACACAGCTCACCTCCTCCGCCTGTACAATGACTGATAACACCTCTATATACAGTAGATAACACTGGATCCACCATTCACAATAGGTGATATCACAGCCCACCTCCTCCTCCACCTGTACAATGACTGATATTGATAACACAGGATCCACCATTCACAATAAGTGATGTCACAGCTCACCTCCTCCTCCTGTACAATGACTGATAACATCTCTATATACAGTAGATAACAGGATCCACCATACAGAATAGGTGATGACACAGCTCACCTCCTCCGCCTGTACAATGACTGATAACACCTCTATATACAGTAGATAACACTGGATCCACCATTCACAATAGGTGATGTCACAGCTCACCTCCTCCTCCACCTGTACAATGACTGATATTGATAACACAGGATCCACCATTCACAGTAGGTGATGTCACAGCTCACCTCCTCCTCCCTTTTCAATGACGTTTGCCCAGATCAGAGCATGCTCATTAAACACTCCCATACAGTTCAGTAGGGTCATAGTGCGGCTATTGCTTCTATTACCCATCGGTATAACAGGGAGTTGAGGTATAATGTTCCTAGCGCCCAGTGTAATAATTGCAATAGTGATATGAATAAAAAAAAAGAAAGAAAAAAAAAAATGAATCAAAAACACAGTGCAGGGCGCTTTTTCCACCACTCCCCGGCCTCTACACTTTCCAGCTTTCTTCTGTAAAATGGATTAAATATTTTCTTTTTTTTAACCAAAATTAATGAAAATGTAAAAAACTAAAATAACTACAGCAACAATGTCACATCAGTCACTTCGCTTCTGTTTATTTTTTCCTGTTGTCACGGTTACAACATCACAATCATTTACATGCTGGAATGTAGCGCGGCGGCGGCAGAACCCCAGCCAATAAGCCTGCAGAATCCCCCCCACCTGATGAATGCGTCCCCCTACAATCAGCAGCGGGGCGCTGCATCCATCATCTCACGTCTTAATGGACACTAGGAGCTTATGCAGAATTCACTCGAAACTCCTCTAACCTCCAAGATGTTGGCATGATGCGACCCTCCTGCCAGACACGTGCGGTGGAACAGACAACACTTGTCCCCTCTTTTCCCCAGCTCACACATTCTTCCCCCCCATGGGGCATTGCCAATAAGACTCCATGCTCAGCTGGTCTCCTTAAAATGGTTGTCCTCCTTCGGGGACATCCCCCCCCCCCCCAAATGCAAGAATTTGGGGCCAACAATCGTTTTTGTAATGTCATGTGGAGATAAATCAGCTGAGAGGAGCTCAGAAAACAACAGATAAAGAGTTACAAACTCTCCTGTCATTCAATGTGAATGAGCTCGCTGATGTATCCTCAGTTAACTTATTCTGCAGCCAACAATAGCAATAGAGAGTGGAACACAGAGGATGCAGAATAAGTTAACTGAGAATCCAACAGCGAGCTCATTCACATTAAATGACAGGAGAGTTTGTAACTCTTTATCTGTTGTTTTCTGAGCTCCTCTCAGCTGATTTATCACCACAAGCCAAATTAAAGTTGAATGAGAGAGCCTTTATAAGCAAAACAGTGCAAAATTTTTAACAAAACCAAATTGCAAAACTTCTTTTCAGCCCCAAATACTTGCATAAAAAATAAATGTACCAAGGTCAAAGAGGGGAGAGGACCCTGAAACAGCGGTCTGCAAATAGAGGTTTGGTTTTCATAAAGCGATGTCTTGAATTATAAAGGAAGCCCTAAATCTCTCTCTCCAAGAAGAAACGGACTGTCTTGCACATTTTTCTCTGGAGCATCGTCAGTAAGACTCCAGACACATTAGGTCTCCTTAAGGACCAGAAGTCCCCCTCCTACTCCCAGGTGCGATCGGCTGTCAGTCATGCAGGCGTGCCCGCCCCGGCACTGACTGACAGCTTGCTCTGCACTGCAGAGTCGGCAGTATAATGTGGAGGAATCCCACTAATATCCATATAGTGTATTTTTTCCCCGCTGGCTCCACAGGACAGAAATGTGCAGAATTCACAACTGTCCCTTTTTTTTTTTTTTGGCAGGATCATCCCATAAAGCGGGTTACAAAGCAAGTGTCTTATGTAAATTATGCATTAAAGGGAGGTTTTATGCATATGGCCAACCACAGCTTCTCCTGCTTATACCTGCCTTAAAGGGTTTCTCTGGTGCAAAATAGTTTCTGCATCAGGAATTGACGATCGTGCACGCATTCTGGCAGGCACTGGTCAACGCAACGCCATCAGAGCCTCGTACCTCCATTCTGTACCCTGGATGCAGAAATGCGGCACCAGAGAAATTCTTCATGAAACAATCACTTTCCCAGAAAGATAAGTGACCCAAGATGGGAGGTCATCAACCATCATGGCCTCAGTTTACACCTACAGTTGTGCTCAAAAGTTTACATACCCCGGCAGAATGTTTCCTTTCTTGGCCTTGTTTTGGAGAATATGAATGATAAGGAAAAAACTTTTTCTCCACTCATGGTTATTGGTTGGGTGAAGCCATTTATTGTCAAACTACTGTGTTTTCTCTTTTTAAATCTTAATGACAACCAAAAACATCCAAATGACCCTGATCAAAAGTTCACATACCCTGGTGATTTTGGCCTGATAACATGCGCAGAATTTGACACAAATAGGTTTGAATGGCTACTAAAGGTAACATCCTCACCTGTGAGATGTTTGCTTGTAATCAGTGTGTGTGCATAAAAGCTGAGTGAGTTTCTGGGATCCAGACAGACTCTTGCATCTTTCATCCAGCCACTGACGTTTCTGGATTGTGAGTCATGGGGAAAGCAAAAGAATTGTCAACGGATCTATGGGAAAAGGTAGTTGAACTGTATAACACAGGAAAGGGATACAAAAAGATATCCAAGGAATTGATAATGCCAGTCAAGAGCATTCAAACTGTGATTAACAAATGGAAAATCAGGGGCTCTGTAAAAACCAAAAACACAGTCAGGTAGAGCAACAAGAATTTCAGCCACAACTGCCAGGAAAATTGTTCAGGATGCAAAGAAAAACCCACAAATAACATCAGCTGAAATTCAGGATTCTCTGAAACTAGCGGTGTGGCTGTTTCACGATGCACAATAAGGAGGCACTTGAAGAAAAATTGGCAGTATGGTCGAGTCGCCAGAAGAAAGTCATTACTGCACAAATGCCACAAAGTATCTCACCTACAATACGCTAAGCAGCACAGAGACAAGCCTCAAAACTTCTGGAACAAGGTAATTTGGAGTGATGAGACCAAAATTGAACTTTATGGCCACAACCATAAACGTTTCATTTGGAGAGAGGTCAACAAGGTCTATGATGAAAGGAACACCATTCCTACAGTAAAGCATGGAGGTGGATCGCTGATGTTTTGGGGATGTGTGAGCTACAAAGGCACAGGAAACTTGGTAAAAGTTGAAGGAAAGGTGAATGCAGCACGTTATCAGCAAATACTGGAGGCAGATTTGCACTCATCAGCCCGGAAGCTGCGCATGGGACGTACTTGGACGTTCCAACATGACAACGATCCAAAACACAAGGCCAAGTCGACCTGTCATTGGCTACAGCAGAACAAAGTGAAGGTTCTGTAGTGGCCATCTCAGTCTCCTGACCTCAATATCATTGAGCCACTCTGGGGAGATCTCAAGCCCGCAGTTCATGCGAGACAGCCCAGGAATTTACAGGTACTGGAGGCTTTTTGCCAAGAAGAATGGGCAGCTTTACCATCTGAGAAAATAAAGAACCTCATCCACAACTACCACAAAAGACTTCAAGCTGTCATTGATGTTAGAGGGGGCAATACATGGTATTAAGAACTGGGGTATGTGAACTTTTGATCAGGGTCATTTGGATGTTTTTGGTTGTCATTAAGATTTAAAAAGAGAAAACACAGTATTTTGTTAATAAATGGCTTCACCCAACCAATAACCATGAGTGGAGAAAAAGTTTTTTGGTTATCATTCATATTCTCTGAAACAAGGCCAAGAAAGGAAAAATTCTGCTGGGGTATGTAAACTTTTGAGCACAACTGTGTGTGATCTATAATACAGCCCAGAGCACCACCCAGCTTAAAAATCTTTTAAGAATGAAAGTAAAGGAAACACAATCACCCACAGTAACAACAATTAGTAATGTGATTGATCGCCAAGGATTATAACACTTATCCATACATCTCCTGCCCCAATCACTGAGTGCCGGCTCTAAGACTCGGCCGCGCTGACTTGTAACTGTTAAATTCTTCCAAAGAAAAATGAGAAGAAACATAAGAATGTAATGAGGAGAGATAAGACGTGTGATGATACAGAGCACGCAGCTGAAGACTTACAGAGCCCACCAAACACGGCCAAGGATAAGAACGCACATCATTCTCATGGACGTGTCAGCGGAGCGTCTCATAGGAAACATACCTTCTCGTTATGATTGGACTGCCGCAACCCATTATAGTGATACACAACGAAGGATTCAGGGACTTTTGAACCCTAAAATCCAAGACAAAAAAAAAGTGAAATCTCGGATATGTATGTATGTACAGGTGCGCGCGAGTGTGAGAGTGCATGTACAGGTGCGCGCGAGTGTGAGAGTGCATGTACAGGTGCGCGCGAGTGTGAGAGTGCATGTACAGGTGCGCGCGAGTGTGAGAGTGCATGTACAGGTGCGCGCGAGTGTGAGAGTGCATGTACAGGTGCGCGCGAGTGTGAGAGTGCATGTACAGGTGCGCGTGAGTGTGAGAGCGCATGTACAGGTGCGCGCGAGTGTGAGAGCGCATGTACAGGTGCGCGCGAGTGTGAGAGCGCATGTACAGGTGCGCGCGAGTGTGAGAGCGCATGTACAGGTGCGCGCGAGTGTGAGAGCGCATGTACAGGTGCGCGCGAGTGTGAGAGCGCATGTACAGGTGCGCGCGAGTGTGAGAGCGCATGTACAGGTGCGCGCGAGTGTGAGAGCGCATGTACAGGTGCGCGCGAGTGTGAGAGCGCATGTACAGGTGCGCGCGAGTGTGAGAGCGCATGTACAGGTGCGCGCGAGTGTGAGAGCGCATGAACAGGTGCGCGCGAGTGTGAGAGCGCATGTACAGGTGCGCGCGAGTGTGAGAGCGCATGTACAGGTGCGCGCGAGTGTGAGAGCGCATGTAGAGGTGCGCGCGAGTGTGAGAGCGCATGTAGAGGTGCGCGCGAGTGTGAGAGCGCATGTAGAGGTGCGCGCGAGTGTGAGAGCGCATGTAGAGGTGCGCGCGTGTGAGAGCGCATGTAGAGGTGCGCGCGTGTGAGAGCGCATGTAGAGGTACGCGCGTGTGAGAGCGCATGTACAGGTGCGCGCGAGTGTGAGAGCGCATGTACAGGTGCGCGCGAGTGTGAGAGCGCATGTACAGGTGCGCGCGAGTGTGAGAGCGCATGTAGAGGTGCGCGCGAGTGTGAGAGCGCATGTAGAGGTGCGCGCGAGTGTGAGAGCGCATGTAGAGGTGCGCGCGTGTGAGAGCGCATGTAGAGGTACGCGCGTGTGAGAGCGCATGTAGAGGTGCGCGCGTGTGAGAGCGCATGTAGAGGTGCGCGCGTGTGAGAGCGCATGTAGAGGTGCGCGCGTGTGAGAGCGCATGTAGAGGTGCGCGCGTGTGAGAGCGCATGTAGAGGTGCGCGCGTGTGAGAGCGCATGTAGAGGTGCGCGCGTGTGAGAGCGCATGTAGAGGTGCGCGCGTGTGAGAGCGCATGTAGAGGTGCGCGCGTGTGAGAGCGCATGTAGAGGTGCGCGCGTGTGAGAGCGCATGTAGAGGTGCGCGCGTGTGAGAGCGCATGTAGAGGTGCGCGCGTGTGAGAGCGCATGTAGAGGTGCGCGCGTGTGAGAGCGCATGTAGAGGTGCGCGCGTGTGAGAGCGCATGTAGAGGTGCGCGCGTGTGAGAGCGCATGTAGAGGTGCGCGCGTGTGAGAGCGCATGTAGAGGTGCGCGCGTGTGAGAGCGCATGTAGAGGTGCGCGCGTGTGAGAGCGCATGTAGAGGTGCGCGCGTGTGAGAGCGCATGTAGAGGTGCGCGCGTGTGAGAGCGCATGTAGAGGTGCGCGCGAGTGTGAGAGCGCATGTAGAGGTGCGCGCGAGTGTGAGAGCGCATGTAGAGGTGCGCGCGAGTGTGAGAGCGCATGTAGAGGTGCGCGCGTGTGAGAGCGCATGTAGAGGTGCGCGCGTGTGAGAGCGCATGTAGAGGTGCGCGCGTGTGAGAGCGCATGTAGAGGTGCGCGCGTGTGAGAGCGCATGTAGAGGTGCGCGCGTGTGAGAGCGCATGTAGAGGTGCGCGCGTGAGAGCGCATGTAGAGGTGCGCGCGTGTGAGAGCGCATGTAGAGGTGCGCGCGTGTGAGAGCGCATGTAGAGGTGCGCGCGTGTGAGAGCGCATGTAGAGGTGCGCGCGTGTGAGAGCGCATGTAGAGGTGCGCGCGTGTGAGAGCGCATGTAGAGGTGCGCGCGTGTGAGAGCGCATGTAGAGGTGCGCGCGTGTGAGAGCGCATGTAGAGGTGCGCGCGTGTGAGAGCGCATGTAGAGGTGCGCGCGTGTGAGAGCGCATGTAGAGGTGCGCGCGTGTGAGAGCGCATGTAGAGGTGCGCGCGTGTGAGAGCGCATGTAGAGGTGCGCGCGTGTGAGAGCGCATGTAGAGGTGCGCGCGTGTGAGAGCGCATGTAGAGGTGCGCGCGTGTGAGAGCGCATGTAGAGGTGCGCGCGTGTGAGAGCGCATGTAGAGGTGCGCGCGTGTGAGAGCGCATGTAGAGGTGCGCGCGTGTGAGAGCGCATGTAGAGGTGCGCGCGTGTGAGAGCGCATGTAGAGGTGCGCGCGTGTGAAAGTGCATGTAGAGGTGCGCGCGTGTGAGAGTGCATGTAGAGGTGCGCGTGTGTGAGAGTGCATGTAGAGGTGCGCGTGTGTGAGAGTGCATGTACAGGTGCGTGTGTGTGTGAGAGTGCATGTACAGGTGCGTGTGTGTGTGAGAGTGCATGTACAGGTGCGCGCGAGTGTGAGAGTGCATGTACAGGTGCGCGCGAGTGTGAGAGTGCATGTACAGGTGCGCGCGAGTGTGAGAGTGCATGTACAGGTGCGCGCGAGTGTGAGAGTGCATGTACAGGTGCGCGCGAGTGTGAGAGTGCATGTACAGGTGCGCGCGAGTGTGAGAGCGCATGTACAGGTGCGCGCGAGTGTGAGAGCGCATGTAGAGGTGCGCGCGTGTGAGAGCGCATGTAGAGGTGCGCGCGTGTGAGAGCGCATGTAGAGGTGCGCGCGTGTGAGAGTGCATGTAGAGGTGCGCGTGTGAGAGTGCATGTAGAGGTGCGCGCGTGTGAGAGTGCATGTAGAGGTGCGCGCGTGTGAGAGTGCATGTAGAGGTGCGCGCGTGTGAGAGTGCATGTAGAGGTGCGCGCGTGTGAGAGTGCATGTAGAGGTGCGCGTGTGTGAGAGTGCATGTACAGGTGCGCGTGTGTGAGAGTGCATGTACAGGTGCGTGTGTGTGAGAGTGCATGTACAGGTGTGTGTGTGTGTGTGAGAGTGCATGTACAGGTGCGTGTGTGTGTGAGAGTGCATGTACAGGTGCGTGTGTGTGTGTGAGAGTGCATGTACAGGTGCGTGTGTGTGTGTGAGAGTGCATGTACAGGTGCGTGTGTGTGTGTGAGAGTGCATGTACAGGTGCGTGTGTGTGTGAGAGTGCATGTACAGGTGCGTGTGTGTGTGTGAGAGTGCATGTACAGGTGCGTGTGTGTGTGTGTGCATGTAGAGGTGCGCGCGTGTGAGAGTGCATGTAGAGGTGCGCGCGTGTGAGAGTGCATGTAGAGGTGCGCGCGTGTGAGAGTGCATGTAGAGGTGCGCGCGTGTGAGAGTGCATGTAGAGGTGCGCGCGTGTGAGAGTGCATGTAGAGGTGCGCGCGTGTGAGAGTGCATGTAGAGGTGCGCGCGTGTGAGAGTGCATGTAGAGGTGCGCGCGTGTGAGAGTGCATGTAGAGGTGCGCGCGTGTGAGAGTGCATGTAGAGGTGCGCGCGTGTGAGAGTGCATGTAGAGGTGCGCGCGTGTGAGAGTGCATGTAGAGGTGCGCGCGTGTGAGAGTGCATGTAGAGGTGCGCGCGTGTGAGAGTGCATGTAGAGGTGCGCGCGTGTGAGAGTGCATGTAGAGGTGCGCGCGTGTGAGAGTGCATGTAGAGGTGCGCGCGTGTGAGAGTGCATGTAGAGGTGCGCGCGTGTGAGAGTGCATGTAGAGGTGCGCGCGTGTGAGAGTGCATGTAGAGGTGCGCGCGTGTGAGAGTGCATGTAGAGGTGCGCGCGTGTGAGAGTGCATGTAGAGGTGCGCGCGTGTGAGAGTGCATGTAGAGGTGCGCGCGTGTGAGAGTGCATGTAGAGGTGCGCGCGTGTGAGAGTGCATGTAGAGGTGCGCGCGTGTGAGAGTGCATGTAGAGGTGCGCGTGTGTGAAAGTGCATGTAGAGGTGCGCGTGTGTGAGAGTGCATGTAGAGGTGCGCGTGTGTGAGAGTGCATGTAGAGGTGCGCGTGTGTGAAAGTGCATGTAGAGGTGCGCGTGTGTGAGAGTGCATGTAGAGGTGCGCGTGTGTGAAAGTGCATGTAGAGGTGCGCGTGTGTGAGAGTGCATGTAGAGGTGCGCGTGTGTGAGAGTGCATGTACAGGTGCGTGTGTGTGAGAGTGCATGTACAGGTGTGTGTGTGTGTGAGAGTGCATGTACAGGTGTGTGTGTGTGTGTGTGAGAGTGCATGTACAGGTGCGTGTGTGTGTGAGAGTGCATGTACAGGTGCGTGTGTGTGTGAGAGTGCATGTACAGGTGCGTGTGTGTGTGAGAGTGCATGTACAGGTGCGTGTGTGTGTGAGAGTGCATGTACAGGTGCGTGTGTGTGAGAGTGCATGTACAGGTGCGTGTGTGTGTGAGAGTGCATGTACAGGTGCGTGTATGTGTGTGTGTGTGCATGTACAGGTGCGTGTGTGTGTGAGAGTGCATGTACAGGTGCGTGTGTGTGTGTGTGTGTGTGAGAGTGCATGTACAGGTGTGTGTGTGTGTGAGTGTGCATGTACAGGTGTGTGTGTGTGTGTGAGAGTGCATGTACAGGTGCGTGTGTGTGTGAGAGTGCATGTACAGGTGCGTGCGTGTGTGAGAGTGCATGTACAGGTGCGTGTGTGTGTGAGAGTGCATGTACAGGTGCGTGTGTGTGTGAGAGTGCATGTACAGGTGCGTGTGTGTGTGTGAGAGTGCATGTACAGGTGCGTGTGTGTGTGTGAGAGTGCGTACAGGTGCGTGTGTGTGTGTGAGAGTGCGTACAGGTGAGTGTGTGTGCGTACGTGTACATGTATGCATATGTGTATATGTGAATGTATGAATTTGTACGTATAGGTATGGACACATGTATGTATATATGTATGAATGAGTTTCTACATGCATGCGTGTATGTGTGTATATATGTATGCAAGTGTATGTTCATGCATCATTTTTTCCATATTTTTGCTAGTGATGCCGCCCCACCTCTGTTATCCAGTAAGTACAGGAATAACACACAGCTTCCGGCCGTATACAGTACCTGTTCGGGGAAAAACTCCTGGAGGAACGGGCCCAGTAATATGATCCCAAGGCCTTCTGGATCTAATTTGGTCTTCATGAGGTTTACACTAGAAAACATAGGAAAGCTAACAATAAGCAGGGCAGCTTGTGCTGTCGCGTTCCTGAGATCCGTGGGACCGCGCTGCGCGTCTCTGCCAATGACTGCGCTTCTATTTTGGGAATCCAGGAACGCATTCATCTGAATGGCATCTCGTTCGCCAAGATGGGTTTATTTTCAGACTCCATAATCTTATGATTAAAACCAAAACAGTGATGATAATTTTGGGAGACAGAACCTTATTAGGAAAACATTTCTAAAAACAAGAGTGTGAGTAGTACGCGAGCGCAGGCTGGAAACTCGACAGGACTCGAGGGCGGCGAGCCAACGACTGGTGTTACTGAGTATGTGTAATAGTGCTGCAGACACAAGAGCAACCGAGCCAAGACCCTTAACTGGCTCCTAACGCCGGACCCTATAAATAGTCATCATTTGGATGTCAGCAGACCCAAACTAGGGCCCATTGTCAGGTCAATGGCGGAGGGGCCAAATTGGATTTATTCAGCAAACCTTCAGCCGCATATACAGTGGTGTGAAAAAGTGTTTGCCCCCTTCCTGATTTCTTATTTAAGTGTGACAGACATACAAAAGAATGTTTCAGAATACAAAACAAATTTAAATATTATACAAAGATAACACAAGTAAAACACAAAAATGTAGTTTTTAAAGGAAGGTCTTTATTATTAAGGGAAAAAAATCCAAACCTACAGGGCCCTGTGTGAAAAAGTGATTGCCCCCTGAACCTAATAACTGGTTGTGCTCTTGGCAGCAACAACTGCAATCAAGCATATGTGATAACTGGCAATGAGTCTTTTACAAGCTCTGGAGGAATTTTGGCCCACTCATCTTTGCAAAATTATTATAATTTAGCCACATTGGAGGGTTTCCGAGCATGAACAGCCTTTTTAAGGTCATGTCACAGCATCTCAATCAGATTATGGTCAGGATTTTGACTAGGCCACTCCAAAGTCTTAATTTTGTTTTTCTTAAGCCATTCAGAGGTGGACTTGCTGGTGTGTTTTGGATCATTGTCCTGCTGCATAACCCAAGTGCGCTTCAGCTTGAGGTCACGAACAGATGGCCGGACATTCTCCTTCAGGATTTTTTGGTAGACAGTAGAATTAATGGTTCCATTTACCAGAGCAAGTCTTCCAGGTCCTGAAGCAGCTAAAACAGCCCCAGATCATCACACTACCACCACCATATTTTACTGTTGGTGTGATGTTCCTTTTCTGAAATGCTGTGTTACTTCTACGCCAGATGTACTGGGACATACACCTTCCAAAAAGTTCAACTTTTGTCTCGTCAGTCCACAGAGTATTCTCCCAAAAGTCTTGGCGATTATCAAGATGTTTCTGGCAAAACTGAGACTAGCCTTTATGTTCTTTTTGCTCAGTAGTGGTTTTCATCTTGGAACTCTGCCATGCTTGCCATTTTTGCCCAGTCTCTTTCTTATGGTGGAGTCAAGAACACTGACCTTACCTGAGGCAAGTGAAGCCTGCAGTTGTTTGGATGTTGTGGGTCTTGGATGAGTCGTCACTGCACTCTTGGGGTAATTTTGGTAGGCCAGCCACTCCTGGGAAGGTTCACCATTGTTCCATGTTTACGCCATTTGTGGATAATGGCTCTCACTGTGGTTCGCTGGAGTCCCAAAGCTTTAGAAATGGCGTTATTACCTTTTCTAGACTGATAGATCTCAATTACTTTGTTTCTCATTTGTTCCTGAATTTCTTTGGATCGCAGCATGATGTCTAGCTTTTGAGGATATTTTGGTCTACTTCACTTTGTCAGGTAGTTCCTATTTAAGTGGCTTCTTGATTGAGAACAGGTGTGACAGTAATCAGGCCTGTGTGTGGCTAGGGAAATTGAACTCTGGTTCCCAAAGATGTGATAAACCACAGTTAATTTATGTTTTAAGGGGGATGGGGAAATCACTTTTTTTTTTTTTTTTTTTTTTTTTTAACTGGGCCTTGTGGGTTTGGATTTCTTTTTCCCTTAATAATAATAATAATAATAATAATAATAATAAAGACCTTCATTTAAAATCTGCATTTTGTGTTATCTTTTTCACACTTAAATGTTTCAGATCACTAAACAAAATGAAATATTAGACAAACAAGTAAAAGAAGAAGAAATCAGGAAGGGGGCAAACGTTTTTTCACACCACTGTATAAGGTCCTGTCAAAGATGCAGACGTGACTGAAATGTTGCAGGACACAATCCCTTTAAAAATCAAATGTCAGCTAATTGACATGGGTGCACAGAGTGGATCCTGGGGGAAAGAGTGCCAAGAGTGGATCCCGGGGGAAAAAAGTTGATTTCGGTTAGTGAAGCCGTGGCGAACCCGTGCTATGCCAACACTTTGTGGTTGACCAATTCAGCTCAGGGGCACCACAGCCACCTGCTGCACAGGGGAACTGCAGCACGGCTCCATTCAAGTCAATGGGGCAGGAAAACACTGCAGCCTCCTATACAATCGAGCAGCCAGGGAGCCAATGTGCAGTGAAAGACTTAAGGGGCCACAGCTCAGAAAAACTTTTCAGCCGACTTTCTCGGAATCCTCATCAAAAGCAGATGAAAATCAGACATCGAAACATCGGTCTAGGTGGGTCAAGTGGTTATCGGGTGTTCCTAAAGACTTTAATTTTGGAATAAAACACTGGGAAATCGTCCGTCCCCTCCAATAAGGACAATGCTGTCGCATGAGGAACCCGTGAGAATGGAGACCATTCACATAACCCTGGAGGGGGAGGCGTTTGCTTGCTGTAAGCGCAGGTCACATGTGGCTGCTTGGGGTCTCTTGTAAGCAGCGTATTTACAGAGACTTGCTTACAACTTACAGGGTTCTTGTAAATACCTGAAGATTAATTGCACATGCACAGAAGATTTTATTTCTCACAAGTCCCTTATTTTAATTAAATGCACATTTGTTATTTTCCAAAAATAAAAAAAATAAAAACTTACATGAAAACAACAAAAAAAAACATCAAGTCTATGAAGTGGAAACCAAAATAATAATTATTTAAAAATACAATAAGTGCATTAAGTTATCACAGAATATTCAACTGTAACATTAAAGGGAATCTGTCACCAGATTTCTGTTACCCGATCTGAGAGCAGCATGATGTTGGGGCAGAGACCCTGATTGCAGCGATGTGGCACTTGCTGGGCTGCTTGCTGTCATTTTGATAAAATACCTGTTTTCTCTGCTGTAGATCTAGCAGTTCTCTGAATGCGGAGCTCTGTATAACCCCGCCCACATCACTGATTGGCTGCTTCCTGTGTACACTCTGCATAAGCAGAAAGCAGGCAATCAGTGGTGAGGGTGGGGTTATACAGAGTAGAAGGACTAGTAAGCAGCAGACAACTAGTCCTATAATGATAATCTCCATCTGACAAAACTGCGATTTTACCAAATCTACAGCAATCAGCCCAGTAAGTGACACATCGCTGGAATCAGGGTTTCTGTCTCTACATTATGCTGCTCTCAGATTAGGTGGCAAAAACCCTGTAAAAGATTCCCTTTAAGAGCGATCGTACAGCGTTTATGAATTTCCTAATAGACCCTTTTTCCTGATACAGAGGTACATAACTACACCTGTTAAATCCACCTCGCCAGCACCACCACGTCTGCTGAGATTTTCTTTGTTTACTTGGCTGCAGGGATGACATGCTCCTCTACCCATGTTACCGCTGCAGCCAATCACTAACCTCAGAAGTGTTACGCCACATGGTTCGTAAACCAGTGATTGGCTGTAATGGTCACATGAGTAGATGAGAAAGTGATCACTGCAGCCAAAGTAAAAGAAAACTATTGGGAGTCACCAGATTGGCAGGGCTGGAACGGTGGATGATTCAGAAGAAGAGTATGGGTAGTTTTACCAATCCGTCTCTTAAAATTTTTTTTTTGCTTTTCACTTTAAAAGTTATTCTCAATGAGTCCAGATTGGGTAATAATAATAATAATAATAATAAATAATAAAAATACACTGGGACTTCTCCTTCACACTTGCTACTTTGTTCCCTGCCGGTCTTTGTATCAAAATCAGGAAATTATGTCATATGACCGCTGTAGCCAATCAGTGGCTTCTGATTAGCTGCAGCCTCTACACTTGATCCAAGCAGGAAACCATCCTGGGGACCATTGAGAATTACTTTTAAAATAGGAGAAAATCTCTTTACATTTTTTTTAGTCTTTCACGAAAGCCCTTTTAAAGTTTACTACATACAACCTTTACTAATGAGTTCAATCAATCAATGAGCAATTTTTTTTTTTTATGTTTTTATAAGTTTGGCATTAACAAAACAAAAGAATAAAAGTGAACCAACCACAGACTAGCATTCCTTTAGCCTAATTTGATTGGTCAGGTATGAATGGGATATGACCAGTAACTTTTCTTAAAGGGTTGAGGACAGTTACTAAACTTGGTAATGGTCTCCACTTTTGCCATCTGTTCCCCACCCCCGAGCATAAGCAGGAAATGCACTTACTACTCCGGTTCGGAGACGAGATCCAACGCTTTCATCACCTCTTCTAGCAAAGCATCAGGAATGAAGCCATTCTCTATAAAAAATAAAATAAAAAAAAGTTTTCGTCATCTTGTAGAAATAGACAATTTTTTTTTACTATTTTTTTTTTATCTAATAAGATTTGATTCAACCAGGGATTAAAAAATATTTTTAGAAGAGCTCAGATTAGTATTTTTAAAAAAAAATAAATAAAAATATATGAATACCTTAATGGAAACTCTTGTTCTGAAGATTGTCCAGTCTCTGCTTGTCTTTACATCTCGATTCCTCCTTGACACATCAGGAAAGCCCACTCAGCCAATCACTGGCCGAGGCGTGACACCACTGTGGCCAGTGATTGGCTGAGTGGGCATTTCCTTTGTGTAGAGACAGGACCAGAGAGTTGAGACAAGCAGAGATGGGTTAAGCTTCGGAACAGGAGCTGCGAAAGATCGGGTGAGGTTAGATATATTTTTTTTATGCTTTTTTAAAAAAAAAATAAAAAAAAAATTGTATAATAATTTTTAGACCCATATTTGTATAATTTTTAGACCCATAGACAACTCCTTTAAATTTATTTTTTTCTAAATAATAGGCAAACAAACAAAAAAATACACACAAAAAAGTTGACTGCAAACATTAAAGCCAGAGAATCTTTAGGATTGGGACTTTGACGCCCTAGGTTTAGTGTGGCAGACTGACGGGCATCCGGCATGTGTCCTGGGTAGCCTCCCATCTGTTTACATCTAAGCTTGTTGTGACTGGGAATTAGACCAGCTGTTGGGGTGTATGGATGACTTTTACCAATGCTCTCCGACCATGTGTCCCTTTTCACCCAACTCCTGCCTGACAGGCTAGGACACAGTCGCCCCAACTATCAGAGACAAATTGCGCCCCCCCGACAGGAGGAGAACCTCTCTGGAACATGCAATGTTAATGACACATTGTTACGGTGTGAGTGTTGCCAGATGTTTAGGCTTCATTAGTGCTCGTCATGATTTGCATTAAGGAAAGGAACATTATGCAGACCTTCATACAGAAGCCTATAGCATTACTTGTCATCCCCAACCTGCCCGGGAAGCAAATGGATTCCATGTCCCAACTGTACTTCTGTCCATTAATTATATATCTATGCCTGCCGAGGACACATACCAGCCACACCGAGAACAGGATCCCCTCTGGGAATGGAAAGAGGCCGACGAAAATGTAGAATTTTGTATTAGACATACAGACTTCTATAGGTGACACATTACGGAGACGTTTAGAGCCGAATTCACATAGACTTCATGATCAGCCCTAATTGTAAAGGGATAGCATTCAATAAGACAACAGGTTTAAGGCCGAATAACCTAACCCTAAATGTAACTTTACCTTTAGCTTTCATTAGAGGGGAAAAAAAAATGCATTGTGCATAGTAGACTTCATGAAATCATGTAATGTGTATGGGGGCCAACCAAAAGATGATGACAAATAGAGAAAGTTCAGGAAGCTTCAAATTCAACAACCCAAATCTTTTCTTCCCAGGTTAGACAAGTCACCGTCAGAGATGAATAACGGGGGTCAGGAGAGAGAAGTGCCAAATTGTTAGGAATTCTGAATTACTGAATATCACAGAAAGGTACAAAAACTATCAGATTTCATGCCGGAATAATGAAATTCTACTACAGACACATAGATACATACAAAATATATGTACCATATATACATACAAAACACACAGCTATACATATAATACACGTGTATACACACACATTATATATCACATACATACATGCACATACAAACCAAACATATTATATATAACATACATACACAACACACACACGTATATATAACAAACGCATATTATATACACACATACATACAAATCACACAAACACATGTAAAACACCCACCCACACACTTACATATATACAGTGGGGGGGGGGGAGTGTTTAGTCAGCCACCAATTGTGCAAGTTCTCCCACTTAAAAAGATGAGGTCGGCCTGTAATTGACATCATAGGTCGACCTCAACTATGAGAGACAAAATGAGAAAACAAATCCTGAAAATCACATTTGTCTGATTTGGAAAGAAATTTTTTTTCAAATTTTGGTGGAAAATAAGTATTTGGTCAATTACAAAAGTTCATCTCAATACTTTGTTATATATCCTTTGTTGGCAATGACAGAGGTCAAACGTTTTTTGTACAGTACAGACCAAAAGTTTGGACACACCTTCTCATTTAAAGATTTTTCCGTATTTTCATGACTATGAAAATTGTACATTCACACTGAAGGTATCAAAACTATGAATTAACACATGTGGAATTATATACTTAACAAAAAAGTGTGAAACAACTGAAAATATGTCTTATATTCTAGGTTCTTCAAAGTAGCCACCTTTTGCTTTGATGACTGCTTTGCACACTCTTGGCATTCTCTTCATGAGCTTCAAGAGGTAGTCACCGGAAATGGTCTTCCAACAATCTTGAAGGAGTTCCCAGAGATGCTTAGCACTTGTTGGCCCTTTTGCCTTCACTCTGCGGTCCAGCTTACCCCAAACCTTCTCGATTGGGTTCAGGTCTGGTGACTGTGGAGGTCAGGTCATCTGGCGTAGCACCCAATCACTCTCCCTCTTGGTCAAATAGCCCTTACACAGCCTGGAGGTTTGTTTGGGGTCATTGTCCTGTTGAAAAATAAATGATGGTCCAACTAAATGCAAACCGGATGGAATAGCATGCCGCTGCAAGATGCTGTGGTAGCCATGCTGGTTCAGTATGCCTTCAATTTTGAATAAATCCCCAACAGTGTCACCAGCAAAGCACCCCCACACCATCACACCTCCTCCTCCATGCTTCACGGTGGGAACCAGGCATGTAGAGTCCATCCGTTCACCTTTTCTGCGTCGCACAAAGACACGGTGGTTGGAACCAAAGATCTCAAATTTGGACTCATCAGACCAAAGCACAGATTTCCACTGGTCTAATGTCCATTCCTTGTGTTCTTTAGCCCAAACAAGTCTCTTCTGCTTGTTGCCTGTCCTTAGCAGTGGTTTCCTAGCAGCTATTTTACCATGAAGGCCTGCTGCACAAAGTCTTCTCTTAACAGCAGTTGTAGAGATGTGTCTGCTGCTAGAACTCTGTGTGGCATTGACCTGGTCTCTAATCTGAGCTGCTGTTAACCTGCGATTTCTGAGGCTGGTGACTCGGATAAACTTATCCTCAGAAGCAGAGGTGACTCTTGGTCTTCCTTTCCTGGGGCGGTCCTCATGTAAGCCAGTTTCTTTGTAGCGCTTGATGGTTTTTGCAACTTCACTTGGGGACACTTTCAAAGTTTGCCCAATTTTTCAGACTGACTGACCTTCATTTCCTAAAGTAATGATGGCCACTCGTTTTTCTTTACTTAGAATTTGTATTACGGCAAGAAAAAAGCAGCTAACAGTCTATTCAGTAGGACTATCAGCTGTGTATCCACCAGACTTCTGCACAACACAACTGATGGTCCCAACTCCATTTATAAGGCAAGAAATCCCACTTATTAAACCTGACAGGGCACACCTGTGAAGTGAAAACCATTTCCGGTGACTACCTCTTGAAGCTCATCAAGAGAATGCCAAGAGTGTGCAAAGCAGTCATCAAAAGCAAAAAGGTGGCTACTTTGAAGAACCTAGAATATAAGACATATTTTCAGTTATTTCACACTTTTTTGTTAAGTATATAATTCCACATGTGTTAATTCATAGTTTTGATGCCTTCAGTGTGAATGTACACTTTTCAAAGTCATGAAAATACAGAAAAATCTTTAAATGAGAAGGTGTGTCCAAACTTTTGGTCTGTACTGTAAGTCTTCACAAGGTTGGCACACACTGTTGCTGGTATGTTGGCCCATTCCTCCATGCAGATCTCCTCTAGAGCAGTGATGTTTTGGGGCTGTCGCTGGGCAACACGGACTTTCAACTCCCTCCAAAAGGTTTTCTATAGGGTTTAGACCTGGAGACTGGCTAGGCCACTCCAGAACCTTGAAATGCTTCTTACAAAGCCACTCCTTTGTTGCCCTGGCGGTGTGCTTGGGCTCATTGTCATGCTGAAAGACCCAGCCACGTTTTATCTCTAATGTCCTTGCTGATGGAAGGAGGTTTGCACTCAAAATCTCACGATACATGCCCCCATTCATTTTTTCATGTACACGGATCAGTCATCCTGGTCCCTTGGCAGAGAAACAGCCCCAAAGCATGATGTTGCCACCCCCATGCTTCACAGTAGGTATGGTGTTCTTTGGAAGCAACTCAGCATTCTTTCTCCTCCAAACACGACGAGTTGTGTTTCTACCAAACAGTTCTACTTTGGTTTCATCTGACCATGACATTCTCTCAATACTCTTCTGGATCATCCAAATGCTCTCTAGAAAACGTCAGACAGGCCCAGACATGTAATGGCTTAAGCACGGGGACACGTCTGGCACTGCAGGATCTGAGTCCCTGGCGGCGTAGTATGTTACTGATGGTAGTCTGTGTAATGTTGGTCCCAGCTCTCTGTAGGTCATTCACTAGGTCCCCCTGTGTGGTTCTGGGATTTTTGCTCACCGTTATTGAGATCATTTTGACCCCACGGGGTGAGATCTTGTGTGGAGCCCCAGATCGAGGGAGATTATCAGTTGTCTTGTATGTCTTCCATTTTCTAATTATTGCTCCCACAGTTGATTTCTTCACACCAAGCTGCTTGCCTATTGCAGATTCAGTCTTCCCAGCCTGATGCAGGGCTACAATTTTGCTTCTGGTGACCTTCAAACTCCACTATGGTGTAGACCAGGGGTCTCAAACACGCGGCCCGCGGGCCGCATGCGGCCCCTGAGGCTGCTTTATGCGGCCCGCAGGCACAGACCCCTTGATGATCCCGACCTGGTCCAGGAGGAGCCGCCGACAGCAGCGCTGCATTGCCGCACAGAGACTGTTTCCCAGCACTGCATTTCCAATGCCAGCCGCTGGCCAATCAGAGGCCAGCAGCTGATATCTGCGTGTCGGCGCAGCGAGTATGACGTCATTGCCATATGCAGATGTCAGCTGCTGGCCTCTGATTGGCCGGCGGCTGACATTGAAAATGCTGTGCTGGGAGACAGTCTCTGTGCGGCAATGCAGCGCTGCTGTCGGCGGCTCCTCCTGGACCAGGTCGGGATCGTCAAGGGGTCGGACTCTGTGGTGCCTGCGGGCCACATCTGCAGGAAGGCCGCCGAGGGAACGGAGGACAGGTGAGAATCATCTTTTTTTTTTTCTATTTTATGTGTGTGAAGAACAGCACAGGGGGCACAGAGCCACAAGATGGGGACCAGGATGGGGCACATAGCCACAAGAGGGGACCTGGATGGGGCACATAGCCACAAGAGGGGACCTGGATGGGGCACATAGCCACAAGAGGGGACCTGGATGGGGCACATAGCCACAAGAGGGGACCTGGATGGGGCACATAGCCACAAGAGGGGACCTGGATGGGGCACAGAGCCACAAGAGGGGACCTGGATGGGGCACAGAGCCACAAGAGGGGACCTGGATGGGGCACAGAGCCTCAAGATGTGGACCTGGATGGGGCACATAGCCACAAGATGGGGACCTGGATGGGGCACATAGCCACAGGATGGGGACCTGGATGGGGCACATAGCCACAAGATGGGGACCTGGATGGGGCACATAGCCACAAGATGGGGACCTGGATGGGGCACATTGCCACAGGATGGGGACCTGGATGGGGCACATAGCCCCAAGATGGGGACCTGGATGAGGCACATTAGTACAAGATGGGCGCCAGGATGGGGAACGTTGCCACAGGATGGGGACCTGGATGGGGCACATAGCCACAGGATGGGGACCTGGATGGGGCACATTAGTACAAGATGGGGACTTGGATGGGGAACATTACTACAAGATGTTTTCCATTATTACTATATGATGCTAATTGTAAGACAATATTACTGTATGTGGCCAATTGGGGGAAATAAAATTGTAAAAAAAATAAAAAATAAAATAAAGCATGAAAAAATATTGGGCACTAAAAATGCTGTTTTATATGTAAACTAAAGTAAACACAAAAAAGTGCACGTTTATTATCGCCACATCCATAACGACCCAAGCCATAAAAAAATAAACACGGCAAAAATGTTCAAAAGGTGTATACAAAAAAAATGGTATCACTAAAAATGTCACATTGAACAAAGAATGCGGCCCCCCAAATTCAAATTTTTTCCATGTGCGGCCCATATACCCAGCCGAGTTTGAGACCCCTGGTGTAGACCAAAGAGCTGTCGGAGTGTGACTGTTTGAGGTTGCAGACACGTGTCTTTTATACTGATAAGTTCAAACAGGTGCCAGTATTACAGGTAATGAGAGGAGGACAGAGGAGCCTCTTAAAGAAGAAGTTACAGGTCTGTGACAGCCAGAAATCTTGCTTGTTTGTAATTGACCAAATACTTATTTTCCACCAAAATTTGAAAAAAAATTTCTTTCCAAATCAGACAATGTGATTTTCAGGATTTGTTTTCTCATTTTGTCTCTCATAGTTGAGGTCGACCTATGGTGTCAATTACAGGCCTCTCTCATCCTTTTAAAGTGGGAGAACTTGCACAATTGGTGGCTGATTAAATACTTTTTTTTTTCCCCACTGTTTTATACATACACACACACACACACACGTATATATAAACATACATATACACACGCATATAAATATATACACATACGCATATAAATATACACACACGTGGGGGAAAAAAAAAAGGAATCCAGGTTGGCACAAACACGCAACTAAATTACAATTACGCACAAACTTGCTAACCTCAACACAGGAGCAAAAAAATAAAATAAAAAGCACTCACCAAGTAGTGTAAAAGTCAATACCAAATGCAATAAGAAGGGGATAGCACTCACCATTTAAGAGAAAACTTATTTAAAAAAAAAAAAAGTGGATAACAAAATGGAGGAGGTGCAGACCGCATATGCACTGTGGGAAAGCCATGTAAGACAGGGCTAAAACCTAGCCCTGGAGGTCCTGATTACGTGTACCTGGCTAGCTAGGTCTAGAGCCAGGCCCTGTATTCAGTTGTTGGTCAGTCAGCTGGGGGAAGCGGAGCAGAGAGAGTTGTGTTGGAGCAGCAGGGAGACAAGCCAGAATCTCTCTGAGAAGAGACTGCACAGATCGTGTGCGCCATACCGTAAGTATCACTGGTTGTTATGGACAATAGCGGTTTTATGTGACAGAATTAGGACTAGCTCAGCAGTTTCTGAGTCACCAGTGAATGCGAGACCACTGAGCTTAAAGCAAGACCTGAATTGCCATCTGGGTGAGACCCTGCTACTGCTTTGCCTTAAATGAAAAAGGACGGATTCTTGTAAATTACGTGCGTGCAGAAAAAAGGCAGTTTTCACTTAAAATACAACATTATGGCGTTAAATAAACCTCACACAGGTTGGATACAAAAATCCGGGGCCTGTGTGAACGCTAGTGCCCACCTGAGAGCGTGATCCCCTACAACACGTATGTACATACACACGCACACAGCTCTTGGGATCCAATTAGTTACAATAGTTGTAGGTGACTAATGGAGCACAGCGTGACAATACATTGCAGACCCCCATAAGAATATACGGGGATCCCAATTATGGATCCGTTCTTGCAGGAGAAGAAGATGAAGTGTCAGAGAAACACAAGACTGTGGTAACTGTTCCATTTCCGCACTCACACCAGCTCCATTTCCTCGGTGGATACAGCTAATTTACTCCAAATAAGCTGCAAAGTAATTCAATTACCGTGAAGCCCCCTCCAATCATTGTCCATATAGCAAGGGTACGCAAGTCTAATATATGTGATGTAATGATGCAGTAGAGCCGAGTGTCGTTTTGCTTCATACACTGAGCCTCTGCAATGTGTTACCCAAGGATTTCTATGGTGCTACCGTTTCATCACCTTATTCCAATGAACACCTTTACTTACTCCATGAAGCGTAGAATAATCAACCTCTTTCCATGTAGAAAGAGTCTAAGAGCAGGATGGCCGATAGCTGCTGCTGATGGATTTTATTTTGCTTTTAAAGACTCGTGTGGATACAAATACAGTGGTGTAAAGAAGTGTTTGCCCCCTTCCTGATTTTGTTTTGCATGTTTGTCACACTTAAATGTTTCAGATCACAAATCAAATTTAAATATTATACAAAGATAACACAAGTAACCACAAAATGCAGTTTTTAAATGAAGGTCTTTATTATTAAGGGAAAAAGAAATCCAAACCTACAGGGCCCTGTGTGAAAAAGGGATTGCCCCTAAACCTAATAACTGGTTGGGTCGCCCTTAACAGCCACCACTGCAATCAAGCATTCGTGATAACTGGCAATGAGCCTTTTACAACGGTCTGGAGGAATTTTGGCCACTCATCTTTGCAAAATTGTTGTAATTCAGCCATATTGGAGGGTTTCCGAGAATGAATCGCTTTTTTAAGGTCATGCCACAGCATCTCAATCGGATTAAGGTCACGACTTTGACTCGGCCACTCCAAAGTCTTCATTTTGTTTTGATTAAGCCATTCAGAGGTGGACTTGCTGGTGTGTTTTGGGTCATTGTCCTGCTGCATAACTCAAGTGCACTTCATCTTAAGGTCACAAACAGATGGCCGGACATTCTCCTTCAGGATTTTTTCGTGGACAGCAGAATTCATGGTTCCATTTACCACAGCAAGTCTTCCAGGTCCAAAAGCAGCAAAACAGCATCAGACCATCACACTACCACCAGCATATTCTACTGTTGGTATGTTGTTCCTTTTCTGAAATGCTGTGTTACTTTAAAAACCAGATATAATGGGACATGCACCATCCAAAAAGTTCAACTTTTGTCTCATCCATCCACAGAGTATTCTCCCAAAAGTCTTGGCGATCATCAAGTTGTTTTATGGAAAAGCTGAGAGGAGCCTTTATGTTCTTTTTGCTCAGCAGTGGTTTTCACCTTGGAACTCTGGCATGAATGCCATTTTTGCCCAGTCTCTTTCTTAAGCCACGGCCCCACTATTAGTATTAGGCCACAGCCCCACTATCAGTATTCGGTCAGTATTTTTTCTCGGGAGTGGGAGCCAAAACCAGGAGTGGGTGATAAATGCAGAATTGGTGACTTGTTTCTATTATACCTTTTCTCTGATTGTTCCTCACCTGGTTTTGGATCCCAATCCTGAGAAAAAATACTGACTTAATACTAATAGTGGGGCTGTGGCATAGGTCAGTATTTTTTCTCAGGAGTGGGAGCCAAAACCTTTTCTAAACTGATAGTTCTCAATTACTTTGTTTCTATTTTTTTTTCCAGAATTTTTTAGGATTGCAGCATGATGTCTAGCTTTTGAGGATCTTTTGGTTTACTTCACTTTGTCAGGCAGGTCCTATATAAGCAATTTCTTGTTTGAGAACAGGTGAGGCAGTAATCAGGCCTGTGTGTGGCTAGGGAAATTGAACTCAGCTTCCCAAAGATGTGATAAACCACAGTTAATTTATGTTTTAAGGAAAAGGGGGCAATCACTTTTTGACGCAGGGCTCTGTAGGTTTGGACTTCTTTTTCCCTTAATAATAAAGACCTTCATTTAAAATCTGCATTTTGTGTTTACTTCTGTTATCTTTGTCTAATATTTAAGTATGTTTTGTGATCTGAAAAAAATAAGAAATTAGGAAAGGGGCAAACACTTTCACACCACGGTACATGAAGAGATCTCCTAGGACAGCTGCATAGGAGACTTGCACAAAATCAAAAAGGTGGAATCCGCACCAAATCGCGCTTGCGGAATTCATTGTGGAGATACCGCACATTGTAAAGTTGATTTCCTCTTCAGATTTGTGGATTAGAGACCGTACTGTCGTTGTCCTAAATGATAAAACTCTTCACAAGTGGGAGCTCATCTATGTCAATGGGAGAAATATACATGCTTACACTCCTCCCTCTAATGGAAGCTGCGTCCCCCTTTTGTCTTAGGGAGGGTGAGGGAGACTTGCATTTGGGCTAGGGCTTCATTGAATCACCTGTAAGTCCCGGTAAAATTACGGCAATAGTGCAGCTCATTGATGAGCACAATTTTTGATGCATCTGCTGACACAGGCAGGTGGCCCGATGTATCACTGCACACCAAAAATTTAAAGGGAATCGGTCATCAGCTTTTCGCTGTGTAATCTGAGAGCAGCACTGTGAGGGGCCGAGACCCTGATTCCAGTGATGTGCCACTTGCTGGGCTGCTTGTTGTCATTTTGATGCAATCACTGTTTTCTCTGCTGCAGATCTAGTAGAGCTCAGAATGTTGAGCTCTGTATAATCCCACCCACATCACTGATTGGCGGCTTAATGTGAAAGCTGCCAATCAGTGGTGGGGGCGGGGTTATACAGAGCAGGCGGACTAAGAGGCACAAGGCACTTAGTCCTGTAATGATAATCTGCCGATAAAACACGGATTTGATTGAAACCGTAACACAGCCCAGTAATTTACATATCACTGGAATCAGTGTCTTAGCCACTACATCATCTTACTGCTCTCAGATTACATAGTAAGACCTGATAACCGAATCCCTTTAACTAGTGTAACATTCCCTTAATTCTCAGGAATCTAGAAGTCAGACCACCACCGATCATAAATGGACACCATATCCCAGCGATGTACTGTCACGTCACAAGACGGGAAGACCCCTTTAATCTACCCCTATGACAGAAACCAAGATCATACAATGTTAATGTGTTGGAAGATGGACAGAATATGACAAGCGCAGATGTCACCACGGAGGAACGGTATGAATGTGCTGAAGAGGAGGAACTAGGAACTTTTGGCTCGGGATATCAGAACTCCGCTATGAAGTTTTCTAAGTGTTCGTTATTATATTATCTCCTGGAATGAATCATGTTTTGTCACTTTTATAGTATGAAGGCCGCCATGGGGAGCAGAATCAGAAGGCAAAGGGTGACTACAGAGATTTTTAATGTTTAACCCTTAGAACGCAATTTTTCTTTTTTTCATTTCCGTACTACACAAGCCCAAACTTTATTTTATTTAAATATATTTGATTGGGACTATTTTTATTTGCAACATTTTGGAGTACAGGACAGTGTAAAAGTTTTAGACCGATGTGAAAAAATGCTGCAAAGTAAGAATGCTATAAAAAAAAAAAACAACGTATTAAGTGTTAAAAATAAACTATTAACAAAATGCAAATTGAACAGAAAAAAAAACAATTAAAGCATACCAATATTTGAAGCGACTGCCACTTGCACAATGTCAGTGATTTTGTAGGATGATAGGGGTATAAGTGAAAAATTCTACCAAACAGGTGATAATGTTCATCATTTTCATATGTAGGTTGAAAGGAAGTGATTAACTGAAACAGAAACAGCTGTGAAGGAGTTTTAAACCTGGGTGAGGAATAGACAAATTCTGCTACAAAAGGTGAGGTTGTGGAAGACAGATTCAAGTCACAGGTCACATATGCCTTGACAAGATGGAGCACAGCAACAAGACACAAGGTAGTTATACTGCATCAGCAAGGTTTGTTTACTGAAGGGCTGGAGAGCGGTACAATAATGAGAGTTTGAAGGGACAGTGAAGCGCGGTGGAGGGTCCTAGCTAGTTTGGAGTTGCATTTCAGTAAATGAAGTTGTAGATTTGGTCAGGATTAATGGGGTCCTCAATGCTGAGACTGGATCACCATCAGGGAGGAGTCTGATTGGCTTCAAATTTATTCTATCGCCGGACAACAACTCCAAACATACAGCCAATGTCATTAAGAACAAGGAGCCCTGGAAGTGATGATCCGGCCCCCACAGAGCCCTGATCTCAACATCATCCAGTCTGTCTGGGATTATATGAAGAGACAAAGATTTGCACAAAAGACATCCATAGAAGATTTGTGGTTAGTTCTCCAAGATGTTTGGAAAAACCTTACTGTCGAATTCCTTTAAAAAACTGTGCACAAGTGCAAGAGGAAGAAGTGATGAAGGTAAAGGGTGGTCACTCCAAATATTGATGTGATTTACATTTCTCTTTTGTTCATTCACTTTGCATTTTGTTAACTGTTAAAAATAAACTATTAACACTTCTATTTTTGAAAGCATTCTTAGTTTCCTAACCATTTCCTAAAACTTTTGCACAGTACTGTATAATGATTTAACTGATATTTCCCAGTCTCTGTGTAGGCACAACACATAAGAAATCCCTCATGAGCTGTAGAAAGAGAAATCAGTACAGGAATGAAGTTGTGCTTATACATGAGAGCTAGTCACACACAAACTTCAAGTCCAGCATGTATTACTGGGAGCGAGACATCCGCATGAGAAGAATTTGAAACTTGGATCAGGCAGCAAACTGCATATCAGGGGGTCTGAAAATGAATAAAAAAACTGAGATTGCAGACTGAAACGTAATGCGACTTTTTAACTCAAGGTAACCACTAACCTATGTAAAAATCATTATTACTTTGTCACATCTGTCTATAACTCAAGATTTCCTGTATTAAAACAGCTTGAGAACCATGACTATACAACAATTGATGTATATATAATATATACAGACTCCAGGGCCAAAACCACACAAATCGGACCATTTACTCTAAGAAAATATCTGCTAGACCATTTAAATCGGACACATAGAGCCGGAGTGCGGCCTGATCAAGTTTCTTAAGTCAATTAAAAGCCGGGTTAATTGAGATAGCAGCTGTGTTACATGGACACATTCACTTCTCTCCTAGCAACTTAGATATAAATCTGATTTCCCGTATCACTTTCCATTACCGTCTGCTGAGATTTCTCTAGAATTCTCCATTTACGTGATTATTTATACCATACTTTAAGGACTTGATTGACCGCAGCCCTATAACGGAGGATGGATTGATTCATACAATGCCCGCAGAGCTTACAATAATAATTTCACAACTCTGGTTACACAGAATTGCACTTAGATCCAGTACCGCTATTGGAAACCACTTCTGTGGTTTATCCATCCCATCGAAATGTTTTATGCTGCCAGGAAGTGTTGTATTATGAAGTGCTCTACTGGTTGATGTAACGGGACCAACTTTACTATACAGTAAAAACATACATACATATACACATATATATATATATATATATATATATATATATATATATATATTATATTATATTATATTATATATAGTTTTTATAGTCCGGTACGGCACCACCTTCACTCATCTTGCCGGCACTAGAGTAAACATCGATGTCATAGATACATCGATGTCTTAGATATTCCGCCTGTAGAATTTGTATACATGGTTGGTATTAAAGGAACACTGCGGAGAAAAATAATGTTTAGCGCAAATCATGCACCTCCTTTATTAGACCTTGGATTAGGTAAAGCAAGAGGATTAGTTTTTCCTGGTGTGTTCCTTTAACTATAATCATGACATTACTGCTTACTGGAGTCGCATTAGTTACATAGTTGCCTAGTAAGTAATATATAGCAACTAATAAAGTCCCTGGACTATTGACCTCAGACGGTGAGGCTGCAGGGATCATATGTCTACAGGAAGTAGAAACAGGCGGAGGAGCAGAGTATTAATTTTTAATTATTTTAACCCATTCTGAGCCTTTTGAACAATTGTGGTAGTGGACAACCCCTTTAAGTATGAAGCGGAAGGCCTCCCAATCAGGGCCCTCATCTACTATTCAGAGTGAAGAGCATCGTATTCACTGTAAGAGATGACAAATCCATACAGGACATAGATGGATAATGCTTTTTTTCAAAGAGAATGTTGTAATACTCAATTTGCCCTGTGAGAGTGCTGTAGAAGAATTACACACTTGTTGCTGAATCAATCATAGATTGCAACTGATCATTGGGGTTTTCCACCCGCAAGGTAGACTGTTACCAGCTTACTGTTGGGGGACTATTAATTGGGATTAATTGATTATTGTTGGGGGACAATTTAAAAGGGACTGACTAATGTATAGAACCCCTTTAAAGGATGTGCTTTGTACTGAATGATGTATAATGGTAAAGCAGCCTTGTTATGAGACTGTATACCATTGGAGAGATCGTCCAATTACAAAGAAATCATTATTATATACGTCTCGGCTGCTACCTGCAGACAGCAGGACGTACACCCACCTTCGGGATCGTAGGTTTGGAACATCCGCCTTGCTTGTTCTGACGGCGACTCGGGGGCAACTAGAGTCACTTCCTGAAAGATATAAAACATCTCAGATTAGAGTACCGATTCTGACATTTACTAACTACAGATCATTCCTAGAAACGCAATCCGAATTTTTCAGTTGGATAAATGATGTCCTCCGACCAGAAACCATAAATCTTATGTCCTCCGACGCTTGAAATGCATGAAACGAGATAAAAGGGCTACACGTCATAAATAGCGTAACGCCGACCCATGGTTTATGTATGGGAATATGGAGGAAATCTATACATTGTACGAGGCTGCGGACTGACAGATCCATATAAGAGAGCGCCTCCATAAATAACGCAGGGATTTATAAGCGGGAGGTGAAAAGGACAGAAAGAATACAAAAAACAGACACGGACTGAGGTTAGAGGAAAAACTAACTCATCAAAGGGGCGACTTAAGGCAGAGAGCTCTGGAAATTCTCCAAGGATCTGAAAGTGGCAGAATTGGACAACAAGTGACTAGAAAGTATTTATGTTACATGGTGCGAATCCCGATAAAGGATATCTGTGCCGCACCTAAGCACAAAGATGAGCAACGATGGCCGCCACTAATTTCAGGGGCGTAACTATACTGGGTGCAGGGGAAATCATCGCACCCGGATGCTGGAGCCTAGAGGGAGCCAAAAACTTCCTCCTCCCTGGAGCCTAAATGGGGCCAAAAACTTCCTCCTCCCTGGAGCCTAGAGGGGGCCAAAAACAAACATCCTCCCTGGAGCCTAGAGGGGGCCAAAAACATCCTCCCTGGAGCCTAGAGGGGGCCAAAAACATCCTCCCTGGAGCCTAGAGGGGGCCAAAAACATCCTCCCTGGAGCCTAGAGGGGGCCAAAAACATCCTCCCTGGAGCCTAGAGGGGGCCAAAAACATCCTCCCTGGAGCCTAGAGGGGGCCAAAAACATCCTCCCTGGAGCCTAGAGGGGGCCAAAAACATCCTCCCTGGAGCCTAGAGGGGGCCAAAAACATCCTCCCTGGAGCCTAGAGGGGGCCAAAAACATCCTCCCTGGAGCCTAGAGGGGGCCAAAAACATCCTCCCTGGAGCCTAGAGGGGGCCAAAAACATCCTCCCTGGAGCCTAGAGGGGGCCAAAAACATCCTCCCTGGAGCCTAGAGGGGGCCAAAAACATCCTCCCTGGAGCCTAGAGGGGGCCAAAAACATCCTCCCTGGAGCCTAGAGGGGGCCAAAAACATCCTCCCTGGAGCCTAGAGGGGGCCAAAAACATCCTCCCTGGAGCCTAGAGGGGGCCAAAAACATCCTCCCTGGAGCCTAGAGGGGGCCAAAAACATCCTCCCTGGAGCCTAGAGGGGGCCAAAAACATCCTCCCTGGAGCCTAGAGGGGGCCAAAAACATCCTCCCTGGAGCCTAGAGGGGGCCAAAAACATCCTCCCTGGAGCCTAGAGGGGGCCAAAAACATCCTCCCTGGAGCCTAGAGGGGGCCAAAAACATCCTCCCTGGAGCCTAGAGGGGGCCAAAAACATCCTCCCTGGAGCCTAGAGGGGGCCAAAAACATCCTCCCTGGAGCCTAGAGGGGGCCAAAAACATCCTCCCTGGAGCCTAGAGGGGGCCAAAAACATCCTCCCTGGAGCCTAGAGGGGGCCAAAAACATCCTCCCTGGAGCCTAGAGGGGGCCAAAAACATCCTCCCTGGAGCCTAGAGGGGGCCAAAAACATCCTCCCTGGAGCCTAGAGGGGGCCAAAAACATCCTCCCTGGAGCCTAGAGGGGGCCAAAAACATCCTCCCTGGAGCCTAGAGGGGGCCAAAAACATCCTCCCTGGAGCCTAGAGGGGGCCAAAAACATCCTCCCTGGAGCCTAGAGGGGGCCAAAAACATCCTCCCTGGAGCCTAGAGGGGGCCAAAAACATCCTCCCTGGAGCCTAGAGGGGGCCAAAAACATCCTCCCTGGAGCCTAGAGGGGGCCAAAAACATCCTCCCTGGAGCCTAGAGGGGGCCAAAAACATCCTCCCTGGAGCCTAGAGGGGGCCAAAAACATCCTCCCTGGAGCCTAGAGGGGGCCAAAAACATCCTCCCTGGAGCCTAGAGGGGGCCAAAAACATCCTCCCTGGAGCCTAGAGGGGGCCAAAAACATCCTCCCTGGAGCCTAGAGGGGGCCAAAAACATCCTCCCTGGAGCCTAGAGGGGGCCAAAAACATCCTCCCTGGAGCCTAGAGGGGGCCAAAAACATCCTCCCTGGAGCCTAGAGGGGGCCAAAAACATCCTCCCTGGAGCCTAGAGGGGGCCAAAAACATCCTCCCTGGAGCCTAGAGGGGGCCAAAAACATCCTCCCTGGAGCCTAGAGGGGGCCAAAAACATCCTCCCTGGAGCCTAGAGGGGGCCAAAAACATCCTCCCTGGAGCCTAGAGGGGGCCAAAAACATCCTCCCTGGAGCCTAGAGGGGGCCAAAAACATCCTCCCTGGAGCCTAGAGGGGGCCAAAAACATCCTCCCTGGAGCCTAGAGGGGGCCAAAAACATCCTCCCTGGAGCCTAGAGGGGGCCAAAAACATCCTCCCTGGAGCCTAGAGGGGGCCAAAAACATCCTCCCTGGAGCCTAGAGGGGGCCAAAAACATCCTCCCTGGAGCCCAGAGGGGGCCAATCCTCCCTGGAGCCTAGGGGAGGCCAATCCTCCCTGGAACCTAGGGGAGGCCAATCCTCCCTGGAGCCTAGGGGAGGCCAATCCTCCCTGGAGCCTAGGGGAGGCCAATAATCCCTGGAGCCTAGGGGAGGCCAATCCTCCTTGGAGCCTAGGGGAGGCCAATCCTCCTTGGAGCCTAGGGGAGGCCAATCCTCCTTGGAGCCTAGGGGAGGCCAATCCTCCTTGGAGCCTAGGGGAGGCCAATCCTCCTTGGAGCCTAGGGGAGGCCAATCCTCCTTGGAGCCTAGGGGAGGCCAATCCTCCTTGGAGCCTAGGGGAGGCCAATCCTCCTTGGAGCCTAGGGGAGGCCAATCCTCCTTGGAGCCTAGGGGAGGCCAATCCTCCTTGGAGCCTAGGGGAGGCCAATCCTCCTTGGAGCCTAGGGGAGGACAAAACCTTCATTCCTGGAGCCTAGAGGGGGCTAAAACCTTCCTCCTTGGAGCCTAGAGGGGGCTAAAACCTTCCTCCCTGGAGCCTAGAGGGGGGCCAAAAACTTCCTCCTTGGAGCCTAGAGGACAAAAACTTCCGTCCTGGAGCCTAGAGGGGGCCAAAAACTTCCTCCTTGGAGCCTAGAGGACGACAAAAACTTCCGTCCTGGAGCCTAGAGGGGGCTAAAAACTTCCTCCTTGGAACCTACTAGAGGAGGCCAAAAACTTCCTCCTTGGAGCATAAAGGGGGCTAAAAACTTCCTTCCTGGAGCCTAGAGGGGGCCAAAAAACTTCCTTCCTGGAGCTTAGAGGGGGCCAAAAACCTTCCTTCCTGGAGCCTACAGGGGGGCCAAAAATTTCCCTCCTGGAGCCTAGAGGAGGACAAAAACTTCCTCCTTGTAGCATAAAAGGAGCCAAAAGCTTCTTCCCGGAAGCCTACAGGGGGCCAAAAAACTACCCTCCTGGAGCCTAGAGGAGGCCAAAAATCTCTTCCCTGGAGCCAAGAGGGAGACCTATTAGAGATTTTGCTTCGGGGTCTGTTACCTTCAAGTTATGCCATTGGCTCAGTTAGCAATCAGGGGTCCGAAGACATGAAAGCAACCCCCACGACGGGATGAATTTGTCGAAACTCCATCATAAATATGTAAAACTCGGTATAGGAAGGATAGACGGATTTTGGTAAGACCTTACCTGTAAAATCCTTTTCAGCGAAGGAAGGAAGGGAGACACAGATCCATTACTAGTGGGTAGGCGGAGCCCCACTGGATAGTTCACCTCAGATTAAAAAAAGTGACGACCGGCCCCTCCAGCTTAGGCTCCTCCTACTCCCATGTCCTTCAGTCCCTACACAAGCTAAGGAAGAGCAGACAACACCAGCGGAACAACACAAACCCTTCCGAAAATTCAGAAAATGCGAGAGAACAGGTTATGCATATAACAGAAAAAACACACAGTCCCAGGCACTTACTCACTGGACCTGACAACTGCGATGAGCTGGCAATGCTGGAACAGAGCCCTAGTGCGCCGACCCCCGCCCAGATGACCGCCATCAGAGAGGAGTCGCGCAGCATCTGGAAAGGCAATAATACACTTCTGCCATGGGAGGGTGGTGTGTCTCCCTTCCTTCCTTCGCTGAAAAGGATTTTACAGGTAAGGTCTTACCAAAATCCGTCTTTCAGCAGCAGAAGGGAAGGAAGGGAGACACAGATCCATTACTAGTGGGACGTCCCAAAGCAGTCCAGAACTCAAGGGTGGGAAACAGTGGCAGAATCGCCAACACCCCAACAACTTAGGCAAGCGCGCAACAAGCGCCAAAACTAGATAAAGAGATAACCTAAACCACCGCCGCCTGCAGGACCCTGCATCCCAAGGCCGCATCGGCAGAAGCACTCACGTCCACTTTATAAATATTAGTAAAAGTGTGAACGGAGCGCCAGGTAGCCGCCCGGCAGAGCTGCGCTACCGAGGCCCCCTGACGAAGAGCCCACGACGAACCAACAGCTCTCGTGGAATGAGCTCGAACCTTAACCAGACAAGACTCGCCCTTGAGCCGGTACGCCTCCAGGATAGCCGAACGTATCCACCGAGCTATAGTATCCTTGGAAGCCCGCTGACGACCAGCAGGAATCACAAAAAGAGTCCGACTTCCGAAACCCTTGCGTGATAGTAAGATCGAACTTCAATGCCCGCACCAAATCCAACGAGTGCAAGGCTCGCTCCTTTGAATTCGGACAGAGAGAGGGCAACACGATGTCCTGATTGACGTGGAAACGCGACACCACTTTAGGCAGAAAATCGCCACGGGTACGAAGCACCACGCGATCCGAGAGGAACTTCAGAAAAGGGGGCGAGCAAGACTGTGCCGCCAACTCAGAAACCCTTCTCAAAGAGGTGACCGCCACCAAGAAAGCCACCTTCCAAGAAAGCAAGTAGAGTGTAGCTGAATCCATAGGTTCAAATGGCCCATGCTGAAGAGCCTCCAAGACTAGATTGAGCCGCCAAGGAGCCACAAACGCCCTCTGAGGTGGAAACTGACGTGCAACCCCGCGAAAAAAAGAACGCACATCGCTGCGCGAGGCAATAGCCTTCCAAAAAAGCACGGATAGTGCAGATACTTGACCCCGCAAGGTACCAACCGCCAGACCCTTAGCCAAACCAAATTGCAGAAAAGCCAAGAAGTTGGGAATGGAAAAAACCCTCGGGTTCCTTGATGATCCAGAACACCATGAATAGAAGGCCTCCCAAGTTCTGTGATAAATCCTAGTCGTAGCTGGACCTCTGGCCGCCCGCAAGGTGGCAATGACCTCGGCCGAAAACCCACGACGGGTCAAGATCTCGGTCTCAAGTGCCACGCCATCAAACGAAGCGACTTCAGGTCCGGATGGTGAATGGGCCCTTGGGTTAACAGGTCCGTGCAAAGAGGCAGTGGAAACGGAGGCGCCGCCAGAAGAGATACCAGCGTTGAATACCACGCTCTCCGCGGCCAATCCGGCGCCACCAAAATCGCCGGAATTCGATAGAGTTTGATCCGCCGCATCACCAGAGGAAGTAAGGATACCGGCGGAAACACGTAGATCAGCTCGAACTGGTCCCACGGGGCCACTAGAGCATCTACCGCCACAGCCTCCGGGTCCCTGTACCTGAACGTCGGAATCCTGGCGTTCAGCCTGGATGCCATCAAGTCCACCTGGGTAGTCCCCCAACGGGAGCACAGCAGTGTAAAAACTTCCGGATGAAGACTCCATTCTCCGGGATCCACCTGCTCGCGCCGTGATATTCAGCACCCCTGGGATGTGAATCGCGGAGATGGCTGGAACCCTGGACTCGGCCCATACCAGGATCCGAGAGACCTCCATCATGAGTCTGGAACTCCTCGTGCCGCCCTGATGGTTGATATACGCGACCGCTGTCGCATTGTCCGTCTGAATCCTGACCGGCAGACCGCTCAAGGGGACCGTCCAATGTCGGAGGCAGAGAAATATCGCTCTCAACTCCAGGATGTTGATCGGCAGAGATGACTCCTCTGACGACCAGACCCCCTGAACCTAGAGATCGTTCCAAACCCCCCCCCCCCCAGCCAGTCAGGCTGGCATCGGTGGTAATGACCGACCACCGTGGGAGGAGGAAGGATTTCCCCAGGGATAAAGCCTCCGGACGTAACCACCATCCAAGAGACTCTCGCACCCTGCGGGAGATACCGACACAGCGATCTAGCGAAGCCGGCGATCGGACCCAACGGGTCAGAATACGATTTTGGAGACCCCGGGAATGAAATTGTGCAAACGGTACCGCTTCCATTGCTGCCACCATCAGACCCAGAAGGCGCATACACTTCCGAAGGGACATCACCATCGCCGACCTCATATCCTGGACATGGTGACGAAGGTTCGCTTGTTTGTCCGGAGGCAGGGACACCACTGCTCGTACTGTGTCGAAATGCATCCTCAAGAACAGGATTGACTGCGACGGCTCCAATGACGACTTCTTCCAATTGACCAGCCACCCGAAGTCCTCCAGGTGCTGAAGGGAGAGATCGCGAGCTGTCACCGCCTCCTCCGCTGTGGGCGACACAATTAACAGGTCGTCCAGGTAGGGGAGAATCGTAACTCCTTGCCTTCGAAGGAGCGCCATGAGCGGCGCCAGAATTTTTGTAAAAACCCTGGGCGCCGAGGCCAACCCGAATGGTAGGGCCACAAACTGGTGATGGGCCTGACCTTTGGCGAAATGCAGGAAGCGCTGGTGAGCCCTGCCGATAGGGACATGCAAATAGGCGTCGCGGATGTCGATCGACACCAAAAAATCGTAATGCGACAGGGCCGCCACGACAGAGCGAAGAGACTCCATAAGGAATTTCCGGGTCCGGACATGAACATTCAAATCTTTGAGGTCCAGAATGGGGCGAAACTTGTCCTTCTTTTTGGGGACCACATAAAGGTTGGAGTAAAACCCCTTCCCCGGTCCTCCGGCAGAACCGGAACCACCACACCCTGCTGCAGAAGAGAGTCGACCTCCTGCAGCAGTGCGGCAGCCAGCTTGGGCTCGGACGGGATGCGCGACTGACTAAATCTGTCCGGGGGTCGAGAATGAAACTCTATGAAATAGCCTGCCGACATAACCCGCGTCACCCAGGCGTCCGATACGTTGGACGCCCAAATTGACCCGAATTGAAGCAGACGACCTCCCACCCGAGAGCCCTCGAGAGGGTTCCTGGCGTCAGTCCGCCTTAGCGGGCTTCTTGTCAACCTCCAGTTTGTCCTGACGGAAATGTTGTTTCCAGGGTGTACGGGATTTCTGGGTGGTCTTCTTTCCGGAAGACGAGGGACGACCCGATCTCCAAGAGGGCTGACCGAACCGTCCCCTGGTCCGAAAGGACCGACTACCACTACCGGCACTTGACTTGCCAGACGTAGAAGCCGCTGCGGCAAAGCCGAATCCTTGGCCTTGGCAATCAGCTCCGTGAGGTCCGAACCAAAAAGCTGACCGCCCTTGTACGCCAGACTCAGCAAACCTTGTTTGGATACCGCGTCTCCAGTCCACTGTTTAAGCCACAGTGCTCTCCTGACTGTGACGGCCGAGGATTGAGCCCTGGACAGAACCTAAGTAGTATCCAGCACTGCGTCCCTGCCATATCGGGCCGCCTCTTCCAACAGCTGGGAAAACCTTTCCACCTGAGACAGCGGAGTTCCATCTTGCCATGTAGTAAGCAGCTGATCCAACCACCGCAGAGAAGCCTCACCAGCCCACATGGCCCCCAAGGCCGCTCGGAATCCATGACCCGCGGCCTCGTAGATGGACTTCGCCGCTAACTCCGTCCTTCTGTCCAGCGGGTCCTGTAGACTCGCCTTCCCTTTAACAGGAAGCAAAGAGGATTTGCTCAGCTGAGACAATGGCACGTCCACTTCAGGAAAGGGGACCCAATTAGCGATAGTCTCCGTGGAGCAGGGATACAGGGCATCAAAAAACCGCAACCCCTGGAAGCGTTTATCCGGACACAGGCATTCTTTCTCCACCGCCTCGTTAAGTTCATCGTGCACCGGGAGCGTCGAACGAGCCCGACGCGACTCCTGATACAGCCGGGCCGACTTGCCACCTCTTCAGACAGCTGTAACGCTTCCCGCATAGCCCCAATAAAAGCGTCCACGCGGCCCGAAAGCGAAGCAGAGCGACCCTGCCGATCCTCTACATCAGAATCGGAAATCTCACCAGCAGAGTCTGTCGGTGATTCCGAAGCCTCCGACGCACTGCGCGGAGGAGACGGCGCCACCACAGGCCTGTGGCGCTTCTTGCCTCGTGACGTCGGTTGGGACTTAGCTGATACCCAATGACCCAGGAGGTCAGACAGACTGTCAATAGAGCGTGTGAGCGCTTCCACTTTAACATCACTGAGGCCCCGGACTAGTGTCGAACCTGACGCCGTCGAAGACCCCGGCATATCAGATACGCGTGACCGATCCTGAAGCGGACCGGGAGAGAGGGAGGTCCGCGCCCCCTGGTCCCTGATCCGACATGCCCCCACACAGTTGCGAGCATCGCGGATAAGGAGCTAATAATCCTTTACAATAGGTACAGTAACCGAGGATGTGTGATTCCGCTACCACAGCCTGTTCCTTCACAAAAAAATCACCAAGCACTGAAGGGTTAAAGCTCCTCCTTAGAGGGAGAGAGCTACCCCAGCTGCCTGCAGAGCAAAAGTTAACCTAACAGACTAGGGAGATGCGCCCTCTGATCCCAGAAGCATGCACTCCAGTACAGGTTAACTGCCTTGATGAGGCCAGACCCATCAGAAGGGGTTAATGCTGCTGACCAAGCAATACACCTTTGCCTTAAAAGGACAGAGGTGTGCGAGTCCCAGAGCCTCCTCAGCAGGGAGATAGGGTGTGCTATATCCAGCACTGCTGTCTGCCTTAACAGGTCAGCAGTAAGGTGATCTGCGCTGCAATAGTGAGCAAACGGAACCTTCTGCCTTAACAGGCAGAAGTGACTCACCAGCTGGCCGCGATGACTGCTCTTCTCTGGGGAGGTGTAGAGAGCGGGGAGCAGGAGGCGCTGCACGTGGTAATGGACGCCGGCTGAAGGACCCGGAAGAAGAAGGGGCCGGACAGCTCCAGCGCGCGCTTTCGGGGCGCTTCTTGCCTGAGGATAAGATGACAGGCAGCAGAGAAGTGCGAAGCCACGCCCCCCCCCCGCCGCCGCACACCAACGGAGCCCGCGCTCCCGCGTCCCTGCTCCCCTGCTAGCAGAGAGATCTCCAAACGCCGAATGCAGCGGTGATATCCCCTGTAACGGACAAAACAGCAGTCACCACTTGTACAGTAACAACGGCTGCCGCAGCAGCCGCTGAAGCACTCAGAACTTGATGAGCAAGCACTTACCCAGCTGAGTGCCACAGGGACCCCCAGGGATGTGTGGCGCCGTGGCCCTTCGCTCCCCCCCACGGCGGAGCGCGCAGGGACCCCACAGAAGCAGTGTGCGTCTCCGCCAGGGAGCGCCCTGTATCCCCCCGGGGACGGCAGGCTTCTGCGGGGACCTCCTTAGGGGGTACGCAGATCCACCAGGGGAGGGTCAGGGTTCCCAGCAGCGCCGAGACCCCCTGAGACCTCTAGACCACGGGGGGTCCAGGTCTCCGGAAATGTAAAATAAAAAATTCTTCTGAGGAGCTGCAAAGGCAGCGACTATCCTCTGCGACCTCAAATTTTAAACTTGAGGGACATGGGAGTAGGAGGAGCCCAAGCTGGAGGGGCCGGTCGTCACTCTTTTCTAATCTGAGGTGAACTATCCTATGGGGCTCTGCCTACCCACTAGTAATGTCTGTGTCTACCTTCCTTCCCTTCTGCTGCTGAAAAGACTATTCTGGCAGCAGCTCATCTCCGACGGGAGGATAGGATCACTCATGGAGAAATCACTCTCCCCTGCTCACCGAAATTAGCAGGATTTTGTGAATGGCTAGCTTCAAGCGCTTTCAGTTGAAAGAGCCCCTCCAATAGACATGCACGCTAGGCCCTGAAATTCAACAAATCCTATTTTTCTATCCCTATACATCTCTAGTTGAGGAAGAGTCAGGACAATCCCCCAAACATTAGATGCATCCTGAGCAGCTGAAATTAGCAGGTCGGACAATCATTTATGAGCATGGCCACTTTTTCGTGGGCTTGAGGGCAGTTAGTCATTTAGCATGATTGAGAAAGTGAAGGATCACAGAAAGGGGGTCTTGAAGTAAAGCAAATTTGCAGTCTGCTGGCTGCCACTTTGGGGGCCCATTAAGTGCCGCTAGTTCTGTTTTGTAAGGGGACCATGCAAAACTCCCTCTGGGGATGAGCAGGATTGGCCAGCGAACTAATGTGTATTGGGACATCCTGAAAGTTCTCTAGGGACTGAAAGTTTGGACATGTTGGGCTTCACCATGCTTAATCCCTGCTTACCTAATACTCTGGCAGTAGAAGGTTGTGAAGATTGACCTAAAACGGTCCACCTAAATAACAAATACTACATTTTCAGAGCCCTCAGGAGCGAAAGAAAGTACCAGATGGGATTGAGCTCCAGTATTAATGTCTATAGAAGGTTAAGTGTCCGCCGAACCCCCCAGACACTGCTGATCTCAGATGGAAACAATACGCCCCTCTCACACGGACATGTCGTTTTCTACAATATCTGTTCAGGCCATAAAAAAAAGTTAATAAAATTCTCATGGAAGATTCATTATAAAATTCCCAAATAACCCAAATATTTCACTTCCCTCTAGGTAATTACATCTTGCCAAACAAATAAGTGATTTTTGACGATTTCCACGCATCTCAAGTTTCACAAGTTCTACCCATCGCACGGCACAAGCACAAAAGTTTACGTGACACGACCGACATACACATACTAGATGTGAATCAGAGAAGAGTTTTTAATAAGTTTTTCCTCATCATAAACAACCACTTTAATATGATTGCTGCCAGTCTGTCCCCCCTCCCCGAGACCTCCGATAAGAAGTAGATTTTGCGGGAGGAGTTGTCACCTTCTGATTATATCACCCACACCGGCTGTTACAGAGCCGAGAAACCCAACTTTGACGTCAAACGCAAAATTAGCCTAGAAATACATAGGGGGCGTTTCCATGTACTATAACTGCTCACGCCCCCAATGCACTTCCAGACTAATTTGCATATGGCTTCAAAGTTTGGTTTCTGAGCGCTTGACACATCAGATTGATAATTTTTATTGCTGCACTACTACTTGTTTGATTAGTAAAATCTTCCTGACAGTTTCCTTTTAAACCAAGAACTCTGTGGTAGGAACTGAAATTTAGAGATGGTGCGAATCGATTTGCACAGCCCGATCCGGCGGCCGTGCCGGCGTTCTGTGGCTGTTGGATCGGAGCCTCGAGAGCAGTTTTCTACCTGGCATCATCGGTGGCTCTTCATTTGATTAGTAGGCCTGTATTCTAATCCCTCAATTCTCTCCAGAGCTGAATTCAGAGCAGGCTCCTTTATTACAGTTGCCCATGCTGCTTCAATGTCTGTAAAATGCAGATTGCATTTTTTTCCCTGCCAGATGTAGTGTTCAGTAAATTAGTGGCTAGGGAGGCACAAAATTCCAAGCAGCAACCCCCAAACAGATGGGTGTGTCTGGTAGGGCTGGAGTACCTTGGCATGTTTCAAAGCTGGGACACTAACTTACGGGGTAACTAGCTATAGGTAGCACCAGATAGACCGTTTTCTTCCTTTAGGTGGAGAGTTCCTTTGCATATTTTTCCCAGGAAGCATTGCCTGTAAGATTTCCTGCACTAAATGACCTTCCCGAGGAGAACCAGTGATCTCCAGAAAGCAGCAAGCAGAAAAGGGCAGTACTGAAACCAGCTGAATGAGCAGCAAAAAGGTCCGTACAAAAAATAGTAAAGTAGATCTTATCTAGATGTAAACAGATATTCAGAGGTGAACTTGCTCTTTACTTGGGGGTCCGTCTGTGTCATTACCCGTCTCTGCACACATCGAGTCCCGTCTGTTTGGACTATTCCAGGTCACGCTCGTTGCTTGTATCAACAAACCACTGAAGTAAAAGTGAGAAGTGATTGTGGTATGACAGTGCCTATAAGTGACGCCTGCCACCTGCACAAAGGATAGCATGACGGTCACCTAGTACCCATGTATGGGACCATTTAGTGGATCAGTCTTGGAAGATTTTCATTAAGTTGGCGCAAGTCCATCCAACATAAAAAATAAATAACGGGGCTGCCACAAGTTACATCAGAGGTTCCAATGTTAAAGGGAATAGGTCAGCAGTTTTTTTTTGTTATGTAATCTGACAGCAGGATGATATAAGAACAGAGACCCTGATTCCAGCGATATATCACTTAGTTTACTGGGTGCAGCAGTTGTGATACAATCACAGTTTTCTCTGCAGATCTAGGAATGCTGAGCTGTGTATAACCCCGCCCACACCTCTGATTGGCTGCTTTCTATACACTGTATATTGACAGCTTCTAAACAGTGGGGGGGGCGTGGATAAACTAGGAGGCACCTAGACCTGTACTGATAATCTCCTGCTGATAAAACACTGATTGTATTAAAACAGCACAA
The DNA here is from genome assembly GCF_046119375.1 of Phyllobates terribilis. Classification (NCBI taxonomy): domain Eukaryota; kingdom Metazoa; phylum Chordata; class Amphibia; order Anura; family Dendrobatidae; genus Phyllobates; species Phyllobates terribilis. The sequence continues at coordinate 63,269,782 of NW_027362764.1, read as the reverse complement.
CACAGTCCAGTAAGTGACACATTGCTGGAATCAAGGTATCAGCACCTACATCAGATTATATAGCAAAACCTGCTATCAGATTCCCTTTAATGGAATATTAAGAACTTGGATTTACGGCAAAGTGGCCTTTTCAGCTCAAAGAGCAAGTTTTCATCCGACTTACAAACAATGAAGGAAGGGAATGGCTGCTCTTTCATCCCAGCAAAGTGGCGCAATCTGTGTTCCTTTCTATCAGGTCTCGAGGGAATGACCCTCTCGGTTTCATTCCGTCACGTATGGAAGTGACTCCGCCACCAAGACTTGTTCTTCCTGTCAGTTTATGGTCTTAGAATTTATGCATTCGGGCACGTTTTTTTTAAGGTCGTAGTGGAAAATTATCCCCCCCCCCCCCCTCCAAAGAAAAAAAAAAAAAGAAGTTGGAATCAAAGAAAAATTATTAAAGGCAACATTCAGATCTGAAAGACCACGGCCATTGTAAGCCATTACTTTCAACCATCATGTTGTGACCAGATATGGAAATAAGACATGTCTCCTTTTCTTTTGTTAAAGCTCATTTCCTAGGAGACCGACCACCGCTGTTGTATGGCTTGTAAACGCTGCGCTGAAGGTGGCCGGGATTAAGAAGTAATGATGCGCTCCAGCAATCCTGGATAGTTTGAGTTTACGAATCTCATTAGAAAAATAGCTTATAAGCATGTGCACGTTCAGAAGTCTAGCAGCAGTGGTCGGTCTCCAAGGGAACGAGCTGTTAACATTTTTGTTAATATCTCAAGAACGAATGAGAAAGTTGAGCAGTAAATTGCTCGTGTTGACAAGCACTATCCGAAAATACCCATTTATGAAGATGGGAATAATCCTGTAAACTGCTACTCCCATTGGAGCTCCAAAAACTTGTAACGGGACAAAACCTTTGGGGCTCTTTAAACCTTTAGCTTCAAAAACTGTGAAAAGATCCCTGTGAATTATTGTAGAAAGGCTGACCACCCTTGGCCATACAAATCCTTATCATAACAGATCCTCCTTTCCGATGCAGACAGACATCAAGGGAACCTGGTTCTCGGCTGAGCAGAACGTCATAGTATCTACCACTAATAAAACACTTACGGTAGATCCTATTCATAATTGATAAATGCAAAAATCCCTCTAAGAATACTGATGATATCCCCACAAAAAAACAACCCACATCAGAGCATTAAAGAAAATTGAGCCTAAAGAGAGTTTGATTTTGTACTGCGGTTAGACAGAAAAGGAGAGAAAGGGGCTTCAATGTTGGTTCCAGTTGCCCCATCGAAGGTCAAAGGGACCCATGCTTGTTAGGCTGCGTGACCTCGATCAGTAATCTGATAGACACCTCTCCATTACTAACCCAAGGGCTTGATGCCAACTGTGATTTTTAACAAAATCACAGCGGTCGTCAACCCCATAAACCATTAACCAGATTGCCACCACGCCAGGGCATTCGGAAAGAGCGAGGCCAAGCGCCAGAATTGTCGCATCAAATGTGATTGCTTTAATTCTGGGGTGGCTGCGGGCTGGTATTTTAAGGCTGGGAAGAGCCCAATATCCATGGACCTTCCCAGCCTGATCATACAAACCCACAGCTGTCTGCTTTACCTTGGCTGGTAATTTTATTGATTTATTAGGTTACTACATGTACAGTAAAATACACAATCACAGCACTAATTATATATCTCACAGATATCCATCTACTCCTTATCTATCTATATCTAGGCACATTTAAACTAACATACCAAAAAGAGACAAAAATGCAAGGAAAAAACACAAAAATTCAGCTGCATGAAAGCCTGAACAAACACTGATCGTGGGAACGTACCCTCAGGGCTCATGCACGTGTTCATGGACAATGATCCGATCTCGGACTGCAATGCATGGGCTGGCCATGTTTCTCCCACATCTGAGTCTGACACCTTCATATATTTCTATTTCTATGAGGCTGTCGGGAAAAGCTGGTGGCCAGTCCAAGCATTTCAGACCGAAATCGGTCCAGACATCGGCATGAGCCCTTACACACACCAGTAACCACCGATAGATCCTTGCCATCTCCCAAACTATCTGGTCATAATATGAGAATGGACAGAGAATAAAGAAAAACACAAAAAAAGTAAAAGGATTTGTACAAACCCTAAACCTACACTTCCAAGGAAATAACAAAAATCCGGAACACAACAGATAAAAAGTCAGAGAGCGCAACAGGAAGAGCAACGTGCGATAATTTGCTACAACAGAAAATGATAGAAAACGGTTATAATTAAAAAAAAGTCGAAACATAAAACATTATTTCGAAAGGGAGTCGTAAATCGGGTTGAAATACAAACTGTTTCTCTAGTCATTCTGGAAAACAAACACATGGGAAAATAGTCTAGAAACTCACTAATTAAACTTGGAACAGTGGATAAAACCAAGACAAAGCTGTAGAACTAGGTCATTAAAAGAAGCTCTTACTAAATAATTGTCTTAAATTTCATAAAGCCCAATGTATAATAAAGACATGGAAACCGGAGATACTGGAGAAGTGCCGACCTATTGTCCCGGAGCTGGAACACAGATCTGGGGTGAAATAGAAGACTTCGAGGTGACTCGCGTCTATGCCAACCACGGAGAGGTAAACACATGAGCTTGGATGTTTAAAGGGTCTTTAATGTGGAGACTTTTTTTTTTTTTTTATAGTGGGTTGGTCCCATCACTTGTTTTTTTTGTGGGATTCTTGAATACGATGGTTACTCAACTCATCCTGTTCCAGTGGCATTCTCCTCGATCACTAGCACTCTGCAAGCAGTCATCGCCGAGTTACATCTCTACAGTTAACCCACTGTGATGGTGTTTGCAGGTGGCATCTTTAAAAAAAAAAAAATGAGATCCAGCTGGATACCCAGAGGTTTCTACTAGCACATTTGCCATCAAACTTCTATGGGGACCACAACCTGGAAATCCTCCAGGGAAAGTACTTGCCGTGATCAAGGATGAAGCCTTGGAAAAGGACTTAAAGACGTTGTCCCCTTTCAGAAAAGTTTTTCCTCCAAGATCCATTAGTAGTTCAAAAACAAAACAAAAAAAAAACCCCTCCCGGATCCAATGCAGAGTCTCCGACACTGATCCTGGGGGGTCTGTTATCTGCAGCGCTGACATCATACCAGACAGCGCTGTAGCCAATCAGTGAGCTTAACTCTGGGCTGCTCATGCCATCTCCCTGGACATAAAACGATGAGCTCGCTCATTGCAGCCAGACACTGGGGCAGGGGCAGAGACTTAACGCTTGACACAAGAAGGTTAAAGGGGTATTCTCATCCGTGAGATCCTATCCCAATATGTAGTAGTTATAATAATATTAGCAAATCGGTCCAATTAGAAATATAACATAGTTCTTCTGATAAGCTATGCAATACCCCGTGTACAAGGGCATTGTAGTAGCTTAGGTATCCATGGTTACGACCACTAACAACTGTCACAATATGAGTGTGGTTGTGGTACGTACGCACCTTAAGGGTGCATGCACATGGTCAGTAAATGCTGCGGTTTTGTACAAACCCCACGCCCACTATGAGTCTCCGTGCTCCTGCGGATCACCTGTGGACACAAATATGTGGCACGTCTTCACAGACCGCAGCAAGTTAATTTCTCTTGTGGAGATGCAGAGAAATTCTATCAGTGTAATGTATAGGATGCGGTCAATGTTTACCTTGTACCCACCACTATTTTAATTAAACTGTACTAATCCTAACTACCATTCTCAAATGGGAACACCAAGACCTTATGGTTTAAATTCGGGAAAAAAAAAAAAAAAAAAAAAAAAATCACAAAAATAAATGTGTCACATAATGCTTTTTTTCCCTAAAAAAGCAGCAAAACGTAATAGCGTTTTTGCACTTACTCATTGCTTTCTATGGGTGAAAAAAACCCACTCCAAAAACGCTAAAAGAAGTGACATGCCGCAGTTTTCCAATTCAGTCAGGAAAAAAAAAACAGTGTGCTTGAGATTTCTGAAATCCCATAGCTTTTTCTGGTACAGTAATAAGCAGCTTTTAATTTGCATAAAAAAAACGAGGCAAAAACACGACGTGTGAACATAGCCTAAAAGAGATGTTGAGAACACCCCTTTAACATTTACTGCAAGGTCTGATCTTCAAAAATAATAGCGGAAAAACTATCAACCATAGATATAAAAGGCCAAACATAAATATAAGGCTATTCCATGGCCTCAGTGTCCTGTTGGGTCACAGTATATATGGTAACTAGACTACGCACTCTCTACAAGTTTGCACTATATGTTCTCAGGGCTTCTAGCATCTTTGATGCCAAGAATACCAGTCAAAGGTTTTCTTCAATTCCAAAAAACTGCAACCTCTGAAATCCCAAGTATAAGTCAGGGGGTCTGGCATAGCAACCACTGCTTTGTTTTCTGCGGGAGCCATGGAACTGATGTGAACAGAGCCTTGGTACATGGAAACACCACATCAGCAGATATGGAAAGCCACCATGTTTTGGGATCATTATTCTTGGGATCATTATTCAGGCCAACAGCTGAATGATCTTAGAAGGTAACAACCGGCTTTATCTTACAACAGTTGGCGATTTGCTTCCTCTTGGAAGATCGTACAATGTGATCTTAGAGTAGTTGGCAACCTCCGAACCTGTGCTCATGTAGCCTCCATGAGAGTCCTTCACTGAAGTTTTCTGCTCATGTTAACTATAAGCAAAATTGCTGTCTACTGGGTTTTCTGCTATAGTTATAAAGGTTTCTGGATAGAACAATAATTGTCCATTTTGTTTGAGGATATTGCTATACTATGTGATTGATGAGAGTCTGTTCCCATGGGAGCTCCAGCAAACAGCTTAAGAAAAAGTTTGCAAGTCCACCTGGCTGTGGTTAAGTACTGCAATCCTCATTAATGGCTAACAGAGAGAATAGCAAGTTATCTATGCATGGGAAAGGGAGGAAAACTTGGTGATTGCTGGGGGTCTGACCACTAGGATAGGACTCTGGAACTCAGGGAATAAGAAGAATGAATGTCAGTACCAGCCGCAACTGCACAATTTGGTGAGTTGTTGAGTACTGCAACAGGTGCATGCTTGATTCTGCAGTGAAGATCAGATCACCACCGATCACACAATGATGGGCATATTCTAAATATATGCCATTTTATCACCTATCTAACTAATTGAACAATTTATTCCAACCTTTTCTCAACCCTGGAGTCAGTAAAAATGTTCATGCACGCCCTCATCATCTCAAACCTCAACTACTTCAATACTCTTCTCCGTGGCCTCCCTTCTGACCTTCTCGCACCTCTCCAGTGAAGCTCATCCTAACCTTCACTGCCCAATTAATCCACCTCTCCTCTCACTACTCCTCCCTTCACCAATTTCCAAATTCAGAGTGACTTCCAAGGTCGCCCATAATCGGTCTCCTCCGTACATCTCAGACCGAATTTCCCGATATCACCCCACACAATCTCCAGTCCTCTGTCCTTGAACAATCCTCCGTTAAGTGTCTCCAATATTTCTCCTGAGATTCCCCCATCCTCCGTACCTCACTACCTCAGCACGTCTGATTGTTTCCCATGATCAAAACCTTTAGACGCAGCCTGAAAACGCATTTCTTCTGTAAAGCCTACACCCTGCAGTGATCCCGCTGCCACCACCACCCCTTAATCTACTGTCTCCTTCCCTTAAGAATGTCCTCTCCCCTCCGTACCAGTTTGTCACTTTAAAATTAAAAAAAATAATGTTAAATACATTATCACCTATCCATTGGATGGGAGATCACTTGCTGATCCCTGGGGGTCAAACCGGTGGGACCTGCACCGATCCCAACTACCTCCATCAATCCCATAGTCCATAAATACAGCAGTTGTGTGCATGCACAGCCACCGCCCCACTCCAATGGGGCATATCCAGTCCCTGTTCTTTGGATCGGTGCGGGGCTCATTCGTCGGACCTCCAGTGAGCGATCAACAAAATATCATTACCTAAGGATAGGTGATAACTAATTAGGATCAGAAGAACCCCTCCTTATAAATCCTTAATCTAAAAAAGTGAAGGATCAAACCCCACGTGGTGGATCATCCATGAGTATACTGTGGGGTCAGATTCCTCAACGATCATAGCTGGTGTATTAAGAGAACTACATCTATGCTGAACATATTCAGGGTCTCTTCCCGCACTTGGAACGAGCGTACATCCCAACAAGACAACTGACTATCCCCCATTTACATTGAAAAATGAGAAGATTTATTCTTGTGCTATTTGAGGAACGAGATCTGATCAATGCATTTATTCACCGACCGCTTTCCTGTCCTTGAATGAAATACTCCGCTAGTTACAGCTGGAGAAAAGCTACAACCGGGAGACAATCGGGCAGTTCATAAACTTTACCATGAAGCTGGATCAGAAGCTTCTGTAACTGCATTCACCATCGTTACGTTTCAAGGGGGCCGTTGATAAATGGCCTCTGATGTAACCTTCACACGCGTCCGCCGCTCGCTGTGTAAAGTGAAAAGCTTTGTGCTCGCTACATTCAGCGTTGTAGTCTCACATCAATTTATGATGGGAAGGTTAAACTGTGAAACTTTTCCTAAAACCATAAGGGATTTCTACATCTCTTTTTTACAATTTTGAAGCTTTATCATTACTTGTGTATTAGGGGTTTATTGCAAAATTATGCAAAAATTTGAATTTTTACTTAGGGTTTTTAGACCCTAACTTGACGTCATCTACAGGTGCATTTCACTAAATTAGAATATCAAAAAGTTTATTTCAGTTCTTCAATACAAAAAGTAAAACTCATATAGAGTCATTACAAACAGAGTGATCTATTTCAAGTGTATATTTCTGTTAATGTTGATGATTATGGCTTACAGCCAATGAAAACACAAAAGTCATTAGCTTAATAAATTAGAATAATTAACAAAAAACACCTGCAAAGGCTTTATAATCGTTTAAAAAGGTTCCTTAGTCTGTTTCAGTAGGCTCTACAATCATGGGGAAGACTGCTGACTTGACAGATGTCCAGAAGGCAGTCATTGACACTCCACAAGGTCCCAGAGTTTCAATTTTCATTTGGAAATCAAGGTCCCAGAGTCTGGAGGAAGAGTGGAGAGGCCACAATCCAAGCTGCTTGAGGTCTAGTGTGAAGTTTCCACAATCTGTGATGGTTTGGGGAGCCATGTCATCTGCTGGTGTAGGTCCACTGTTTTATCAAGACCAAAGTCAGCGCAGCCGTCTACCAGGACATTTTAGAGCACTTCATGCTTCCCTCTGCCGACAAGCTTTTTGGAGATGGAAATGTCATTCTCCAGCAGGACTTGGCCCCTGTCCACACGGCCAAAAGTACCAATACCTGGTTTACACACAACAGCATCACTGTGCTTGATTGGCCAGCAAACTCGCCTGACCTTAACCCCATAGAGAATCTATTATAAAGAATCTATGGGGTATTGTCAAGAGGAAGAGGAGAGACACCAGACCCAACAATGCAGACGAGCTGAAGGCTGCTATCAAAGCCACCTGGGCTTCCATAACATCTCAGCAGTGCCACAGGCTGATCGCCTCCATGCCACATTGCTGCATTGATGCAGTAATTGATGCAAAAGGAGCCCGACCAAGTATTGAGGGCATTTACTGAACATACATTTCAGTAGGCCAATATTTTGGATTTTAAAGAAGCACTTGTATGTAAATAGTCTGGAATGCCGATGACGTCTATACCTTTGTTTTACAGGTCAGTATTTCCGTTTCCTAGAAATCCATTGGCGAAACTTTAGGAGAGCGAGTGCATAAGTGCAGGGGACTTAACCTGCACTTACAGCTGTCCGGCCTCTCGTCCTTTCTCCTCCCATCCATGGCCTCCTGTCAGTGATTGACAGGTCACTCTTTATGCAATAGATGAGGAATATGGTGGTTCAGAATCCGCACGGCTGAAGGACCAAAAGCATAATCACACACAAAGATGAAGCATAAATGCGGTTTATTTCATCAAAGCGTTTCAAGGTTTTCAAACCTCTTCATCAGGACAAATAATTGATCATTGTGGTTTTGGCCTGATGAAGAGGTTTGAAAACCTTGAAATGCGCTGACGAAATAAACAACATTAATGCTTTATCTTTGGACCTTCGGCAGCGTGGACTCTGATCCACCGAATTCCTCATGCATTGCAGTGTATCCAATATCCGGTAACCAAGGATAAGACCCTATTTTAGGCTTTTTGTCTCTCCAGTTATTCTATCTGATTTGAGGTCACTCTTGATGACCTACTCCCCCCACCGAGAACTCACGCAGGTGCCTACATTCCCAGGGACAGCGCATGCGCAGAGCGATAGTCCGGCTCTTGCAACATCATCGGGACCTAATTGCGAATGCCCGCTCCTGTGAATGACGGCGCCTGAGCAAGATCTTAGGAATATCGGATTATACTTACAAACAAATTGGGGACCAAAAGACATTTACAAAAAATTTACAAAAATGGATGAAACGCCTGTGTAACAGTTGACGCACTTCACAGAGTGTGTGTGACAGTTGACGCACTGCACAGAGTGTGTGTGACAGTTGACGCACTGCACAGAGTGTGTGTGACAGTTCACGCACTGCACAGACTGTGTGTGACAGTTGACGCACTGCACAGACTGTGTGTGACAGTTGACGCACTGCACAGACTGTGTGTGACAGTTGACGCACTGCACAGACTCTGGCTCCATAAAGATTACACAGATATCTGCCTGTCCTTTTCATCTTGGCATATCATATCCCAAGAACAAGAACAGTGGTGCCAGGGGACCAACTTTGAAACCTCCTCCTCCCCCCCCTAACACATGATTTTATGATACACTGATTGGCTGATGGGAGAGGTTTATGCTGTGTGTGACCACCCAGTAGTTGTGATGGGTTTATGGTTAGAAATTAAAGTCCTTAAAGGGGGTCTTCTATCTTTAATTTTATGTGCATAGGCTTGCATTAGGAAAAAAAAATTATAAAATCAGAGACAATCGCCCTTCCGAAGGGTCCCTCCACCGCTGCCCCTGATCTTTGTTCACAAGCTGCAGCGATGACATCCCATTAACAGCACAAATGACCGCTGAATCCAATCACCGGTGATGCCGATGGAGCCAGCGTGAGCCATTAAGCCCAGTGACTGGTTGCAGCGGTCATGCACGCTGTAGTTGTCAAGAGAGGCATTGCTGGACCTGTGGAGGAAAACTGATTTATTAGCATTTCTGAGAGCAAACCTATCCATAAAAAAAAAATTATAAAAAGTTTAATGAAGTTTGCGGAAGAAACTAAGGGTGGACACAACTGTAGAAAAATATGGTACAGAGGATGGGATCAGGCTTTTATGCCACAGACACGATCCAATCCTAGTGTCTAAACATACAGTTCATGTGACGGGATTTTAGCCGGCCATGGCACAGTCATGGGCGTCAGTCCTCCTAAATATAATGGCTTATGAACTAGAAAAGCGGCACTACAATCCCAGAATGACAGAACAGGCCGCTCGCTTTGATTAGCGGCTTTAGATAAAAACAATTGTCGGGAACGATCCAAGAATGTGAAAGTTCATTGCAGTTTTGGGAGAACATGATGTTCGGCCAATCGCTCCTCATTCACTTACATTAAAAACATATCTGGCGATATTCCCGTCCTGTGACTTTTATGATGAGTCTGTAAATTGCACAATTGCTATTTTTACACTATTGATGTCAGTAAAAAGCGCTATCGGAAGAGGACAGCGACATCGCTGCCCCGACTCCTCCAAATAAACCCCACGTGACTGTACGATCGCCAAACTTATTTATTAGCTGCCACGTACTGCTAAGATGCCGACTCTCCTTGTGGAGATCCAGCTAGTAGGGGGGTCTTTACAGCAAAGCTTTCTGGAAAAAAATATGTAAAATAGCATATAAGTAATCTCTCTCTAGTGCCACCTATAGGTGCCTACGCTTTAAGTGATTATCCAATCCAAGCTTCTAGTCCTATCTCTGGGAATCTCACCGGTAAGCAAAATACCATCACATCCTTTAGTAGACAAATTTTTTTTTAAAAGTGGATCTGTCACCAGATTTCTGAGAGTGGCCTAATTTAGGTGCAGAGACCCCTTCCAGTGATGTGTCACTTACTGGGCTGCTGGCTGTAGTTTTGATAATCTCCTGCTGATAAAACAGTGATTTTTTATCACTTGAGGACTAGTAAACCTGCAACTAGGCAGTCCTCCATATTCATGAGCACTGTATAACCCCACCCCCACCTCTGATTAGCCGCTTTCTGCCTACGTATACACAGAAAGCAGCCAATTAATGGGGTGGGTGGGGTTATACAGGGCTCTGAGAACTGGTAAATCTGCAGCAGATAAAACAGGGATTTTATCAAAACTGCAGCAAGCAGCCCAGTAAGTGATTTATCGCTGGAATCGGTGTCTCTGCCCCTAAATCATGCTGCTCTCAGATGGGGGAAGCAAAATCCCTTTAAAAGCCTTAGAGAATAAACTCGTAAGCCCACATAACCCATCTCTGTATAAACAGCTACGATCGTGGCCCATCAAAGGGCACTTTAACGGTGTCAAATATTGACCCACGGGGCAGTCAGCCTTTCTATAAGCAGATCCATTTTGCATAATCCAATAGCTGGAAAGCCATAAAATGCTTAAAGGGTCGCCATCATGAGTCATATGTGACCCTCACGGAGAGAGGTTATAGGATTTGTGCAGAGTTTGACACTTATTCCCTAGCCATAAAATAGGGAATAAGTTCCCACTAGAGCTCTGACTGCTGGGAAGCCCAATGGTCCTAAGACAGGGGCTCTGAAAAACCCCATCTGAATGGAGCAGACGTCAAACACATGCCCGTCTGCCCCATTCATTCCCTATGGGAGTTAGCGCGTGGCTCAGTGGTTAGCATTACTGAGTAGCATGATCGCTGGGTTTGTGGGTGTGAATTCAATAAAGGTCGAGCCGTTTGCATTGGTCTTCTCCGAATTTACTCCCACTCTCCAAAAATATACTACGAGGGGTGTCTAAAAAAAAAAAAAAAGTAGTTTTCGAGGCTCATTAGGAACAGGGACTGATGTGAGTAGTGGAAAAGTTTCTAAATCGCTGCAGAATATGTTGGCACTATATTAGGAAAGGGTAAGAAAAATTTGACGCATTTTCATCCATGTCAGTCGATGGGTCGCAGATAGGATTTTAAGTCTGATATGGGTGCATTGTCAGACACCGCTACGGACTATGTTGCTGCTATGTATAAAACATGTGGAGGGTCGAAAGCTGTCAAACCTCAGCCACATCTCTCAGATTTGTTGATCTCAGACATTTTATGCTTCCTGCGAATGGTATGTTATCAAGTAAAGCCAAAGTGTTCATACGTGAGTCTCCAAAGATACTGGAATAAACCCAAAAATAAAATTCCACGCCCTCTGCCAAAATCTGAAAAAGAAAAAAAAAAAGCCTAAATTCTCGGCCCTGGACTATTTTTCTAGCACTTGAGAAACACAATAAAATGACCTTACAAGGAAAGAACAGTAACACGGCAGAGCGGCTCCGTAGTGTAAGAACCTCGCGTCCCAAAAAACACGATCCCTGAACCAAATAAGAGCTCTGCGCCGACCAGGAACGCGCCATGGATCCGAGCGGAGCAGCTCGGCAGTGATACCACTTATTTTAGGATTTTCGTGTTTATCCCTGGAGGCAAAAAAATATCACAGGGCTGAGGAGGTTCAACAAAAACATTCCCGAAAGTTTGATCCTTCAGATCATAAACAAGGGATGACGGCCAACATACTTTGTAAACTTCTTGGCTCTTTTGCAACCCTTGTCCTGAAGGCATGACTTACATAGGACTTACAAATTCAACCTCCATACAGGAAACACAGCGAGACCTAAAACATCGCTCCGTTACATCTGCATCGTAAGCAAAGATGGGCTCAGAGCAGCATCCGAAAATAATGGCGAGAATAAAAATGGACATGTATTGCTATGACTAATGTGATCCTTCCCTGAGCACTTAAAGGAACCCGTCAGAACGATCCAACACCCTAAACTGGTCATATATGGTCATGTTGCTCTCTGAAAGATAAGGTCAACCGTATCTTTACTTCTGCAATCTGTTGCTCCCGGACAGAAAAATAAACTATTTTAATACGTACAGTCATGGCCGAAAGTGTTGGCACCCTTGAAATTGTTCCAGAAAATGAAGTATTTCTCCCAGAAAATTAATGCAATTACACGTTTATTTGGGGATAAACAGCCTCAATCAAGTTCCAAAAGAAATTCAAGCTGTCCTGTAGGTTCAGGGTGCAGTGTCAGCACAAAAAACTGTCCGTCTACATTTTAATGAGATGAAACGCTATGGCAGGGGACTCAGGAGGACTCCACTGCTGACAAAGGGACATAAAAAAGCTAAACAACAGTTTGCCAAAATGTACGTGAGTAAGCCAAAATCTTTCTGGGAAAGCTTCTTGTGGAGAGAGGAGACCAAGTAAAGCTTTTTGGTAAAGCATATTCTAGTGTTTACTGAAAACAGAATGAGGCCCACAAAGAAAGAAAACTAAACAAACACAGTACCTACAGTCAAATATGGTGGAGGTTCAAAGATGTTTTGGTGTTGTTTCGCTGCCTCTGGCAATGGATGCCTTGACTGTGTGCAAGGCATCATGAAAGCGGAAGATTACCAAAGGATTTTGGGTCGCAATGTACTGCTCAGTGTCAGAAAACAGAGTTTTAATTCTAGGTCATGGGTGTTCCAGCAGGACAATAACCCCAAACATACTTCAAGAAGCCCCCAGAAATGGATGGAAACAAAGCGCTGGAGAGTTCTGAAGTGGCAGCAATGAGTCCAGATCTAAATCCCATTGAACACCTGTGGAGAGACCTTCAAATTGCTGTTGGTAGAAGACGTCTTCACATGAGAGACCTGGAGCAGTTTGCACAAGAAGAGGGGTCCAAAATTCCAGCTGAGAGATGTAAGAAGCTTGTGGATGGTTATAGGAAGCGATTGATTGCAGCTAATTATTCCAAAGGGTGTGCAACCAGATATTAAGTTCAGAGTAGCAACAATTTAGTCCGGACCATTTTTTCAGGTTGTGTGTGAAATTATGTCCAATTTGCTGTTTTTTCTCTCCTTTGTGTGTGTTAGAACACCACAAAAAAAAAAACATGTGTATAACAAAACATGTGTGATTGCAATAATTTTCTGGGAGAAATACTTCATGTTCTGGAACAATTTCAAGGGTGCCAACAGTTTTGGCCATGACTATATGCAAATGAGACTTGCGTGCTTTGGGCATGTTAAAGCACTTCCTAAGCTTTTGCCTTTCTGGCTTTAATCCCCACCCAGCTGCACCTCACTCTGCTTGACCGAAAGCTCACTATCAAGTAGGAGGCGGTGGCGCTGGCGGGTAACAGAGCTGGAGTGACAGAGGCTTCTGATCTACCATAGCCCTGCAGCCTCATTTGCATATCAGTTCAAGGGTTGATTTCTCATTAATGGAGGAACGGACGGGCCACGTAAAGGTATTGCTGGACTTTGAAAGAGCTACATGAGAATATAAATAGGTTGGGAGTGAAATCCTGTAGAAAAATTGAGGGAGCCTCTAAGCACAATAGGACTGTTCAAACAAAGTACAGAAGATCGGTGCACCCATGCCGCGGCAGAATAATTCAGTGCACCTTCCCTTCTTCCATGATTGACAGCTTTGGCTTTACAGGAGTAAGAGGGAAGCAGAGATAGATTAAAAACATTTAGATATGAAGTTACACCGAGCATCGGTGCTTGGTTTGAACAGTCATTTTGTGATGACAAACACCCTAGAAGATTAAGGCAACAGGGGGGATGGGATTCCATACTGAACGCTTTATTCTAGGCCACCCTCGCCCCCCTTACATGCAAGTCCACATTCTCTACTTTGATTTACTGAGGCAAGCAATATCCTTAATAATTTTTGATAATTTTTAGGAGACAGGTCTGTGAGTCTGTCCAAAAAAGCTTTTATTTAGAAAAAAAACATACATGTGTCAATGTCTCATCGTAAGCAATGTAGTTTTATTGGGCTCTTTTTTTTGCATTCGTGATTACATGTTGCTTTTATTGTATTTCAATGTATTAATATAAATATCAGTCCGTGCTGTCACCGCGGTGCCGGCCGACAATTTACTACGTTAGTGAATAAGAAGGATTAGAAGTAAAAATAACAGAGGTATGAAAAGTGGAGTACAATGTGCCAAAATTAACTCCATGGTCAAATTCGAGACCGGAAGTCACTTCTCAATGTAAGTCTATGAGAGTCTGTGACTGTTACCTTCCGGTCAGTCAGGAGCAGCAGTCACAAGACGGTGAAACGGGTCCGGAGTGACGCCGTGAACAGCAGATGACGACGGCTGGTAAGTATTTTACTACACGCAGGGAATAGAAATTAGTGATAGCACCCCGGAGTGCTGTTTTATGGAAAAGTCTACCCTCTAGGCTATAAGGCACGTGGCTCAGAACGGAAGTGGCTCCGCTTCATCCTTGGTGTAGAAGCTTTGAGAAAAGCAGAGCATGCTTGCTCAATAATTACCGGAACTCTCGTACAAGTCAATGGTGAGAAAAAGCGCATGCACAGCCACCTCTCTGATACTGGAGCACAACCAGGCTCAGTTTTTAAAAGAGGTGCTGGTTCGAGAGGATGAAGCCATAATTCTTGACGGGAAAAACCCATAAAAGCTGAATGTGCCGGTGATGCAGCATTCACCAAGGCACTTGCGGAAACTCTGTAAGAAAGGGTTAACCAGAAAGCCAGTGGTGGTATCCATACTTAAAGTTTTATTAAATGGCCCTTGTAAGGAATTCTGCACATGGTCTAGACTTCTACTCAAAACAGTCTTAGATTAGTCATGCCGGCAGAATCTCCAAGATCTGGGAGCTGAATATATAGAAGCATGAAGGCCGACATTAGATGGTTAGAACAGGTATGTTGTGTGCCTGACTTACATTAAGACAGATATTCCTTATTATTAAACCACCAGAAAAACCCATGCGATGGATTTTACATGAACAACCACCTTCCTTTAAACTTTAAAAAGTATTCCCCCATCAGTAAGTGATGACCCAACACTAGGATAGCCATCTCAGTGACCGGGGGTCCGACCTTGCAGAATGAAGAAGCAGCCCTGGGGTAGCACTGTGTCCTCTTCTCTGTTTTTTTTCCATGCATTTTATCCCCCGGCCGCCTGACTATTCAGAGAACTGCAGCGTGAGCCAATAACCAAGTTCTCTGCAAAACCTTAAAGCTGGAAGAACATCTGCTTCATTCTCAGGACCAGGGCTGTGGAGTCGGAGTCAGTATAAAATGGACTGACTCCTAAAATATATAATAAATTGGGTACAGTAGTTCAATGCAGTTTGTGGGGAATATTTTTTCCTAAGAATTTGGGAAAGTTATGAAATGTCCTATAAATGTCTGTCCTATTCCTGATCTAAGGGTCTAGACTTTTAGCTGAGATGAATCTGTGCTACAGTAAATTTAAACTTAAACATGAGCCATGAATGAGGGAGTCGTGGGGTCAGTGTCATGGAAATTGAGGAGTTGGAGGTTTGGCTTACCGACTCCACAGCCCTGCTCAGGACCATAAATGTCAGCCTAGTTGGATCCCTCGCTGATCGCCAAGTTATGGCATATCCTACCGCTCTGATAATTTTATAAAAATAGAAACACTTCTGTAATTCACCGTCCGTCAGATTTAATAAACAGATTACCAAGTATTCTAGATCAGCATCAAAAAGTAGAAATATTTTGAAAGGCTCCAAGCAATGAGGCGGTTCATCTGAATTCTGGCCCCTGAGCATCTGCAGGACATGAAGGTCGATGTGATGTGATGTGCAAGACAAAATATGAAAACCCAAAAAGACCTTAAAAAATTATGAAGGAAACGGAGGGCCGGTGCCTTTGCCTCTCTACGGGAAGTGCGGGGGGCGGCCTTTGTTCATCTATGGGAAGTGGTGGTGGGGGGCCGGCCTTTGCTTCTCTACAGGAAGTGGTGGTGGCGGTGGGGGGGGGGGGGGGGGGGCGGCCTTTGCTTCTCTGCGGGAAGTGGTTGGGGGGGTGACCGGCCTTTGCTTCTCTACAGGAAGTAGTGGCGGACGGGGGTCTTTGCTTCTCTACGGGAAGTGGTGGGGGGGTGCCGGCCTTTGCTTCTCTACGGGAAGTAGCGGGGGACGGGGGTGGTCTTTGCTTCTCTACGGGAAGTGGTGGTGGGGGGGCTGGTCTTTGCTTCTCTACGGGAAGTGGTGGTGGAGGGGGGGCGGTCTTTGCTTCTCTACAGGAAGTGGTGGTGGGGGGGCGGTCTTTGCTTCTCTACAGGAAGCAGTGGTGGGGGGGCGGTCTTTGCTTCTCTACAGGAAGCAGTGGTGGGGGGGCGGTCTTTGCTTCTCTACAGGAAGTGGTGGGGGGCTGGGTCTTTGCTTTTCTACGGGAAGTGGTGGTGGTGGTGGGGGGAGGGCGGTCTTTGCTTCTCTACGGGAAGTGGTGGTGGTGGGGGGGCCGGTCTTTGCTTCTCTACGGGAAGTGGTGGTGGTGGGGGGGGCCGGTCTTTGCTTCTTTACGGGAAGTGGTGGTGGTGGTGTTGGGGGTGGTCTTTGCTTCTCTACGGGTAGTGGGGGGGGGGCGGCCTTTGTTTCTCTACGGGAAGTGGTGGTGGTGGTGGTGAGGGGGGGGGGGTGACCGGCCTTAGCTTCTCTACGGGAAGTGGTGGGGGGCCGGCCTTTGCTTCTCTACGGGAAGTAGTGGGGTGGGGGGGGCTGGTCTTTACTTCTCTACGGGAAGTGGTGGTGGTGGGGGGGGGCGGTCTTTGCTTCTCTACGGGAAGTGGGGGTGGCCGGTCTTTGCTTCTCTACAGGAAGTGGTGGTGGGGGGCCGGTCTTTGCTTCTCTACGGGAAGTGGCGGTGGTGGTGGTGGTGGGGCCGGTCTTTGCTTCTCTACGGGAAGTGGTGGTGGGGGGGGGGGGGGGGGGGGGGCGGTCGTTGCTTCTCTACGGGAAGTGGTGGTGGTGGGGGGGCTGGTCTTTGCTTCTCTATGGGAAGTGGTGGGGGGGCGGTCTTTGCTTCTCTACGGGAAGTGGTGGTAGGGGGGGCGGTCTTTGCTTCTCTACGGGAAGTGGTGGTGGGGGGGCGGTCTTTGCTTCTCTACGGGAAGTGGTGGTGGGGGGGGCGGTCTTTGCTTCTCTACGGGAAGTGGTGGTGGGGGGGCGGTCTTTGCTTCTCTACGGGAAGTGGTGGTGGGGGGGCGGTCTTTGCTTCTCTACAGGAAGTGGTGGTGGTGGTGGTGGGGCTGGTCTTTGCTTCTCTACGGGAAGTGGTGGTGGTGGGGGGGGGCTGGTCTTTGCTTCTCTATGGGAAGTGGTGGTGGTGGGGGGGGGCCGGTCTTTGCTTCTCTACGGGAAGTGGTGGTGGTGGGGGGGCTGTCTTTGCTTCTCTACGGAAGTGGTGGTGGGAGGGCGGTCTTTGCTTCTCTACGGAAGTGGTGGTGGGGGGGCGGTCTTTGCTTCTCTACGGAAGTGGTGGTGGGGGGGCGGTCTTTGCTTCTCTACGGGAAGTGGTGGTGGGGGGGCGGTCTTTGCTTCTCTACGGGAAGTGGTGGTGGGGGGCGGTCTTTGCTTCTCTACGGGAAGTGGTGGTGGGGGGGCGGTCTTTGCTTCTCTACGGGAAGTGGTGGTGGTGGTGGGGGGGGCTGGTCTTTGCTTCTCTACGGGAAGTGGTGGTGGTGGGGGGGCGGTCTTTGCTTCTCTACGGGAAGTGAGCGGTCTTTGATTCTCTACAGGAAATGGGGGGGGATTCAGTCTTTGCCTCTCTACAGAATGTGAAATCGTATCTCTCTCTCTTTATTCCTTTACACAGGAATAAAGAATAAAAGAGACAAGGCTTTTAGTTCAGGGAAGAAAAACCATTGGACACTAGCAAAAGCAATAGATGCTGGGAAGTGACGAAAATGAAATTCCAGCACCTATAGTGCAGGAAGAATGCAGATGAAGAAAGACCACACAAAGTTCTCTGCAAGTAACAGAGCATGAGAATACAGGCAGTACATGGACATATTAGACTGGCTGTATGTGTTAACTGGGATGAAGGCAGCAATGCCGAGCTTTTCTACAAGTTTTATCAGAAATGACTGGTACTTTTTTTTTCTTTTTAAAACACCATCCACAACTAAATTCCCCTTTCAGTGAAAACTGGCTGACTCATGGTGACATGTACAAAAAAAAAATAAAAAATGGAACAACCAATTATACTGCTCACTTTTGGAATTTACTAGGATATTTTCTAATAAACAGCAGTACCAAAAAAGAAATCTGTAAATCTTAAAATATAATTTCTGCCATAGAAGGAGATTAATCTTCCTAATCGAGCAGGATGCAGAGCGTGAACTTCTGGACTATTTAGGGACCATTTCCATTGCTAATGCTTCTAATTAACATTCCTGCCATTCAATCACTGTCACCCGCTCCCTCCAACTCCCGAGCTGCTACCAGCCATGGAGGGAAGAGGGGAACATCAAAGGAGGTGTCAGAGATGGTGTGACTGATGCAGTTATCCAATACTAGGTCCACGGAACCATGTACAGTCAAACATCAGGCGACCATCCAAAAACAAAAGAGAAGAAAAACTCCCAGTGGACAGCAAGGATCAGACCTGCTGAAAACCAACATGTCTGATCATTCACCAATATGGTCAGAATACAAAAACTATAGCCCAGTCCCTAATAGATGACCTCAAGTCAAAAATATATATATTTTTTTTAAATGGTCTGTAATGTGTTGACTTGCTAGGACTGCTGCCCCCAAATCAGGTTGGTGGGTTGGTGACCCACCTTAATTTGTAGTTAAAAAAAATTGAAAATATGTAGTATTGCACAGGCAGAGTAACTTCTACCCATTTCTGTAAAAAAAAAAAAAAAAAAAAAAAAAAAAAAAAGGGGTCATCCAATACTTGGACAGACCTTTCACCAAATTTTTCATGTTGAACTGGACATACCATGCAATAGTGGCCACAGAGCGGAATGGCTGCTGATGGGCTGCAGTGCTCACACTTCTCCATTGAGAAATGGTTTTGTCTGAGGGACGTAGATCTGCAGCTCATCAGTGGCCACTGATGGCTGAAGCACTCACGCTTCCCTTGGACAAAACCGTTTTGGGTGAGGGAAGTATGACCGCTGCAGCCCATCAAGAGCTCACCAGGTGAGGTTGATCTGCTAAGCCTCTGGTCTGGGTGGGCACATGGACCCCAGACATTGTTGTAGATTCCAGAGGACAGGTAGAATTGTGAGGAACAGGACTAACTGGAAACTCAGGCGCAGACGGACAGATGGAGTGGTACCCAGCAGGGATGGATGTGAGTTGATACACAGTAGTACAGAAGCATACCATACAAGGAACACTGGAGTCTCACTCCCAAGACACAGGTGTGTGTGTCAATGGGCCTTAAAAAGATCTAGGGAGAGTATGCTATTGATCCACACTGAGCAACCTGTAAAACCTGATGTGGAGCACAACAGAGGGCAGCGGACCCAGGAGAAGGGAGCAGAGCCGGGAATATCCGGGACATGAGTGACTAAATAATAAAGCTGAAGCAAATGAAATACTAGATACTTTCTGGACCCAATTATAGACGACGGAGGTCATAAATAGAACTTGAAAGAGGGAAACAAAAAGAAGGAGCTCATAGGGCCGAAGCGTTGGTGCACAAGACGAGTAGATGAAGTCTTATTCCCACCAATGATCCAAAGTGGCTGGGCCTCCTGTAATCCAAACTGGTCCAGACTGCATGTGTGCTGAACACTATGACTATAGATCATCTTCAGGGACACGGTGACGGACATGCTTTAGTCATGCTTCCAATTTACATGGTTAAGAAGTGAGGAAGAAGAAATGTCCAGAACAGATCTCCATGGATCCAGCTAAGATGTCTTGGAATGCGTGAAGCCCTTTGAGGGGCAAAGGAACATTAAAAAGTATCAGAGTGGCTGGAACATTCCTCACCGAGCCTCCAGGACGGCGATGTGCACGAGAACGAGACATTTCCTGTGCGTGTCCTCACACTTCACACAGAAACCATTTATGATCAATAACTGGATTGACTAAAAGGTTTACACTTGAGGAGCATCAGTCTGAGAACGCAAGAATTTATTTTGGTGTTTGGTTAAGATTGGGAGAAATAGTCACTATTCTTTATTTTAATTCCTGAAGTTTAATTAAAAAAAAAAAAAAAGTTAATTTGTTTTTGGAATCTAAATGATGATCAATTCCATAGATATTTATATGGGCTGTCACTGTTCAATTTTACTTTGGCCCATAGTTGTGCACAAGTGTAAAATACACAGATATTCTCACGCTCCTGAAGTCCATCGCGGCCTCTCCGCTGCTGCATTGACATCTATTGTACTGCGTATACCAACGCTTCAGCCAATCACTGAGCTCAGCCATGTACATCAGCAGAGCTAATGAGGTCAAAGATTGGCTGCAGTGGTGATATCTGCAGCAGTCACTCAGCAAAAACCCGGGGCGCTGCACCAATTTTTATCAGTGCGCAGAAACAGACTGTCATCAGTTTCTTGTCTGTGGATTTATTTTTACCATCAAAAATTCCCAACTTCTCCTACCCATTGAAACGTGTGGTGGGAAAGTATCCAGGACATGGGAACAGTCCCATAGACTATAATGGAACATGTCCCATAGACTATAATGGATCATGTTCCATCTGTGAAAGAGTCCTTAAAGTGAATTTGTCAAAAGGTTTTTGCTATATTATCTGAGAGCAGTATAATTTAGGGGCAGAGACCCCCGATTCCAGCGATGTGTCACTTACTGGGCTGTGTTTTGTTGTTTCAGTACAATCAGTGTTTTATCAGCAGGAGATTATCACTACAGGACTAGGTGTCTTGGGCTGCCTAGTCCTCCTGCTGTTTAACCCCGCCCCCACCCCTGATTAGTAGCTGTCAATATACAGTGTGTACAGAAAGCAGCCAATCAGTGGTGTGGGGCAGGGTTATACACAGCTCAGCATTCTGAGCACTGCTATAGCTGCAGCAGAGAAAACAGTGATTGTATCAAAACACCAGCATGCAGTCCAGCAAGTAACACATCGCTGGAATCAGGGTCTCAGCCCCTACACCATGCTGCTCTCCGATTACATAGCAAAACACTGTTGACATATTCCCTTTAAAGCTGTTAGAATTGAGCAAGCTGGTCAACAGTTTCCAAAAATGAACAGCAGAAT
Organism: Phyllobates terribilis; assembly: GCF_046119375.1. NCBI lineage: Eukaryota > Metazoa > Chordata > Amphibia > Anura > Dendrobatidae > Phyllobates > Phyllobates terribilis. The sequence goes on along the minus strand of NW_027362764.1, from coordinate 63,248,536 downwards.
TGTGAATACAGCTCTGGGCTATATTAAAGGCAGTAATTATTAGGATACTCCACATTTTGTGTTCTCATTTATATCTAATCTGTAAATATATCATTAAAAGGTGAACATGTCCTTCAAAACTAAAGGTAGACCGTCGCTGGGGGACAAAAAGGCAAAACATTATCTAAAATGTACAATGGACAACTTCGGTTCAGAACAAATAGGAGACTTCTAAAAGCGAAGCTCAGCGATTGGGAAACTGCGCATACTTGGCATCAAATCATATAAAAATAAATTGTACATTTATCAGCTGAACAGCTTCGCACGTCATCATGTCCATCATCAACAAACTTTACAAAGCTTCAGAAAAATGCTAAATTCACCCACATCTGTATTTTAATGACCAGCAAACAATGGTTGTGTCGTCAAAGCAGAAGGAACTCTAGAAACGCGCTACACTAAAAAGTCTAGAATTTAAAAGGAATCTGTCAGCAGGTTTCTGCTATTAAACCCGAGAGCAAAACGTAGAGACAGAGAGCCCGATTCCAAGAATGTGTCATTAGACTCTTTGTAGTTTCAATACAATCAGTGTTTTATCAGCAGGAGATTATCACTACAGGACTAGGTCTCACGTGCAAACCAGTCAGGCTAATCTGTGTAACAACGCCCCCAACACCGATTGGCAGCTTGCTGATGAATCAGTGTGCACAGAGGAAGCTGCCAATCAGGGGTGTGGGCGGGGTTAGACAGATTAGCCTGACTGGTATGCACGTGAGACATAGTCCCGTAGTGATAATCTCCTGCTGATAAAACACTGCTTGTATTGAAATTACAGAACACAGTCTAATAAGAAGTCACTCAGCTCAAAAGTCTTAGCTCTGCTACATCAACATTAGACAAAACAAGGATTATCTCAAAACTGCACCAAGCAGTACAGTAAGTGACATCACTGGAATCAGGCTCTCTGCCAGTACATTATGCTGCTCTCAGATTCCATATCAAAAACCTGCTGACAGATGCTCAGTGTAGGAAAGACTTCATGCAACACGAAGGGATGAGGAGAAGGGAGTCCAGACACTAGGGAAAGGGCGAGTGGAGACCTCTTAGGCTGATCTAATATCACCCTGTCTACACTAACGTCCCTACATTGGTTCCTCACCAATCGCCGAACATGAAACCTAAGCCCTGTATCTCCCTAGAGCTAAGCCCTGGATAGGGAAGAAGGGGGGGGGGGCAGAGCACTAGTCAGTCCCCACTAACAACTAAAGACAACAAGGAAGACCAACACAGGGGAAGCAACTTGGCTTGAGCCAAACTTCAGAGAGATTACACCAAACGTCCTCCAAGTGCCAGAGAGGAAGTAAGCAGACTGCAATAGCTCCAAGCCTTCACAAGGGAACATGTGAATATCACCGACGCCTCCCTGTAGCAAACTGAAAGCATTTAAACACCCAGGCCTGTGTGTCAGAGTAGGAGGGAGGTAGCAGCTGGGTACTAGAGTAAGACAGATTTAAGAAGGTGTTTGTAATGCCAAACGAAGAGATCTTTTGCAACCAGCTGCAGAACGACTGTCTGCTACATCTGACAAACCCGTGACAATGTGTTTGTGTACTGTGGGAGACCTGTCAATCTAGGAGAACGGGGCGGGGAGAAACCACTGGAGACCGGTCTCTTGGACCAATTATCCAAGACAAACTGACCCTGAAGTATGTTTTTGATGAAGTGCAGGCAGTGTCCGATTCCTGCTGCACGTAGTTCGCGAGTAGAACCTCCCGTCGAGTTTATTTAACACAAAAATCACCAGGATGAACCCACTAACAGGGACTGAGAGTCCTCTTGGCACTACTCATTGACTTGGTACAGGTGCAAGTTTCCATAAAAACTACGCGTTTCAGCAATTATTGGAGCAAAACCTAGTCAAAAACTAGGATCAAATATCGCAAAATAAGGTGGTCCAAACTAAAAATTGACCTGGTAAAGAACTCTCCTTACTCACTGGGCCACAGTCTGGAATAAGGTGGTCCAAAAGAAAAAAGTTGTCCCAGTGAAGAACTCTTACTCACTAGGCCAGTGTGGATCGCATCCATCTTGGATTTTGATGAGCTACCAGTCACATCAGCCATGCTTTTCTCATTACAACAGCCGGTGGAGGTGGCATCTATCGACCGCCAATGGACAGCTTCCTGCATCACTGCAGGCATGTTCCAAAGCGTTAATACGCATAGCGGGGAGCGACATCTAAAACCTTCTCTCCACAGTCTCACGTGAGGTGGTCTCTAAGCTCCGCCGTCATTAACGAGTATAAAATCCCCTACACATAGAAGCAAAGGTGACGCGGCTGCCGGCTGAAGGGCAGGCATCTATGTTTAACAAGGAGAACGCGAAACAGATGGGAGAAAGAAGGATCGTTTTCTCTGGAAAGGAAATAATTTCCTCTCCGTCCCTCGGGCATGTTACAATTACATTTTCATGGTCTGCATCATCCAACCATGAATATTCACTTTAACGACCATCTCGCTTTAAAAAAACTACACATGATAAGGTTAATTGACAAATGGACTATTCGCAAAAAGAAATCCACTTTATTCTCTATGGGGTGAAGGTAAACAACTCGTGACAAACTTTAAGACAGATCATCCCATTAACTGTGGGAACCTACGTGGGGTTTCTGGAATCCGTACTAACGCGTTTTGGCATTGTTTTTCTTTAAGCATTGCTGTGACATCCAGGTCTTGAAGACTACTGGGAGCACCTGGAAGAAAAGTCTATTCTCGCATAGGGTGACCGTCGACAGATCATCATAGGCATGCCATCTCATCACGTATACCAAGTACCCTATGTGATTTATATACACTAATACCTTTTACTTACTTACAGCAGGGTATATGTTCCTTTTGTTTCCATCTTAGGTTTTGTCTGTTTAATGGCCAGTGTGAACATGAGCCTACACATTGCATGTATACCAACTTATGCTCCAGTTCATTTGGTAATACTATAGTTCTGCTACTGACCAGAACTGTCACTCAAAAGGTAGAGCCCGCCCTGCCAGAAAGCAGGTAGTAAGGAGACTGGAGAGTTGGGAGCGGTCCAAAAGACAGCTTGGGAATATGTCATCGCCTCTCACTTCCAGATTATGACGACGTTGCATTAACGGCCAGCTATCTGCACCTTTCCTATTAATGAGAAGAGGATCTGGAAAGTGACTTTCGTTGTTGTCAGCAGCGCCTTTCACCTCCAGATGCAAAAGTGACAGGTGTTGGATAACCTCTGCGAAGAAAGCTGGACGTCAACCAGTATGGCTACCATTTCGGCTTCAAAGAGGGACGTCACCGAGCCTTCAAAAGGAGCAGGAAACATCTTGATCAGATTTGTATTAAGTCCTCATGAGAGGAGAAATCAAATCCTTCTATTTAGCAGCGATTTTTCTTTTTTGCTGTCATTTTAAAGGAACCGAGCAAAGGAAGATATAAGCAAGAGGCCAGCGTTCTCATTAGCACAGGGATATTTAAGTTGCAGATCCCATAAAGTAACTAGAGGACACAAATCCATATACATTATATCTATATCCATTCTTCCCATCCTCGCGTGTGACACCGTAGGCAATAAACATTTAATGTCATCATGTGAACAGCCGCCTATTCCTTGTGATGTGTATATACACATTTTACACCATTATCTCTGAAAATCCCATGCTGTACACATGACTGCAAATTACGTTGCCTGCAGAGAAAAATCTATAGAAATGACGTAAAACCTTCTAATACATATATTGTCCCTATATCAGCCTGATCCCATATCGCGGCAGTTTCACTTGATTTCAGTGGTTTTAGGGTTTTTCTGTTGCATATGGTACCATAGGTAAGATTCCCCTTTCAAGCGTTCGATAAACATGGCGACATTTTCCTTCCCAAAGCAGCACCACACTTCTTCACAGGTCGTGTCGGGTACTGCAGCTCACCCACATTCACTTCAAAGAAACAACCTGAGGACAAGAGTGGTGCAGATTTTAGGAGAAAGAGGCCAAATTCTCCTAATCCTGCACTGAAAATCCCAGAAAGAGCAGAGGATTAAATGGTTAAAAGCACACGTTATACTGAATCTTTTCTCACAGAACGATATTTCAGTCTGCTCAGCTCCCGCTGCTCCGTAACATGGGGCCTGCAGATTCGCCTGCATTCTCAGGGGGACAGGTTCCCTTTAACCACTTAGCAAGATAGATAACAGGATCCACTATTCACAATAGGTGATGTCACAGCTCACCTCCTCCCCCCTCCTGTACAACGACCAGAACATACTTTGAAAACTCTCCAATGCTAGTGAATGAGTGAGAAGCAGTTTATTAATGCCCAAGTCCACATGGCTGCTGAAGTTTGAGCTTAATATTAAAATTTTCAAAGACGGCTCACTCCAAGATTTCTTACTTTAAATGTGTACATTACAAATATTAATAATAATTAATAATACATTTTAATATTTTCTACATAAAATACATTTCTCAGAAATGATTGTAAGAAATGCATTTCATATTTTTTGAAGAGCAGTGACAATACAATCTGCAGAATTTTTTAAAACATTAAAAAAAAAGTTATTGTATATAGTTACTAAACAATAGTAACTATCAGTATTTTTTTTTTGGGTTCTTTTAAAATCCTTCTTCTTTGTTTTTAATCTGCAGGGACTTGGGGAGGTGGCGGCTGTCAATCAAGTGTTTAGATAACCTCTTCCCGGGAGAGAGACACTATTGGTTTGACCCAGGTCAGTGCATGAAAGTGAAGAGATCACTATGGGGTCACCAGTAAACACACGGATGTTTATTAGATATTCAAAGTCATTAAAAATTCGCTGGTCTGCAAGCCCCATTCATTTACCTTCCTAAGGACGTCCGTGCAAAGAAAAGAAAAAAATAAACAAAAAAAGACCCCATTTCCCCTAAAGGCCTCTGCACCCATGGAGGCTCCATCGCCTGAACATCACCGTTCACACTACAAGGTTTTGATTTCCATCTACGGCCATATTCAACAGCTTACAAATAAAAACAAAACCCACATTTATCTGCCCTATTAGAGCAGAACTGTTACAAGGAGTTTAGTTACATTTAAGGATTACGCCCCAAAAGTCAAGTTAACTCTTAATCCATTGGACAGGGGATAATTGCCAACTACTTGGGGGTCTGACTCCTGGGATCCTAGCAATCCTGAGAACGGGGCACTCCTGAAAGGAGCAGTCAGATGGGCATGCGTGAACTCCGCTCCATTCATTGCATATGGGACTGCCAAGCACTGCGCATGCTCACATCGGCTCCATTCATTGTCTATGGTACTGTCAAGCATCCTGCATACTCACATTGGCTCCATTCATTGCATATTGGACTGCCAAGCACTGCGCATGCTCACATCGGCTCCATTCATTGCATATGGGACTGCCAAGCACTGCACATGCTCACATCTGCTGCATTCATTGCATATGGGACTGCCAAGCACTGCGCATGCTCACATCGGCTCCATTCATTGTCTATGGTACTGTCAAGCATCCTGCATGCTCACATCGGCTCCATTCAAGGAATATGGGACTGCCAAGCACTGCACATGCTCACATCGGCTCCATTCATGGAATATGGGACTGCCAAGCACTGCGCATGCTCACATCGGCTACATTCATTGTCTATGGGACTGCCAAGCACTGCACATGCTCACATCTGCTCCATTCATTGCATATGGGACTGCCAAGCACTGCACATGCTCACATCTGCTCCATTCATTGGATGGGACTGCTAAGCACTGCGCATGCTCACATCAGCTCGATTCATTGGATGGGACTGCCAAGCACTGCACATGCTCACATCGGCTCCATTCATTGTCTATGGGACTGCCAAGCACTGCACATGCTCACATCGGCTCCATTCATTGTCTATGGGACTGCCAAGCACTGCACATGCTCACATCGGCTCCATTCATTGCATATGGGACTGCCAAGCACTGCACATGCTCACATCGGCTCCATTCATTGCATATGGGACTGCCAAGCACTGCGCATGCTCACATCGGCTCCATTCATTGTCTATGGTACTGTCAAGCATCCTGCATGCTCACATCGGCTCCATTCATGGAATATGGGACTGCCAAGCACTGCGCATGCTCACATCGACTCCATTTATTGCATATGGGACTGCCAAGCACTGCGCATGCTCACATCGGCTACATTCATTGTCTATGGGACTGCCAAGCACTGCACATGCTCACATCTGCTCCATTCATTGCATATGGGACTGCCAAGCACTGCACATGCTCACATCGGCTCCATTCATTGGATGGGACTGCTAAGCACTGCGCATGCTCACATCAGCTCGATTCATTGGATGGGACTGCCAAGCACTGCACATGCTCACATCGACTCCATTCATTGTCTATGGGACTGCCAAGCACTGCACATGCTCACATCGGCTCCATTCATTGCATATGGGACTGCTAAGAACTGCGCATGCTCACATCGGCTCCATTCATTGCATATGGGACTGCCAAGCACTGCACATGCTCACATCTGCTCCATTCATTGCATATGGGACTGCCAAGCACTGCACATGCTCACATCTGCTCCATTCATTGGATGGGACGGCTAAGCACTGCGCATGCTCACATCTGCTCCATTCATTGGATGTGACTGCTAAACACTGCGCATGCTCACATCGGTTCCATTCAGGGTGGGGCTGCAGAGCCCTCATTTTCGGGATTGAAGAGGAGCAGACTGCTGGAACGCTCAGCGATTTCAAGAACTGTGAGGATACAGCTGTATGTCCTTGCACTGGTTATCCCCAATCCTATTGCTTTTTTGGGGAATAACCCTTTAATGCTCATTTATCTATATTTTTGTATTAAGGTGGTCTATTAAAAACTGATTCTGATGGACGGCACTGCCCCTTCGTTTCAGTGATCAGTGGTGGTCACTACGACTTATGAGGAGATACATTTTTTGTTTTTTGGGTTATTTTTTCTTTTTTTAGATATCCAACCCAGACTTGCAAATTTCAACGAGTGCAAAGTATACATTTTTTGCATCAAAAGTTCCTCTCCTGGACCCTGAGATGTGAGATATCAGTGGATTTCCAGCAGCCATTTATCTTCCGCAGTGTACGGCTGGCGAGGTCACATCTGTAATGCCTCTAATTATACTTCCCACAGCACAAGTAAAACACATCCCGGGGATTACACGGGTCACAACAAGCAAACTCCCACCGGCGGGGTTATGGGGTGAAGGGGGCCGAAAGTCGGCTATCATTTAGTGTCATCAATGAGGACTCGGCAAGGAGAGGAAAAACTCTTGTGAGAGTGGCGTTCTGTGATCAATCATCCTGCAGAGAGAATACAGTGGGAATCCAGGCGCAGACGTCAGTGGGAATCGCCCACGGCTTCCAAAAAAAGCTGCAGTGCTGTAATGTATGAGAAGTGCAGACCCCGATGCCCCCCACAGTCATAAATAAAATATATATATCTCCAAATGCCAACTTATATGATGGTAATAGTTACATATATGAAGATAGCAGCGGGCCCCTGTTGAAGGGCACTATGTAGCCCCCAGTGTCTCTGGGGCCCCTGTGTAGCTGCCTATGATCTACCATTACTGTACAATCATCTGATGTCTAGGGGTCTTACTTTAGTTTAAAGGGACTTTGTCAGCACAGAATGATTGTTCAAACCAAGCACAGGCGTTTGGTGCACCCTTGGTGTTGCTAAAAATTTAAAGTGCACCTTCCCACCTGCTTGTATTCCCTCTATCTCCACCCCTCCTCCTCTCGTTTGATTGACAGCTCTGGCTTTATAGATTCCAAGAACGACAGAGACAGATGGAAATCAAGTAGGTGGGAAGGGGCTATTAAATGTTTGGCCTCGACAAAGGTGTACTGAGCGCCTGTGCTTAGTTTGAACAGTCATTCAGACGCCCTTTAATTGCAGCTTTACTCTTATAGACCCCACACATATAGGTAAAAGTCAATCGAAGGGGCCAATTTTGCCAAACGAACAATCGTTGACAGTGCAAATGTCTTAAACTGGCAACAATCTTCCCTGTGCCGTGCGGGTACAAAGAATAAAGCTGCAACACATTTGCGTAATGAAACAAACCGCTTAGGTAGTTTTATTCAATGTGCGTGCGCCAGGCCGCAGAGCCATCCGGCGCTGAGAGTGCGCCAGGCCGCAGAGCCATCCGGCGCTGAGCGTGCGCCAGCAAGCAGAGCCATCCGGCGCTGAGCGTGCGCCAGCAAGCAGAGCCATCCGGCGCTGAGCGTGTGCCAGCAAGCAGAGCCATCCGGCGCTGAGCGTGCGCCAGCAAGCAGAGCCATCTGGCGCTGCAGAAGAGCGAGACTACTCAGAATCGAAAGGCTGAGAGGTCTCATCTAAATATACACGCAGTACTACACACATACATATATATTACACATCATCTGTGCAAATATGACCACTTTTCCTTTATCCTACAGGATGCATGGCGTAGCAATCAGGACCCCTTTAAGACAATGTACAGTCTACGTTTTATAGGCATTTGGCAAGAGCAGTATCTATACGTATATAATATGGCGCTGTATCCTTTCACACACCTCAAATCACACATTTACCCACCAGCAGCGACATATCGCGATATATCGGTCAGCGACATTACTCACCTTAGTGAAAAACACCGTTAGATGCGTCTCGCTGCCGATTACCCAGATAGGACATTTGGGGGATTTCAAGAAATTGCCTACCTGAAAAAAAAGGAGAAAAAAAAAGTAGATAATCAGCAAGAACCCTACATGTACTGCAGAAATAGAAAATCAGCAATTACTGCAAAAGGTCATTTCCCAAAACAGATTATTTATGTAGCCCAAAATAGGTGGAACCCAAGTCGGGTGACGACACACGAACCTTGGCCTGAGAAGTGAAATCGGATCATCTGCAAGAAAGATTTTACAACGTCGGCGAATAAAAAAAATCAATTTAAAAAAATAATCTTTTCTTGGGATTAATCTCCTGCAGCGTTACACTGGTAGCGGCTCTCTATGCGGACTCAAGTTTAAAGGGACACGTGTAATTCTTTAAGTCTCCTGCGGAGGCAGTGCAGCAAAATGGAACACTTTCTGCCAAGTTTTCCCACAAATAAATAACAGTTGATCACAGATGGGTCAAAGCAGAGGGACATCGGGTGTTTGTTCAGAGAACTATACTAGTAAAAAGGGGTTTAGTCAAAAAGCGGAGACCGCCTGTTAAAAAATGTTGACTCTGCTTTTACACACATTGGCTAGTCGGTCTTCGGGATTTGTGCCTTTTTCTAAGGATCCCTGCGACCTGTATAAAATATTTTGACGCGGATTCATTATTGTATTTGCGCCTTTTTTTGGGTCTAGTTTTGATTTGCGGCTTTCTGAAGTCTATTTTAGGCTATGTTCACACATGATGGTTTTTTGCTGCAGATTTTTATGCAAATTTTCAGCTGCCTTTTGCAATACCAGCAAAGTCTATGAGAAACCAGAATTCTTAGTTCACACATCATGGGTTTTTTTTTGTTCAGGATTTTGTGCCTTGGTTGGTTTTTTGGAGAATACCAAAACCAAAACCATAGGAAGTAATGGGTGGTGGAAAAAACGCATCAAAAACGCATAAAAAAAAGGTGTCAAAATTTGTATCAGCGTTTTTGATGCAAAAATAGAATGGGGTTCTTCTTTTGCTTTTTTTTCACAGAGCTTTATATACATGCATAAAAAGAGACAGAAGGGCAGTGAAAAAAAACCACTGAAAAAAAAAGAATCAAAAAAGCAACAAGACTGCAAGAAAAATCCTGAACAAAATATCCTTGAAGATCAGGTTTTGGAGCAGATTTGTGAAGCAAAAAAAAAACCATGATGTGTGAACATAGCCTTTTGTGTTCACCTGATTTTTTTTTTTTAGCTGGTCACTGTGGACACCGTTTGGGGTTTCTAGATGTATTTCGGCTGATTGAAAATTTTCGTGTGGAGGCTCCCCCTGGAGTGTTTATGTTGGCCTGAAATGTTTGTGCAAATTTTGGAAAATAACTTTTTTTTGCACTAAAAAGAGTAGCAAAAATAAAGAAAAAATTTGGATTTTGCGTAAAAATTCATTCACCGTCATATGCGCCTTGTTGGAAGAATTTGCTGCAAAAAACGTCAATCAATACCAGAAGACAAAAAAAAAGAAAGACACTAAAGGGGTTTTCCAATCTCCAAGATCCAATCCCAATATGTAGTAGGTGTAATAATAATAATAATAATAATATTAGTAAATAACTCCAATTAGAAATGTAGTATAGTTCTCCTGATTAGCTATGTCACTTACCCCATGCTTAGGTATCCATGTTTACGACCACTAGCAACTGTCACTATATGAGTGGTCGTAACCATGGATACATAAGCTACGGCAATGCCTTGCACATGGGGTAAGCAACATTGCTAATCAGAAGAACTATACTACATTTGTAATTGGAGGTATTAGCTAATATTCTTATAATTACACCTACTACATATTGGGATAGGATCTTGGAGATGGGAATATCCCTTTATCGTCACACACCATGATCAGATGACTATTTTTATTGCTCTGTAAACCTGAAAACATCATCAAAGCTATAAACAGGCGAGTAAGGATGGGTAGCGGTTTCTTTTAGGGCTTCCGCGTCCCTGAGAGGTGGGGAAGTGTCCGCAGATGGTGTACACAAGGAGAAGCCAGAGGTTTAAACAAGGAAATTCCTCTCCATTTATAGGCTTAAAAGATGAAAAAGCAGCCAAGTATCACAGGTCGTGTGAAGTTCTATGTTCCTACATGTGTCCTGCAGATAAAGGAGTTGAGTGACCAATCAGATTCCAGCTCTTGCTTTTCAGAGTCTCTTTTCAAAATAAAGAAGCAATTCGATTGGCCGCACAATACAGGTGAACATTACAGTTTTTTGCCAAATCTCATGTCTGATAATAGAGATGCAAAATCTTTTTAAAGGGTGAGACTGCTAAAATTAAAGGGATTCTCTATTTTGGACAATCTGTACTTGCTAGAAAGGTCCCTTTAAGCTGATCAGAATGTGTTCCCCCTGGTGGTATCTTCAGCAATCAGCAACAATCAGTAGAGAAACCTGGCAGAAAGTGTCTAATTACACCACAGCGCTACCACAGGAGAAATTGGACATTGCATACTGTCCATTTGAATCAATGAGGTGCAGGATAGGGCAGGTCCTCCAGAGAGAGCTATGCTCTTTGCAACTGCTGTACAATCTGACCAAGATAAAATGGACGACCCCTTTAAGTGAAAAATTAAAATGCAAGATGTATTTTATGTTTATACGTCATGGACTTTTATCCAGGACTAGTTTTCTTTTTTATTATGAGCCTTAAAAAATAAACAGGCAGGTAGTTCCTACGTACCTGCATGTTGTGTCCGGCACCGATCTCCTCGGCTTCCGCTGACGTCACATCGCCAGAGCAGCGGCTTCTCTTCTGCTCTACAGAAGGGGCGCGACTGCTGACGTCATGATGATTGACAGCCGGCTCCTAGCTGACGTCAACAGTCACGCTGCGTCGACAGAACGGCCAAGAAGAGAAAGAGCTGCTCCATTGATGTTGAGCAGCTGAATCACTGGCAGGACCAGTCGGTGAAAGCTCTGTGTCGGAGCCGGGTAGAACAAGCAGATAGTTAGCAACTACTTGCCAACTTGCCAGTGAAACCTAGAATGAAGGGCGTCAGCTCTCCCAGTCACACGTCACCCCCCCCCCACCCCGGCATGCGCCGCCGCCACCTCCCACCCCGGCGCGCACCGCCACCTCCCGCAGGGGACATCACCCCCCACCCCGGCTCGAGCCGCCACCTCCCGCAGGGAACGTCACACCCCCACCCTGACGCGCGTCGCCACCTCCCGCAGGGGACGTCACCCCCCCCACCCTGGCACGCACCGCCACCTCCTGCAGGGGATGTCACACCCCCACCCCGGCGCGCGCTGCCACCTCCAGCAGGGGATGTCATCCTTCCCACGGCACGCGCCACCACCTCCCGCAGGGGATGTCATCCTTCCCCCGGCACGCGCCACCACCTCCTGCAGGGGGCGTCATTCCTCCCTCCACCCACAAACACTTCCCGTGGGTACATCTTACATCCCTCCTCCCCCACCACGAGCGCAACCACTTGCCGGGAGAAGAAAACGAGCTACAGATAAGTAGGAAAGGACATAAAGAAAAAGTAAGTGCAGGACGGAAGCTGTGCTGATACATGAGTAGCCCACTGCTCACATCCAGCCTATATTACTGGGAGAGACATTTCCACAAAAAATAAAAAAAAGTTGGATCAGGCTGCAAACTGTATATTAGGCAGTGGCCCCAAAATGAATGAAAAGATTGTAGATTGAAACAATGCAATTTTATTAAGTAAAGGTAACCAGTGACATGCAAAAATCACTATTTCCGTGTCAAAAGGTGTCCATAACCTTTAACTTTTAAATAAGTTGTCCACAATTTTTACACTGATGGACTATCCTAGAATAGGTCATCAACGTCTGATCATCTGGGACCCGACACCTGGTACCCCGCCGATCAGTTGTTATCAGTGGAAGCCAGTACTTACTTGCGGAGTTGGCCGTCTACTTGTAGTGGCCGAGGCTTGGTACTACACATCCACCTCCTATTGATTTGAATAGGAGGCGGAAGTGTAGTACCCTGCGGTAGCAACTATAAGTAGACAGCCAGCTCTGCAAGTGAGTACTGGCTTCCACCGATAACAACTGATCGGCAGGGGGGTGTCGGATCCCGGCTGATCAGACATTGAGGATCTATCCTAAGGATAGGTCATTTGTGTAAAAGTAGTGGACAATCTCTTTAAGGACAGAATGGCACTGTTGTTGGAGAAAAGGGACCAGCTACGAGGAGCCAAGCTGTAAAACTGTTCAAACAATGAGTGACAGATCTATAGATTTTATACTGGGTGAATGAACAGGTTTACCGAGCATCCTGCCCATTATTTCATTCATAAACTCCCTGGAGGTTACAGAAAACAGACGATTCTTCGCGTCGTTAAAGATATTCTTACTCAGTGGCAGAAAGGAAGAAGAGCGATGTAACGGCCTAACCACAAACTCAGGATCCGGCAGCTGACCTGACAGACGCATTATCAACACGTCAGGGCAGAACAGCGAGGCCATTGTGCCTGGAAACTAATCTGTGCGGCTCCGGTGATGAAGAGCGGACCGGAGCAGCGCAACCGCCACACGAGATCAGAATCTGGCAGGAGCTCACGTTCCAGGATGTCAGGAACGCTGCCCAGCCGGTGTAAGGAGGAAAGACAAACTATGGCAAGAAGGAGGAGTCAATGATGGGGGAGGGCTTACCTTGCAGTATCGCAGGGACTCCATTAGTGTCAGAAAACCGACGTGCGTCTGACTGTGAATACCCAGCAGTGCTAGAAAAAGAAAATAAGGGTAATTATAAGAACTGTATAAGACCCTATTGAGGTCTGATAAAGGAAAAATTCTAAAGCAACTTTTCTTAAAATGCGTGGTGTCCCTCTGTTATTCCACCTGGAAATGTACAAATAAAGTGACAATTGGGTGTAAGCGTGGCCCCACGCAGTAGGAGGCATCTTATACAGTAGGAGGTGTCTATACAGTCTGAGGCTAACAGACGCACATTGGAAGGAAGCACGGGCAAGAGAACCATCGTCTCCCCACCAGAGGAAGCACGGGCGAGCGAACCATCATCTCCCCACCAGAGGAAGCACGGGCGAGAGCATCGTCTCCCCACCAGAGGAAGCACGGGCGAGCGAACCATAGTCTCCCCACCAGAGGAAGCACGGGCGAGAGTATCATCGTCTCCCCACCAGAGGAAGCACGGGCGAGCGAACCACCATCTCCCCACCAGAGGAAGCACGGGCGAGAGCATCATCGTCTCCCCACCAGAGGAAGCACGGGCGAGCGAACCACCATCTCCCCACCAGAGGAAGCATGGGCGAGAGCATCATCGTCTCCCCACCAGAGGAAGCACGGGCGAGAGTATCATCGTCTCCCCACCAGAGGAAGCACGGGCGAGCGAACCATAGTCTCCTCACCAGAGGAAGCACGGGCGAGAACCATAGTCTCCCCACCAGAGGAAGCACGGGCGAGAGTATCATCGTCTCCCCACCAGAAAAAGCACGGGCGAGCGAACCATCGCCTCCCCACCAGAGGAAGCACGGGCGAGCGAACCATCGTCTCCCCACCAGAGGAAGCACGGGCGAGCGAACCATCGTCTCCCCACCAGAGGAAGCACGGGCGAGCGAACCATCGTCTCCCCACCAGAGGAAGCACGGGCGAGCGAACCATCGTCTCCCCACCAGAGGAAGCACGGGCGAGCGAACCATCGTCTCCCCACCAGAGGAAGCACGGGCGAGCGAACCATCGTCTCCCCACCAGAGGAAGCACGGGCGAGCGAACCATCGTCTCCCCACCAGAGGAAGCACGGGCGAGCGAACCATCGTCTCCCCACCAGAGGAAGCAAGGGCGAGCGAACCATCGTCTCCCCACCAGAGGAAGCACGGGCGAGCGAACCATCGTCTCCCCACCAGAGGAAGCACGGGCGAGCGAACCATCGTCTCCCCACCAGAGGAAGCACGGGCGAGCGAACCATCGTCTCCCCACCAGAGGAAACACGGGCGAGCGAACCATCGTCTCCCCACCAGAGGAAGCACGGGCGAGCGAACCATTGTCTCCCGACCAGAGGAAGCACGGGCGAGCGAACCATCGTCTCCCCACCAGAGGAAGCACGGGCGAGCGAACCATCGTCTCCCGACCAGAGGAAGCACGGGCGAGCGAACCATCGTATCCCCACCAGAGGAAGCATGGGTGAGTGGGCGGACCGTGGTTGCCCCCACTACAGGAAGCACGGATAAGTCAGTCAGTCGTCTCCCCTTCCGCAGGGAGCATGGGCCGGTCTCCACCTTCACTTTGAGCACAAGGGTGGGCCATTGTCTAGTCTTCACTTCCGAAGGAAGCATAGGGGTGTGCAGTCATCTCATCTCCCCTTCCGAAGTGTGTATGTGGGGTGGGCAGACCACCGTCTTTCCCCTCCGAGGGAAGCACTGGGGCGTGCAGACTGTTGTCTCCCCCACCCAACCCTCTTTGGGAAGCACTGGGGCGGGACACGGTCTCCAGCTCCGTATGGGGTGCAGGGGCAGTCATCTTCCCCTCCAGAGGGCCAGTGTCTCCCCCTTCACAGAGAGTGCAGGGACGGGCTGTTGTCTCGCCCTCTGAAAGAAGGGAGAGCAAATTGACAGTCATCTCTCCCCTCCACAGGAAGTGCTGGGGTGTGCAATATTGTCTCCCTCCTCCACTGTTCGCATGGGTGATAAGGGCCCATAGTGTCCTGCCTCCACAGGAAGCGCGGATGGGAAGGGGCCATCATCTCCCTCCTCCATATGTGTGGTAGGCATACCAATGTCTCCCTCTGAATAGAAAGCACTGGGGAGTATGGATCATCCGCCGTCTCCCACCTCCGCCAGGAGGGGGCAGGGGCCGTAATCTTCCCCTCCAAAAGCGCAGGCGAGCGATAGACCGTCGTCGCCCCTCTACCCAGGGAGAAGGCGCATACTAACTGCGGGGGACGGACATACTAACAAGCCCCTCTGAATAGGAAGCCCGGGGGCGGATTGCTGTCTCTCCACCCCTGCCCTATCATAGCACACAAGAGACAAGCTATTAATTCAATGTAAGTAATTACAGAATGGCAGGTGCAATAAATGCTGGGAATTAAAGGAAAGAAAGTTCCAGTGCCTATAGTTCTGGCTGACAAAAAGGAACCACTCATTGCACGATGGATGTCACGCTACAGAGCAGGAGAGTCATACAGATCCTGATTAGATTACACTGGTATCTGCACCAAAAGCAATTTTACCATGTTTTGATGAAAGAGGCCAGCAAGACCGAGTGGTAAAAAGTCCAATAAGGATGAAAACAATAAACCATTTACATATTCTTCCACTACAGTGTAGCCTAAAATCAGACTTTGAGACTGATTAATACAATGCCTGATGATTGACTGTTAACCGAAACATTGCCATTTGGGCTCAATAAAGTCCATCTTTTCTAAGAATTGCATCTATCTGGAGTGCTGCCACATACACACACACACACACACACACACACACACAATAAATATATATATATTTTCTTTTTACACACACATACACACAACTTGTCACATACATAAAAAAAAAATACAAGAAAAAACAAGACAATGGCTGTGACAGATGGAAGTGTTCGAAAAAAGTGAGCTGGAAAGGGTTAAACACATGCGCTACATAGCGGAGCTTTCTATTTTCGGCATGTTCCGGTTTATGGCAGTGCTGAGCGCAGTTTACTCCTAGTAATAACATTTTATCACACTGCCCCCTAGTGACCATCCCAAACAAACACTACTAGATAAACAAAAATTATAATATAGATTATCTAAAAAAAATTATTATTATTTTTTTATTTAAACTGGACACTGGAGAGGTTACAGGTTTTCATTGTTGGTAGTTCGGTGGAGTTTCCTGTTCTTTTAGACAAAATCTATAGAAGAACTATGGCCTTGTCGTCCTCACACTCTCGCAACAAGTTAAACCTGCTTCTGGTGTATATATCTGTCTATTCAGAAACTGCCCCAATTCTAATGTTATGTAACTTGTCCTTCACTCTTTCTGTGGACAGTTCCTGTTAATCAGCATTCTGACAGCACTATAGGGGCTGGAACTTTCCCCTCAGAATGCATTGTAGCTGCCGCTATCTAGTGGATTGCCTGCTCCAAACTTTTTTTTTCTTTGTTTTGCCTATATACAATTTGACAAGAGGAAAGCAGGAGCAGAGAGGAAAGACTATCCCCACTTCCGGCAGAAACACAGACCCGTTAATACTGGATCTGCTACAAATGGGTAAAAGTTGGATATGATTTCTTATTTTTTCCATCCGCTCAACCATTTTCATTAAAGTGAAAAGCCAAGTAAAAGATTAAAAACACACAATTTCTTATCTCCTGCATCTCCTCGGCTCTTGGAGCGGAACACACTTAAGCTTCATTAGTAGTTAAAAGGAGAAAAAAAATAGGTTTAATAATGGGAGAAAACAGACAGTGAAGCATTACCTAAATGGAAAAAAGGTTTGTCTCTGGTTTTCCAGACCTATAAAAGCCCTGAGCGAGGTCACCACCGCTACAATCGGCGCCCTAAATAGTGACTGAATGGGGCTCTACTGCCCTCTGGTGGCTGCCTGCAGTAGTACAATATTCTGATTCTGGTCTAATATAGTATCCACTGCTAGGAGATAATATCAGGAAACAGATCTGAACCAGCAGAGAAATTTGGAACAAGAAATAAGTTTTTTAAGCTTAAAGAACTCCCTCATAAAAGGTCACCAGTCTTTGGGGCGGTTTTGTACCTTTCGAATTTCCAAAATCGGACGGAAAAAAACTTTTTTTATGCAAAAAAATGTAGATGAAAAAAACAAAAATAAAAAAAAGAAGAGCTTACAGAAGAGCTTATAGTATTTTGGAGCAGATAAGTAGAAAAACTAAGAAAATGATGTAACGTACTCATTCCTGAGCATTCCCGATCACCGTCCCACACGTTGGAGACCGCGTGTCCCGTCAGCAGGAGGTTTATCAAACTCTGGCTGGAAGAAAAAGAAATATTAATTTATTTACAAAAAAAAATAATAATATATTTTTTTTTAATTATAAATAAATAAATATATATATATATATATTTTATTTATAGTAACTTTAACCAGTCGAGGACCAGGCTATTTATGCCTTCTCCCAACCCCCACCCTCCTCCTCGCCCGTTCCTGACCAATCATATTTTTCTTTTTTTTATGAATGCGGAATAATTTTTTCTCTCGTTTGGACATTAAAGTAATTTTTGCAGGTTTTTTTCGTGATATGTAGGGGTTCATTTTGTTTTATATTCATAGTATTTTTGGCCAATCTCAGTGGGAAAATAAAGGAAATATGCGTCTATTTTACACTTTTTTTTTTCACAAAAGGACCATGAAAATACATTTTAAAATTTGTTACTCTTTCTGCAATAATTATTCTTACATATTACATAAAGGTTTTTTTTTTTCTTTTTTTGTTTTTTTTTTTAACAATGGGGGCAGGGATAGTAAAAGTGATTTGGATTGGAAGCGGCTTTTCTTATTTTTTACTTCCATTTCATTTCACTTATTGTGCCCCCCATAAGGTCATAAAGGAAAATACTTTTTTTTCTCTCAATTTCCCCCGACACTGGGATAGGTACATTAGCCCTAGTTACAGGGGAAATGCCACCTCCTGGCTGCACAGCAGAGCTGTCTGGGTCTCCTGCGCCCTCGCTATACACAGCGATCACATGACTGCTGGTTGGGTTCGGAGGAGGAAGCACTGTCAGTGCTTCCTATTACTGTGTACACAGCACTTGTTTAGGTCTGAATAGACAGTGACAAAAAAGGCAGAGACTGTTTATTACCATATAGATCACACTAATCCCATAACAATTTTTTATTTTACTGGTATAATGACACTTCTTGATCCCTATGTGACAATTTCTTTATTGATTACAGATAAAAAAGTTCTAAAGATAACAATAATGTATTCTAAAAAGGTGCCTCCAACCAAAACAAAGGGAACTAACTCATGATTTTAGTTAATTAACACACCCATACATATGAAAAAAATACATTTAAAACATAATAAATAGACTTCTGAGTTAGGTTAATACCACGGATCATATTCACACCACATCAAACTTTACTCCCGGGTGGGTAAAGTTTACGGGCAGTCCGGAAGTGGTTAAAATACACACCTCAAAAAGTGTGCGTTTCCAGCTATTCACCCTTCCCAGCTCAGGTGCTGTAGCTCTACCCCTGCTCCAGTCTTTGCTGACAGGCTGCAGCGCTGACATTGTGACTATGGTGTACGTGACTGCTGCAGACAATCGCTGGGCTCATCAGTGATGTGAATGTACATGACACAGGAAACTCAGCAGTCACATGTGCTGAAGTCATAATGTGTCCACTACAGCTTGTCAAAAAAGACTGGGACAGCGGCGGAGAGGCAGTGCTCGACCAATGGATGTAACAGCTACGTTTAAACTAGCTGAAGCCAAATGGCAAAAAAAAAAAAAAAAAAAAACTCATTCCCAGGAAAACACCCTGAATTTCCTAATATATTTGTATAAGGGTTTAAATAACCAAGAGCAGTGTGGTACAGTGAAGTCCTTACCTGCCGTGCCCGTATACAGGGTCAATCAAAGGCTCTTCGGCATCTTCTATTTCATTTTTAACATTTTCGATTCCCTGGTTAAAAAAAAAAACAAAAAAATCAAGCAAGACGACGTTGTTAAGAGAAGATATGATTTTTTAGGCCAAAGTTAGGTTTAAGTGTCCTGTTAGACATAGCAGGGAGCGCCGCACATGTCAGCGAGGCCATGACACATAGCAGGGAGCGCCGCACATGTCAGCGAGGCCATGACACATAGCAGGGATCACTGCACATGTCAGCGAGACCATGACACATAGCAGGGAGCGCTGCACATGTCAGCGAGGCCATGACACATAGCAGGGAGCGCCGCACATGTCAGCGAGGCCATGACACATAGCAGGGAGCGCCGCACATGTCAGCGAGGCCATGACACATAGCAGGGATCACTGCACATGTCAGCGAGACCATGACACATAGCAGGGAGCGCTGCACATGTCAGCGAGACCATGACACATAGCAGGGAGCGCCGCACATGTCAGCGAGACCATGACACATAGCAGGGAGCGCTGCACATGTCAGCGAGACCATGACACATAGCAGGGAGCGCTGCACATGTCAGCGAGACCATGACACATAGCAGGGAGCGCCGCACATGTCAGCGAGACCATGACACATAGCAGGGAGCGCTGCACATGTCAGCGAGGACATTTCCTATAGCAGGGAGCGCCGCACATGTCAGCGAGGCCATGACACATAGCAGGGAGCGCCGCACATGTCAGCGAGGCCATGACACATAGCAGGGAGCGCTGCACATGTCAGCGAGGACATTTCCTATAGCAGGGAGCGCCGCACATGTCAGCGAGGCCATTTCCTATAGCAGGGAGCGCCGCACATGTCAGCGAGGCCATTTCCTATAGCAGGGAGCGCCGCACATGTCAGCGAGGCCATTTCCTATAGCAGGGAGCGCCGCACATGTCAGCGAGGCCATTTCCTATAGCAGGGAGCGCCGCACATGTCAGCGAGGCCATATACTATAGCAGGGAGCGCCGCACATGTCAGCGAGGCCATTTCCTATAGCAGGGAGCGCCGCACATGTCAGCGAGGCCACTTCCTATAGCAGGGAGCGCTGCACATGTCAGAGAGGCCATGACACATAGCAGGGAGCGCCGCACATGTCAGCGAGGCCATTTCCTATAGCAGGGAGCGCTGCACATGTCAGCGAGGCCATTTCCTATAGCAGGGAGCGCCGCACATGTCAGCGAGGCCATTTCCTATAGCAGGGAGCGCTGGCAGGTACAGGGTCAGTATGCGATTTCACTGCACATAACAGTGAAGTATGGGAGTGGGAAACTAAGTCAGCTAAGACCAAAAGAGAGTTGTCAGGAAGGTTTAGTAGGAGGTAAGAGCTAGAGCGCCCCCCTGAGGATTTACCACCTCACTTGCATATTGGGAACTGGCTCCTTTTCTCCATAAAGGTTAAGTGCACGTCAGCTAAGGATAAAACTACTAACTACTACTCTCTTTGCAGCCATTGAGCTCCTGCCAGACTCCCTTTAATAATGCACTACATGCGTAGACCTAGTCAGATAATGAGGTTTACAGCCCGGAGTGATTGCAGGATCTCATCCTCAATAAATCCGCACTGAATCCATATTTTTTTTCCCTTTTCCTAAAATTATTTTATTCTATCCATTGCAGGGAATGGGACTGCGAAAGGTAAGCACCATGATCTAAAAAAATAAAGTTAAAAGTTTGAGAAGTTATTTCCAACATTATAAAAAGGGACCACTTATCTAAAGCAAAGGTGACAACTCGTAAATCGGTGAGGGCCCGAATACTGGGACCCCCACAGATCCTGATAATGAGTCTCAGAATGGAGTGGTGGCCATGAATGAGCGCCACGTCTCCAATAATTCACTACCGATCTGGTGTACGGCGCTCTGCCACCTCCAAAGAGACTCAGAAGAAATGGAGGAGTGATGTGCGTGTGTGGCCCGTCCAAAGGAGCATTTTAAAGCCCCATTCCTGAGATTAATCGGGGTCTCAGTGGTCAGGGCCCCACCAATCCACAAATTAAGTAACTTTGTCTAACCACTTAAGATGCAGTGATCGTTATTGACTGCAGGGGTTAATTGGCCAAGATAGACGTCATCTTCTATCTCGACCTGGTGGCGGCGCTATATATTTATGTATTATGTTGCCCTACGCTCCCCCAGTGGCTGCTTCAGACAGCCCCAGTTGTATCATTTAAAGGGGAAATCAATCTTAGACATTTATAGAGAACAGATAGGAGCTAACTAATAAGTAGACATTATAAATAATCACTAAAGGGGTATTCCCACCTTCAAGGTCATATCCCAATATGTAGTAGGTGTAATAAAAGTATTAGTAAATACCTCCAATTAGAAATGTAGTATAGTTCTTCTGATTAGCCATGTCCCTTACCCCATGTGCAGGGCATTGCAGTAGCTTAGGCATCCATGGTTACAAACACTAAAAAAAAACTAACAACTGTCACTGTGTGAGTGGTGATAACCATGGATATCTAAGCTACTGCAATGCCCTGCACAAAGGGTAAGCTACATAGCTAATCAGAAGAACTATACTACATTTCTAATTGGAGGTATTTACTAATATTTTTATTATTATTACGCCTACTATATATTGGGATAGGACCTTGGAGATGGAAATACCTTTTTAAGTGCCTCAGAGATGTATACAAGTTGCAAGACGCACAATGTGAATACCGACCTTGGTGAGGATGACTGAGTACAAGAAGAGCAGCACTCCGAACTTGTTCCTCCATATTGAATACTCGTCCCATATGGCCGCCTTAAGATCAGCAAAACTTTGGAACGTGCGTTTTCTGTGGAAACAAAGCACAAACCAGCGTTGTCTACACAGGCGAGCCCGCAGAGCACACACGTCCCTCTAAAATATAACCAGAAAATAGAAGCCCTTGGGTTGTCACCCATATTGGTCAAATCATTCTAGTTATGGACCAACATGGGCATTGGGCACTGCAGAGTTGGCTCGTAGAAGTCCGGATCACCAAAATTGGGTTAATTTAGAAAAAAAAAAAAAGGTAGAGATGAGGAATCAGATTTGTGCTGTTCCGATGTGGCATCCGGTCGTCACTTGTGGGCGCCTATGGATATTACTAGGCATCATACAATGTCATGTACGCAAGTACAAACAAGGTGGGAATGTCCATCCCTCATACCGCTCAGGAAGGAGACGGGTTCTGTGTCCCAGAGATGAACGTGCTTTTGGTCCAACACGTGCACATCAACCCAAGGACAAAAGCAAAAGACCTTGTGAAGATGATGGTGGAAGCTGGTAAGATTGTGTCAATATCCACAGTGAAACGAGTACTGTATCAACATGGGCTGAAAGGCCACTCTGCCAGGAAGAAACCATTACTCCAAAAGAAACATAAAAAACCAGATTAATGTTTGCAAATGCACAAAGGAACAAAGACCTTAAGTTTTGGAGACATGTCCTGTGATCTGATGAAACTAAAATTGAACTTTTTGGGGCATAATGACCATCGTTAAGTTTGGAGAAAAAAGGGAGAAGCTTGGAAGCCTAAGAACACCATCCCAACTGTGAAACATGGGGGTGGCATCATCATGTTGTGAGGTTGTTTTGCTGCAGGAGGGACTGATGCACTTCACAAAATAGATGGCATCATGAGAAGAGAAGATTACGTGGCAATACTGAAGCAACATCTCAAGACATCAGCCAGGAAGTTAAAGCTTGGGCGGAAATGGGTCTTCCAAATGGAGAATGACCCGAAGCATAATGCCAAAATGGTAACAAAGTGGCTTAAGGATAACAAAGTCAATGTTTTGGAGTGACCATCACAAAGCCCTGATCTCAATCCTATTGAAAATTTATGGGCAAAACTGAAAGGCAGGTGCAAGCAAGGCGACCTACAAACCTGGATCAGTTACACCAGTTTTGTCATTTGTCAGGAGGAATGGGCCCAAATTCCAACCAAATTATTGTGAGAAGCTTGTCAGACAATAAGAAAAACATGCAGATGTGTCTATTTATATAGTGTATGGAAAAGTCTGGTTTCAACGGTGTGTGTAAAATATATAATATAGTTTTTGGAATATATCAGTTTAATCACAGCACAGGCTTACAGTGGGTACGGAAAGTAAATTTTAAAAAGTTCATTTTTTTTCTCATTAAAGTACACTCTGCACCCCATCTTGACTGAAAAAAAAACAGAAATGTAGAAATTTTTGCAAATTTATTAAAACGAAAAACTGAAATATCACATGGTTTTCATCCAGGATATCTCTGTACTTGGTCACATTCATGTTTCCTTCAATTGCAACCAGTCGTCCTGTCCCTGCAGCTGAAAAAAAAAAAAAAAATAGCATGATGCTGCCACCACCATGTTTCACTGTTGGGATTGTATTGAGCAGGTGATGAGCAGTGTCTGGTTTTTGTCCACACATACCGCTTAGAATTATCACCAAAAAGTTCTATATTAGTCTCATCAGACCAGAGAATCTTATTTCTCATAGTCTGGGAGTCCTTCATGTGTTTTTGAGCAAACTCTATGCAGGCTTTCATATGTCTTGCACTAAGGAGAGGCTTCTGTTGGGCCATTCTGCCATAAAGGCCCAACTGGTGGAGGGCTGCAGTGATAGTTGACTTTGTGGAACTTTCTCCCATCTCCCTACTGCATCTCTGGAGCTCAGCCACAGTGATCTTGGAGTTCTTCTTTACTTCTCTCACCAAGGCTCTTCTCCCACGATTGCTCAGTTTGGCTGGATGGCCGGGTCTAGGAAGCTTCTGGTAGTCCCAAACTAAATCCATTTAAGGATTATGGATTATTGTGCCTAGCCACAATTCTGTCTCTGAGCTCCTTGGGCAGTTCCTTTGAGCTCATGATTCTCATTTGGTCTGACATGCACTGTGAGCTATGAGGTCTTATATAGACAGGTGTGTGCCTTTCCAAATCAAGTCCTATCAGTTTAATTAAACACAGCTGGACTCCAATGAAGGAGTAGAACCATCTCAAGGAGGATCACAAGGAAATGGAGAGCATGTGACTTAAATATGAGTGTCTGAGCAAAGGGTCTGAATACTTATGACCATGTGATATTTCAGTTTTTCTTTTTTTAATAAATTTACAAAAATTTCTATATTTCTGTTTTTTTCAGTCAAGATGGGGTGCAGAGTGTACGTTAATGAAAAAAAATAACTTTTTAGAATTTACCAAATGGCTGCAATGAAACAAAGAGTGAAAAATGTAAAGCGGTCTGAATACTTTCCGTACCCACTGTAGGTGTTAAAGGGGTTGTCTGTGATGCTAAAAGCCAATAAAAACACCTGTATGACCAGCACAAACTTTTTTTCGCCCCTGGTGGGTTGTATGTGGAGCGCTGGCACATTCCTCTGTAATCGCCCCTAACCAGCCACACTGAACGGCTCATTAAGGAGCAAATAAATCTCCCTAGGTAATTGTAATCATTGTCCCGTGTGTAATGTTGCACAGATGTGGGCCGCACATTATGAGCCATTCGCATTTGTAAATGTTAGCTATTCCAGTGCGGTTTATCTCTGATTCGGGGGCCTCAGAATTACGGACACTTTCCCCTTTTCGATCCGCGCAGAGTACGACATCAGTAAGTATTCTGTGCGCCGACCACGATTAACAACGTAACGAAGAGAAGACTCTTTGATATTTATTTTTATAGTACATGAAAAACACTGATGGTTAAAAAAAAAAAAAAAAAAATAAAAAAAATAACCAAACACTGATGAAAATCACAGAAATCTGAATGAGACCTTACGAAAAAGTTGGGAATAACTTTTCTCTACCAAAAGTTACTTTGTGAACCCGTATATCAGGATTTTCAAGATCTTGGCTTGCTGTCATTCAATTAAAAAAAATAAAAAATGTCATTGTTCACTTCTGGCGGGATGAAAATCTTCCTGGTCACATGATGTTCATCCCAAGTGC
Organism: Phyllobates terribilis; assembly: GCF_046119375.1. Lineage (NCBI taxonomy): Eukaryota > Metazoa > Chordata > Amphibia > Anura > Dendrobatidae > Phyllobates > Phyllobates terribilis. The sequence continues at coordinate 63,223,370 of NW_027362764.1, read as the reverse complement.
TATGTGGCCATGATCAGGAGGGGGGAGGTCAAACAGGTCCAAAATCTCAGAATAAAGAGGTCTCGACTAGCGTGGGATTATGAAATATTTGCTTACAGGTTCACTCAAAACGGCACAATACATCACTGGACTTCAAAAATTTACATTAATCACAAAAAGAAATAAAACAAACACACACACACACACACACACACACCTTCTCATTTAATGATTTTTCTGTATTTTCATGACTATAAAAATTGTACATTCCCACTGAAGGCATCAAAACTATGAATTAACACATGTGGAATTATATACTTAACAAAAAAGTGTGAAACAACTGAAAATATGTCTTATATTCTAGGTTCTTCAAAGTAGCCACCTTTTGCTTTGATGACTGCTTTGCACACTCTTGGCATTCTCTTGATGAGCTTCAAGAGGTAGTCACCGGAAATGGTTTTCACTTCACAGGTGTGCCCTGTCAGGTTTAATAAGTGGCATTTCTTGCCTTATAAATGGGGTTGGGACCATCAGTTGTGTTGTGCAGAAGTCTGGTGGATACACAGCTGATAGTCCTACTGAATAGACTGTTAGAATTTGTATTATGGAAAGAAAAAATCAGCTAAGTAAAGAAAAACAAGTGGCCATCATTACTTTAAGAAATGAAGGTCAGTCAGTGCGAAAAATTGGGCAAACTTTGAAAGTGTCCCCAAGTGCAGTTGCAAAAACCCAAGCGCTACAAAGAAACTGGTTCACATGAGGACCGCCCCAGGAAAGGAAGACCAAGAGTCACCTCTGCTTCTGAGAATAAGTTTATCCGAGTCACCAGCCTCAGAAATCGCAGGTTAACAGCAGCTCAGATTAGAGACCAGGTCAATGCCACACAGAGTTCTAGCAGCAGACACATCTCTACAACAACTGTTAAGAGGAGACTTTGTGCAGCAGGCCTTCATGGTAAAATAGCTGCTAGGAAACCACTGATAAGGACAGGCAACAAGCAGAAGAGACTTGTTTGGGCTAAAGAACACAAGGAATGGATATTAGACCAGTGGAAATCTGTGCTTTGGTCTGATGAGTCCGAATTTGAGATCTTTGGTTCCAACCACCGTGTCTTTGTGCGACGCAGAAAAGGTGAACGGATGGACTCTACATGCCTGGTTCACACAGTGAAGCATGGAGGAGGAGGTGTGATGGTGTGGGGGGTGCTCTGCTGGTGACACTGTTGGGGATTAATTCAAAATTGAAGGCATACTGAACCAGCATGGCTACCACAGCATCTTGCAGCGGCATGCTATTCCATCCGGTTTGCGATTAGTTGGACCATCATTTATTTTCAGCAGGACAATGACCCCAAACACACCTCCAGGCTGTGTAAGGGCTATTTGACCAAGAAGGAGAGTGATGGGGTGCTACACCAGATGACCTGGCCTCCACAGTCACCAGACCTGAACACAATCGAGATGGTTTGGGGTGAGCTGGACCGCAGAGTGAAGGCAAAAGGGCCAACAAGTGCTAAGCATCTCTGGGAACTCCTTCAAGATTGTTGGAAGACCATTTCCGGTGACTACCTCTTGAAGCTCATCAAGAGAATGCCAAGAGTGTGCAAAGCAGTCATCAAAGCAAAAGGTGGCTACTTTGAAGAACCTAGAATATAAGACATATTTTCAGTTGTTTCACACTTTTTTGTTAAGTATATAATTCCACATGTGTTAATTCATAGTTTTGATACCTTCAGTGTGAATGTACTATTTTCAAAGTCATGAAAATACAGAAAAATCTTTAAATGAGAAGGTGTGTCCAAACTTTGGGCCGTACTAATATATATATAAAAAACACACAGCTCAAAAAATAAAGGGGACACTGAAATAACACATCCTAGATCTGAATGAATGAAATCTTCTCATTGAATACTTTGTTCTGTACAAAGCTGAATGCGCTGACAACAAAATCACACAAAAATCATCAATGGAAATCACATTTATTAACCAATGCAGGCCTGGATTTGGAGTCACCCCCAAAATTAAAGTGGAAAGACACACTACAGGCTGATCCAACTTTGATGTAATGTCCTTAAAACAAGTCAAAATGAGTCTCAGTATTGTGTGTGGCCTCCACGTGCCTGTATGACCTCCCTACAACGCCTGGGCATGCTCCTGATGAGGTTGCGGATGGTCTCCTGTGGGATCTCCTCCCAGACCTGGACTAAAGAATCCGCCAACTCCTGGACAGTCTGTGGTGCAACGTGACGTTGGTGGATGGAGCGAGACATGATGTCCCAGACGTGCTCAATCGGATTCAGGTCTGGTGAACGGGCGGGCCAGTCCATAGCTTCAATGCCTTCATCTTGCAGGAACTGCTGACACACTCCAGCCACATGAGGTCTGGCATTGTCCTGCATTAGGAGGAACCCAGACCCAACCGCACCAGCATATGGTCTCACAAGGGGTCTGAGGATCTCATCTCAGTACCTAATGGCAGTCAGGCTACCTCTGGCGAGCACATGGAGGGCTGTGCGGCCCTCCAAAGAAATGCCACCCCGCACCATTACTAACCCACTGCCAAACCGGTCATGCTGAAGGATGTTGCAGGCAGCAGATCGCTCTCCATGGCGTCTCCAGACTCTGTCACGTCTGTCACATGTGCTCAGTGTGAACCTGCTTTCATCTGTGAAGAGCACAGGGCGCCAGTGGCAACTTTGCCAATCCTGGTGTTCTGTGGCAAATGCCAAGTGTCCTGCAAGGTTTTGGGCTGTGAGCACAACCTCCATCTGTGGACGTCGGGCCCTCATACCACCCTCATGGAGTCGGTTTCTAACCGCTTGTGCAGACACATGCACATTTGTGACCTACTGAAGGTCATTTTTCAGGGCTCTGGCAGTGCTCTTCCTTGCTCCTGCTTGCACAAAGGCGGAGGTAGCGGTCCTGCTGCTGGGTTGTTGCCCTCCTATGGCCCCCTCCACGTCTCCTCGTGTACTGGCCTGTCTCCTGGTAGCGCCTCCAGCCTCTGGACACTACGCTGACAGACACAGCAAACCTTCATGCCACAGCTCACATTGATGTGCCATCCTGGATGAGCTGCACTACCTGAGCAACTTCTGTGGGTTGTAGAGTCCGTCTCATGCTACCACGAGTGTGAAAGCACAACCAACATTCAAAAGTGACCAAAACATCAGCCAGAAAGCATTGGTACTGAGATGTGGTCTGTGGTCCCCACCTGCAGAACCACTCCTTTATTGAGTGGGTCTTGATAATTGCCAATAATTTCCATCTATTGTCTATTCCATTTGCACAACAGCATGTGAAAATAATTGTCAATCAGTATTGCTTCCTAAGTGGACAGTTTGATTTCACAGAAGTTTGATTTACTTGGAGTTATATTCTGTTTAAGTGTTCCCTTTATTTTTTTGAGACACACACACACACACACACACACACACACACACACATCTCTATCATGTAAAATCATAAAAAAGATTTTCTAATTTGAAAGAAGAATTTAAGAGTATAAAGAATCTCACCAACAAAAGATCTATTGTGAATGTAAGACCTTAAGTCGCCTTCAGCTGTCAAGATACAGATTTTATTTTGTTTGGTAATGGAGCACACCCCCCCCCCCCCACCCCACAGTGGCTGCAAAGCTGAGAAAGACATTTTTTTAATTTCTCCTCTCCGTTGTGGAGATATTAACAAGTAAAGTTAAGGTTATAATTTATGATCAGCCCAAAGAGGCATTACTAGAGAGTCTTCTCTGGGGGTTGGTGGGCGTGTACTGCTTCCCCTGTAGAATGTTGACCAATAATAACCAGGCAGCAACATACAGGAGTAAAAAAAAAAAAAAAAAAAAAAGTTGTGTTTTGTTAATTAAAGGAAATTTATTTAGGACATCTTTTTTTTTTGCCTATACGTCTATAATGCCACAATTGTGGTGAGGGGTCTTCATAGATGGCCCTCATGTGTTTACATCACACTCAGTTTTCCCATAAACCCACTTTAGGTGCTTAGGTCAGGATCTAAAGGGGTGAAAAAAAAAAAAAAAAAGGAATAGGAGAAAACTCCCATCCCAGCCATAGCAGCAGGAGGTCGGGTCTTCAGCATCCTTTATCCTGAGCCACAATAAGGGATAACAACTTCACACGAGAAAACATCTCAAGGACTTACATTTACTGGTTATGTTAGAAGAAAACAAAAAAAAATGAACAGTCTTTAAAAGGAACAGTGAACCCAGACATTAATGTTCAGATTAAACAAGAAATACAGGGAGAGAAGGGGTGGGGGAATAGGTCTCTAAAAGAGACAAAAGAAAAAAAAAAGTTAAAAAAACACAACACGATTTTAAAGAGAAAGTGTTGGAGATTTGTTTATTTTTTTTGCACATTTTCGGCGTTAACTGTTCCTTTAAAAACTCAAGTTTACAGCTTGGGGGACATACTTGTAGTCCATCAGCCTAATAAAGCAAAATACAGGCAACATGCAATATTAATAGACTCCCAGTATAAAGGCTTCAATGGAGTTACTTACTGAATTAATGCATGAAATCTCTCAAAGCCAATCTCCTCTGCAGCCAAGGCAGCTACACATAAAAGACACTATTCAGCACTACATCGCATAAAACACACAGTACAACAGTGAAATAGAAGGAAATGTATCCACCTGGAAGAAAAAAAGGTTACAAGCCACAAGCTACAGACATAAGCATGTCACCCCATGGAGGTCAGGAGGAGGTGACCATTTAAAGGGGAAGCTCGAAATAAAACATATGACTAAACCACATGCTGCTTTTATCTACAAATCAGTGATAACATTCAGAAGAAAATAAGAAATGTTATCTAGGGTGAGAAACTGAAAAACAGTTGTCAACACGGGGTTGTCCACCTTTGGGATATAATTATTTTTTTTAATTTAAAATGTATTTTGAGCTAAAAACCAGTTTTGCAGTTGGTTTTCATTAAAAAGTTTACGCGGTGTATACAAGCTCTACTACTGGCTGCAGAATGAGGCAACTGAGAATATATCAGTTGGATCGGTGTTACAGGGAGTTTAAAAGGAAACTATCACCATGGAAAATGCCATTTATCTGCAAATATGGGGCTAATCTGCAGGTTAATAGCATTACAATGCTGCCTGGCTGCTCCATGCACCGCCCCTATGACTGACAGCCAGCAGCTGCTGAGAAGAAATGGCTTCATTTTCTCCTGGCAGCTGCACTTTCAGTAAGGCATCATTGTAACACCATTTACCAGCAGATTAAACCCCATATCTCCAAGTAAAACGTTTTCAGTGGCGACAATCTGCCTTTTTCGGAGCTCCTCTCACTGATTTATAGCCAATTTGTTGGGAAGCAATGAAGCCGTAAAAGCAAAAATAGTGCGACATTTTTTAACGAACCTCAAAAATGATTTTTAGCATCCTTTCTAGCAGCCGTGAAGTTCCTCTACTATTCCTCCTGGAAATTTATGACTAGATTGACAACTGGGTGTTACCAGTGTCTCCATGTCAATGGGGTGTGCCCTCACCCATTCTGGCCAATCAGTTTTGATGTGAGCAAGGACACGCCTGTGGAAATGGCCAATGGCAACACCCAGTTATTAAAATATTCATAAATTTCCAAGAGTATTAACAGAGGGGCGGCACTATGTAGAGAAAAAGGTGCGCTGTTGATTTTCCAAATTAGTAACAACATAAAAGTACACAGATCATCTTTAGCACATTCTCGTTTAGAGTCCCATCGGCTCTGCCTTGCAGGGGACACAGGTGCCGATCATCTAGTCACTACACAGAACGTTAGGAGGAGTAATAGATGCAATAATTAGTAAGAAAACACGCGTTCATTAAACAGCGCCTCACCTGATTACAGGCCATGTCTGGTATTGCACCTGATCCCTATTCTATGTTGTGTAGCTGCAATTCCAGACAACCCGTGGAGATGCCACAATGGAGGCACTTTAAATTCCCAGGGAAGAATCCCTTTAACTGGTTAATAATTATTACATTCTCAGTGCATTCTGCAATTTCCCACTTATGATGGAGTTTTTGCAATTAAATGAACCGTGTTCAGGTTCACTATTGTACCAAGACAAATCTCTGATCCTCCTAATAGAGCCGCCCCCGGTGATGTTACAATCGACAATTGTTTTATGCTTGGAGTCTCCTTTTGTCGATACTCATCGGCTGTCAAGAAGTTTTCTGATGCGCAAATTGTAATTATGACAAATTTCAGACTTTCTGTGCTTTTAGAATCGTTCCTGCAGCAAGGAACGACGACGTCTATTTATTCTGAGAGTTTAATCACCATTAAGTAACTGCTCAGATGTAAAGAAAAAGTGCTCAAAAGGAATGAAAAAAAAAAACAAAAAACCCAAAAACACACAAAAACACTTGTTAGTAGAAAAGTTACAGAACCAAGTTGTAAATAAATAATAGATATCTATTTTTTTTTAAATTGGCGTTCCCTGATGTCCTGCATTAAGTCAATGGTTTGTCAGGCCGATGTGCGTCTGTCCTGACCGCTCTATACCAAGGCTAGGAAGCTGCAGGACCTCTGATGGAAAGGAAAAGGATTGGGCATGTTAACAGCCAACAGCTCCAGCAAGTCATGAGGCCGCCATACACATTAGATGAAATAGGCTGATATACGTTTAATGTGCATGACTGAAGCGGCAGAGACACCCTATAGTACGGCAGAGCTGCAGCCCGTCAGGCAGACTTATTCCCAGTGTACGGCCATGTCTGTTAGGCCGGCTTCTCAAGAATAATTTATGTACAGACCGTGATTTCAGGACCAGCCACCGGTGTCCTAAACAGAGCTGAACAGTCCCATAAGTATAAAGGAGGATGAGATCGGGGCAGGACACCGGCGGCCGGTGCGGAAATCCCAGTCTGTAAACAAACTGTACAAGACGGAGAAGTGTGAAGGCGGCTGAAGAGATGACATAAGGAAGAGCTGGGCAAACTGTGGCCCGAGGACCGAGACAACCGAAGGATTAATACAGTAGCCCATGGGGGGGCTCACACTAGATATAGGAGGCAGTGCAGGGGGGGGCTCACTAGATATAGGAGGCAGTGCGGGGGGGGGCTCACTAGATATAGGAGGCAGTGCGGGGGGGGGGCTCACTAGATATAGGAGGCGGTGCGGGGGGGGCTCACTAGATATAGGAGGCGGTGCAGGGGGGGCTCACTAGATATAGGAGGCGGTGCAGGGGGGGCTCACTAGATATAGGAGGCGGTGCGGGGGGGGGGCTCACACTAGATATAGGAGGCAGTGCGGGGGGGGGGCTCACACTAGATATAGGAGGCAGTGCGGGGGGGGGCTCACTAGATATAGGAGGCGGTGCGGGGGGGGGGCTCACACTAGATATAGGAGGCAGTGCGGGGGGGGCTCACTAGATATAGGAGGCAGTGCGGGGGGGGGGCTCACTAGATATAGGAGGCAGTGCGGGGGGGGCTCACTAGATATAGGAGGCAGTGCGGGGGGGGGCTCACACTAGATATAGGAGGCAGTGCGGGGGGGGGGCTCACTAGATATAGGAGGCAGTGCGGGGGGGGCTCACTAGATATAGGAGGCAGTGCGGGGGGGGGGGGGCTCACTAGATATAGGAGGCGGTGCGGGGGGGGGGCTCACACTAGATATAGGAGGCAGTGCGGGGGGGGGCTCACTAGATATAGGAGGCAGTGCGGGGGGGGCTCACTAGATATAGGAGGCAGTGCGGGGGGGGCTCACTAGATATAGGAGGCAGTGCGGGGGGGCTCACTAGATATAGGAGGCAGTGCGGGGGGGGCTCACACTAGATATAGGAGGCGGTGCGGGGGGGGGGGCTCACACTAGATATAGGAGGCAGTGCGGGGGGGGGCTCACTAGATATAGGAGGCAGTGCGGGGGGGGGCTCACTAGATATAGGAGGCAGTGCGGGGGGGGGCTCACTAGATATAGGAGGCAGTGCGGGGGGGGCTCACTAGATATAGGAGGCAGTGCGGGGGGGGCTCACTAGATATAGGAGGCAGTGCAGGGGGGGGCTCACTAGATATAGGAGGCAGTGCAGGGGGGGGCTCACTAGATATAGGAGGCAGTGCAGGGGGGGGCTCACTAGATATAGGAGGCGGTGCAGGGGGGGGGCTCACTAGATATAGGAGGCAGTGCGGGGGGGCTCACACTAGATATAGGAGGCAGTGCGGGGGGGGGCTCACTAGATATAGGAGGCAGTGCGGGGGGGCTCACACTAGATATAGGAGGCGGTGCAGGGGGGGGGCTCACTAGATACAGGAGGCAGTGCAGGGGGGGGGCTCACTAGATATAGGAGGCAGTGCGGGGGGGGGCTCACTAGATATAGGAGGCAGTGCGGGGGGGGGCTCACTAGATATAGGAGGCGGTGCAGGGGGGGGCTCACTAGATATAGGAGGCAGTGCGGGGGGGGGCTCACTAGATATAGGAGGCAGTGCGGGGGGGGGCTCACTAGATATAGGAGGCAGTGCGGGGGGGGGCTCACTAGATATAGGAGGCGGTGCAGGGGGGGATGCTCACTAGATATAGGAGGCGGTGCGGGGGGGGGGGCTCACACTAGATATAGGAGGCAGTGCGGGGGGGGGCTCACTAGATATAGGAGGCGGTGCGGGGGGGGCTCACTAGATATAGGAGGCAGTGCGGGGGGGGGCTCACTAGATATAGGAGGCAGTGCGGGGGGGGGGCTCACTAGATATAGGAGGCAGTGCGGGGGGGGGCTCACTAGATATAGGAGGCAGTGCGGGGGGGGGGCTCACACTAGATATAGGAGGCAGTGCGGGGGGGGGCTCACTAGATATAGGAGGCAGTGCGGGGGGGGGGCTCACTAGATATAGGAGGCAGTGCGGGGGGGGGCTCACTAGATATAGGAGGCAGTGCGGGGGGGGGGCTCACACTAGATATAGGAGGCAGTGCGGGGGGGGCTCACTAGATATAGGAGGCAGTGCGGGGGGGGGGCTCACTAGATATAGGAGGCGGTGCAGGGGGGGGGCTCACTAGATATAGGAGGCAGTGCAGGGGGGGGGGCTCACTAGATATAGGAGGCAGTGCAGGGGGGGCTCACTAGATATAGGAGGCGGTGCAGGGGGGGGGTTCACTAGATATAGGAGGCAGTGCAGGGGGGGGGCTCACTAGATATAGGAGGCAGTGCGGGGGGGGGCTCACTAGATATAGGAGGCAGTGCGGGGGGGGGGCTCACACTAGATATAGGAGGCAGTGCGGGGGGGGCTCACTAGATATAGGAGGCGGTGCAGGGGGGGGCTCACTAGATATAGGAGGCAGTGCGGGGGGGGGCTCACTAGATATAGGAGGCGGTGCAGGGGGGGGGGGCTCACTAGATATAGGAGGCAGTGCAGGGGGGGGGCTCACTAGATATAGGAGGCGGTGCAGGGGGGGGCTCACTAGATATAGGAGGCAGTGCGGGGGGGGGGGCTCACTAGATATAGGAGGCAGTGCGGGGGGGGGCTCACTAGATATAGGAGGCAGTGCGGGGGGGCCTCACACTAGATATAGGAGGCAGTGCGGGGGGGGGGCTCACACTAGATATAGGAGGCAGTGCAGGGGGGGGGCTCACTAGATATAGGAGGCGGTGCAGGGGGGGGCTCACTAGATATAGGAGGCGGTGCAGGGGGGGGGGCTCACTAGATATAGGAGGCAGTGCAGGGGGGGGGGCTCACTAGATATAGGAGGCAGTGCGGGGGGGGGGCCTCACACTAGATATAGGAGGCGGTGCAGGGGGGGGCTCACTAGATATAGGAGGCAGTGCGGGGGGGGGCTCACTAGATATAGGAGGCAGTGCGGGGGGGGCGGCTCACACTAGATATAGGAGGCGGTGCAGGGGGGGGCTCACTAGATATAGGAGCCAGTGCGGGGGGGGGGGCTCACTAGATATAGGAGGCAGTGCGGGGGGGGGCTCACTAGATATAGGAGGCAGTGCGGGGGGGCCTCACACTAGATATAGGAGGCAGTGCGGGGGGGGGGGGCTCACACTAGATATAGGAGGCAGTGTGGGGGGGGGCTCACACTAGATATAGGAGGCAGTGCGGGGGGGGCTCACGCTAGATATAGGAGGCAGTGTGGGGGGGGGGGCTCACACTAGATATAGGAGGCAGTGTGGGGGGGGCTCACACTAGATATAGGAGGCAGTGCGGGGGGGGCTCACGCTAGATATAGGAGGCAGTGTGGGGGGGGGGCTCACACTAGATATAGGAGGCAGTGCGGGGGGGGCTCACGCTAGATATAGGAGGCAGTGCGGGGGGGGGGGGGCTCACACTAGATATAGGAGGCAGTGCGGGGGGGGGCTCACACTGTATGTGGGGGATGCCAGCATACTTAACTCTGCTCAATATTGAGTTATACAATAATAATATAAATTATATTATGTTTATATTAATATTGAGCTGAATTTCAGCCTATTGGTTCGGCCCTCTACAACAGTCACGGTCTCTCATGTGGCCCCTCGGGAAAATTAATTGCCCACCCCTGACATAAGGAATCAATATTTGGGATCCCCCTGATAGTGAGCATGAAGGGGTCACAGCAATGCATTGCCTTGACTTTTTTTTCTGTAACTGTACACAAGGGGCTCCTCTGTGCAAGGAAAAAATAGCAGCACTGCAGCCCTTCTAATCTCAGTCCGTAGGGGTCCTGGAGGTCAGACCCCTAGTAATATTGCACACCTCCCTACAAGATGCTGCAGAGCCCCACTTTTCGGGACCAAGGGGGTGGGTCGAATCTACAGCAATCAGCATATTTTCCCCTATCTTAATCCTCGAAATGCCTGCAGTCTGAAGCCCCCTTTAACCGAAAGGGAATTTAATGACAATGTACAATAGGTATATACACGGCTCATGTAAAGACCATTCACTGCCCTGTGGGAGAATGTGCCAAAGATGTGATCTGATGATGGTAAGTGGAGAACGTCAGGACTAGGCATGGAGAAGACAGACTTACTGGGCTGATCTCCGGGCTGGCTGCTTTCTGCGGGGAGCTCCCTTTCTGGTGACGGATTGGTCTTCCCTTTCTGCCACGTAGCCAGGCAGTACGAGCTGGCATTATTCATGCCGGTCATCTCCAGAATGTCGCTGAACGTTTGACATAAGATGTCCTTCTGATCATCTTCTGCAAATCAACATAAAAGACAAGAGCATAAAAAAAAAAAAGAAATGGTCATAAAGGTGAGCACATGGTAATATTGCAATACCCCCCAAAAAGTGTGTTCCTGGCCTTACTCTACCCCTACAGAGGTATTCCCATCATGTAGGAGTGATGGCCAGAGCTGAGCCATCCATGGTTGGATCCTCCGTGGCAGCTGGACCAGGAAAGTCTTCACTTCTGCTACGTACATTGCAAGGGTCTATCCGATTCTGGACATTGGTCCAGCGCAGCGTGAATTCTTAACGCTGGATTCTAGGATTCGCAGTCACTTCATAATTGGTGAGGGTCTGATCTTTGGGACCCTCCTAAACCTGAGGACAGTGAGGAACGGCACCCCCGACAACCATGGCCCCTTTTAACTAATTTGGACCGACTTCAGAGGAAGAGAAAGCAGCGGTGGCTTCTTCTCAAGATTGTGGGGGTAGGTGGAGGTGGTTGGTAGGCCATCACTTAACACAATAATTCATCTTTAGAGACCACCTCACTGCTGTGGAGCCCTTAAAACACCCCCAAAACACCATCCCTCTCAAGAGCTCCACGGGCCCAGAGGACGTGCAGATACGAGAGCAGCCAAGTGACTCCATTCTTCTCTGCTGTCAGCTCAATGCCAGGTTTAGGCCGATCAGCTGCATCTTCTCGGACAAGTCATTAATGAGGCATTCACTGCCTAACAACCCCAAAGCTCTCAATGGGGGCCGCCGGGCGGTATTGTCCAACAAACCCGTCTGGCCAGATTTCTGTGAAAGCTTCACATTGAGCAAAGGAGAAGACGATATTAAGGGAATTAACCCCCTGAATGTCCCGACCCCGTTGTATTCAGTAGTTAATAGGCATCTGCTCGCTTCATGGGGAGAGAATTTACCTTGACAAGTTCTCCAGTGAGACTTCTCGGAAGTGAAAAGTAGATTTTTTAGCAAAAAGGCCTATAAAAAGGAAAAAGAAAAGGAAATTAAACAACCTCCAAAACAATAATCAACTTAGAGGTGATTAAATACCCTCAAAACATGATGGATTATAGTCGCTAGGTTTTTATTGAGGTTTTCCCGCAATAAATCATTAATGGGAATCTGTCATCAGGTTTATGCTATGGAATCTGAAAGCAACATGATGTAGGGGCAGAGACTGCGATTCCAGCGATGCATCACTTACTGGGCTGCTTGGTGTGGTTTTGATAAAAAACCTGTTTTCTCTGCTGTAGCAGTGCTCAGAATGCTGAGCTGTGTATAACTCCGCCCACACCTCTGATTGGCAGCTACATGTGTACACTGCCAGCAAACTGCCAATCAGATTAGCTAGACTGCCTGTCACAAGACATCTAGTGCTGCAGTGATAATCTCCTGCTGATAAAACACTCATTGTATTGAAACTACAGCACATGGGCTAGTAAGTGATATATCGCTGGAAACTATGTTCCTATATCATGCTGCTCGTAGATTAAATGCTGATGGATTCCTTTTAAAGGGATTATAGAGGGACCTTAAAAAAAACAAACAAAAAAAAACAGTCCCATACTGATCCTAGTACCTTACAGATGTGTAGCATTGTGTCACACACTTAGCCTAGTGTATTCCTTATACCTCTTTGTTTCTGATTGTGCAGCTTGTTCCGCAGCGTTACTTCCAGGATGTAAGTGGGAATTAAGACCCTGATATACATTAGACATCTGCCCCTTACATGGCTATAGAGAATGGCTGCCTTTAATGTTAGCGATCACGTGACCGCAAGGAGCTGTCAATCACAGTGTGATCAACCCCTTGCATCGCAGTGCTTGATGACAACCCAATGCTGAAAAGAACAGAACCAGGCGAAAATTCACGTGACGCGGAGGTTGTGTCATTAGGGATGAGCGGACCCATGGAAGTTCGAGTTCGTTGAGTTCAACCGAACTTTAGTCCAAAATTCGGTCAGGGTACCAGAACTGTACCCAAATTGGAACCTGAACCCCATAGAAATCAAGGGGGACCCGGACTTTGGAGATGGAAAAATCTATCTCCTCCCCGAACCGTGAAACGGACTTTCAGGAGTCCATGTTCGGAGTTCAGCACTGGACACTAAGGGTCCGGAATGAACCCCCAACTTTAGAGTTCACTCATCTCTAGTCATTACAAATAAAGCAGCTTTCTTTAACATTCAAGTGACCCAGCCCATTAACTTACCTGCACCGGTGCAATTACAGCACATGGACCTCCTTCAAATTGCTCCAAAGCCGTCGGTTCTGAGTCACTGAAGACAAATCCTTAAAAGAAATAGTATAACGACAAATAAGTCTGCAAGATCCAATAAAATGAGAGGAGGCCGGGGGAGCTGGTATTATATTAGCATAGGAGTCACTGGGAATGACAGTAACCAATAAGTCAAGGAGCGCCCAACGCCAGGCACATCAGCCGCCGCCGCCCAACGCCAGGCACAGCAGCAGTCGCCGCCCAACGCCAGGCACAGCAGCAGTCGCCGCCCAACGCCAGGCACAGCAGCAGCCCAGGCAGCGCTTAGTTTAGGGAGCATAAAGAGGAAACTAAAAACCCCGCTATAATCCTGAACACAGGATGGATCGAAGCAGTTCAATAGATACACAAGAGCTGCTCCTTTCATATCTCACATCCACACCGCTCACCTTGTGTCCACCGGCTGAAGATGGAGTCCACCAGGCCTTTACCGTTCTTCTCTCCCCACACCAGATTCACCAGCTCTTTATTAGACTCCGACATCATGGACCCTCGAACGTCTCTTCCCTCTCAGAGTATCGATGCTGCCAAGGTTTCGATCTTTTCAACATGAAATCTTTCAATGTCGCTCCGAGTAAGAGCTGAAATTCAATACCGGAACCTGAGGGTGAATAAAAGGACATTTATGTATTCTGACAGCAACCAATATCATGAGGGTTGTAGTACTCAGCCAAAGTATGCGTCTCCTAACAATTGACCTGAGTGCTGCCATTTTTTTGGGTCCCATTGACTTGAATGCACAAGGTCTGTCTGTTTTTTTCCCCCATGCAAAACATTGGTCAACAGAAAAAATAAAACCACGGATGAATCCCCCCAACAATGGGGTCCAGCAGAGTCCCATCTAAATGAAGCGTAGGTCAAACAAATGCACCATTCCTTTCTATATTTTCTTTGTGCAGTTTTCCAGGGAAGTGTAAAGACAGAAAAGAACACTGAGGGATCCAGGTCAAACAGGCAGAATACAGAAATTGTGATCCGAAAGCAGAGTAACAAAACATAGAACAACAGGGAAAGACCCTCAAATGGGGCAAGATGCCGTCAGTCATTCACAACTGTTCTGGCAGCACGAGATTGTACCCAAGCAGTCTGCTTTCATCTTTAGCAAGCGGCCCCCCGAACACAAGAAAAAGGGAGGCAGGGAAGGGGGTCGGCCGGGCCCTCCCCCGCACAAAAGAAAAAGGGAGGCAGGGAAGGGGGTCGGCCGGGCCCTCCCCCGCACAAAAGAAAAAGGGAGGCAGGGAAGGGGGTCGGCCGGGCCCTCCCCCGCACAAAAGAAAAAGGGAGGCAGGGAAGGGGGTCGGCCGGGCCCTCCCCCGCACAAAAGAAAAAGGGAGGCAGGGAAGGGGGTCGGCCGGGCCCTCCCCCGCACAAAAGAAAAAGGGAGGCAGGGAAGGGGGTCGGCCGGGCCCTCCCCCGCACAAAAGAAAAAGGGAGGCAGGGAAGGGGGTCGGCCGGGCCTTCCCCCGCACAAAAGAAAAAGGGAGGCAGGGAAGGGGGTCGGCCGGGCCCTCCCCCACACAAAAGAAAAAGGGAGGCAGGGAAGGGGGTCGGCCGGGCCCTCCCCCGCACAAAAGAAAAAGGGAGGCAGGGAAGGGGGTCGGCCCGGCCCCTGCACACATTGGGAGGCACCTGACAATAGCACATTGTGAAGATAGCACCTGGGCCTGATATAAGGCGTCTCGCTCTTCAGGCCACCAGCTGTGTATCTGAGCCTTGGGGCAGGCTGCATGTTGGTGGCCAGGGCTCTATGGCTGCCATAGGGACGTGTGTATGGCTCTGATGTGGGATCCCGTGTGGTAGCTGACAGTCCCGGTACACAGAGGGCATCACCAGCGGCCCTGTGCCCGCAGCTGGAGCGCTCCTGTCCGGCCCACAGCGCACCTACCCCCGCCTGATCACTCTCCGCTCCGCCGCAATCACATCCCGGCTCCACTGACTCAGGGACAGACCACCGGAAGCGGAAGTCACTGCAGACGAGAGGCGTGGCTGTCTCCATGGTTACACAGCCTGTTGTCACTCAGCGCTTATCTTCGGCGTGACGTCACCGCCCACACTCACATATATACCTGTGTGCGGCGCTGCGGCCATCACTGACTGCCGCCTCCGGCTACCGGACTATAGGACTTGGCTCCGAGCTACAGCAATGGTTCTGGACTAATACAAAAAATGTAACAAAAAAAAACCCTTCAATGAAAGTTTTGTGGCAAAATAAAAGGCGTCTTTATAAACGAGAAATCGTCCTCCAGGAAAAAGAAAATAAAGAATAAAATCTAATAAAAAATTTAAAAATGTCTGCGCCCCCTCCCATCGAACGTCACAGGGTGCGGGTGACAGTTTGGCTGCTGATGCTCCCATGACATGATCGTGGGGTGCTGATGGGTCGCCATGGCAGCAAAGGACTCGCTGAACGACGAGAGCGTCAGTTTCTCCATATACTGCAATACCGTAGTATCTAATATCAGTGATCAAGAGTCTGCGAGTCCAAGTCCCCTATAGGGACCAAAAAAAAAAGTAATAAAAAAAAAAAGTTAAAAAATATAAAAAAAAATATAAATGTTTAAATTCTCCCCCCCACTTTCCAAATGATAACAAAATAAAAAAAACTCAAACCCATGTTTGATATTGTGACTTCCGTAAAAGTCCATACTGTGAAGATATAAAACAAATTCACCAAAACGCCAAACAGCGTAAAAAAAAAAATCAAAAAATTAAATGTTAGAATTTGGTGTTATTTTGTTCCGTTCCCCCCAACCCTTGAAAAATACAATAAAAAGTGGTCACAAAACAGTATCGATAAAACTGTCAGCTCATTGTGGAAAAAAAACACTTACCTCACCAATCACTCCATCACCAGAAAATAAAAAAAAGTGGCAGCACAAAGTTTATAAAGTTCTAAAAGAAAAAAAACTTTTTAATTCTTAAAATAATATATATATAATTATTATTTTAAGAGTTAAAAAGTTTTTTTTTTTCTCTTAGAACTTTATAAACTTTGTGCCGCCTATGTATGTATGTATGTATGTATGTATGTATGTATGTATGTAGTGTATATATATATATATATATATATATATATATATATACACACACTACATACATACATACATACATAGGCGGCACAAAGTTTATAAAGTTCTAAGAGGAAAAAAAACTTTTTTAACTCTTAAAATAATAATAATAATAATAATAATAAAAATGTACATATATATATACACATATATATATACACATACATATACTGTATATATATATATATATATATATATATATATATATATATATATACACATACATATATATATAACAATTATAATAAATCACGTTTAGTATCGCCGTAATCATACTGACCTGGGGAATCATCATGCAAATTTGATTTGCTCATTTTTATGAACACCATAAAAAAAATAATTGCGTAATTTTTAGGGTTTTTTTTACTTTTTTTTTTTTTTTTTCCCATTACATTTGGATTTTTGTTGCCATTTTTTTTTTCAGTACATTATATGGTAAAAATGAATGGTGTCATTCAAAACTACAACTCACCCTTGCAAAAAACAAACAAACCATGGTTTGGCATAAATGAGTGGCAAAAAAATGAACTTGGTAGAAGAAATAAAAGAGCAAGAAGTAAAATCTGCTGCAGCGGGAAGGGGTTAAATGTTGAGATAATAAATGAATGAATAAATGAATGAATAAATGAATGAGTGAAACGGACACTGGCGTTGTGATGAGCACAGATAAAACAAATAATTATAAATAAAGATAAATAGCACAAGTAACATTAGCGTAACTTAATTCAAGAGAATACAAAATGGCTCATTCATCATAAATGCACAGATACATGATAGAAGATTTATTACTGAACATAAAGAACATCTGGAAATACTCAGAAAAGTCCAGACAGACTGCACAGAGATCAGCAGCAGCGGCTATGCCAGTGTCAGCTTTGCTTGTGGAGGAGGTTTGTCCCTTCTCAGACGCCGTTGCAGCTGACAGCCACGCTGATGGTGCACATGGTGCTGCAGGAAGAGAGCTGAGATCAGCTGCAACTTCTCTGCTTTACTTTCTACCATCTGCATCTATGGGAGGACAGGCCAAGAGGAAGAGCAGCAAGGCCAGGAGGAGGCAGAGAGGAAGGGGTGCAGGTGAGCAGGAGGCAACTAGTGGGAGACTTCAGGGCATGCTGGGAACTGTAGTTTCACAACAGCTGCAGGTTGCAGAGGAGGGATCTGTAGAATGGAAATGTTCTTTTTGGAATTAGTGTGTTGCGATTTGTAGCTCTGCTACTTTGCTGCGTGCTATTCTGGTCGCAGCGCTGTAAGGCAAGGGTTAAACGGCCACTTCAGCCTTTGTAGAAATACGCTACTTGTCTGCTGCATCTGATCACGTAAACTTTGCTGCGTTTATTTCACGGTGGATGTGCAAGTTTTCTGCATTTACAGAATGGAACTGAAAAAGTTGCACCAACTTTGATAAAAAGTTGTAAGAAATTTTAACGTAAAGAATGTCCATACTGGAGTAACCCTATAGATTGAAGATGGTCATTCCACAAGATAGAGGACTGATCCTGCCTGCAGCACTGTATGTGTGGGGACCACCCTCCATTTCTGATTCCTCCTGAGAGATGAGTAGCCCCAGCTCTGACTTGGTTTCCCCCTCTCCCTAGGACATTTAGGCCTCATTCACACTTTTTATATATATATATATATATATAAAATGTAAAAAAAAATTTAGCATACAAAAAAAGCGAACTGTTAGAGTCGCTGCACAGCCCAGGACTATGGGTTCGTTCACATGTAGCGCATATGTGTAGCAGACGTATGCTTGATGTAGCAGTGCTGGAACTGCGATGACCAGTGTTATACAGCAGAGCGTAGTGGCAGGAGCTCCAACTACCTGAATACTCAGGCAGCATCCTGCACAGTCCACTACCCTATCCCATACTTTATTTTGCACACTGGCCCAATAGAGGCCAAAATTACCAACTTTTGGCAAATGGGCAAGAATTCCCACTTATTAAACCTGACAGGGCACACCTGTGAAGTGAAAACCATTTCCGGTGACTACCTCTTGAAGCTCATCAAGAGAATGCCAAGAGTGTGCAAAGCAGTCATCAAAGCAAAAGGTGGCTACTTTGAAGAACCTAGAATATAAGACATATTTTCAGTTATTTCACACTTTTTTGTTAAGTATATAATTCCACATGTGTTAATTCATAGTTTTGATGTCTTCAGTGTGAATGTACAATTTTCATAGTCATGAAAATACAGAAAAATCTTTAAATAAGAAGGTGTGTCCAAACTTTTGGTCTGTACTGTGTATATATATATATATATATATATATATATATATATATATATATATATATATATATATATATATATATATATATATATATTTCCAGTGATAGCATATGATCTCATAATGTACACACGCAGGGAATTGTTTAGTTTTGTCTTGATCCCTTTTAGCAGATGACATCGCTGGTCTGTCGGCTCAAGATCGGATGAAAAATAGGATGCAGAACAAGGCCAGAAAGAAAACTGCTGAAAAATACTCCATTCATCAATTATTAGAAAAGGTAACGATACCAACAAACAGCAAATAGAAGCTGCAGAATCCTTGAGAATTCCATCTGTTGTGATTATATATATATATATATATATATTTTATATAATCTATTTCTTTTTTCAGCCATATACCACGTAAAAATATAAAAGATGAGAGCTGTCACCTGGTCACAATAGACGACTTCATTGAGGTTCTTCCCACTTTATAGGGTCAAGGTAGAAGGGTGAGCAAGGTTTCATCATGCTTTAGTGACATGATGAAAAATTGTAGTTTTTTAATATTCTTAGGCTGACTTTTGTAAAAAAAATAAATAAAAATGCTGTAATTTGCACCAACTCTTTAGTGCACTCATTCCAGCTCCGCCACTCTGTATTTACTAATTGTTGATAAATTGTAAGTTAATTACGCCAATGCAACTTTTTAAGAATATTAGCATTGTGTTGACTATTGCACCTTAATGTTGAATTTTAAAAATTAAAGGAGTTGTCCTCTAATCAGCCAGCCCCTTCTCAATTGCTATATAGCTCCTTGTAAAATAAAATCAGCCTATACTCAGCTTTGAGGCTTGTGTGACATTGTTAGATCACGTCAGCGGTGCAGCCAATCAGTGGCCCCTAATGGGCCACTTCACTTTAAGGTTTTGTCATCAAAATCCGATCGGTGGGGACCGACACTATTCTCTTGAATTGGATCTGATCTGCAGTTCTTGACAGTATCTGCTGTACATTGAAAGTAGCCAAGCTGCTCTGCTCCGTACACGGCTTTCATATGGTCGGCGCTCATGACAGCTGATCGGTGGGGGTACCGCATGTCAGAGCCCCCTCCTCCCGATCTGATATTCATGACCTATCTCATCAGTACACGATATGCCCAGTCAACTCCTTTAAGGCATGGGGTTTTGAGCAAATTTTTTGCTTATTAGCCCGGCTGCCTTTATATTGACCTTGGACTGTAAACTTCCTCAACTCTCCTTGAATCGTGAGTGAACAAGCGATGGGTTGGTATTTCTTCACACATATTCCAAAAATACTAGACCCCCGGTTCGGCTGTATTCCTAGGCACCATTCCCTTTGGATAGCGGGATGCCCAACCAGCGCACCATTCTATGTCCTAGCCGACTGGCGGTCAAGGATCCCCCGATGTGGTGATCAATGGCGGTCTTGCCTATCAACTCTCTTG
The DNA here is from genome assembly GCF_046119375.1 of Phyllobates terribilis. NCBI lineage: Eukaryota > Metazoa > Chordata > Amphibia > Anura > Dendrobatidae > Phyllobates > Phyllobates terribilis. The sequence goes on along the minus strand of NW_027362764.1, from coordinate 63,203,274 downwards.
TGGTTGGGTGAGAGATTCTTTAGTCCAAAAATCATCATTCTTGCTCATCAGTGAGAACGAGGCTCTACTACAGTGTAGATGGGGGTCCAATCGCTGCTAGAACGGGGTACGGACATGCGCCCATGCCTACCTTCGCCAAATTTATTGACTATGGGGCTGCTGGAGAGAACAGAGTTCTGTACTCGGCATTTCAGAGCCCATTTCACAGAGTCATGAAGGTCCCAGCGGTCAGACCCCCAGTGATCACCTAACTTGTGGATAGGTGATAACCTGCCCACTTGGAAAAACCCTTTAATTTTACTGGAGTTTTCGTTTATTCGTCTGATTATACGGCAGTGTCCAAACTCCAATAAATCTCAACCTGCATCTTCTATATTTCAGACTGAAGAGTATCTGGACAATTTTAACTTTGAGATGGCCCAGCTCTTCTGCCAGAGAGCCCTGGATTTGGAGCCGGAAAACCTTGAGATCCTGGATATGATGGGAAACATCTGTATGGAATTGGGAAATGCGGAAAAAGCCAAACAAATATCCTTTGTATATGGAGTCCGCAAAGTGTTACTCAGGGATTTAAGCCATAGATATTGGGAGATCTTCTGATATTATTACTTAATATTGGGTCCTGCTGTCACGGGTGTGTTGCCACGAAGATCGTCACGAGTACACAGCCTGACTTCTCGCAGCTGACTTGTTGGTGCTTTGTGTTTTCTCGGCAGTGTAGGAGTTAATTCTCTCTCTCTCTGGGCTAGCTGAGGTCCAGCCTCGCCCAGCTGCAATCAATGCTTCTTTAGTGAGACTCCTTTATATTCCTGCAGGTCTGTTTGGGAGGTGTCGGTGAAAGCTTTTCATTCAGACTTACAGAGCGGATCGTGGTGTTTGGAGTTGCTGAGATAAGTGTATTTGGAAGTGTGTTTTCCCTTTCCTCGCTTTATCATTTATCTCCTTTCCCGTTGGTGTTCCCTCTGTTGTAGTTGTTTAGAAGTTGTATGCAAGGTGGTTTTGGTTTTTCCCTTGTACTGTCTCGTTCGTCTAAATACTGTGTGTGGGCATATTATTTCGGGTTCCCTATTGTTGTGATCGGGGTCCTTCTCAGGACTAGATTACTTAGGTGCAGGGATCCTCAGAAGGTAGGGGTTACGCTGGCGGCCTGGACCTCTGTACCTTTAACAGTACCTCCAGGATGAGGGATTAGTCAGGGCCCCAGCTTAGGGTCAGCTTAGGCCCCCTACCTCCAGTATTCTGTGACAGTGTGACACCTGCTCTTTGTATATTTACAGTGGGTATGGAAAGTATTCAGACCCCTTTACATTTTTCACTCTTTGTGTTCATTGCAGCCATTTGGTAAATTCTAAAAAGTTATTTTTTTTCCATTAAAGTACACTCTGCACCTCATATTGACGGAAAAATACCAGAAATGTAGAAATTTTCACAAATTTATTTAAAAAAAAAAGTAATATCACATGGTCATAAGTATTCAGACCCTTTGCTCAATATTGAGTAGAAGCACCCTTTTGATCTAGTACAGCCATGAGTCTTCTTGGGAATGATGCTACAAGTTTTTCACACCAGGATTTGGGGACTCTCTGCCATTCTTCCTTGCAGATCCTCTCCAGTTCCGTCAGGTTGGATGGTGAACGTTGGTGGACAGCCATTTTCAGGTCTCTCCACAGATGCTCAATTGGGTTTAGGTCAGGGCTCTGGCTGGGCCAGTCAAGAATGATCACAGAGTTGTTCTGAAGCCACTCCTTTGTTATTTTAGCTGTGTGCTTAGGGTCATTGTCTTGTTGGAAGGTGAACCTTCAGCCAAGTCTGAGGTCCAGAGCAATCTGGAAGAGGTTTTCATCCAAGATATCTCTGTACTTGGCCGCATTCATGTTTCCTTCAATTGCAACCAGTCGTCCTGTCCCTGCAGCTGAAAAACACCCCCATAGCATGATGCTGCCACCACCATGTTTCACTGTTGGGATTGTATTGGGCAGGTGATGAGCAGTGCCTGGATTTCTCCACACATACCGCTTAAAATTATCACTTAAAAGTTCTATCTTCGTCTCATCAGACCAGAGAATCTTTTTTCTCATAGTCTGGGAGTCCTTCATGTGTTTTTGAGCAAACTCTATGCGGGCTTTCATATGTCTTGCACTGAGAGGCTTCTGTTGGGCCATTCTGCCATAAAGGCCCGACTGGTGGAGGGCTGCAGTGATAGTTGACTTTGTGGAACTTTCTCCCATCTCCCTACTGCATCTCTGGAGCTCAGCCACAGTGATCTTGGGGTTCTTCTTTACTTCTCTCACCAAGGCTCTTCTCCCACGATTGCTCAGTTTGGCTGGACCGCCAGGTCTAGGAAGACTTCTGGTGGTCCCAAACTTCTTCCATTTAAGGATTATAGAGGTCACTGTGCTCTTAGGAACCTTGAGTAATGCAGAAATTATTTTATAACCTTGGTCAGATCTGTGCCTTGCCACAATTCTGTCTCTGAGCTCCCTGGGCAGTTCCTTTGAGCTCATGATTCTCATTTGGTCTGACATGCACTGTGAGCTGTGAGGTGTTATATAGACAGGTGTGTGCCTTTCCAAATCAAGTCCTATCAGTTTAATTAAACACGTCTGGACTCCAATGAAGGAGTAGAACCATCTCAAGGAGGATCACAAGGAAATGGACAGCATGTGACTTAAATCTGAGTGTCTGAGCAAAGGGTCTGAATACTTATGACCATGTGATATTTCAGTTTTTCTTTTTTAATAAATTTGCAAAAATTTCTACATTTCTGTTTTTTTCAGTCAAGATGGGGTGCAGAGTGTACTTTAATGAGAAAAAAATTAACTTTTTAGAATTTACCAAATGGCTGCAATGAAACAAAGAGTGAAAAATTTTAAGGGGTCTGAATATTTTCCATACCCACTGTAATTTCCCTTATCTAATAGGGAAACAACTCCACATAATTTTCCTATAGAATTGAGAGGGGTACGTGATTATTTATTTAGAGTTTACCCCATCGTAAAATCCATCATGTGCCGTTAAAAATCCTAACCCACTCCTTTCATGGTGCCCGGTGGTATGTGCCAATCTTGTAGACTTTTTCTAAAGTAAAAAAAACACATAATTTGAGAGATATCTGTATCTTCTCCATCCAGTTATTACTCTAATGTATCACAAATAAAAGTAAGCAAAAAAAAAAATATCTAAGGCCTTGTTCACATGTTGAGTATTTGCAGCGTTATTTTTTTCCATGTGCGTTTTTCAAGCACAAAAAAAAACCAAGGCATTTTATAATCCTGGAGTAATCAATGTAGTTTCCAAAATGTCATCCACATACTATTTTAACACATTAATACATTTTTCAAATAATTCCTGTAGCATTTTTTTACCCATTTGAATGTATACATGAAAAAACGAGTGTAATGGATGCATTTTTCTTGCTAACAGGCGTAAAAAAAAAAAAAAAAAAAAAAAAAAATGCCTTGTCTGAACATACACTTACTGTTTCATCTAGACTGCTTCTATATTGACCTTTTGGGTCTCCATGGTTACAGACTACAAACATAACCTTTGTAGTCTGATTCTGCAGGTTTCTGCTTTTCCATCTGTCCTCTACTTATCTACAATGGGACTGATTCATCAAGACTCGCACCCTCACACTATGTTAGTTTTGTTAAAATAGAAGGTGCCAAATTCATCAAAAGGTGTACGCCACTTAAAGGGGTATTCCCGTCTCTAAGATCCTATCCCAATATGTAGTAGGTGTAGTAGTAATAATAATATTAGTAAATACCTCCAGTTAGAAATATAGTATAGTTCTTCTGATAAGTTATGTTACTTACCCCATGTGCAGGGCATTGCAGTAGCTTTGGTATCCATGGTTACAATCACTAGCAACAAACTGTCACTATGAGTGGTCGTAACCATGGATACCTAAGCTACTGTAATGCCCTGCACATGAGGAAAGAGACCTACAGGTGCTTCTCACAAAATTAGAATATCATCAAAAAGTTAATTTATTTCAGTTCTTCAATACAAAAGAAGTAAGCAGTCTTCCCCATGATTGTGGAGCCTACTGAAACAGACCAAGGGACCTTTTTAAACTCTTCTGAAGCCTTTGCAGGTGTTTTTTGTTAATTATTCTAATTTGCTGAGATAATGACTTTTGTGTTTTCATTGGCTGTAAGCCATAATCATCAACATTAACAGAAATAAACACTTGAAATAGATCACTCTGTTTGTAATGACTCTATATAAATATATGAGTTTCACTTTTTGTATTGAAGAACTGAAATAAACTTTTTGATGATATTCTAATTTTGTGAAAAGCACCTGTAGTTATCAGAAGAACTCTACTACATTTCTAATTGGAAGTATTTGCTAATATTATTATTAATATTACACCTACTACATATTGGGATAGGATCTTGGAGATGGGAATATCATTTTAATGAATTTGGTTCCTCTTCTCAGTGGCGTGCACCTCCATGCGCTGCGCCGGGAATGCTACTTTAGTCATTGGTTGGAGTATCATTTTTGGCTTAGAAAACGCCAAAAAAGATAGATCTGAGCCCAGCAATGTAAATCCCCAGATGCCGTGGGTGCTTAGTGACCACAGCATTTGAAGAGTTTTACAGAGAGAGAATGTTCCTGGAAGGTACACACTGCAAACAAACATACCAAAAAAAATGCCAGAATTTTTGTTTTTGCTCATCCCAAAAATGATCAAACAGTTATACGGTATAAAATAATAAAATCCTTATACTCACCTTTCCGGAGATGTCCCCCGCTGTAATCCTTTGACTGCTGATGCAGAGACTCCGGGGAGAATGAGTGACAGGACACCGTTCCTGAGCTTCAGCTCCGGAGCGGCTCATTCTCCCTACTCCCCGACTTCAGCAGTCACATGGATTACTGCGGGGGACATCTCTGGACAGGTGAGTATATGGATTTTGTAACATACCTGGCGGCGTCCTTGCATGGTGGCCCATCTCCCACTGTGCAAGAGGGCGCACTTGATCTCCTGTCCAGAATGTCTCTCTGGCTTCCCTCCATGCTGTCTGTTTGTGTCTGTTTCTGCTGCTTAAGGGCGGCGCCCGATCACTTCCTGCCTTTTGTACCTGCTGTGGGTCACACCCCTTGTGCGTCCTCAGCCTATTGCTGTCTGTCACTTGGTATATAGCTCAGCAGCTCCCTTCTATCCCTGCCTGAGCATAGTGTTTCCTTCAGTGTGTGCTTGCACTCTGAAGGTGCCAGGTCCTGTCTCTTGTCTCCTGCTTTTTGTATCAGTTCCCGTGTCTGAACTGAGTCCTGTATGTCTCCTGCTTTGCGGTATCAGCTCCCGTGTCTGAACTGAGTCCTGTATGTCTCCTGCTTTGCGGTATCAGCTCCCGTGTCTGAACTGTGTCCTGTATGTCTCCTGCTTTGCGGTATCAGCTCTCGTGTCTGAACTGAGTCCTGTATGTCTCCTGCTTTGCGGTATCAGCTCCCGTGTCTGAACTGAGTCCTTTCTGTGTTCTCTTGTCTGTCCTGTCTGAACTCGCTCCTTGCCTGTTCGTTCCGCCTTCTAGTGGCCGATTTCCTAGACCCGCTCCTGTGTCTGGTCTGTCCTGTCTGAACACGCTCCTTGCCTGTTCGTTCCGCCTCTCTGGGGGCCGTATTCCCAGACCCGCTCCTGTATCCCTCTGCAGTGTCGGTCTCCTCCGTACACTCAGTTCCAGTCTGAACTCTCTCCTGTCCTTTACCTGTTTTGCCTCTATGTCCGTTCCCTTCCTTTTTCTGCAGAGTCTGAACTCGTACCTAACTCCTGCTTGTTGTCTCTGCAAGTACTGTGTGAGTATCTGGCTCTGTCTTTCCCTTCCTGTCTGTTCCGTGTGAACAGAGCCCTGTCCTCCCTGCTCAGCCTTGTCTGCACTCTAGCTGTGCTTGCCTGTAACCCTCTGCCTGTATTGTTCCTGAGTCCCGGTGTGTACTGGGTCCTATCCCGCCTGTGTTCCTACCTGCTAGTGCCTCCCTGTCTGCACACTAGCTGTGCTTGCCTTTACCCCCCTGCCTGCATACCCGCCTGCCTGCATACCAGTCGTGCCTGCCTATACCCACCAGTCTGTGTGCCAGCCTACCAGCCTGTTCCTGTATTCCCCTGTGTGGGTCAACAGCCGTGTCCGGGGTCTGTCCTGGAGTAGCACCTGGTCCCTCTGCTCGGTTCCTCCTTGGTGCACTGGCGTCGTATGCCGTCGTGCGACCCTGGTCGGATCGGGTGAATACTTAGTCACGCCCCTCCAGGCATTCACTCTCCGGCACGGTCCAGTGGAATCACTACCAATCACACGCACACGCCGCTTAGCCCGGGCGTGTGCATAACAGCATGCTCAGGCCATGGTTCCCGTTGAGCCCCACGGCCTTCGCTCTTTGAGAAGTTTTTCCAGCGAATACATGCATTAAAATAAATAAATAAATTTTTTTCCCCCTTTAGCGGAGTTCCAGGCGAATTACGCACCCGTCCAGATGGATCTATCAGCTCTCGTTCCTGCGGATCCGCCACGTTACTATGGGGATCCAAGACAGTGTCGTGCATTTGTGGAGCAATGCATGCTACACTTTAAGGCCTACCCTCTCTATTTTCCTTCCGATTGGGCTAAAGTGGCCTTTATGATTGACTACCTAGCGGGTGATGCCTTGAAATGGGTCACCCCCCTATGGGAAGCATGGGATCCTGTCATCCTTGACCTGCAGGCCTTCCTGGTGGCCTTTCGTATGGTCTTCGAGGACCCTAACTCTGAAGCCCCTGCTGAAGCTTCACTTCCCAATATCCCGGAGCAGCCCCGACGGGTAATGTGTGTGGGTAGCGCAATAGTCCTCCAGCCCAATGAGACTACTGCCCACCCAGAATCCTCACAGGGTGACTACACTTTCCGGAATACTTCTCTCAACCTCAAGAGGCAGTCCAGACGTGCTAGACTTAGAGGCAAGCCGTCACGCCAGGGTCTGTCCTCCCTGAGACCTCCTGACCCCAACCTTGAAGTCCCTACTGAAGCTTCATCTCCCTGTATCCCGGAGAAACCCCAATGGGTAATGTGCGTGGGTAGTGCACCAGTTCTCCTGGCCGAAGAGACTCCTGCCCATCCAGACTCCACACAGGAGAACTTCCTGCACCCGGCATCAGATGCTTCTTTCTCTTTAACCGGTGTGCATGTCCAAGGATGCTCCAAAGCTGTGGTTACCTCAGAGTCTGTGCACCTCTACTACCTGGCGGAGGATCCCCTGTTGCCTCCTGAACCCTCCGGGATACCACTCGATGACAAATGGAGAGAGACTTCTCTACACCCGGTACTCAATACTTTGTCCGCTTCATCCTGTGAGCCTGACAATGGGTACCCCAAAGTGGTAGTTACCTCCGAGTCTCTACACCCCTCCGACCAGGCGGAGGATCTCCAGTTGTCTCCTGAACCCTTCGGGGTGCTACCTGGTAGCGAAAGGACAGAGACTCTCCTATACTCTGTACCTGATACCTCGCTCGCTTCGTCCAGTGAGTCCAACTTAGTGTACTCCGAAGCAGAGGTTACTCCTGAGTCTCTACACCCCTCCGACCAGGCGGAGGACCTCCAGTTGTGTTCAGAATCCTTCGGGGTGCCACCTGGTGGTGAATGGACAGAGACTTTCCTATATCCTGGATCTGATACCTCGCTTGCTTCGTCCAGTGAGTCCGACCTAGTGTACTCTGAAGCAGAGGTCACCCGTGAGTCTCTACACCCCTCTGACCAGGCGGAGGACCGCCAGCTGTCTCCAGAACCCTTCGGGGTGCCACCTGGTGGTGAATGGACAGAGACTTTCCTATACTCGGTACCCGATACCTCGCCTGCTTCCTCCAGTGAGTCCGACCTAGTGTACTCTGAAGCAGAGGTTACCCGTGAGTCTCTACACCCCTCTGACCAGGCGGAGGACCGCCAGCTGTCTCCAGAACCCTTCGGGGTGCCACCTGGTGGTGAATGGACAGAGACTTTCCTATACTCGGTACCCGATACCTCGCCTGCTTCCTCCAGTGAGTCCGACCTAGTGTACTCTGAAGCAGTTGTTTTCTCTGAGCCTCTGCACTCTTCTGACCCGGCGGAGGACCTCCAGTTGTTTCCTGAATCCTCCGGGATACCACCAGATAACAAAGAGACAGTGACTTTTCCTCATTATGTACCTGATAACCCGTCTATTTCTTCCTGTGAGCTTGACAAGATGTACCTCGAAGCAGAGATTACCCTTAAGTCTCTGTCCCCCTCCAACCCAGTGAACGACTGGCCCTCGAATTCCCTGCGGAAGATTCTGGCAGGCCTGAAGAAGAGGGGGCGTAAGGGGGGAGGTACTGTAACATACCTGGCGGCGTCCTTGCATGGTGGCCCATCTCCCACTGTGCAAGAGGGCGCACTTGATCTCCTGTCCAGAATGTCTCTCTGGCTTCCCTCCATGCTGTCTGTTTGTGTCTGTTTCTGCTGCTTAAGGGCGGCGCCCGATCACTTCCTGCCTTTTGTACCTGCTGTGGGTCACACCCCTTGTGCGTCCTCAGCCTATTGCTGTCTGTCACTTGGTATATAGCTCAGCAGCTCCCTTCTATCCCTGCCTGAGCATAGTGTTTCCTTCAGTGTGTGCTTGCACTCTGAAGGTGCCAGGTCCTATCTCTTGTCTCCTGCTTTTTGTATCAGTTCCCGTGTCTGAACTGAGTCCTGTATGTCTCCTGCTTTGCGGTATCAGCTCCCGTGTCTGAACTGAGTCCTGTATGTCTCCTGCTTTGCGGTATCAGCTCCCGTGTCTGAACTGTGTCCTGTATGTCTCCTGCTTTGCGGTATCAGCTCTCGTGTCTGAACTGAGTCCTGTATGTCTCCTGCTTTGCGGTATCAGCTCCCGTGTCTGAACTGAGTCCTTTCTGTGTTCTCTTGTCTGTCCTGTCTGAACTCGCTCCTTGCCTGTTCGTTCCGCCTTCTAGTGGCCGATTTCCTAGACCCGCTCCTGTGTCTGGTCTGTCCTGTCTGAACACGCTCCTTGCCTGTTCGTTCCGCCTCTCTGGGGGCCGTATTCCCAGACCCGCTCCTGTATCCCTCTGCAGTGTCGGTCTCCTCCGTACACTCAGTTCCAGTCTGAACTCTCTCCTGTCCTTTACCTGTTTTGCCTCTATGTCCGTTCCCTTCCTTTTTCTGCAGAGTCTGAACTCGTACCTAACTCCTGCTTGTTGTCTCTGCAAGTACTGTGTGAGTATCTGGCTCTGTCTTTCCCTTCCTGTCTGTTCCGTGTGAACAGAGCCCTGTCCTCCCTGCTCAGCCTTGTCTGCACTCTAGCTGTGCTTGCCTGTAACCCTCTGCCTGTATTGTTCCTGAGTCCCGGTGTGTACTGGGTCCTATCCCGCCTGTGTTCCTACCTGCTAGTGCCTCCCTGTCTGCACACTAGCTGTGCTTGCCTTTACCCCCCTGCCTGCATACCCGCCTGCCTGCATACCAGTCGTGCCTGCCTATACCCACCAGTCTGTGTGCCAGCCTACCAGCCTGTTCCTGTATTCCCCTGTGTGGGTCAACAGCCGTGTCCGGGGTCTGTCCTGGAGTAGCACCTGGTCCCTCTGCTCGGTTCCTCCTTGGTGCACTGGCGTCGTATGCCGTCGTGCGACCCTGGTCGGATCGGGTGAATACTTAGTCACGCCCCTCCAGGCATTCACTCTCCGGCACGGTCCAGTGGAATCACTACCAATCACACGCACACGCCGCTTAGCCCGGGCGTGTGCATAACAGATTTTATTATTTTATTCTTATTTTTACACAGGGACACTGTGGGAGCAGACTACCACTACCCTCATCACTGTCCCTGCTGGTGCTGATCGCAGCACCGGCAGGAATCATGATGAGGGCAGCGTTCAGCACCAGCGCTTGGGAACAGCGCTGATTACCAGGCACCGTCCGTGTGGTCCTGAAGCGGCACACGGTTGCCACACGTGTGACACACACGGATACACGGTACACAGATATCTCCGGTCCCGTTTTTCCGGTACCAGAAATATCCGGACGTGTGAAACCGGCATAAGTAAAAACTACTGCTCGTTGTGCAAAAGGGCAAAAAGCCCTCACACAGCTCCGTAAACCAAAAAATGTACGGTAATTGTTTTAATTTCAAAAAGTTAAAAAAGAGAAAAAAAATCAGGTATCTCCATAATGATATCTACCCGTATTAAATAAACAAAACTATCCATTTCTATTTCCCGCAATGTGCAATAATAAAAATTAAAAACAATGGCAGAGTTGCTGTTTTTCATACATTTCTCCTACAAAAAAAATGGAATTAAGAGCGATGAAAAAGTAAATGTTGTGTGCAAAAGTAGTAAAACATAAAAATAATAAGCTATTTCTCCAAAGTAAAAAGTTAATAGTTGGGTGATAAGTTATATGTACCTGAAAATGGTGCTATTGAGAAATACAACTCATCCCGGAAAAAACGAGCCCTCATACAGCTATGTCGACGAAAAATGTGAAATGTTTGGTCATTAAAGGGAACCTTTTTTTTCCCCCGAGTCTCCAAATCTGCAACCAATGCACTTTACAGCTTTATTCCTGCATTTGAAAAATGTCCTCGGTGTCCCAGCCGTACGGCGAGAGCCATTTACACTGTATCTCGTTGTCCACCATATGCTGATTAGCGAGGACTAATCAGGTGGGATGTTCCATCACCGAGGCCAGTCCTGCATCAGATACTGTAATCACACCTATGTGATTGACATCCTTCCCACTGACTGGCCCAGAAGAACTTGACCTCCCAATGCCTCCATGGGGATGTGCAGGGTGACGATGAAGGGTAGACCTGGCTTCACTGAACATCTCCAGGGAGCCAAAGTGATGCAAAGTGAAACCTAGTCCAGGCTTAGTACAGGTAGAGAGCAGTACAGTACATATAGTACAGGTAGAAAACAGTATACATGGAGCACATATAGAGAGAGGTTTAGTACATGTAGTTAAAGAGCAGCACAGTACATATAGGGTTGGTGGAGAGCAGGGCGGTACATGTAGTGAAAGTAAAGAGCAGTACAGGTAGAAAACAGTAAAGCAGAATAGTACAGCACATATAGCGCTGTTAGAGAGCAGTGCAACATGTGTAGCACCGGTGATACCAGTGCAGCACATGGAGAACAGTGTGCCACGTATAGTGCCACTGGAGAGTAGGGCGGTACATGTAGTGTAAGTAAAGAGCAGTTAAGTACAGGTAGAAAATAGTGAAAGAGTACAGTACCTATAGTGCTGGTGGAGAGCAGGGCTGCATGCGTAGCACTGGTAGAGAGCAAGGCAACACGTTTAGCTTTAGTGGAGAGCTGTGCTGCTCGTTTAGCTCCGGTGGAGAGATGTAGTTCACGTAGAGATTAGTACAGTACATATAGTGCTGGTGGACAGTAGGGCGGCACGTGTAGCTACGGGGAGAGAGCTGTGCGGCTCGTGTAGCTCCAGTGGAGAGATGTAGTTCACGTAGAGAGTGGTACAGTACATATAGTACCGGTTCAGATCAGTACGGTTCATGTAGTGCAGGTATTGCAGTAGGTTGTGGGTGTTACAGGTCATGTAGCACAAGCAGCTGGAGGTATGATGCCTGTAGCCCAGGTAGGGGGCAGTACAGTGCCTGTAGCTGTAGTTTGTGCCTAGGAGAGGTGTTACTAGACCAGTCAGGACAATTGTCTCTGCATGATATGATTGCCACCTCCGGCCATGGTGGCGTCAGCCGCCTCTGCATCATCCATTTCTGACCTTAACTCCTCAGCAGGTTTTCTTAAAAGCTGTAGATCTCAGTCCAGAGAAGGGCCACGCCAAGTACATGTGTCTGGGGCAGATCCATGGCAAGGAGGAAGCCTTACAATACTTCCAGAAGGGACTAGACGTAATGATCTGCGCCTACCAGAGCCAACCCCAAGTGGTAAGAGCTGGGGGTCCGCGTCTCACGACTGACCACTGTTCTCCCACCCCAACGAGACTGAGCAGTGTATATTGTCTTAAACGAGTCCATCCTCCTCAGATCCCGACCTCCGTTCCCTGTCCATCACACATGGGCTCCACTCTCTAGTTCTCAGCACAAACTAATATAATTACTGGGACCCCCAGTAGTCGGCTGTAAAATTTAGCCCCACCTGGTAATAAGTGTTCAGTTTCCCTGCAGCGCCTCCACAGGAGAAGTTAAGTATTACACACACAGTCCATTCACATCAATGGGTTGTCTGTCAGGACAGGATAGGTCCTCCAGGTCTGGGGACCCTCTGTTACTTCTCTCCACTCTAATCATGAGATTAGGATACATTAGACCCCCCCCCCCCCTATTAATAAATGGGGGCATGCCCCGTAGAATAGGGCAGTGAAACCAAAATATGCAGCACCCTTCTCATGAATACGCCCCCGTCGATATGTCATGCAAACTTCATAAAGGGTGGGGTTCATGCTTGAGACCCCCTTTTACGTGCTGCGCCATAGAGCTTCTCTATAGGGTGAATGTACATGTGGCAGGTTCTTACAGAAATGTCTTGTCCCTTTCTTATAAGTGGGGATTGATCACCTTCAACCAAAACAATCTCATTAAGAACTAATTTTTTGGGGTGTGAATTTCTGCAACAAAATCAGACACTTGTGAATGTCCCCTTAGAGGGGCTCGCCCCCCCTCACATCTATATATGTCATGATTGGCCATTTGTTTCAATGGGTGGGATTTAAAGTGGTTTTCCAACTAAAAAAAAAATGTAGGTAAATGTGCTTAAATTAATAAATTATGCAACTTACTAATATACTTAATGTCTGAAATGTGCCCCGATCTTCAGATTTAAAGGGATCCCTTCATCTCACTTTACCCCCATAAACAGCTATTAGCATTGCCCAGTGTGTCCTTTCAGGTGCCCTTCGAGTCCATACTTATTATGATCTTGTTGCTCTTTCTTCAAGTATGTAAAGTACCGTATACATGATACAACCCCCACCGCACCACTCCGGCCTCCTGATAGTGAACGGAATGGTGCGCTGAGCCTCTTGGCCACACCCAGACTGCACCCTATTTAGCATATTTAATTCAACTTCAGTTTCTGAATGGATTCAGCAATTAGAGCACTGAAGGTGCAATTTTTTCTTTTATAGGGACTTTATACCCTACAAGAATATGGGCTTAGAAGTAATAACTGACAGTATAAACTAACATGCAGGTAAGGGATATTGGCAGTGAAGTATTCTGTCAATCATAGAGGAGGGGTGTGTCCATTGTCTTTGATGGACAGCCTCCCTCTATTAGCAAAGCAAAACAGTGGCCTTAACTCCCAGGTCCCAGGTTTTCCACTAAGGTTTTGGCATCTATGTATCACTGGTTTAGAGTGGTATATTAAAGTGACAGGCTCACTCTAAGCTGCAGTTCGGGGGTCCTAACAGGTCCTCTTTCGGTTTGTGTCCAACTTAGGACCGCGTTTCCTGCGTTAATATGTGACCAGAGTTGTGTATGGAGGGGGCTGGCTGACAAACCATTGCAATATCTAAGCCAGTAGATTTAAGAACAGAGAAGGGGGCTGGCTTGGCTATTGAAATAAGCAGTTAACCAGCCCCCTTTACACACACAGAAAAAGCTCATACTTTCAATAGATGAGTCCCGAGCTCCACTCTGTTGTAAGTGCACACTTGGTGAAACCCTACACAAGATTGTAGCAATACAGGGAAATCCAAGAACCAGTGCACCTCGCGTCCTCTTTTTTTTTTTGGGCAACTTATTAGTACAGAAAAATCATCACATCGTGCAGGACCTTTATCAAGGCCTAAAAAAGAGAGATATGTATAATATTTACTTTATTAGTACAGAAAATTCACGTTTCGGCCACACAGGGCCTTTATCAAGCCACAAAAAAAAAAGAGTGATATGCATAATATTCACATTATTAGTACAGAAAAATCACCTTTTAGTCACGCATGGCCTTTGTCAAGCCCTAAAAAAGAGAGACAGGCATAATAATCACTTTTAGTACAGAAAAATCACAACGTTTCGGCCGCGCAGGGCCTTTATCAAGCCACAAAAAAAGTGAGCTATGCATAATAATCACTTTGTGATTTTTCTGTACTAAGTGAATATTGTGCACATCTCTCGGTTTTTTTTTTAGGGCTTGATAATGGCCCTACACGGCCGAAACGTTGTGATTTTTCTGCACCAATAAATTGATTATTATGCATATCTTTTTTTGTGGCTTGATAAAGGCCCTGCAAAGCTGTAACATTGTCATTTTTCAGCCACACAGGGCCTTTATCAAGTCACAAAAAAGAGACCTATGCATATCTTTCCTTTTTGGCTTGTTAAAGGCCCTATGCTGCCGATACATTGTAATTTTTCTGTACTAATAAAGTGAATATTATGCATATCTCTCTTTTTGGCTTGATAAAGGCCCTGCGGAGCCAAAACATTGTGATTTTTCTGTACTAATAAGGTTACCAAAAGGAGGACGTCTGGTGCCCTGGTTCCTGGATTTCTCTACATTGAAAAAGTTGTCCACAAACCAGAAGCGGACCACCCAGGAGCGGACCTTGTAACTAGAGATCGAGTTGCATAACTCTCTATTATATTCTTATCTAATTACATTTCTGGATGGACAGCCCCTTTAATAACTGATCTTCCCTATACTCGTTGCTGCCGCATATCTACATTTCTTAGGTTGGTTCCTTAATATGTTAAAGTTTCTTGTTGGTTCTGGAGATTTGTTAAAGAAGGGGAAGCATTATTGTGGAAATCTAATCGTCTCATCTCTCCTCTTTACTCCGCAGTCGGGGGCAGCCAACTTTTCTGATGAAATGGAGGTGACTACAAAGGATCTCTCCGCAGCGCTCTGCTCTGTCGCTGAGATTTATCTCACTGATCTTTGGTAAATTACATTTTTTTTTCCCTTCTTTCTTTTGCACCCTGCGAGGTGTAAGACATGAAAATCACATTTTTTATATATATATATTTTTTATTCTGTTAGTTTTCAGTAATTTTCACTTTGGTAAAGTAAGAAGCCTTTGAATTAGACTTCACATGGAAAGCTCAGAGCCGTGTTGGTGACCTTGTCCGTGGTGCTGAGAATGCAGGAATGATGGGGGGGAGACGGTCTGGGGGGGGAGAAGGTTTGCAAGTCTTTGAACTGGTTCACACTTGGCATTTCTTTCATATACCTGTACAAATAATCTACTTAACCCTTTCCCGTCTGACCATTTTCTCTTGCAATCTAGCAGGAACAGGACTGGTGATGAGCTGTCAGCTCTAATGAGAAGACAGAAGTGTTTTTTTTTTAACCACTTCTGTCTTCTCTTTTGCCATCTACATAGAGATCAATGAGCCGATGCATTGAATGGACCTGACGATCATGTGATCTGTTGAGCATTGCAGATCTGTTGAGCCTTGGCAGATCCAGATCAGCTCTACTAGTGATAGATATATTTTTTATTACTGGGGCTCCTATGGATGTCCCCAGTTATAGTGGAAAAAAAAAATGCTGTGTCCTCCAGGGATTGTTTTATCAGTATCAGCATGAAGAGGATAATAGTGCAGAAAAGAAGCTGTGCTGATATATTCGCTAATGAACACAGCTATGGCCTGGATATACAGACCTCACATTCAGCATGTATTACAGGGACAGACAATCCCGCAAGAGAAAAATCTGAAACTTCGATCAGACAGCGAAATGAATGAAGGAATGACAATGGCTAGTTGTGAGCAGCGGTGCCTCAACGTGCTGCGTCCTCTTCTGTTGCCGGCACAGAGGCCTGCAGCTGACATCAGCGTGCCTGCTATGGCGGCGCATTACATCACTGCCATGCAATGCCAATGCCTGGCACGCTGACATCAGCTTTATTGCCGCACAGGGAGCCGGCTGCTTTCGTAGATCGTTATGACCCTGTTTCTGAGGTCTGTGTGTATCCAAGCTATAGCTGAGTTCATTAGCTAATATATCAGCACAGCTCTTCTGCACTAATAACCTCTCCATGTGCTTTCCTCCTTATCTATAGCTTTTTTCTGCCCTCCCTGATCCTACACATGCTTTCTCCCCTCTCCATTTGTGTACAATCCAATCTTCCTCCCTATAGCTATCTCTAACACAGAGGGAAGGTAGAGCAGAACAAAGCAGCAGCGCTGAGAGTTTTGTAATATTTTTGTAGATAAAGCGCTTAGAGATACGCTGGAGTAGCAACAGCATAATTAATGAAGACTGTTTGGAAAATTGGTTATCTTTGCTTTTAGGAAGCAAATGAACAAGAGAAAAAATTTTAGTGACTATATATTTTATCAAATATTGGGTAGTGCATGATGAAAAGTTAATGGACTATCTGTAAGTTTCCTGCTTGCTGTAATTGAATGGTTTACTTCCAGTAAATGACAAAGCGTCCTGGTGATGTGATGGACACATAGAGGCGAGATCTGATAACTGTACTGTAACAAGCCGGGCACCGGTAGTTCCATCACATGCACAGGACGTGCAACTGCATCC
This sequence comes from Phyllobates terribilis, assembly GCF_046119375.1. NCBI lineage: Eukaryota > Metazoa > Chordata > Amphibia > Anura > Dendrobatidae > Phyllobates > Phyllobates terribilis. The sequence continues at coordinate 63,186,824 of NW_027362764.1, read as the reverse complement.
TTACTGGGAGGCAATATTTTGCCAATATTTCAATTATAGGTTCGAAACTGTCATTTTTGCACAAGCTTTGCGACTGCATGACAATTAATTATGAAGAAATGAAGATTGCTGGATGTTTTCTTTTTGGACAGCATGGAAGAAGGAGCTGGTGACAAATGTAAAGAAGCCATAACGAATGCCTTGGGATATCACCCCAGCAGCCCTGAAGCTCTGCAGCTGATGGCGAGCTATCTCTTCAGTATGGAGCAGCCGCAGGTCAGTGACTACTACGAGAAGAGTTAATGCATGTGAACAGGAGCCATTACCGGTGACATCTGGTGGGATGAGCGAGCAGACACGATCGCACTTACTAACTCTGCTCTATAACGTGTCCATTTGCACATTCACACTTATCTTTGAGGGCAGCATACACTTCTGCATTCATTGTTATTGCATTAGAGGGGTTCTCTGCTAGGTTTTTAAACTTGACAAAGGGAAAGCGAGTCGGGAGAAATAAGAAAAGACAAACCACCATAATCCGCTGCCTGCTCCATCACTGCCGCTCCAACCGTCTGCGCCGGAATGGAAGAGATGGCATCACAACCTACTCAGCCTTACTGCTGAGGTCACTGACTAGCCGCGGGGTCAGGTGACAGGTGGTCGGGATGTCATCACTTTCGGTCCAGCGGAGGCTAATGAACAAGGACAGGGGGAGAATATTCTGGTGTGTGTTTTTTTTTTTCCCTCCAGGCTGGCTATTCCCCTCGTGAAGTTTAAAAGAAAGGCAAATTAAACCATTTTACAGTAAAAAAAAAAAAAAATCCACTTGGAGTATACAGCTCATGTGTAGATCTATGTGTCTCCATAGTTACAGACTACAGTAATTGTCACCTCCGGACAGGAGGGTGGTCAGTAGCTGTCCCTTGCAAGGCGGGGAGGTGGCCAGTAGCTGTCCCTTGCAAGGCGGGGAGGTGGCCAGTAGCTGTCCCTTGCAAGGCGGGGAGGTGGCCAGTAGCTGTCCCTTGCAAGGCGGGGAGGTGGCCAGTAGCTGTCCCTTGCAAGGCGGGGAGGTGGCCAGTAGCTGTCCCTTGCAAGGCGGGGAGGTGGCCAGTAGCTGTCCCTTGCAAGGCGGGGAGGTGGCCAGTAGCTGTCCCTTGCAAGGCGGGGAGGTGGCCAGTAGCTGTCCCTTGCAAGGCGGGGAGGTGGCCAGTAGCTGTCCCTTGCAAGGCGGGGAGGTGGCCAGTAGCTGTCCCTTGCAAGGCGGGGAGGTGGCCAGTAGCTGTCCCTTGCAAGGCGGGGAGGTGGCCAGTAGCTGTCCCTTGCAAGGCGGGGAGGTGGCCAGTAGCTGTCCCTTGCAAGGCGGGGAGGTGGCCAGTAGCTGTCCCTTGCAAGGCGGGGAGGTGGCCAGTAGCTGTCCCTTGCAAGGCGGGGAGGTGGCCAGTAGCTGTCCCTTGCAAGGCGGGGAGGTGGCCAGTAGCTGTCCCTTGCAAGGCGGGGAGGTGGCCAGTCGCTGTCCCTTGCAAGGCGGGGAGGTGGCCAGTCGCTGTCCCTTGCAAGGCGGAGAGGCGGCCAGTAGCTGTCCCTTGCAAGGCGGGGAGGCGGCCAGTAGCTGTCCCTTGCAAGGCGGCCAGTAGCTGTCCCTTGCAAGGCGGCGAGGTGGCCAGCAGCTGCCCCCTTGCAAGGCGGCGAGGTGGCCAGCAGCTGCCCCCTTGCAAGGCGGCGAGGTGGCCAGCAGCTGCCCCCTTGCAAGGCGGCGAGGTGGCCAGCAGCTGCCCCCTTGCAAGGCGGCGAGGTGGCCAGCAGCTGCCCCCTTGCAAGGCGGCGAGGTGGCCAGCAGCTGCCCCCTTGCAAGATGAGGAGGTGGCTACTAGCTGCCCCCTTTGCAAGGCTTGTACTGAATGGAGAGACGGATGCATGTAATTGCTGTTCTCTCCATTTATTTCTATGGAAATGGCTGAGCCAGCATGCTGTGCTAACTCCCAAAGAAGTGAGTAGAGAGCAGTGAACACGTGTGGCCCCTAGATGTGGCAACCAGTGGCCGCCTCTCTTAATGGGTCAATGTTTGGGGGAAGAAATTATGGATCCCAGTGGTCGGTCCTCTCACCAGATGCAGACATGTATAATTGGTCGCACACCTTTACAATGGCCGCACTATTAGCAAGTCCAGGGAGTGAGTGAAGTGTAAAGTTTTAACACCGTGCAGAGTTGAGCAAAACTATTAGCAGGACACTGGTCCAGTAGACACATTGGTGATCGATGGACCAGAGCACTGTGAAGCTCCTACTACCTGTGGCATCTCCAGGTCCATGCGTGTGTCTTGGTACAATGATGTCACGTGGCGCACTAATCAGAAGTGTCAGGGATGCCGCAGGTAGTAGCAGAGTTGCAGGGCTGTAGTCCGGCGCCCATAGACTACCGTCATGGCTGCTGTCTCAGCATCCTGCAAAACTCAACTCTAGCAGGGCAGGACAGTCAATTTACATATATGTCCTTATGTGTTTCTTCTTTGGTTGACAGATCCTGAGATGAGTGGCACAAGATGGCTAGCTTTGAAAGAAAAAATATGATTTTGCGATGCTCTGTTGGGAGATGCTTATGCTATTAGTCTCTGTATATGGCCAGCTAGTGGTTGTGATAAGGATTGCAGCCTTTGCTGTCGGTCAATAATGTGTGCAACGGTTGAATTTTCACTCCGGCCCTTGTGCATAGATGGGTCCAAAAGGTCCCTTTTTGCAGAAGTGAGACGACCAGCACTATCATGACCTATGATAGATCAGAGCCCTCTTGGAGATTTTTCATTGGAGCCCACGAGGGTCAAGTCATGCCACTGCTGGTCAAAATGTCTTCCGCTCCCCTGACCCCTGGTGTAATGTAAGACAGGTGGCAAAACTTGGGGCAATTCCTATGTACAGGAGGTGGAGAATAAGGAGGTGGAGCTGATGATAACCCTGGATGTGGAGATGTGTAGAAAGGCCGGATAATGTAATGTACAGTAGAAATATCCATTGCCGGCTCTTCTTCTGCATTCAGTGGCTGACTCCGCACACCGTGTAGTCACCTATAAATCTCTGCACGTTGTAGGATCACAGCAGTGAAATGAGACCTGCCAATGCCTCCTCGAGACTGACAGCTGCCCTCCCCGACTACAGAGCAAGTGTAAATATCCTCTGATTGATGCACGCGCCATAAATGTGCCCATCATTTATTTCCCTGATGCCAGAGCCCATCTACTTATCCGATCTCCCCGGCAATAAATATCTCATCAGGCGGCTGTACATGTAATACCTCTGTAAATTATTACCAGGCAGGGGAGCAGGGGCTCAGCTCCAGATTGCCGAGTGTATTTCACCATTGCTCATATTGACATGGTCCAACTGCTCGGAATAACTCGATGCCATGCTTTATTACCTCCGCCGAGATTAGCACAGGATCATTCATAGGAGAACTTGCTTATAGCTAAAGGCTGCAGTCACTATCGGTGGTTACTATAATCCTAGCTCAGGATTAGGATAATGGTGTGCAGTTTATAAAAATCTATCTATCAATATCTCCCTCATTCTTCTTCCTTCCTTCCTCCCTTCCTCCCTCTCTTCTTCCTTCCTCCCTCTCTTCTTCCTTCCTCTCTCTCTTCTTCCTTCCTCCCTCTCTTCTTCCTTTCTCCCTCTCTTCTCCTCTTCCTCTCTCTCTACTTCCTTCCTCCCTCTCTTCTTCCTTCCTCCCTCTCTTCTTCCTTCCTCCCTCTCTCTCTTCTCCTCTTCCTCTCTCTCTTCTTCCTTCCTCCCTCTCTTCTTCCTTCCTCCCTCTCTTCATCCTTCCTCTCTCTCTTCTCCTCTTCCTCTCTCTCTTCTCCTCTTCCTCTCTCTCTTCTCCTCTTCCTCTCTCTCTTCTCCTCTTCCTCTCTCTCTCTCTCCTCTTCCCCTCTCTCTCTTCTCCTCTTCCC